>NC_141347.1:17600496-18200496 GCF_057382095.1 Aulonocara sp. 'chitande type north' Nkhata Bay
GGCTCTGCCAGAGACGGAGAAATGTACTGGGATGCAAAGCTCTATCCAGATTTAAAGTGCATGCACTTCCTTCATTACTTCCCTTTGAAAATAGGGGAAACTAATGATGTGGAAAAAGTAAGGGGGGGAAGGGGGTGGTCAGAGGGAGACCATTTCTTCCAGAGTGGGGTGCATGAAAGGCGGAGGCGTTTGATCCTAGATATCTTAAAGGCTCCAGAGGCGTACCGTAGCTTTCTAATAAGCTCTTTGAAGACCACCTTCACAGTGTGTCCTTTTGCCACGGGGGTCTTGATGCAGTTTAGCCATAAAGAGAGAAATGGGCCTAGCGCGGTTTCAGGTTTTTACCCAGTTCAGAGCAAGACGAAATGGTTCGGATGTTAATGTGCTCTTCATTCTTACATGCAAGCTCCATTACCTGAGTTGTTTTTTTTTTAACTGCTTTTCCTGCATCCTGTGAATTTGAATTTAATGAATATTAATTAATGAGTGAATATTAAACAGTTTTGCAGAAATTGCTCCTAAAAGAATAATAAAGTCATACAAAAGGAAATAAGATAATAATGAATAACAATCAGCTGCTTACAAGCTGCTTTAGCCTCATAAAGTGCTGAGTTACAGCAGGGCAGCAGGTGTGCGGGGAGTGTTGTTCGGCACCTTGTTTACTGCCATCCTTTCACAGACACTGATGGAACTTTTTTTATTTCATGGATCAGCGATCTTCACTACGTGATGGATGAAAATGAGCCTTTTCTGACATCGATCATAGCAAAGCAAGGGTGTGGCATCTGCACGTCTAGCAAAGCTGAAAATGCGAGTTTGTTTTTTTTTATTTTTGAATAAAAAGTTTGATAATGTGCTTGAAATTGAAGCACTGTCCCTCCACCGTGTGTGTATTGGTACTATGAATAAAATAAACCCAAGTTTCCTACTGCTGGAGGTTCACCAGCAATTGAGAAGAAATGGGAAATGATTGTGCAGGTGACTGTCTGGATCTGTGCCTGACAAAGAAGAGGTGTGGATAAAAGATGACTGCTCATCATTCACACTTTCACCTGGTGAAGAGGAAAAAAAAGCAGATTTTTATTTTTTGGCTTGCATTGTGAGGCGGATATGACAATGCAGACACTGATTGCTGTTTGTGACAGTTTGTGGCTAGATTCAACCGCTAACATGCTTTCTCAGATTGTTATTTACAGCTTTCTGGTGCTGAGCATCTTTTATTTAAAGAATTGTCATCAGGGTGTATTGTGGCTGATTTATTGCATGCTATTTTCCCCCCCTCCCTTGTTTTTTGGTATTACAATAGACAGATTTAGGCGGAGATAATACTCATGCAATGTTTTTGCTGTGAACTATAAAGAAAACTGTTATTTATTAGTTTTAAGTGGTTAAGTTGACTGGACTGTTGAATTTTGTGTGTACATGTTAGCTAATTAATTGTGACCTATAGGGAAATATAAGTACAACACTTTTGATTACAACTTTCTGCAAATTAGTAGCAGTAAAATAATTGCTTCCATTGGAGTGTGGCCACAGAATATATCTGTGCTTGTAAAGTCAAAATAGAGCAAAAAAAGAAGCAATGGATTTCACACAAGCAATATGCTCTTACACCATACTGAGTCCTATGCTAGATGAAATTATTATGGTAGGCTGGTTGATTTCAATGGCTTTTTTTGGGTGGAGAGGATACTGATCAAGTATTGTCACTTACGTGAGCTGCAAACTGGGTCAGGAAGTTCACTTTCTATTCTTGTTGTATCCCTTTGCTTCCATGTATTTTTGTGTCTGTGCAAAAACAGGAAATATGTTCATGCAGAATAGTAGGCAGTGAAAGCATGAAAGAGGATAAAAGTACTACTCTTCCTTCTTGGAAAATAAGTGGAGACGCTGTGCAGGCACACAGTATGTTTCTTAGTAAACTGAGCTTTAGAAATGTACGTTTCAGAAAGTGAATTTGGGAAATTCAAGTGTAATTGATTTTGTTTTTAATAGTAGGTCCATCTCGTCCAGGGGTGGGTGATTAATTTTCTCAAGTGGCCACTTGGGAAAATTAGTCATCCACTCCTAAAGTAGCAAAGTCCCAGTTCTTAAGGTCCCAGCTCACTAGCATCATATGAGAAACCAAAACTGTTACCTTCCGCAACAGTCCCAGTTGTGAGCTGGTGCAGACCTCCACAACAGTCCCAGTTTCTCATGTGACTCCTTGACAAAAGCAGTTGCACACACCAGCTCCAGTTGGTATATTTTTAACCATTTTGAGAAGGTAATCACATGACGCTATCACAATACATTTTTCCAAAATTAAAGGTAGAATCAGAACAACCTGATGCATTGCGGTGACTGCAGAATGATCCGCAACACATAACTGAAGAAAAACTGCAAGTGAAGAAAAAAAATTGCCCTAAGATACAGAATTTATTTGCTGGTTGGTCATGGTTTTGGCAGTTAGACTAATTATCTTAATTGCCCTAATTTATTTGATAAGGACCAATCTCGGAGTCATGATGTAGTGATGGGAAACATTTGTCACATGTCCTCCAGTGTATTCATATTTGTATCACGATTGGCTATCCCTACTCAACTGAACCATTTCAGAATGATATGACCTTACTACGGGGCTTCTAATTTCCCTGCAGCAACTGAACACAGCCTGGCTGCTTATTATCCAATCTGGGAGCTATTAGAGAAGCTCAGTGTGTTCCCTTGTCTGGGAACAGGGTTTAAAAAACAGGGTGGAGTGAAAGCGAAGAGTTGTTGTACACACTATACAGGTTACCAGTTAATTTAATGTTCAAGAATTTGGACTGTGAGGAAACTAGAAGACTCCAACATGAATCCAGAAAGGTTTTAACTTTGATCCTTCAGGCCCTGAGGCACGAGTACAAAACAATTCACCACCATGCAGCTTTCTTATAATAATCCGTAATTTTTCTCCCCACAGACATAAACACATTTTTTTTCCAAGGTCTTTGCCTAAGCACATTCAATTTAAAATAATATACTGGAGACTGCACTAGAGTTTTTAAGGATCAGCTTTAATTGGAGTAGAATTAGAAAAATTATTCAAAGAGCCGCTTGTGGGATGAACCTCTTTCCTGGGAAGTCCAAACATACCTGGAGACATGCTTACCAAATGGTTCATAAGCAGCAGGTTGTTACTGGAATGTCAGTTCATGCACAAAAGAGTGAGTTTGAGTGAAAGTTAAGAGTTGTTATTTAGATTCGGGTTCAGATGCTTTTCAGTACAATGCATAAACATTTGGTCATGTGTAAGGGAAACTAATATAGAAGAGATGGAAAAAGGCGGTTACCACAGTGCAAGCTCAAACCCCAGTGACTTCACTTATAGAAAATCAAAGTCTGAAGAAACAAAACGCAAACAAAAAGAGGAAAGCACTGGGGGTGGCCATGACCCAAAAGAGCCAACAGATCCCATCCCATCTGCCGAACGTGGATAGGATCTAGCATGGATCTTAAATGGCTGCCAATGGCACTGGCACACTGCTGACACAAGCTTCAGGATCAATGCAGATCTGTGTACAGGAGGATTCTTTAAGCTTATCTTCAGAAAACTGACAGAGTTGAAGGAGCAAATTTTATCACTCAGCGGGACAACAGAAATCCTAAACCAACAACCTATGCATCCAAAGAGCTTTTCAGGATGTCTGACCGAGCCAGTCACCTTATCTGCTGGAGATTTGGGCTGTGAGACTTCACAGCAAGCAAAGCTGGAGCTTGCTCTGCTGAAGGTCTCAGAGATTATAGGGGGAGATACAAAGAGCTCCCAGACTTCATTGAAGATACAGGATTTTCCACAAAATAGTAAAATTCTTTACTGCCACCAATAACCTTTAGATATATTGTGTTAAAAGGGCTATATCTCACACATAGTTCTTTCAATATTAACATAAACCGCTGAGAAGTCTCCACTTCTTTTTCAAAATGTGCTGAAGTGCAAGGAACAAAAAACTAAATATCTACAAGCTGTAAACTAGCAACCTATGTGCTGCTGCTCTGAATAAAAATCATAAAAATCAAACATCCAATTAAAATATATTTTCACATTTGCAAATTGATAAAGGTGGAAATTCCGTGTTTCGCACCGTGCGGTGTAATCCAAAAATCATCATGCGTAGGACTAAATGTGTTGGTTTATCTGCACACTGTGGATAGAAGATTAAGGTTTTAATTGAAGTTAGAGGGAGTCGTGTTTTTAAAAAATAGTGCAGGTTGTTTCCATTTTTCCAGGCTGTCGGGCATAATAAGAGGTTGGAGCTGCACGCAGGATAAGTGACAAAGGTTTTCTGCTCTAATAGCTTCTGGATCTGGCAGCTCCCTCACATGTGCCAAAAAGCAGAGAGCAACTCAATCTCAATCAGCCTTTTCTGTAATGAATATTTGAATCTGCAGCGTGAGGACGGGGGGAGGGTTAGCTGAGCATGTCTGAGTTCAGAGCAGGAGGGAATGTATGATTTTTATCCTGGTGACAGGTGAGGTGGAGAGGTTCAGCTCTAAGCTCCCTCACGGAGAAACCTTGCCAGCCAGAGTGGATAGCAGGGAAGATTGGATTTATTTATTTAGCTTTCTGTGGTGCTAATGGGGAAAAAGAATAAATTATTGAGTAAAAGTCAGACTTTAAACACTGCTGCAATCGATAGTTTGGTTGATAGTTTGAATTTTTTTGATTTTTAGCATATACTGTATATAGATAACAAAATCTTTAAATCTTTTATTTTAACCTGACAAAAACCCAACATCAGTTGGGCTTTATTCTTAAATCTTATATTCTTAACTTATTCTTAACTTAGAAATTATGTATTTATATATTTTGAAAGCTTAAAAAAAAAGCAGTTGAACGGTGGTGCTCCTGCTCTAGCATTATTTCATTCGAATCAAACACATAAAAGATTTGGAAGTGATTCCAAGTGTTGAACTTACACTTGGTAGCTGTTCAGTGGAAGCGAGGGAGGTCATTAGGCTGAAACCCAAACTAATCCAATCAGGGAGATGGGGAAAAAATAGGAGTAGCCAAATCAGCAATTTGGTTAATTATTTAAAAAAGGATGAATGCACTGATGAGCTTAGCAACACCAAAAGGCTGTGAAGACAACAGAAGACAGCTAAAGTGCATGATGACAGAATTATTTCCATTGTTAAGAAAAACAACTTCACAACATCTAAACAAGTCATTAACACTCTCAGAAAAGAAGGAAGGTGTCAAAGTCTAGAACTGAGAGACACCTTCTTGAATGTAAATACAGAGGGGATATAACAAAGTGCAAACCACTGGTTACACTCAAGAAGAGGAAGGGCAGATTAGACTTTGCCACAAAACATTTAAAAGAGACCGCACAGTTAAAGCGAGAGGCAACAACCCTATCTTTGAACCAGAATGACGGGGAGGGAAAAGTATGGAGAAGGAACAAGTCATGATCCAAAGCATGCAAAATCATCTGTCAGTCATGGTGGAGGTAATGGTACAGCACGGGCAAGTATGGCTGCCAGCGGAAATGAGTCACTAGTGTTTATTGATGATGTGACTGCTGATAGAAGTAGCAGGATGAACTGTGAAGTCTGCAGAGCTACAGTCTCTGCTCAGATTCAGCCAAATGCTGCAAAACTGACTGAACAACACTTCACAGTGCAATTAGATAATGAGCCAAAGCATACTGCAAAAGCAACCCGGGAGTTTCTCAAAGTAAATAATGAGATATTCTTCAATGGTCAAGTCAGTCAGCTGATCTCAGGCTATAGAGCATGCTTCTTAGTCATTAAATACAAAACTGAAGGCAGAGAGACTCACAAACAAGCAGCAGCTGAAGATGGTTGCAGTAAAGGTCTAGTAGAGCATCTCAAGGGAGGAAACGCAGCACTTTATTATGTGCAAGGGTTCTTTGTTAGATTTTAGGCTGTCAAGTATTTTAAACAGTCCTATTATGTAAAATGATCTAGGTTTGCCCAATAAATCCTCTGAAAATGGGGGACTGTGTATAAATGTCTGTAATTCTGAACCTGTTAATACAGTACTTAAATTAAAGCTGAAACTTTGCACTTTAGTCACATTGATTGAAAAATCCAATCTGTAAAAAACCAAAACCACAACAAATGTCATTGTACAAATACTCACTGGTCTAACTGTATGTCAGTACACAAATCACTCCAACTAAAGCGACCTCAGAGTGCTGCCAATGTCCCTTTTATGCTTCTACATTAATCACCTAACAATGCAATAGTATAATGCTGGTGTATTACTGTTTTGACACAATTTAAACTTTTTTTTTAATGACAAATCTTCAACTCTATCTTCGCATGTTTTGCAGCTTCAGCTTTAGCTCTGGTACTCTTTGAGCATTTCTGCTGTACTGCTCTTCCTCTGTACCCACACAGATTTATTCTCTTTTTAATATTTCAAGCTGTATCAATGATTCTCATTGATCTACAATGTACAGGTGGGTGGTATGACCTAAAACATGATTCCTAAACCCACTATATATTTTTTTCAGAGAAAAGGAAATTCTTCTCATTTATTTGTCATGTTGCATATGTTAATAGTAAACTACCCATCACTTTATTACCTAGTTTTACCAACCCAGCCTTCATCTTCAATAATAAGATTAAAAGATGCAAAAGTCTTGAAACACTCCTCATTTATTTACATTTTGCTAGGAACATAAGAAATGCAATGATTTACTGAAAAATGTAAAATGCATAGAAATACAATATATAAGGCAAGTGAGCAAAAAAGCAGCAATTTGCAAAGAAAAACCTTGAAAGACCTTCAGAGAAGAACTATTGCTCGAGAACATTTTTTTTTTTTTAAAGTACAAAGTCTGGAGGCAAAATGTAAAGAAATGGGGGTGGCTTAAGACTTTTGTAATGTTTTTGATGAGCTAAAACCAAAGTGAATGTATTTATCAATCTAATGATGGTATCATGATATCCATGTCTTCACACTGAAGATGGGATCCAAGCTGCTGTTTCTGCTCACAGTCATGCAGTCTAACCTGCTGCTGGCCTTTCCTGGTCTGCCTCCGCACTCTTTTGTTCCCACTTACAAATTTGTTGCTGATTTAAGCAGACTTGCTCTTGCAAACAAACAAGGCTTGACCTTTTCCCTGACGTGTTTTCCATCATTGCAGTTCGTTTCTTTATATTGAATACATATTTTTGGAAATTAAGTAATAAAATACAAAGTCTTTTCAGCTTTTTCTTGTATGTAGTGCCTAATTACAACAATAGTCATTTCACAGCTATTTTTATTGTGTGGTATAGACTCCAGAACATTTATATAATTCAGAGGAAGCAGGTGCATTGCAGAGTCCTTCTAGCTTTATCTATCAGTAGGCTAAAGTTAAAACACCATCTTTCCCTTTAAGTAGCATCTGCACACTGCTCCTTCTTTCAAAACGGTGTACACGGCTGAAGTAGTACATGTATATAATATGACAACATGCATAAATAATAAATAAATCACCATCAATAAATGATCTTTAAAGCATTTTACTCTACACTGCAATTACTCCTAGCCGGGTAACCACATGTATGGGCCATTATATTAACCTTTCAATAAGTCTTTGTGGGAGTTTTGCATGTTCTTTCTGTGCCTGTGTGGATTCTCCCTGGGTATTTCGGCTTCTTCCCACATTTCAAAGACATGAATGTTAGGTTAACTGGTGATATTAAACTGGCTCTAGGTGTGAATGTGAGCATAAATTGTGGTATTTCTCCTGTGATGGATTGGTAACCCGTCGCCCAGTGACAGCTGGGATAGGCTCTGTCTCAAATATTAATTTACATAGAATTATATGAAGTGCCCGTGTCATCCCCACGGAAACCTGCTGATAGTTTTTCTCCAGGCACACGTGGGGGCCACTTGCTACGTGTCTCTTTGTGCTTTATTGTCCTTACTTATCGAGCTCATTAAAGCAGTGTTCTTTAATTAATTTATTATGTAAGTATTTCTCTTAAAAGAGCAGTTTTTGCAGCCATGTCAAATATGGGGGGAAATGTGAAGACTGGGACTCTGTTAAAGTTGCCCAGAGGGTTGCAGAAGGCAACAGCAATCAGACAGAAAGCATGGTGTGGGCTGTACATGAGCGTGACATGTCCTACTTATTTTTTTTATGCTATTATGCCAAAGAGTGCAGGGCTCTTTGTTTTTGTTTTTTGTTTTTATGTCTGCAACTAAAATGAACACACATGATTTGTATGAATTTTATGATTTCAACATTGAGGTGGTATTAAAATCAGTAAACAACTCTCTGTAAACAACTTAGGCTTCACACACTCACAGCCATTTTCCAAACATACCAACATTTTCTTGGCCCAGCAGAAATGCTTGTGAAAAAGCCCAGAGGACGAGCTTTAAATGCCACTGACTTGAAGGCTGAACATGTAGGGTAAAAGCAAAGTTTGCAATTGTAGACTCAAACACTGAGGCTTGGATGGCACATAAACAATTTGCCGAAGAACTATGGCCAGAGGGCACAGACGCGGCCTAACACATTTCGCGGTGCTGATGAGAAAACTGTGTATGATTGTGGATCAAGTGATGGGGAAAGAATGGGGAAAACACCGAGGGCCACAGCTACAAAGATAAAAAGATGCTGTATATTGGGCGGACAGGCTGGGTAAAAACTGTGGTATTGAACTTCTACACGGAGCCTGTGGGTGTATGGGAAGGCAGTTGTTTATAGCCGGTCAGCAAGTGCTTTGGACACAGCAGGCTACAGTAAAGATGGTGACCTAACTGGAATTTGTTCAGAATATTGATTGTGCTGTGGCACTTCTGAAATTGAGCCTTTAAAGGAGATTAGCTGTCGTTAAATGTGCCTTTTATTAACCAGCTGATGAGGAATGACACAGAGGAGGCGCTACATTAGCACGTAGATAAACTATCAACTCCTGCTGCACCGCTGTCGGTGCACTCAGATCTGCATGGGAAATAACACATTAGCTAATGTTTCCCAAGAGACGACAGAAAACGGGAGCAAAAGGCTATCTGATGAGCAGTTGATTGCAAACATATATAAGGTTTAGTGCTAAAAATGCACTGTGCAGGAAAGGTGGGGGTGGCGGGTGGGGCACAGTCTCAGTAATAGTGATTTACTTGCACAACGTGTGAGAGCTGGATCATTATTGTGGAAAAATGTGAATTCTTCCCACACTTTAGCCCAGGGGCTTTGTTTAGATTTACTGCAGCGAGTAGACGGCAACTGATAGGGGATCATCTGAACCTAGCAAGGAGTCTGAATCCCCCTTATTAAGAAACAGACTTTCCTTTTTGTTTTTTGTTTTTAATAGATGGTTTTAAGTAGTGGTTGCAATTTTCAAATAGACGTTTATTTATGTGGCCTTACATGCTACAGTTTAGACAACATGATAATACACTAGCTTTCTTCTTTCTAATCTTCTTTTAAAAAAAAAACACTAAAATCCTGGTTCAGTGTTTTATAAAAGTATAGTATTAAACTGCTGCTATAATGCTCCAAATCTTAAAGGGAATTCATTTATTCTCTTTCTTTCTGCCCGTAGAATAAAAAATTTGTTGTCTAACTACTGAATTATTCAAAAGGAGACGTCTTTAGGCCAGTTTGACTGAGGATAATAGAAAAGCCTCAGCCAAAGAACAAAACACAGGCAGTGAAGGAAAGTATATCAGTGCAACATTTCTGTGAACCTTTTTTGAGAGGCACTCCTTTTGGGGGGGGGGGGCACACATACTCTCACAAACAGCAGAAGAAGTTGAGTTTTTCCTCCCCTCTCCTTATTTTATTTACTGGAGATGTAATGCAGTTTATTTATTCATTTTATGTGAAAGGTGACTTTTCCCTGCCCCATGATAAATGAACCCTGACAAGGGAAGTGCAGCCTGCACACATTGCAGTTTCCAAAGCCTAATGCAATTGATGAGGGAACGCTCAAAGGTGAGGTTTTATTTTCACTCTCTGAGAACAATATGAGGCTATTGTTGGTTTCGGATGTTTTCTTTTTTTCAGGAATTCAGGCTACAAATTCACTCCAAAGTCCCAAGAGTGGCACTCTTTTTCTCGGTTCTTCAATTTTTTTTTCTCATCAAAAGCGACTTAAGACCTACCGCCTGAGGCACGCCGAGCTATTTGTGTTTTCTTGGTAATTCGTGCATTTACATTTTAAAATGAATACTTGACGTTGGGCTTAGTGTGACTGAAGCAAACAGCAAAGGGTCAGGACCTTGGCTCAGCATTCTGCTTTGACCTGGTTGTCTGTTTCTGCAAGCCTGTTAATTGACTGGGTATTTGTAAACTGCACCCTTCTGGGTTACCACCAGTCAGGTCATTAATAATCTGAACTAAGCGCCAAAACAAGTCCAACACTGAGAGTCTAATTTGACCATTCCTTTGTTTTGCTGGGTGTGCTGGTTCCCAGTGAGCAGCTGGCTTTAGTTATGGGGGATGAAAGTACATAGAAAATTGACTGAGATGATGTTAAAGGTAAACCAGAGTAAACTGGGTAATGAATTAAAGTAATATCATAAGTAATATAGTAAGACAGGCTCTTTGAGAATCCATGAATAGGGAGCAAAAGAGGCTGAAGAGGTGGAGGTATGCTCTGGAGACAAAAAGAAAGAAAAGTCAGTAGAAGCAAGACAGAATACATTTGTGTACATGAGAGGGAGACTGGTTTAACAGTGAAGATACCAGGAGCAGATGAAGTGAAGGTGGATGAGTTTATCTACATGTGGTCAAACATCCAAAGCAAAGGATGGTGCACACGAGAGGTAAAGAAGGATGAAGGAAGGTTGGAGTTTCAGGGGTAATTTGTTGACCCAGGAGAGTTCAAGATGTTAACATTTTCATTGAGAGTGACCGGACATGATTAGCAATGAGTACATCTGAGGGACAGCTCTGGTTGAGATAAAGGAGACAAAGTTAGAGAGGCAAGGCTGACATGTTTGGGTATGTCCACAGGAGGGATAGTGGGTAAACTGAACAAATGATGGTGAACATGGAGCTGCAAGGCAGGAGGAAAAAGACCACAAACAAGGTTCATAGACGTATTGAAGGAGGACATGTAGAGGTTTGGCTTGACCAGAGGAGGATGCTAGAGATGTGGTGAGATGGAGGCAGAGGGTCTGCCGTAGTTACCTCTAAAGGAGGCAGCAGTTTACACCTGAATGACTTCTGTGTTATTTCAATAAATTCTTGTGCCTTATCCTCTTGCTTTTGATTTCCTCATCTTCTCTGTGCCATCTTTCTGATTTTTTTTTGAGGTGTTATTAGTCACATAGTATTTATCTGTCTCTATTTTTTTGTTTTTGTTTTATTTTAGTACTTGGTGGTCAAGAGTCTCGTGGGGTGCTGAGAAAAATCTGTGACATGCTGGAGGTAATAATGAAGAGGATGGATGTTCTGTCAAAACTGGGCAACACAACTGACACCCACAGGCTGGATGAGCTGAGCTCGGCACTGGACAGGTACAGTATAGCACTGGCTTGCATTTCGATATGTGTATATGTGTATACATGTATATAGACATATATATGATGCCAAGCTAGAGTTGTGTGTTCTGTGGTTTCCTTGGCAACTGACCTTTTCTTATGCCTGCACTTGCTCCAGGTTTAAGGATAGGAAGCTTCCAAGCTTCCTCCTTTTGGTGCATTTATTATTAGTTCCCCTGTTAGATATCATGTCCATCATCTCTGTGTCTTCGTCATAGACAGGAACTCTTTCCTCTCAGAATTCACTTCTGATGATCTCTAGAGATCTGCAGGGACATTTTCTGTTTACAGTATGGCTTGTTCACTGTGTAACCGATTCGATCTGCATTTAATGAATGAAGGCAGACGTATAGTGCCTCACCTAACCTGAACCCTGATTTCACAAGTGTGATGGGAAAATATTTGCTGGCTAAAGCTCCACATATTTATATTTCTATGTTACAGTTTAGTTTCCACTGCAGAATGCTCCCTGAATACACCCTCAGTCTCACAGTTCTAACAATCATTTAATTGGCCTCTCAGGGACTAAACTGGAAATGTTACGGTGACAAAGGGCAAATAGTTTCAAAACCAACCACAAATGCTGATACATATTGGGTAAAAGTTCACACTTGAGGTTAGCGTGAAATCTCCCAGCAAGAAAAAATTTGCTCACCTAGTATAATGCTGTGAAAGTAATTAAGCTGTCCTCTTGCTCTTCACCAGCTGATAGCCTTTTACACTCCCAGATTGATGGAAATATAGATGCTTCTGTGTGAAACAACCAATGTATGTTTGCACAATGAGAGGCTGTGCGTGTGACTCCTGTGCTCAATCCGGTCGTTAAGTCTGACGTCACTAGCCGTGTCTGGGCCTAAACTCCGCTGCAGGTCCATATATCAAACGATCACTGTGGCATTACTGAGAGTTGAAAAACTGTCTAAACTCTTTCATCTTTAATAAAATGATCAGCGTTCTGCTCTACCAGGTGTAACAATTGAGTTTAACATCCAGGCATCCATGAAAACGGAATTTATGACATTTAACGGAATTAGAAGTTAGCAGGGAGTTAGCTCGCTAGCTTCTATCTAAATACAATATAGCATGTCCTGACTGTCGGGTTTTGGAAACAAATTAAAACGTACAGCTCTGTTATCACTTCCAACATAAAGGAAGACAGAAAGCTAAACAGCAGTGACGTTTGTAGGGTTACTGAAGTTTGGCTAGCTGGTATTTAATAATGATGTGCTAGCGACACAGCTATGTTAGCATAATATAAACAAGCTAACTTTTTTTCCACTCGATAAAAGTTAACGTGAGAGTTCTCGGTGGTCAGGAACAAATGTAATCGCATGGCAGGATGCTGTAAAAGGACCAAACTTCAGCCAGGAGAACAACTGAGATAATCCATCCACAATACGAGGTTAGTCATTCATATACTGCTGCATGGGCTGGGCTGTAGTTCCATCCTAAGGTTTTAAAAACTGAGCTTAAATAAATGATTAGCGGTAATAAAAGCCGAGGGAGGTCAACAGTGATCACTGACTGTTTTAGGAGCTTTTTGAGATTAAATAGAAGAAAATACAAAACATTAAACATGTTAACAACACAAAAGCCATATTAAACGCAGACTACTTTAGGCCCGGAAGTAGGATTCATCACGTCATCACTTAACGACCGGATTGTATATCTGTGTGACCGCTAATTAATCTGTGCTGCCCTGTTGCAACTTAAGGGATAGAAAAAGATATTTGGCTGCCACTTGCTTCTTGGTAAATGGTAAATGGCCTGTATTCTTGGGTGCTGGCTCTGTATGGACTGAAGTGGAATGAGATTGGGTTTTAGAATTATGTTAAGTTATGCATATAAGCACAGTATGATTGCTTTCCCCTGACACACACGCGTGCATACACACAAAATAATAAATGCTGCCTAAATGAAATCAGACTTTTTCTGCTCGATCTGCATCTGGCCCTGGACCACTGTTTCATTTGTTTTTGCGAGTTTCTGCGGGTTTACATATTCAGAGCTGTTTAACGAGCAATATAAATTCCAGAAATACTACTATATAACACAAGTGCTCATTTGAATAATTCATTTAAGTGTCATGTAAAACAGCAATGATACACTGCAATAAAGTGGTTCCACTAATGAATGTTGGTTGGTTACAACGCAAGCAGCAACCAAGTTGTGTGGTGATGTGCAAAAGTTTAAGGTCACGATGTACTTTTCTCTTAGTCTTTCCATGTCAGATGTTTATGAAGCAATGTGTTGAGCCGTGCAGAGACGAGGATCAGGCCGCAAAGGATCGCCTTTAACCGTTTTAATAGTGTTTTAATAGCAGCTGCAAACAGAAAATATTTACTCTTGTGAAAACTCACCCTGCAAGGCAAATCTAGTAATAGCAACCTGTAATCTTATTATCTAACTACTTTTCTTTGGACACACAGGGCATATCTGAAGTAGAAAGTGTAAATAAGTGGGGGGAAAAAACTGTTCTTCTCCACAGCATCAGCACTATTACACAGATTGTAATGCTACGAAATGCTATGCTGAAGCTGTTATTTGCTAATTTGGTTAATCAATCAAGAGGATACAGATCTAACTTATGTCCTCTTTTCTAGTTACAGTTTAATCCACATGTTTTGGGACAGTGAGATATTTTTGTAATTTAGCCTCTGTACACCACAGTGGATTTAATTAGACAATCAAGATCTTCAGTATAAAATTAAAAACTAAATGTGACACTTCTGCTAAACAGCTTGAATTAAAACTGAAACTCTGCACTTTAGACACATCATGAATATTTCATTTAAAATCCACTGTGGTGGTGTACAGAGGCAAAGTTGTACACACACACACGTCATTGTCTAAATACTTATGGGAAACAAATGGTTTGGCAGGATCATTGCGTTACCTTACATAACACTTATTTCAGCCACAAATGCGTATTACTTACTCACTTGCATGTATAACCAGAGAAAATAGCCAGGTAATGCTGTTTTCAGGTGATGTCTGAAATTGAGTATTTAAGCTTAAAGGATTATTTAGTTTTTAGTTGTGTATGGTTATACTTGCAAGATAATATCCAGCAAGATATCAGGAGAATTATTTTTGTGTTTTGTGTATTTTTTAAGAAAACTGATTTGGTTAATTACTACAACAGAACTACTTCCTTAAGTTTAATGGAAGACCGTGGTTTGTTTTACAAATACACAATGCATTCAAATGTACCTGACATACATTACAAGTGAGTGAACACATCTTTTAGAGCAGTGTTTCCCAACCGCTGTGCCGCAGCACGTAGGTGTGCGTGAGAAATGATCAGGAGTGGCATGGAAGATTGTCTGGCTCCACCTGATTAGTGCTGTAAGCGATCGGCGTGAGTAATGCGAAGTACAATTACATTCTCTTCCACTAGAGGGCAGTACAACTACCTGCTCTAATTAATTGGAGGTAAATGATCTAAATTCCAGGAGCAGGACCACGCCTCCAAACACACACCCCCACACCCTAACCGCAGCTCATTTCTTGATTAAGCCATTCGCCTTTATCTACTAAAAATGCTCCTGAACCTAAAATGACAACGTGGGCCCAGCTGGTGAGATGGGTTACCAACTGTTAGTAAAACAGAAGAAGATGAAGAAGAAATAATAGTCATGCTGTGAGATGATGGTGCGCGTAATAGTAATAGATAAATATTTGAAGAGAAAAAGTAGTCAATCTGACCTGGGTCCTGGAGAGAATTCGGACCCAGATGAACGCCCAACAGTCCATCAAAAAAGTGGTCATTAAAAAAGCAAAAAATGGTGCGCTTGGAACAAACCGAACCAATTCCGCTGTACCTGGTGCACGGAGAAAACTTATCAATATGTTTTTTGTGACATTTTTGTTTGGTGGTGTGCCATATGATTTTTCTAATGTGAACAATGTGCCATGGCTCCAAGAGCGTTATTAAACACTGGTCTAGAGCATATATGATAAGAGCAATCATATTGAACAGGAGAACTACAGTCTTCCCATAGTAACCAGGCCTAACAATTTCGGGTCCTTCTTTAGATTATTCCATTTAAAAGGTGAAGGATAATTAAAGGCCCTTTTTCCAACTGGTGTTCTGACTTTGAGAGTGTTGGCTGCACCGGTTATGTATTTATATGCACATGTACACAGATAAGAAAACGCCAGCCCAAGCAGAAAGGGATGATTTAAAAAGCAATTGGTAAAAAGTCTGTGGGCATACAGAGAGACTGTCATGTAATTTCCACATTCAGTAATAAAACATAAAGCACAATGGTAGACACTGATCAGATGCATTCAGAAAGAATAGGTCACTGTAATCCAAGAAATACTGGGAAAGAAACGTTGCAGAAATCAAGTATTTCCTCGCCTGGAGAGATGAACTAAATTTATTCCAAAGAAAGAAACTTCATTTAAGTTTCAGCTTGAACACAAGCTTTTCAGTGTGAATTTTAAATACGAAATTCAGATCTATAATGATGCCTAAATATTTATGTTGTAACCGATTCAATTTCAGTCCCTTGAGCTGTTTTCATGGTTTTGATGTAAGGGAGTTTGTGTGCCATCTTTTTGCCATTTAAAAATAAGTTGAACTAGACTTTTATTTCTTCCTGCATTAAACATAAACTTTGAATTAAGTGCCACTAAACGACATCAAAGACAGGCTGCAGACCTTTCAGGGTTTGTACTCCTGAAGGGCATGAACAATAAATAACTGTGTGTTCTGCAGGTTGGGAAATGTGGTGAAAAAGTTTTAAAACAAACTTGTTTAAGGTGTTAACCATGTGTATAAAAGTCTTTCTGTTCCAAAGTTTTCTAGTAGCAAGACCAGGAGACAATCTGGGTGCACTTCAAACTCTTGCAAAGAAAACGACTCGCATAGTGAGGGGATGAAAGTGGATGCTTAGGAAAAAAAAACAACATTTAAAGATTTTACACTTATTCTTGTAAACATAGACCTGAGGATTTCCTTTGTGTATTAAATTCTGTATACCTTTGGGTTTTCATATAGTTGGTTGGATAAGAGATTATAAAACATAATTCAGGGGACATTGCAGATTACGACATCTGACATTTTTTTTTAATAAAATGATTTATACATCAGCTAAAAATCAAAATAATTAATGTCTGAGCTGCAAATGTTAGTAACATGTATCACAATTTATAGAAATGTATACACAGGTTTATAACAACTTACCGAATGCTCATACAAACAGTACATAACTACCTATGAATTTTAGACATCTTTAAAAAAGTGTTTTTTTTCAAATACCAGCAGAAACTCATTGATTTTTATGCTGAGGCGTACTGGGGTTTCTTACAAGAGTATTTTATAATTCATCGCACAAATTCTTTAACAATTAATGGGGGCATTCCCAAGGTGAGTAAGTTTATATTTTTGTAAACTTACTTTGGTATTTAGTTTTTTTTTTTTTTTTCAGGTTCAGGTCTGGATTTTAACCGGGCCATTGCAACACCCTCATTCTTTTCTTTTGCAGTCTTTCTCTGCTTGACAGCTGATATGAGGTTATGTCTGTACAAAGGATGTTATTCAAGAAGGCTTGCAGCTGGCTGAAATGCAAATTTGCAAACCTAAAGTGTGCTACCATGTTCTTCTTAGAGATGACAGGCTTTCTCCTTCCAACCAACCTAGTTTTTCATAGAGCAATGAATTCTGTGAAAGAATTTCTTTTTCATATTTTTGTAGCCTCTGTGTTGAAATGAAAGATCCTGGATGTTGAAAAGTTCCTGATACTCCCCTGTTATTTTTTTTATGTATTTAGTTTTGCTTGTTTTCTGGCATGCTACGAAATGGCAACTTAAAATTGTGATATTGCATAACGTTGCTGATTTCGGACTCTTCTTTTGTCTTCATCCTAGTTGTTCTTTAGTTCATCCAATGCATCGTCTTCTCCATTGTAAATATTGGTTCCTGATCCTTTCTCCAGCAGCTTTTAGGCCACAGAGGTCAATTGGAGTGAAACACATTTGCTAACAACCTAATTGCCTTCTGTTTTTATTTCCCCAACAGACCCGCTTTAATATGCAGAGTTACTATATTATCTCAGCAAATAAATTATCTGTCAGTGTTTTAAAAGCTTTTTTGATTTCACGCCTCAAGATCTAGATAATTAACATTTCTTCTTCTGGTTCACGCTTACCAGTGGCGGCTCCTGAAAAAAATCTCAGGGGGGGCAATTTTTATGATATCGACTAAAATGACCCATTTAACCCTTTAAGACCTACCATAGAACCAAGTTCGCCAGAGCTTATATTATATTTTTACATGCTGTGGAGCCATTTTTGGGAGCATTTCAAGTTGCTATACATCAATACAACCATTATAGCCCAAACTTTAATAATATGTCTGCATTAGGTGCATAGTAATTACATAAATTGCAAAAAAGTGCAATAAACTACAAAAAAATTGAAAATCGTTTTTGTTTTTTTAACATATATTTCTAGTTAGAGAAATTTAAGAGGCTTATCCCTCAAAACTGTAAATACAAAAAAGTTACACAAACTAGTTTCCCACCACAGGAAATTTATTTTGAGTGTCTTCATAGTTTTATTTTTGAAATACACCAATTTTTATATACTGCAGGAAAAACAAAAATAAATATTATAGTGCAAATTTGCAAAATAACAGCATATGCATCAAAATAAACTATTTCCAGCAGTGCAATATGAGTCTTAAGCATCCCAGAAACGACACAGAAAGTCATAAAGTCAAACATAACTTTTTAAAACACATAACAAGTAAAACACAAGCTCATAAGGCCTCGATCGTAAAAAACTACATTTCCGCAAAATGACGTCACTTCCGGTTTCGGGCAGGTCATGCGGTCATGTGATAGTTCGCGCTGATGGACGTAGGAAGTGTTACAAACAGCTGATAGATCGGCGAAGCTGTTTCTGGAATATCATGTTTTTGTTGCTGCAAGTGATTTTTATGCAGTTTTTGCAAAGCTATATGTGGAAGGAAACTGTGACCGAGGACAAGCTGATGGCATAAGATGTAAGTACAACTCCTCCGGTTTCATATGCAAAAAAAATTATTGCGCTAGCTTACTTGGTTGCAGAGCTACCGGGATTTAAAAATAGTTACGCAAAACAGAGCGTGCCCGCTCCGATCGGCTGTAAAGGGTTAATGAGTACATCAAACAACACAATTTTAATTTAAATTTAAAATGAACAACCATATTCTGGCCATTTGTATAGATTTGTAAAAATGAACATGAACAGATTTTTTTTTTTTTTTTTTTGAATGAATGAAAAATAACTATTGAAAACAACAACTGTAAACTGATTGGGGGGGTGGGCTAAATGCGTCCCCGCATTGCTAGCTCAAAAGCACCACAAAACTTAATACAATCGATGATTTTAGATAAAATATGACGGTTTTTATCTACCTCTTCGTTGTGCCTTCTTAAAGCAATCCGATGTCCATCATCTAGCTGCGCCGCTATGCTAGTTTTCCCTAGCACAGCTAGCTTTACACTGTTGTCCATATGAACTCGTGAGCTTTCATGTTTCTTGATTCGTTCGGAGAGGTGCTTTAAGTCGGTTTGTCCAGATTGTGTCCACGTCAAATCACACTTGTCACTTTTGAACAGTATGCACGGGAAACAAAAAAGTGCATTAGCTGTTCCACAGCCTGTCAGCCACGACTTGCGCTGGAACCAACTCCGACAAAAAGTCCTGTTGTATGCTTTTGACTTCTCCTTCGTTGCCTGGGTTAGTTGAATTTCGGGCTTGTCAGGTCCCAACTCTTTAACTTGCAGTTTTTCTGCCATTGTCCTTCTGGCAAAAGGGTAGGTTAGAAGCGATCTAACCGAATTTGGGGGAGGCTGTGCCTCAACCGTTAACAATACCGCTGCCATCGTCTCTCTCTGACCTTATAGCTCACTTAGGCTACTGACTGAGGTAAAATTCTAGAACAGCAAATCTTCGCGCGTTTTCTGCAGGGGCGCAATTTTAAGCGCCCCCAAACCATTTAATTCAGCGACGCTGATAGGTCAAATATTTATTATTTTCCCCTGGCAACCATTTAATGATAGGCTATTTCGCTGCATATCAAGGGCGCTTTGACGAGCGCCCCAGAAGAAGAAAAACACCGTTTGTTGGTTGAACTTTAATGAGTCAGCTGGTGAAAATGTTAAAATACGCCTGGCTGTATATGGGCACACACATAGTAAAACTATCATTGATGAATTTTTTAAAAATATATATTTTTACTCCTCCACATTTGGGGGGGCGGAGCCCGAGCGCCCCCTATGGGCCAGCCGCCACTGACGCTTACTGTGAAGAGTGAGAAAACAACAAACTGAATGGAAGGAAGCTGTTACAGAAATATAGCGCTGTGTTTCATTGACAAGCCTATTTGTGGTTCACATTTAAGATATTTCGGGTCTTTACAAAGTGTTTGTGTGTGTTTTTGTGTTTCATATGCTTGATTAGGATCCAGCCCATTGGTCTAGTGGAGCGAATTCAGGCCATAGCCCAGAACATGTCAGACATGGCAGTTAGAGTGGAGCAGATCCTGCAGCGCAGCATGGCCTATAACAGAGGTATGATTTAAAATGCACACACAAACACACACACACACGAAGAAAACAAATACAGCCCTTCTGATGAATCTTCCCGTCAATCTCCAATCCATCCAATCCCAGAGACTCCTTTCCTGCTGCCCACATACTATAAGCCAAACTGTCAAGTTTGGATCCAGTTTAGCACTTTGCTGCACAATTTATGTCTAACATCCACTCGCTTGTTGGTCATATTGAACATGATAGACATTATTCACAGAACATTACCCTGGAGAATAGCAATCCAAACATGCAATATCAAAACTACACAACTGCAGGACATCTAAATCACAAAGATGAATTGCTGCCTCGTTAATGGGATCCGGGTCTTGCCAAGCTTTCTTTATTGCCCTTCATTCTCAGTTACTTTATTGGGAAAAGAATAGAAATCAGCGTGATTTGATGCACGGCTCAGTTCCTCCTCTGTACCCCCACCTTGCACTTGACTGAAAACAATTCAACACGACGTCCGATTAAAATACGCCAGATCATTTTTCTGTTGACATAATGGGCGCTATCACTCAAGTGGGGCTGATCTAGTTACTTTTGGTTACAGCTGAATGGCAGTGGCACTTTTCTTTGTGAGAGCTCTGTTGTTATCATGCTAATCAGTAAGAGTAGCTGGAAATTATTTGTCATCCATTCTGCTCTTTGATGCTCGGTAGGTGCTGGTGGAGGAGCTGCAACTTCTTTTTTTTTTTTTTAATTAGGCTTACTAGTGCTGGGATTTTAGACGGGAAAGAGGAAGGGGAGAGATACTCAATGCAACAGGAAGGGGCAAGAGGGGAAAAGGGAAGCAGGATTGTGGTGGGGGCGGATTCCAATTTTTATGAATCACACTAATGCAATCTATCTATAGTAAATCCAGTGAGCTGGCCGATGAAGAGATTTAGCCATTTAGCAGGGGAATATGAGCTTTTACAGGAGCTTGTCTGTTATCTGCCTTTCACTCTAATTTATCTCCGTTCATCCCAAGGGCTGGAGAATTTACAGTATGTTTTAATACAAAAAATAAACAGACTTGAAGCCCAGAGGAAAGACTGTAGACTATAGATCATGTGCTAGTCTTATCCTCATTTCAATGTAGCTGGGCTATATAAAATCTATTTTTAAAAAAAAAATCTAATATATTGACAGGATTTCTAAAAACACTTGAAAGAAATATAAAGATTTTACTTTGGTTGTCTGAAAACAGTCGAAATTTTGGTTGGACATTACCATCATGTTTCTCTTATCCTCCTCTACACTATATGGACAAAAGAACTGGGCCACCTACACATTACACCTACATGAGCTGCTCAGCCATGGAAAATGGTGCCATGAACCTCCCAGTGCTCAGGTTTTGTGCTGACGTTAATGCTCGAGTAGGTTTCAAGTTCTGGGGTTTTTGAATCAGCAGAAGGCGATGACTTTTACGCACTATGAGCCTCAGAACTCGACCTCCCTGCTCTGTAACTTTACCTGGTCTGCCACTTTGTGTCTGAGTCTCTGTGATTTCCAATAATAATACCACTTTCAGCTGTTGTGGAAAATCTTGGAGTGACAAAATTTCACAGACTGACTTGCTACAATGGCGGCGTCCTATTACTGTAGCATGCTCAAATACAGTGAACGCTTCAGGACTCTTATTGTAAATGTAAACAGTCGCAGCAGATGGCTGCTACTCCTTGACCTTGATTCTGCTGGAGGTTTCTTCCTGTTAAAAAGGAGGTTTTCCTTCCCGCGGTCACCAAGTGCTTGCTCATAGGGAGACTTTTGATTGTTGGGGTTTTCTGTCTATTATTGTGAGGTCGTTACCTTACAATATCAAGCACTTTGAGGCCACTTGGCTCTATATAAATAAAATTGACTGCATAGCTAGATTTTTATACAGCTGTGCCAATGACAGTAAAAACCCCTAGTATATGTGTTAGGCTTTGTGTAGCAATATACAGCGTGGAAAAAAAAAAAATCTCAACAATGCAGCTTTTCTTTGTTGATTAATGCTTGTGTCTAATGCGTGTAGTCTTTTGTCAGAGTGTGTTTAAGCATTGATAAATACCCTGCTTTTTTTTTCTTTTCTCCAGTTAGGGACGGAGCATTCGGACAGTGTGAGATTCCTAAAGATCCCCGTTATCCAGACTGCCCCAGTAAGATGGATGTAAGTCTTTATATCTCACTTAAGTCCAAACGCAGAGAGCAATCATCCATTTGTCGTGTTGTGGCGTTTCACCTTGGTGCAAGCCAATATAAATCTGCTCTAATAAGATAAGGGAATGTTTAACCTTCAAGCGGCCGAGGTATTTTAGTGTCTAAAGTGAGGTCCTATAGAACACTACAGAGACCTTTTATTTAATGGCTCTATTTAAAGCTATAACACACATATAGATTTCCTCTATGATAGATAGATATTCTAAGATGTTCTACTATAATTATGGTTTACAACCCATTTATGCCAAAAGGAGTTAAGAATACGAATTATAAAAACAAAATGTCTTTGCTTATATAATACTGGAAAAAAAATACACTTTAAAATTTAAGGTATTTGAAGTTTGTGTGAAATGTATTTTATAGTGTGCTTATATTGTTTTACCAGCAAAATTTATAAAACCTGTGGCTTTGTAATACAATAGCGATCATAATTGATACTTATATGCTTCGTTGTACTTTAAATGCTTGTAGATCTTTAATATTTAAAAGATTTTATGATTAAACATACATAAATATATAAGTTACAATGAGCTGTTTTCATTAACAACCACTTCTTTCCATTTTCTTCACTACAACAGTTTTTGTTAAAGAAAGTGTGGGGGGGGGGAATGAAAGGCACAGGAGACCTCAATTTAAAAACTCAAAGTAGGAAACATTTTTTATGACTGAAAACATCACAATATGTAAAAAAAAAAAAGAAAGAAAAAAAAAAAGCTATAAAAAACCCCATTTGGCCACGTGAAGGCTAAAGGCTCTTAGCAGAAAACTGGGTTGTCTAAGCAATGGACTGCACTTACTAATCAAAACAAAGAAAAGCAGACTATAAAAACAGATGAGTAAACAGAGTTTCATAATTGCAGTTTGGGAAAAAAATACTGTTTAATAAAAACAGCTTGGGTAAATAAAAGAAAAAGTCATTGTGCTTTATGAAAAAACTAAGCTTGTTCAGTATACTGCTGTCGCAACGAAGTGTGCTAGTATAGCTGTGTACCAGACATGTATACAGAGAAAATAGTTATTTGTATATATTAAGCAGACCTTCATCCATCATCAGTAATATGCCATATGGATGTATTTAATATAGACTATGTGACAAAAGTACTAGACCACCTGGAGGATCTCCTCAGCCAGGAAAATCCATGCCACGAAGCTCCTGGTGTAAATTCTTTGTTCTGACGTTAACGCCAGAAGAAGTATGGAACGCTGCATTTACTGAGTCTGCAAAAAAACTGATCTTTGGGATGGAGTTCAGTAACTGCAGCCTACTGTAGAGAACACTGGACGTGAAAAGTTTTGTTGAGTCAGACTTCCAAAGCTTTTTTCTTTTTAAGTTAATAGCATCCTAAACTTGTTTCATAACGGGGATCATTAGATTATTTAATCTAAGCTTAATTAGACTATCTAGCCAACCATTCTCTTCCTCTCATCCTTATCAGGGTCAGGTGGGGGCTGGAGCCCAGCTACCATAGGGCGAGAGGTGGGGTACACCCTGGACAGGTCACCAATCTGATGCAAAGCCAATCAGACTAATTTAACTAAAGAAAAGTGGCATCACGCTGAAGCAGAAATGTGTAGACCCCACTGATAAATGGCAAAAGCCACACTCCCATGGTGATATCCAACATTATGGATTATTTAACCATCAATATCTTTGGAAATTTTTATTGTTTTGTATTTACAGCTGATCACCTTATCTGATCAGTATGCTTTCGTCTGAACTGGCCTAGTTGACAGAAATGTCTGTATTCCTGTTACGAGATGGTGATTCTTGGCTAAAGTCACAAGTATTTCCACATGTTATGTTTTTTGTTTATAACATGCTTTTACTCAGGCTTTTGTCTTTTTAGAAAAAACATTTTTGAGGTTGTGGTAATGCAAAAAAGTAATAATAACGTGATAATAATGTTGACAAGAGGCCTTCCTCAGGTCAAGGAGAACATGAAGGACAGTTTACAAAAACTGAATTCTGTAACAGCTTCTTTTGTTGGTGGTGTATTGGGCCAGTATGTCTTTAGTATTCAACCCCAACTTTTCTTTCCAGTGGATGCGTGCTCGTTGGACCTCGGACCCTTGCTACGCCTTTTATGGCGTTGACGGCTCTGACTGCTCCTTCCTTATCTACCTGAGTGAGGTGGAGTGGTTCTGTCCCCCACTGGCCTGGAGGAATCAGACCACTACACCTACCTTAAAGCCTCCCCCCAAGAGACAGGTAATATAATATTTTCACATCATTTCTTCCAATTGCTTCTGACCTTCTGGTAGCCGAACAATAATTTGGAACAGAGAGCAAAGTGACAGTGATTTAGGGGCTAAACATTCGCCCACTATGGCCCAGCCATGTACAAGAGCTAGAAGCTTTTCTGCAGAATAAAGGAGAATTCCTGTTGCTGAACTAAGGAATCTTGCTGGGTTGTTTTCACGGCTGTGCATTGATGAAGAAGAACTCAAGAGGGTGGGGGACTGCAATGTTTTTAAAGTCGAAATTCTCACCGGCAGGTCAAAAAAGGGGCTGATGCTCCACTGAGGAAGTGCATGGTAATCTGCACTCGCATGAAACGCCACCTGTGGTGTCGATCTCAAAGTTATCATAAGCCTGAAATTGGCAAAAATATAAGAAAATATGTGAAATTGGCAAATAAAAAATAATGGTGTGAAATGGTGAGTGGTTCGTGCTTCGATGTTCGAGGATTCAGTGGCCATATTTGTTGATAAGTTCCCCGCGGAGGAGAATAAGCAGCTGTAAATTATCGCTTAAACGGTGCTAGGTGTCGCTCCCAGTTTTCACTGCTGTTTGCTTTCCTGCCTCATTTGATTTTTATTTTCAGCATCAACATGCGATGCGCTGAGCTTACAATCACTCTGCTAGGTCTACCCATCCGTTCGCCCCCATCCTCTCCCCCGTGTCTCTCCCCAGAGTAATGCACTGCCAGCATGATGGGCCCTGACGTGAAGTCTTTCTGCAGCTCTGCCTTCTGCTGTAATTGCCAGCCGGTACTCACTGGGAATACTCCCAATGCGTCCCTTCAGTGCTCTGCATCTTGTTTTGCTGTACACAAGTTGCTCTTGAGAGCAATAATCCACCTGTATTGAGAGAAGACGGTGCAGCTCTATGTATTTTTTTTCTTTTATAGTATATGTGTGTTAGAGAGAGACAGTTTGGGTTTGTGGTTATCAGCTTATTCGCTTCTAAATCCTTTCAGCTCTTCTATGCAGTCTCTCCTTCGATTAACGATCCCATACTGGTTATGCCTTATAATGCAGTGATTAGAGTGGGTGAAAGAGGAAAATCTGGGAATCTCGTGTGTCCTATCCAAGGAGTCTACCTCAGGCTAACGGTGGATAACAAGACACTGCACACTGTTTGTCACCTATAGATTTTAAACTACATTCAATGAAAACTGCTTTATTTGTTAAGAAAAAACAGCCATCATAACGTTTTTCTAATATCTCTCACCCGTTCATCTCAATACCAGCATAATCCCTATTTCCTGGTGTAAAATTCAGTAAGGAATTATTACAACAAAAGAATGAAATTAATTATTGGCTCATGAAAAGCCACATCTAATTTTCCTTCCATTTCTGATACCTTTCCTCTCCTGTCATCCAGGCTGTTTTTCAGTCTGACATCGGGGCTCTGATGGAGCAGGTGGGCACCGGGAAGGAATCTTTGAGCTTCATGAAGAGACGCATACGCAGGCTGGCAGCACAGTGGGCCTCTGCTGCTCGGCGGCTGGATGACAAGCTTCGCAACCACTGGAGAGAGCAAAAAAGGGTGAATATGAGAGATTTTCACACGCAAATGCTTCTGCGCACACTGGAGGAAAAGTGTTCGCAGAAGGAGAAGTAGTCCGTGATGCGGTTTCCTCTTTTCAAAGTGTTGTGACAGCAACATACAGCAGATGAGTGCTCTGAATAAAAGCGTTTATCTACAGTTTTTTCCCTCGTTATTTATTTATTTTCCTGTCTTCTAAGTCTGGAAACGTATTCCTCAGTTTCTAATTTGATGTAAATCCATCTGGTTCGGCACTGAGGGGAAAAAAAACCTCTCAGCACAGAATGTTTCTACTCTAACAAACTTGCTCACACACCAGACCAAGTTACCAACAACCGTGACACTCAGATGAACTTTTATGTTCTTCTTAATCTTTGCTTGCTTGGTGTTAATTACACTATGCTGAGGTACAGACATGAACAGATGCTGACTCAGAGTAACTACTGAGAGGCTTTTGTGCACTTTCACCTCTGACAGCTGCATTTCCACCAAGTATCAAGAGATGTCCAGTGAAAAAGCACTGGCATGAGTGCATGGTGTATTTTGGCGAGAATTTAGATTGTACATTTGGGAATAAAAAGTAAATGTTCAATGCCTGTCGCAAAGATTGATGTTAATTATGGCATAAAACAACAATGTGTAATGCAGAACACCCACAAGATACAGCCATGGCAGATTTCCCCACCTCTAGACTTTTATCTGAATTGCTGTGGTGTTAGCTGTTTCACATCTTGATGACGCATTGATTAGCACTGTTGAAACTTCTGTTGCTGCCTCTGGGGTGCCAGCAGTCTGCTTTGCCTTAGGCTGCTCATATGTTTTTGGTTCAGAACACAGGAGTTAAAAAACCCACCAAAACAAAAACCCCACTGTTTTTAACCACTACAACCAGGGGCTGAAAATTCACTGTAGCCTAAGGCAAAAGCACACTTTTTAAAATATCAGCTGTTTGTTCTGTTCTTAATTGTTTTAATTGATTGAATTTTGTCTGATGCCAGTCTGACCACAAAAATAGTAAAGTAATGCCAATTCCATACCATAATCTGTATATCAAAGATGGACTGCATACAGAATAAATCAAGCCTTAAAACTACTTTTTCTCCAGATGCCACCAGATGGCAATAGCTTTGGTTGCAACAAGTCTTGCATCCCATAGCAGTCACACTTTTCTACTGAGTGTAAGAACTCATTTTGTTTTATATTGAACAAAAATTTCAGTCCTTTTTCAGAAATCTTGAGGCCTTTACACACTGGCTCCGTAAAATCTGTAAAAATCTGTGCAAATATTTTGTGAGTTAAAAATATTTTTCGGACTCAAACATGAAATTCTCCCTGCTGTCGGCTTCTCGTGAGAATCGGATGAACCCAGAATCCCAGTTTCTTCCTTTTCTTGTTTAGAAACATCATGACCAGTTCATCATTGCTTGATGCCAACTTAATTTTTTTGTCCATAGTGCATATTTTGAGGACGTATTTTCCGCAAAAATGCAAGTGTGTTGAGTTTGGATCTGAAAAATCTAAACTTTTTTGCAAAGGGCCTGAATTTAATGGTCTTTAGTGATACTGTGTTTCAAAATAGAGGATTATCTGTGGTATAGCTAATAACTATAGTCTCATCTCGAGGCTACAGGACTTTAGAAACCTGCGGGTGACATCACAGTAGCTATGTCCATCTTATCCAACTGCTGCTTTTGCAAAGTCTCAGTTTTGGCCCATTTTGTATTTTGGAGCAAGGGGTGACAGTGTTTAGATGAAAGTGTACTTCTAAATTCTCTCCTATTAAGTAAAGCTTGGTTAGAAAGGTACTTGCATAGATTGTAGGGGTGCATTACACAGATCTATTCTAACTAGTGCTAAGTGGTATTCTAATGAAATAACTTCTCTCACCAAAAATAGACCATGGCCTTCTTGCACAGGCTCTAAGGAAACATGGCTGAAACAATGACATCATCTCCCTGGTCAAAACTGGTCAGTGAATCGTAAACAGACCGATACTGACATTGTTTCCACATGGAACAGAGGTCCAGTCACATCTTATTATTGTAATGAAGTAATTAAATGTCTGAACTAATTTGGTTTGAACATAAATATAGTCATATGTGATTATAGCCATACAATTACACATCCTCTCCATGTACCGTATGGTAAGTTATTTGCCATGCATGTTTGTGTGGAGCATCTTATTAAGAAGCTACAGTGTCATTATATGTGCCTTGCTTCTCATTATGATGCTACTGTAGTCCAGATCTCAGTTTCATAAGCTATTTTTACTGAGATGGATGTAGGCCGTTCTCCCAAGACTGAAAGAAATTCAGAATTGCTGAATTCTGTCTTTTGTAAATGAACTCACATTATCTTGGCATTATGTTATGTGTGTGTATTTGTGTTGCTCTCATCAGCCAGTTTTCAACTGAATAAATCAAATTTCTCTCTATTAATAGGATTCCGCTCTTTCCAAATGCCAGCTTCTTTTTCCCCCACTGGGAAAAGAGAGCTTTGTTTACTGTAATGGTCTGCGTGACAGTAATAGTTACTGTCCATTAACCAGACCCTGCAAGCTTGGCTTCCTTTGCTGAAACACTGAGAGCTGTTGAGCAAACAGAAATGCACTGATTTGTGTGAAAGAGAGATCTTTATAGAGTGTATCGGGCCAGCGTGTCCAGTTTTCTGATGCCTTTACTGTTTCACTGTACTCTGAGCTTTTAGTGTTTGAGTGAAAAACTTGTCCTCACCTCCTACTTTATCGTTCAGTAGGTATGACTCGGCATTCATGTGATACTTTAGTAAGTCATGAGTAACTGCTGGTGAGTCTTTTGTGTTTGTTTAAAGTCTAACTAGAAGCAAAAATCTTGATTTAAATAGAAAGGGTAAGGAAATGCATGCATTGCAATTGCATGCTCTTTTAGGTTGTGGGAACTGAAATCTGTTCTGAGTCATTCTTTGACAAGCAGTTAGAAATCGTGTCTGATATTTTTGGTTTGTTGATTGAATTAATCTGTTCAAATACAATTAATCTGCCTCTGAGTGGACTGGACACAGAATCATCTTCAGATAAAACAATAACATCAGCATCCTGTCAGAACAGATGGTCACACTGGACTAGAGGCTATGTATGTATGTGTGTATGTATGTGTGTTTTTACAACTTCAACCTAAAGTGCTCTATCTATGCAAGATAGCATGGGTGCACGTGTGTGTATATACGTATATGTACGTGTGTGTGTATATACGTATATACGTACGTGTGTGTGTATATACGCACGTGCGTATATACTTTCACTCTCACATAGTTTTATTTTAATTTCTATATTTAGATATTTTTATTCTCATGTTTACACATATTTAACACACACATTGCAGTATTGTGCTCTCTTATGTACATTAAAATACATGTATATTTACAATTTTCACTCTAACATACATGCGTTTTCATTTATGCATTCCTACATTTTGCTCTCATTTACATGCATTCAATATGCATTTAATCTCACAAATAATATATGTATGTAAGAAGAGAATGCATACATGTCTGAAGAAAATATATGTATGCAAGAGAATAATGTATGTGAATGAAAGAGTATAGTGGAAACGGAAGGAGTTTAATGGAAACGGAAGGCTGGGTGTCTGTACCGCTGTGATTGGCTGAGAAGCACGCCCGGGTCACTTTCAAGTGTCTGACAGCATGGAGGCGGGAGAAGAAACTGGAGTTCTTCAGGAAGCTATCGGGGTGTTAAGAAATATTTTATCATCTCCTGAAACGGTCACATCATTGTCCTCGTCACTTGATCAAGATGGGACTCAACTGCACCCAGTGTTACCCACAGCACGGTGGAAAGTGAGATGAGGGAACTTTTTAGACCAGCTAACACCTGGGTAGCTTCAACAAGCCAAGTAGCTACACGGAGTTCGACTTGATTTAGATATCAGGGTTGTATAAATCATTCCCCCAAACTATCAAAACATTTTAGCAAGCTTATATCATTATCTAAAGGGAGGGTGTCATGATGGTGCATTGCCCCCTCACAGGAAGTATGGTCTGCTTTCAAACCTGCTGGCCAGCTGGGGACTTGCTGTGTGGACTTTGCATGTCGTGTTTGTGTTTGTACAAGTTCCCTCTGGGTATTCCAGCTTCCTCCCACAGTCCAGTTCAGTTAATTCAGTTCAAGATTTGCCATGAGTGTGATTGACTGTGTTTCTGTCTTAGCCTTCTGATAGACTAGTGATATGTCCAGGGTGTACCCCATGTCTCTCCCACAGTCAGCTAGGATAGGCTCCAGCCCTCCTGCAACCCTGACTTGGATAAATCAGGAAAAACAAACAGACTGATAGCTTTTTCTAGATAAACTTTACAGTTTTATTAGTTTAATCCAATAAAAAAACCTCCAGAGTAAAGTTTTAAATCTAATTTTTTTTTAACTTACACGTTATACATTTACCACCATCATCACTATTATGGAAAATTCCCACAAATTTCAATTCAGAAGTGAAAATGCTTTGCTGTTTCTTCTGGATGCTCGGTAAGAGATCAGCAGCCCGATCACAGTGTTTGTGCCCACACGCTGTTTTTGATCACTTCTGAATGTGATGCTTCAGTCTAGACCAAACCATTCCTGTCTTCAAAAGCATTATAGTAAGTGAAGCCCTATCTATTAAAAAAAAAATAAAAGGATTTATAATATTTTTTTCAAAGGATCCATTCTTCTTTCTGTTATTGTTGAACATATGCTGATAATCACTATGTCCTGTTTACGTACTTGGTTATTTTATTCTTTCAATGTTTGTGCAAATTATAAAATTAACCCCCCCTACACCACCCACCCGCCCTTACACCAAACTGAGATCTTTTGTTTGTTTGTTTTTTTTTATTCCCTACCACAATTCGCACTGTTGTTGCGGCAGTGATTTCACATCTGATATGTGTGGCTCATATGTGGGCACAGCTCTGCATGCTAAACAGTTTCAAGGCTCAAGCTGTTTTGTGTTAGCAGTGTAGGAGACAATAAAGGAATCTGCGAACTGAAACAAAGCAATGCTTGCAATGTTTAAATTTACTTAGCTAGCATATGTGTGATCTATTGTGAATCTTTTTTTAAAAAAAAAAAAAGGTTTTTCAAAACACGTGTGATGGAGAAATAAAAAAAAAAAAAAGAAAAGTATATGCTGCCATCTGTTGAAAATATTTAATAGCCTGTGAAAGCTATGCTTCCTGGTAAACAGTTTTAAAAGTCGTGCATCCTTGTGCATATTAATTATCCTCGCACAGGTCAGTTTTTCTCTCGGCTTCATGCAGAGTTGAATGAATTGGTTCCCTAGTGTGGAAACGCAGCCAGCCTGCTTTTTCTTTCCTTTTTTCCTCATTCATTACATATTCAGTATTTAAAATGTAACCTCACTGATCCATGCCTAATATCTGGATACATTTATATGTGAAATTTTAAAATACCTAGGAAAATTGCTCTCACAATTGCTTTCAGTTATTCCCCATGCAGTGCTGGAGATTGTCTGAATAGCAAAAGTTGAAATTGATGGGGGCAAAAAAAAAATCTCCAGTTCCCTACTGTAACAGAACTGAAACACTGCACGCATTGCATTAAAAAAACATTGTGCTGTGGTGCACTCAACTCCATTCCTCTCTTGCCTTGACTCTTCTCCTCTACCTTCTGCATTCAGATTCTCGTCCACGTGGGTTTTCTGACAGAGGAGTCTGGGGATGTCTTCAGTCCCAAGGTGCTGAAGGGAGGTCCTTTAGGTGAGATGGTGCAATGGGCCGACATTCTCACAGCCCTCCACGTGCTGGGACACAACCTCAAGATCTCGTTTTCTCTCAAGGAGCTGCATGGGTAAGCTAATATAAACCTTGCATTTAACACACAGTTAAGATCTTATGTGAGGGTATCTGTGCGGGAGTCATCTGCTCTTTCGTAAAAGCAACAAAACAAAACAACAAAAAAAGTGAATGAAAATGCTTTGTTGTTCATTCTAGATGCTCTGTGAGCCATCGGCAGCCCGATCCCAGTGCTGTTGCCTACACACTGTTTTCGATCACCTTTGGCCACACACAGATAAGCTATCTCCTCCTGCTGCAGAGTGCTGTTTCAGCCTGAGGGCTTGACAGCATCTCTACAGCTTGTGCACCTCCTTCCTGGCGCAGCTCACTGACTCCTGAGTGATAACGGGCTCGTCACTCGCTGCACAGACATAAGGGCCTATGACAGAGGACATACAGACGTGTACACACAGCGTGTCTCGCAGTCAGGCTGGTGAACTGGTTTTATCTAAAAGCAACACTATTGGTTGCCACGGCGATGAGGTGTAGTATGGAGAGTTCAGAAAGCAGAAAGCAGACATGTCCAGTCCTGCCTGCTTGAACATTTACTCAGTGGCGTGGTGTTTTGGAGCTGCCCGGGCTTCACAGTGGCTGCTCAGGAAAATGACTGAACAAGTCTGGATTTGCTATTACTTCTTCTTCTTCTTCTTCTTTTTTTGGTGTGTGTTAACAGTGCTGTGGCTTGATGCCAGAGCAGACAGCCTGATGATGATATGCACTGGTTATCGAGCCATTGTTGTATGGAAGAGGCAACAGCACTGATGAGTTAGTGCAGCCCTTTCATCATAAATTTCAGGCTGTGAAGAAAAGCCACTTTGAAAATACTAGGGAGATCAGTGAGGTGGGAAAGCCGCTGTGGGAATGCATCTGTTTTCCATGCCATTATTTACCCCACTAATTGGTGTCATGGCAGCTTGAATCACCGCAGTCTCGTCTCCATTGGGAACAGCATCAGAAATGTTTTGAAAATTGCATGAGTCCTGCAAGAGACTCACAAAGAGACATTAGCAAGGGTTATGGACGATTCTTTCAAGCAGCTCATATTTTGTGCGTCCAGTGTGTGCTTATATTTGAGTTTCTTTCTTCTTCTTTTTTTAACTTACCATTTCAGTAATCAGCAAATGAAATGGTCAGTCATTGAGAAAAGATAATGGAGAACTGAAATTAGCGCTTCTTGGACGCAACTCCCCAAAATATGGCAATTTTTAGATCTCCCTCTCCATTTCCACAGCCTTTAAAATTTGGCCATGACAGACGCCGAACATCCATCAATCCCTTTCTGTGACGATTAATGAACAGAAAAGGAGAACATTTCTCTCCATCCCGTACTTTTACTCTCCCACACGCTATTAAATTGACAGATCGTTATGTGGGTTGCGCTCCCACAGATTCCCTCAGGCATGGATCTATTTACATTTCCTACTCTCCTCTTTTCCACCCAAAGAGCTTAATATCACTGCATGGCCTGCTGTGGTGCTTATGTGGACAGGCCTGTTGCATATGTTCAGCACTCTCTCTGATAGGCTTATTAGCCATATTGGGAATTCAGTTACAGTGGGAAGCCCGCTTTTGGTTTGTATCACACAGCTGATTAGCAACATCCGTGCTCTCTGGTGGCTTCATTGTGTGGCGACTTTGGCTGGCATCTTCCATTTACTGGCCTGCTCAGACAAATCAATTATCCTCCCATGGTACATTTTTAGGCAGACGCTTGTTTACTTTCCCTGCAGGTGCTCCATTGTGGTCTTTTTCTTTTGTGCTGAAAGATGCACTGATCACTCCTTCTTAAGAGTAGATGCTGAATTAATAAATATATATAAACTGTAATTATTCTATTGTAACTGTAATTATTTTTATCTGTTGTTTTTTATTATTGACTACCTGGAAATTATAACTTTGAAAACCTGCTTCTGTCTCTTAATGTTTATCCAAGAAGATGGGGGAACAACAGATGGCACAGGCATTCATAATTATCATCTAGACTTTGTTAGGTGGCAGGGGTGCGTATCATCCTAATGATATTTTTACCTAGGTCTCTTGGCAGTACAAGAAAGCCTTTTCCAGTGTGGCACCATCAGCACTTCCTGTTAGTGTGACTGAAACATCTCAAATATCAGATGGTTTGTGTGAACTTTTGTGCCTATCCTTTCACAGCTTTGACAGTCACACTTTTCATGTGTAGTTTTGAGTCAACGTTAGCAGGTTGCTTTTAGTGCTAATTGGTAAATTTTCAAAGCAATTTTGTCACCATCAGAATGTTAGCATGCTAATGTTAGCATTTAGCTAACATTAGCTAATGTTAACTGGTGATACTTTAGCTAATGTTAGCTACAGTATCACCAGCTAACATTAGCCCTTTAACCAATTTAGAAACATCTGTTAGCCTAGCATGCTAGTCTTTCGAAGGAAGTTGGAGTAGCCACAGAGTACACAAACACACATGTATACAAAGACATAAGAGAAAGTTTGGCAGTATAAGGAGTCAGTTTTAAGATAAGATCTAAAGCAGTGGTCCCCAACCGCGGGCCTCGGACCGGTACCGGTCCGTGATTCATTTGGTACTGGGCCGCGAGAGTTGAGTGTGAAATGTATGGTTTTCAGGGTTTTTATTGGTTTTCAGTTATTTTGTTATCGTTTTTATCGTTAACTTGGTTTTCCTGGGTCTTTTCAGGTGTGTTATGAATAAATCTTCTTTTTTTCGGTACCGGTACTAGTTTTATTTTGTTGTGTTTATCCGCGACACCTTAAAGGCCGGTCCGTGAAAATATTGTCGGGCATAAACCGGTCCGTGGCGCAAAAAAAGGTTGGAGACCACTGACCTAAAGCACCTTGGGTAAACTTAAATATGCTACAGGCTACAAATAAAAGGTCCTGTTTTTCTCAGTGGGCATGTTTGAGGTATGTATTTTTTTATTTCCAAAAAATAATTTAGCATGCCTAAGTGAGCTCAACAGTATCAGTCTGATACCGATAGCAACACTGGTATCAATACTATTGATACTTGGCTCCATACTCCCATTTCTACTACAGACTTCACGGGTCAACCACACAAACACAAATATCTGCTAATTAGGATGCAAAAACTAATAATAATGTCGGCTGTTAGCACAATTAAACACAAAGCAAGCCTTATCAGATGGTGGCATTAAAAATGCTCTAAAAGGCAACATCAAAAAAGGTTATCTCGTCCAGTTCAGCAGAGAGATAGCAGTTTAGTCTGCACCCAAAGCACATTGAGGTAAAAACAGTTCACATGATAGAAATGAAATACATATTGAACTTTACTCATTTCTTTATTGTAAATGCAGAATCACATGCTGGAAGTGGTGAAATATAAAAATGTGGAGATTAATTCAAGACATGAGCCTTGATGCAGGAGGTTGTCTCATGAAAAGATGAGCAAAAGGCATATCCATTTAAAAGGAGACAACTATTACTAAAAGAACAAGAGAAGAAATGCAGTCTCTGTCACTCTTCCTCCCCGGATTTGCTCTAATTGAGGTGGAGGCTGAAGTGGCCTTGACATGATTTCTGTCTGTAACATCGGCGCTTGTCATGCACAGAGGGGAGGGCCCTACAGTAGCTTGGAAAGGCGCAAAGACAGCTGTCTCTTCTGCTTGGGGATCTCCCCTCATCTCCTCCCAGAGCGACACAGGTAATTAGCCTGCAACAGAGCATGGTGTCTAGGCACCTGAGGAGCTAGGAAACACAGGAGGGAAAGGGGGGGAAAAAAAACAGGGGAAACAACTACACACTCAGGTATAGAAATTTCTGTCAGCAGAGTGGAGAGGTAATGTAAGCAGACAAAGCAGTGTTGTCATCCAGAGATAATCTGAAGAAAACCAATATTTCAGTGTGCTTTTTCAAAGAGACTCCCTGTCCTCCACCCACAGGATATACACCTCAGCTACAGCTACTGCCACACATCTCCTGTGACGATTCCCGACACACTCTCTGTCCATCTCTTTCTGAAACAGTGTTGTTTGTTTGTTTGTTTTCTCAGGCTCCCCTGCTTATGCCAAGCATAGCCATTTCTAGATCAATTATGTCTAATCTGGATCTGTAGTGCACTTGACAGAGCCCATTAACACAACCGCCAGGTAATTTCACCCTGTTCCTGGCTGCAAACATGAAGACGTGTCTGAATTGTGTGATTGCTAACCCTTTGAAATTATTTAACAAATGTCAAATTCAGGGTCAAATGTGTCTGTAATCCAGCAGCCTACCCCGAAAACGCGAATTAATGGCAGACGTGAGCGGGCATTCAGAAGTGTAAAATAAGAAAGTTGAAATCAAAGCGTTTTCGTCTCCGAAGCTCCGGCAAAGACCCCCTCCTCCTGTTACACTGCAGTCTCAGGTTGTGCCTCTCCATAAGTGCTGATGCACTCTCACCCAGCAGCTTTCTGATTGATGTTTCTATGGTTTAGGATCAAAGGCAATACAGCAGTATTGTTAAAAATAGCCCGAGTAGACATCAGTGAGATAGCATCATAATGATTTGTCTTCGGTACAGGAAGGGAAATTAAAATAGCTCTTTTCCCCCCCTCAATGTCTGGCAACCATAGTGAGATATTTCTTCATTTAGATTATGACAGAACCTTCAGGTTTTTAAGGTTCCCGTTTTGGTTTTGGGGGGTTTTCATCCATTTCTGCTTACAAAAGCTATGGCTGAAGGGTTTTTGTCCCAAACTCTTTGGGGCTTAAAGGTGAACTGCTTATAATTTGGCCTAGTCATTTCACACGGCACATTTTTGGTCATAACTAAATGTATATGATATTTGAACTTATATCTTATGCAGCGATTGTCAAACATAAGGCCCGTGGGTCAGAATCGGCCTGCCAAAGACTCCAATCTGGCCCACTGGAAATTGTGAAGGATGGCATCGATTTGTGACTTCTAAATGTATTTTCATAAGTGTTACAGCTTGTCCTCCTGATAAAGTCCCACATGACCATTCATACTGCACTAAAGTAACTAAGTGATAGATAAACATTGAAATGTTTTTTTCTCTTTTTTAATAGTTTGTCCACAATAAAAATAAGAACATTTTCTATGAATTAACAAAAACCTCCAGCTACCAGAACTTTTTCTGTAATTTTATTAATCTACTTCAGGGATATTTCCTCAATGTAGTAAAGCAGCATTTCTCTATTAGGTAGAAAAAACTCGGACGTACTGTTAAAATTGCACCTCAGTGTAAAATGAATTTGACAACCCTGATCTAATGCGATGAAATGAATAACTGATGGCAACTGATGCGGACAAGGTTAAAAATCAGTGCAACCTGCGGAGAAACAGAGGCTTAGAAACCCGAGCTGTTAATTCTCGTTACATATTTTCACTGAATTTTTTAAAGGCCAAACCAGATTTGAACAGATTTTCCCACAGATTTTTATGTCCCTAGACATCCATGGCTGTTATAATTTTTGCAGCACGAGGACACTTTCAAGAAGAATACGTTCGCTTGTGATTTTGACAGCTCAAAGTACGCCAAGAATAAAAAGTGTGGGTTTAAAATAAATAAATAAATAAATAAAATTAAAAATGGGGAGAAACCACAAGTGAGCTGCAGGATTTGGACTCAGCTGTTTTTTATTATTGATATTTTCCCCAGAAAAAAAAAACAACAGATGTTTAACAGTTTTATTTTTGCAGACTATGAGAGAAAGTCATATTTATACATTCACACAGCTGTTCAACATGAATATGAGGAAAGTGTTTATTATGTGCCGTGACAGCCGCCATATTTTCATTAGCCGTTTGACAGACTCAGACAGTGCACATCAAAGTGGCACATCAGCTGTTTATGATCATAACAGAAACAACATCTGAGTATTTGTCTCCTCCTCCTGCCTCAAGTGGTTGATTAGCATGCCAGACCCCATTCCCCTCTGCCAGGCCAGCTTTACAGAGAGAGTGGCCCATGTCATTCCCCTCACACTGTGAGCCCTCTTCCCAGCTGCCCTGCAGCCCTTGGCAACCTCCTCGCTCGCAGGCTCGGCTCCTCATATGTGTCTGAAAATCTGCCTCAGCCAATTCCCCTCCCTGCTGGACATATGCACCCTTTAAGAAGTAGCACAATGTGACCGTGAAGTCTCTTTCCCTCGTTTGTTTCTCTGGCTCTCTTCCTTTCCCCAAACTGTTGATTTGTTATGGTGCCAGTGGCCAGCTGTGCAACAGAGAAATTGTGCCCAGTGGTGGTTGTCAAGAGGAGTAAATTTATGCAAGTCTTGCACCTTTGTTCTTCACTTTGCAGTGTTCCTTTTATGCCGTCCTTATCTCACAGCTTATTCGTGCTCTATGAAAGCTGAGTGGCCCATTAAAACCCAAATCTTCTTTGCAGTGCAGCTCAAATGCATTGTGCGTGTGCAAAACAATGTATGCAGAGATTATTTTATCTTATTTTTAAATGATATTATCCTTCTTATAATTATAAGTTGTCCAGATGTGATCTACATCTTTGTGCATATTCCTTCATTATGAAGAATGTGGCATGCAATTTTCTATAACTGCAACTGCATTTGAAGAATACTTCTATATTAGGAAGGCGTCACTGAGCATGCTCATGGATGTACCGCCTGCTTATGAGGTGGAAACAAAATTGTGTTAAACAAAATCTTGTTTTATGTTGTGTATGTTTGATAGTGGAGCTGTATATGATAGACTGCGGCTGCACAGACAGCACTTAGGGGGAATTCATCGGTGGCTTCGGTCTTTTCATGGGATTTGCTGCTAATCATGAAAAAAGATAAAACTAATGCCAGCCTTATCCTCTAATCTTGTGTGTGAGGGAGATGGAGAGAGTTGTTTGTGTACTAATGCGCGTACTGTATGCGAGTTACAGTATGTTTGCACTCTCATTTCCGCACTCCTAGGCCGTTAATGCACTTAAATCCCTCTACTCTTCTCTTAAAGTTTCCCTGGATTTGCATATATCCAATTAAACCTCTGAACAGCAGCGGCATTAGTGGATGTATGAGGAGCAGACTCGCATACAGCTCTGCACTCAGTCACTGTAATACATCTGCTCTCACATTAATGCATGTCAGCATTACACTATGAGAGCCCATACAGGCCGTAATTCATACTGAAACTCCTGCAGTGAAATCTAAGAGACGTACTCATGCAAAGTACCGGTGAGTGAAACCACACGAAGCAGCGTGCAAATCTGTGGCTCAGTATGTGTGTATGTAGTGGCTATTACATAGAGTAAAAATTAATGTCACGGTTTTAAGTCATGCTAGGAGCACGGTCCTGTGACAGCAGTGTTGTTTAATTGACTAGTTGCGCACCACGTTTACCTCAGAGTGAAATATTTTGATTGTTGGCCTTTTTCGTGGAATTTGATACTCATTTTCATGCTCTAGTGCATGTTCACTATTCACTAGATAAAAGATGGAAAATGGTAAATGGCCTGTATGTATATAGCGCTTTACTAGTCCCTAAGGACCCCAAAGCACTTTACACATCCAGTCATCCACACACCCATTCACACACTGGTGATGACAAGCTACATTGTAGCCACAGCCACCCTGGGGCGCACTGACAGAGGCGAGGCTGCCGGACACTGGCGCCACTGGGCCCTCTGACCACCACCAGTAGGCAACGGGTGAAGTGTCTTGCCCAAGAACACAACGACCGAGACTGTCTGAGCCGGGACTCGAACCCGCAACCTTCCAATTACAAGGCGAACTCCCAACTCTTGAGCCACAATCGATGGAGTGAGCCACCGTTTCAGGCGAGCCTCAAGGTGTTGTGTTTTGTATTTTGGCTGTCACCATGTTGAAACCAGGCGTGACGCTAAATCTAACTGAGACCTTTAAAGAATCTGTACACGCACACAGTTGAAACTGTACACCCATTTTTACCATGATGTAGTCAGATTTTTGATACTAAAGGGGATTATAATGTACAAAATGAGGTGGAAACTAGGATCTAAGTCCATAAACTCATCAGAAAAGCTTTTTCTAAGGTCATAGATCAAAGGAGCCAAGAGCTTGTACTCCATATAATTGAACTATTGTTCGCAACCTGCTGGCCGTCAGAAAGAATGCAGGTACAAGACGCTCCAGCGCTGGCTTCCCTTTTCAGACTCAGAAGCTTATGTACAGTTTTAACGTACAGTCAAATAGCTCTGATAGCATGACTGTAAATTTTTAGTTATTTTTGGTTATGATAGTTTACGCCATTAATGTGCACTGTAGAAATATTTAGTAGAAATCTCAGTTTTACCTCTTAACAGTGCTGATCTTAGAACAGCTATTAAGTTTTGAGTTGCAGTGCAGATTTTTCTTAATAATTATTTGAGTCTTCAGATTAAAAATAAATTTTAGAAACACAATACAGTAGAAATACAATATTAAAAAAATATACACTTCATGACCACATAGATTCAAATAAGAATGATACAAAATTCAGTGTTATGGAGAAATGTTGAGGAAAACGTCCCATACATTTATATGGAGTTTGTTCGTTTTACAGTATTCTAATCTACTTAATGTCTTAAGTCTAACAAATAGTGTAGATTCACAGCTCAGGAAGTGACTCGTTTAACTTCAGTTAAGTTCCCTTGTGTTTACCTCCAAAAGTTTAATCTGTTCATCTGGACGTATCGTTTTTTTGTGGGAGAAACGTTTCGTCACTCATCCAAGTGACTTCTTCAGTCTCCCAGAATGCATCAGAATGCATCAAGACGTTCCTTTGTGTTTAGTTCCACTACAGTCTGTAAAGGTCCACTTTTGGGAATGTTGACATCAGTCGAGGCTTTTGATCACACCTTGAAATGTTCCTTAAATAAACAGTCACATCTGCTTCTAATTATGATGATATACAAAGTCTGAAATGCTCTACTTTTTATTTTGATTACACCTAACGCTATAATAATGGTCCACTCTTGCTAAAGCAAGAATGTACTGTATGTATGTGTACGGAGATGCCTCAGGAAGAAACTGAGGTCATTAGTTTCTCATATACATATGATCTTATACATACAGCCCCATAGAAATGCATTAATGTTTAGATTTATGGCACCAGAGAAAAATGCAGAGAAACATTTGGTTTTTTTTTCTTTCTTCTATTTTCTTTTTCTTTTTTTTTTTTTTTAAATTACTTGAATTTCCATCTAAGCCACACTGAAGGTCAGACATGAACTAACAGATTGTGTTCATGTCTTTACTGAACACACTATGACTCATAGTGCAGGGAAAAATTTCCATTCATTTCAGTTTATTTATATAGCGCCAAATGACGAGAACAACAGTTGTCTCAAGGAACTTTATATTGTTATGTAAAGCAATGATGCAGAGAAATGAGGAGAAATCCATGCAGTAGAACCTCACTACACTCGAACATTTCCTGTAGCCGTTTAAGAAACATGAAGATGAATTTTGGTTCATTCCTTGTCCAAAAGTCCAAGCAATCACTTTTAAAAAAGGGTCAACATGGTCAGATACCTGCACTGGTAGGAAGTGATGAAATGAAGTCTGACACCGAATAGACACGCAGCTCAAAGAAACCAGCATCGCAGGCAGACGAGTTGCTACGGATCTTCATGAGTGAACCTGTGAACAAGCTTTATGTTGTTATTGTCATTGTGTGTTAGTCATGTTTACAGACATCATCCTCAGCTCTCTCTTGGTTTTCATGAATCTGTGAAATGCCTCACAATCTATTTAGTATCTGAAAAGTTTACTTTATTGTACATTTGTTGCCTGATTATGGTTTTGGTGGATTCTATCCACCGGGCTGCATACTTCAATTGAAGGAGTATAGAGTGAAAACACAGCTTTAGTGAAACAGCCTTTTGTTTGTGTAAGCACCGACTTGCTTGGGTGTGTATCATCGACTGATGAAACTGCAGTTTAAGTATCGCTGGCTGACCCTCTCCTGCTCATTATTCCCGTCCACTGTTGAGGAACCAGCTGCCACGCTGGTTTCCACAAGGCTGCCGTGCTGACTAAATATGTTCTCTGTCCAAAGAAAGATCGATGGCTCTTGTTATGCAGGTATTTGTGTGTATGTGTATGCTGCGTTGTGCGTTATTTGCTTCTGAGCCAGGTAGTAAAAGAATGGTGAAATGTAAGGTCATGGATTTGACTCCAACTGCTAACAATTTTATTTTTCTCAAAGAAATGCTTAAAACTTGTTTCACCAGACCGGTCAGCCTTTTATTGGTACTTCAGTGGGTTTTCTTTTAGTGCCATTTTAATCACACATGATCTTTAGAAATAGATTTTCATTGCTTTTGTTCACTTTGATGACAGGCATCATGTAGGAAGAAAGAGCTTTGAGATGCTTATTATTGTTCAAATCTTAAAGATTGCATTTTGTGTGTTTGCCATTGACCTTAGGTGGGCTTTCAATTAAAGGATTTTTATTCATTGGTCTTCACATACACATGCATTTCACTACTTCTGAGAAAATGTTTTGTGTTTAGTGCCGTCATATTGAGTTGTACAGAAGTAATTTATTGACTGACTGACAGGGGCGACTGCTTGCTCTGGTGTTTCTGATTTTCTTTTGATGGCACATAAAAGGCTAGTGCGTTTCTAACCTGCATCTATGTTCTTTTCATCTGTTGAGATTGCATTTGGAGCCAGAAGGTGCATACCAGTATGAAGACCAGAGAAATGATTGTGCCAGGAAAGAGTTCATCTTGGCGAACCACAGCAAAGGGAATCATGTATAAAACATAAACTGTCCTGCATCAACAACAGTTCTCTGGAAGTGATGATTATGCTGGAGCTTATCCCAGCTGCCATAGGGCGGTCAGACAGACAACCATTCACACCTCTGGGCCATTTTAGAATGACCTGTTAACTTAACCCCACTAACTGCATGTCTTTGGGAGTCTGAGTACCCGGAGAGAACCCACACAGACACGGGGAGAACATACATGAATGAATATTTTACTTACTTACTGAAAGGGAGACAGGCGCCCCCTTTAACAACGATCCTCAAAGGATGACTAAATGTCACCATTGCATCACAGAGCTATTTAACCAAATAATGACTTAATTTTCTTTTAACATTTATCTGTTGCAAAATAGCTAAAGGAGCTAGTTGAGGTTGTTTGCGCTTCTGATTAGGATGCCTCCTCCACTACCAGGTCACTCCCATGAGCTTCCACCTCCAGCTTGGCCTCCTGTCTTCCTGTTAGTGCCACCGTCTCCAAATCATACATAATAGCAGGTCTCAGTATTCTCTTGTAAACCTTCTTGCTGCTGCCCACCCTCTACCCTGTTGACCCCCAGATATTTAAACTTATCCACCTTCACTACACCTACTCCTTGCACCTTCACCTTCATCACCACCTGCCTCCTTGTCCTTTACACAGACGTGTTCTGTCTTGCTTCTACTGACTTACATTGGATTCAGATCAATTAGATCTAAGTGCAGATCCCATTTCTGTTACATTTGAAACACTAAACCTTTTAACAGTCTTTATGATGGAAGGTCCTTTTTTATCTTGATAAAAATCAGGATAAACCAGAGGTACTTAACTTTTTCTTTTTTACACTTATAGATCATGACTGAACGAACTTAAAATACAATCTAAGAACTACATAAAAAAAACTAAGTGCTTTTTGATTTGCTTTACACATAAGTTTAAGATTGCTGTAACATTAAGAAGTATGCTACAACTTACACACACCGAATTAACCCTAAATATCACTTGAACTTTGGAATAAAGCAACAAAAACACTGTGGGGTCTGCCGGACATTCCCTTCTTTGTTTGATGCAGTCACCTACCAAAGGTGCAGTCACTCAGGCCCCATTGTGAAATCCGAATAGTTAAAGGATTTAGCTAATCAATCTCACAGTGCAATTTCCTCCATCCTGGCTACAGCCCAATGGGGTTTCAAGGCAGCCTGTATAGGTCAAGGTCATGGACCTATGGGACGTGTTCAGGAAGTAGCAGCACACAGCGCAGCCTGTAATGAATATCATGGGCGTCAGAGTAAACACAACACCACCAGTCGCAGCTTAAATCACACTCTTTCTAGAATATTTTGCACTCTTGGTGTCTGAATGCAGAGCTGTTTGCTTTGCACTATGTGGAAAATAACTGGAGTTTAGACTGTGTGAATGAATACACAATGACAGCCTCGGAGAAAAAAAAGAATGGAGACAATTACTGGTGACTGGGTAATTGATATTTGCATACAAACACACACTAACAACATTATTATCATTATTATGTCTAAGCTATTAGATATTAGTTGAGATACACTGTAGGCATAGATGTTCCTAACAGTGAATAATGTGGCCATTCAGAGGTGGAAAAAGACAGAACAACGGCTGCATGTCAGACCTGGGAAAGAACATTAATCCTGCAAGAGTTTAAAACACACCACACACATTTCCATTTATTTTCCTTAATCACCGATCAGCCCTCCTGTCAAGTGGTCAGAGTCAGGTTCTGAGAAAATAGTCAGTCAGTGAGATCTTAAGCACAATACGTCTTTCTAAGCCACAGGCTGTGAAGACAGAAGTGAACCAAAGTGAATCTGAAACATGTCAATTAAACATGAAGCAATATTCCCACAGAGGTCTGGTGTACTCTAGGTTCCTTTTCCCCACACACTGTCAATATCTCAAAAGAGGTGAAATTATGAGAAGTGAAGTCCTGTCCTCCACTTTTTAAACAAGATGTCCCACTTTGGTCTCTGTATGTATGTGGCCACCTGTGAGTTCAAGAGTCTTGTATCAAAAGCAAAGAGCCAGAGGAGAAAGAAAACCCCAAAGCGCAAATCTATTTATTGAGACAAATTCAGAGCAGAAAGGGAAATATTTGGTTAGCTCGGCGGTAAACGGTCAGCAGTGCTGGGGCAGTTCGCAGTTGAAGTCGGGGGGGGAAACAGCCGGCTCTTTGTTTGTGGACAGAATGGTGCACTCCGTGGGGTCACTGCAGGAGGCCCAACATCACAGACACAAGGACATACAAACGATTGCCTACACATACATTCACACAGACACACACAGACACATATGCACAAACCATAACATTTCTCTGCTTCTATGAATGTTTTATTAACCATGTGAATGGGTCACAGAGGTATACCCTGTAGCATAACTACAGTCTCCATAGTCACACACATACATTACACACTCATGCTGACTCTCACTCTCATTTACATGTACTAAGCAAAGTAGATGACATTCCTCGCCTTTCGTAGCTCCCCAAGATGTGCCTTCTTCTGCCACTAGACTTCTTCACCTCATTGGAAGAAGGTTTTGTTTGCAGTGACCAAAATACAGTATATTTCCGGAAATAATCACAACCCTGGATAATCTGTAAATGTTTCTGTATGTATTAATGCATCTATAAGGCTGGCCAATAAAGCTGATACTAATAATTCATTCATATATTAATTCCAGTAAGCTATGCAATTGCAAATGTATAAAAGTTGGCACTGATTAGTCTAAATTCAGTACACAACTAGACGCTAAATATAGTTACAGTGGGGCAAAAAAGTATTTAGTCAGCCACCGATTGTGCAAGTTCCCCCACTTAAAATGATGACAGAGGTCAGTAATTTGCACCAGAGGTACACTTCAACTGTGAGAGACAGAATGTGAAAAAAAAATCCATGAATTCACATGGTAGGATTTGTAAAGAATTTATTCGTAAATTAGGGTGGAAAATAAGTATTTGGTCACCTCAAACAAGGAAAATCTCTGGCTATCACAGACCTGTAACGTCTTCTGTAAGAAGCTTTTCTGTCCCCCACTCGTTACCTGTATGAATGGCACCTGTTTGAACTCATCATCTGTATAAAAGACACCTGTCCACAGCCTCAAACAGTCAGACTCCAAACTCCGGTATGGCCAAGACCAAAGAGCTTTCGAAGGACACCAGGAAAAGTATTGTAGACCTGCACCAGACTGGGAAGAGTGAATCTACAATAGGCAAGCAGCTTGGTGTGAAAAAATCAACTGTGGGAGCAATCATCAGAAAATGGAAGACATACAAGACCACTGATAATCTCCCTCGATCTGGGGCTCCACGCAAGATCTCATCCCGTGGAGTCAAAATGATCATGAGAACGGTGAGCAAAGATCCCAGAACCACACGGGGGGACCTGGTGAATGACCTGCAGAGAGCTGGGACCAAAGTAACAAAGGTCACCATCAGTAACACACTACAACGGCAGGGAATCAAATCCCGCAGTGCCAGACGTGTTCCGCTGCTGAAGCCAGTGCATGTCCAGGCCCGTCTGAAGTTTGCCAGAGAGCACATGGATGATACAGCAGAGGATTGGGAGAATGTCATGTGGTCAGATGAAACCAAAGTAGAACTTTTTGGTATAAACTCAACTCGTCGTGTTTGGAGGAAGAAGAATACTGAGTTGCATCCCAAGAACACCATACCTACTGTGAAGCATGGGGGTGGAAACATCATGCTATGGGGCTGTTTTTCTGCCAAGGGGACAGGACGACTGATCTGTGTTAAGGACAGAATGAATGGGGCCATGTATCGTGAGATTTTGAGCCAAAACCTCCTTCCATCGGTGAGAACTTTGAAGATGAAACGAGGCTGGGTCTTCCAACATGACAATGATCCAAAACACACCGCCCGGGCAACAAAGGAGTGGCTCCGTAAGATGCATTTGAAAGTCCTGGAGTGGCCTAGCCAGTCTCCAGACCTCAACCCCATAGAAAATCTGTGGCGGGAGTTGAAAGTCCGTGTTGCTCGGCGACAGCCCCAAAACATCACTGCTCTCGAGAAGATCTGCATGGAGGAATGGGCCAAAATACCAGCTACTGTGTGTGCAAACCTGGTAAAGACCTATAGTAAACGTTTGACCTCTGTTATTGCCAACAAAGGTTATGTTACAAAGTATTGAGTTGTATTTTTGTTATTGACCAAATACTTATTTTCCACCCTGATTTACAAATAAATTCTTTACAAATCCTACCATGTGGATTCATGGATTTTTCTTTCACATTCTGTCTCTCACAGTTGAAGTGTACCTCTGGTGCAAATTACTGACCTCTGTCATCATTTTAAGTGGGGGAACTTGCACAATCGGTGGCTGACTAAATACTTTTTTGCCCCACTGTATATGCCCCATTACAACCCTTGCTTTCCTTGCAGGGGCAGTTTGAGAGTTTGGGGTTTTGCCTGGGCTTAATTGCTGATTGTCTACACCTGATGAGAGGCGGATAAAAGCCAAAGATCAGCTTGGAGGGGAGGCGCCTCTTCACGCCAGATCTCGCCACGCTCTCTTGGCTGTCATTTTTAGATGAGATCATTAAGTAATTTAAAATATAACCAATGTTTTTACAAAGTCTGGTGTTTGTCTCCACTTTACATTGTGGCTTTTGAGCCGGCTTGAAACATAAATGGGGGCTCGTCCGGGATATTTTGGACTCTTTTAGCAAGCCTAAACATCAGAGGATTTTTTTTTTTTTGTTTGGTTCTTTTTTGGTTTTTCTTCTTTTGTTTTTTTTGTTAAGGTATTTACTGTGACTGAGCAAACTCTCTTTAGTGCGTTTTAGCTGGGTTGTTGTGCTGCCCTTCCATCGAAGCACATTGTTATTTTGCTTTGCTGTAATTTGTTACAGTTTAGTGTGTTTGGTGGCAGTCCATGGCAGTAAGTGAGTGGCGTTTAGCCACACTTGTTGTGATCACTTTGTGCTCCAGTTGGTCTTTTTTGGTCACAGATGGATGGATGGATAACAAGGTTAGCATGGTGGACATTTCATATTTGATGATTTAATGTCAATGGCTTCTGTAGTAGTGCAATGTATAAGGCACAACAGCAGAGCAACTCCTCAGGTGACTGAGAATGTCAGTGAAGGACATACACTATATTGTCAAAACAGATTGAATTAAAGAAAGAAAAAAAAAAAAGACTCGTTTGTTTCCTTTATTGAAGTTTGTGGCTGTAGTAACTTGTCATTTCATCCCTTTAGACTGAATCATTAATAAATTAATGTCAAGATATAACAAAATAATGAATTATGATCAGTTCATCCTTAAGTCAAAGAGAACATTTGGTCCAAGTGTGAAGAAATTCACCAGAGGTTCATGGGATATTGTGTTCATTAGAATAGGAGATATGGGCTAACATACAACCTGAAAATATAATAACACAGGCACGAAATTTAAAAGAAAAAAAAAACTTATATGGATAGATACTGAAGCGTTTAAACAAAATTGTTGAATATATTTCTGAAATGTTTTCTTTAAAACATTCAAATGGAGAATATCAATACCATGTCAAGCCTAAAAACATGCAACACACAAATATTAGCCATAAACTAACCATTCTTTATTAATTTTAGTGTAAGACATGACATTTAACCCGCCCATCAAAAATATATAAACATCACTTTGTGGGTTTTTTTGAGAAACCAAAACATCAGTACTAGAGGATGACTAGCATATAGTTGATCCCTAACAAATTCCCCATGCTGATGCACAAACATCCATTAGACCCCCAGTGTTATTCTCTGGAACCAGAAACTCTCACCCAACATGCAAAGGTGCTAAACTAGGAGCACTTCCAGATACACCATCAGTCCATGCACCACACACAGACTCAGACACACACAAGCATGTTAATTCCTCACACTCTTCCATTCCCCCACAGAGAGTAGAGCACAAGTTCTGTTTGGTTTGGACGGCCCTACGAGTGGACCTCCATGTTGAACAAACTATAACACACCGTGGCCCTGTAACACAGCCTGAGTGGGGCTTCACAGTTCAGTGCTGCTGCAGAGATCAGTAGACAGTAACAACTTTCGCTCCAGACCTGGATTATAAAACTAGTCTAGTCTAGTAGCTTTGAATCAGTGCATCTACGAATTTTTTTACAAAAGTTTTGACAAAAATCCAGATTATACATAAAGTATTTGGCAGAAAAAGAAAAGAAAAAAAAAAAAAGTAAAAAAAAAAGGGATGCCTCCTAAAGGCTTTCAAAGATTTTTTTTTTTTTTTTTTTTTTGGCATGTCCCACTGGGAGGATGCCCCAGAGCGATCCCAGGACACACTGTCTGGGGAACAACTTGGTGATTGGATGGATGACTGAAAGAGGTGGCAAGGGTGAGAGAAATCTGTGATTCTGTGCTTCTTCCCCGCAATCTGAATAGATGGATTAGTGCTGCAGGACTGAGCATTAAAATGTCCGTGTATAAAATAGACAAGTTTTTGTCTCATTATGCTTTGTTCTCAAATATATCTGTCAAAAGTAATCAAGAAAAATCTGCTCTCACTGGACTGTAACAAATATAAAGCTGAACAGGATTATTGATGAATTCAAGAGACAAATGTGTCAAAACTTGATCTGATTACATTTGTAAGGTGAATGGTTAGTTTTATTCTATTGTACCATTTCATTTTAAAAGATATATATTTAGATTTGTGTGTGTGTGTGTGTGTGTGTGTGTGTGTGTGTGTGTGTGTGTGTGTGTGTGTGTGTGTTTGTGTCTAGTCTGGGATGAATATAGAATGCATACCCGAGTATCTTATACCAGAGTTTATTCTCTCAGCAAACTGCCTTCAGATGGTTTCATGTCACATTATCCTGACAGGCAGTGAGATCTCTTTAGTATACAGATGATTTTACAAATCTTCACATCCAATTACACTGTCTTTTTTTTCTTCCGCGCTGTTTTGTACTGTGGCGTCGGTCTTCAGAACTGCCGAAGTTTGACGAAATGGATCTTTCCTTTTGTAATGAAAATAGGCGCGCTTAATTGCTTTTTTTCTCGAACAAAGTGCAACCTTGATCCCAGCTGAAAGCCGGGTGCTCTGAAGTTAGATAGCACTTTGTGATAGCAGACACCAAATTTACATCTTCTGTCTTTCCTTTTCCAAAAGGCTCTTTTGTAATTGCCATTCTCCGATTTTATTTAAGCCTGATTTTTGTGTTTTATTTATTTATATTCAGGCAGCAGATTTTTCATATCAAGGCTGATCAAGCTGCAGAATAGCAGAATGACAGGCATCTTAATGTGGTGCAGACATTTAAAAATACAGACAGAAGGTGTGCACGTTAAGGCTGAAGGTAAAAGATCTGAAGCCCCTCATCATCATGAGTATGGCAGATTGCACATGCGTAATGCAACCACCCCTTCATAGGTGTCGAATGAATGTGGTGTTTGCTTTGGGTAATATGTGTGCTTTGGTGTGTGAGCTGGAACAAGCCTGCAGACAAACTGGGTGGCTCCCCACTGCGAGACGTTGCTCCCTGGTAGTGCTAAATTCTTTGTTGTATGCTTGAATAGCTGCGCCGTCTCACCGAGAGCGCTGACATGCTTCACGACGTGATTGGGCTCTTTCATTCACTCTCTCTTCCTCTCACTCATGCACACATCTTTGCCATCTTATAAGCTCGAAGTTTCCTCTGCAGGAATATTACTGGAGCTGCAGTGCTTTCTGGGAGCCGGCTTCTTATTATTTTTTGATTAGTTTAGTTAGCAAGGATACTTTAACACAAAGGAGAATTTCAGAGAACTGAAAGGAAAAAAAAATACATCATGGGAAAACATGATGAAAGAAGGCAATATTGGAAAACATCAGAAGAAGAAATGCTGCGGTTAGCTACAGGACAGTGTTGGTGAAATGTCCAAAACTTTGTTATTTGTGCCAACTCTCGTGGGTTTTAATTTGTTTGGCTCAGTGTGATGATGAAAGCCCATCTGACCTGTGTGCAGGTTTTTGGGTGTACCTCCAGGAAGAGGAAGCTGCCCACTGACGGGACCTCTGCCCTTTGACCTCATCTACACAGACTACCATGGTTTGCAGCAAATGAAGCAGCTCATGGGTCTTTCACTGAGGAAGCACAAGTCAGTTCTTTATGCTTTATTTTTCTGTGTCTATCAAAATATTAATTTCTGTTTATTTACCAAGATCTGAGGGCAGGCGGGTGGGGGGGGGTCTCCTGTTGGTTAACAGAAATTTAAACACCGATCAAGGAGCCCCGGGTTCACTCCCTACAGTGGGGGAAATAATTATTTGATCCCCTGCTGAAATTGTAAGTTTGCTCACTTTCAAAGAAATGAACAGTCTCTAATTTTTATGATAGTTTTCATTCAAGGACAGAGACGGGATATCAATGAAAAATCCAGTGAAAGCTAATTACATAAAAGTTATACACCAACACGGGCAAGACCAAAGACCTGTCAGAGGGTGTCAGGGCTGGAATGAGCTACAAGACCATCAGGAAGAAGCTTGGTGAGAAAATGACAACTAGTGCGATTATTTGGAAATGTGGAAAAAACCCAAAATGATCATCAATCACCCTCGGCCGGGTGTACATACATAATCTTGCTTCTTGTGGTGATGATGATCATTTGAAAGGTGGTGGATAAGCCCAAAACTGGAGGAGCTGTTATTGATCCTAAGGCAGTTGGGACCACAGTCACCAACGTTGGTAACAAACTACGCTGTAATGGACTGAAATCTTACATCATGCACATGGTTCCCCTGCTAAAGAAGGCACATCAACAGGCCCACCTTAAGTTTGGGAGTGAATTAAATGACTTAGACTTGGGAGAAAGTGCTGTGGTCAGATGAAACCAAAATCAAGCTCGCTGGCATCAACTTGATCTGCCGTGAAGAGAAATGCAGAGTATGGCTCAAAGAACACCATCCCCACAATCAAACATGGAGGTGGAAACTGGCTTTGGGGCTGTTTTTCTGCTAAGAGTACAGGATAACTTCACTGTATTGAGAGGCCAAAATAAGATGGAAAAGTTTGGATGAGAACCTCCTCCCATCAGCCACAACACAGAAGACAGAACAATGACCCAACAAAGGAGTGTCTAAAGAAGAAGCACATTAAGGTCGTGGAGTGGTCTAGCCAGTCTCCAGACCTTAATCCATTAGAAAATCTGTGGAGGGAGCTAAAGCTTTGAGTTGCCAAGCAACAGCAAAGAAATCTAAGAGATTTAGAGAGCTTCTGTAAAGAGGAGCGGACCAAAATCCCTCCTGAGATGGTTACAAACCTGGTGAGAAACGTTTTTACCACTGTGCTGGCCAACAAGAGTTTCTTCACCAAGTACTAAGTTATGTTATGTTTGGGGATCAAATACTTATTTAAATTACATGCAAATCAATGTATACCTTTTATGTAATGTTCATTTTTTCTGAATTTTTTGATATTCTGCCTTTCTCCATTAAAATCAAACTGCCATGAAATTAGAGACTGTCCATTTCTTTGTCAGTGTCAGTGACAAACGTATAAATTCAGCAGAGCATCAAAGGACAGTAAATGCAGTTGGCAAAGTTTTTGTCCTTGTCTTCCAGCTTTGCAGTGCTGAAGCAGTCATGGTATACAAGTGAATCCTCAATTTTTAAACCAAACAGGCGATAAAAAAAACAGCTTTCAATGCAAATTGCAAATTTCGTCACAAAATTGATTAATGAAAAAGGAAACAAAAACAAAACACTCAAGCTATAGATGACAATCATCTGGGCTTTTTCATCCCATATTTTACTCTGAATGCATAAGAGGACAAGGGTGTTGTATTTATGAAATAAGTGGGTAGCACCCAGACACATTTCACAGCAATGAATGTTGATTCTGCTGCATTTTGAGAATTCTCAAATCAAAAGCCTACGCTGATTCCAGTCAGCATCAGTTCAAGGTCGGCTGATCGACCAATAGTCCTCTCCTGACAAAGTGACAGGCCAATACTTTGATTGCCTCTCCAGCCCTGACACTGATTAGAGATGCAAGCTATTGATAAAACGTCTCCAATTTCATTACATCGAACTGCTTCTTCCACTTCCCAGTGTGAATATTTACACCGAATAAAGTGCTGATGAGTAATTCTCTCCTCTTTAGCTTGTCATTGTTAGCTAAATGTTCTATTTCAGTTTGATCTTAGAGGACAATAATTATTTTGTTTTTCTGTTGATGCAGTCAAAGCGGTGTAATGTTTATCCACTCACTGCTGCTTTGACATTATCAGAGAGAACCTGACGCATTTTCTAGTCAAAGCCCTGCACATGGAAAAAAAAAGCCTCGCCCTAAAATTTATTTCTTCAGATTCTGGCCAGGATGGACCAATACCATATCATGATCCGTTACAGCAGCGTGTCCTGTGGTGGCTGTAAAACAAGTCTATTATTTAAGCTCCTATTGTCTCACCTTGAGGCGTGTGTGATCTCTGCTTATTGGGGGTGATGGCTGGGGACGTGGACATCTATCACTACTGACAGCTTTACAAACCAAGACTCTGACACCCAGACTGTGTTAGAGTACTCAGACTAGCTCCCATAACTCAAAATTAGATTTTTTTTCTTCATGTTTCTCTAGACTCAATCTCACTGTATGCACATGTGCTGTTCTGGCAAAGTACAAAAGGCTAAATGTATTGTTTTTCACTCAGCTAGAGGAGACAAATAAATGCAAGAGACAGCTTTGTTCTAATTCAGGCTAATTGTATCTCTTATTTTGTCCCAGATGCCACATAAGAGTGATTGATACCTTCGGTACAGAGCCTGCCTACAACCACGAGGAGTATGCAACTCTGCATGGCTACAGGACGAACTGGGGTTACTGGAACCTTCATGGCCAGCAGTACATGACCATGTTCCGTATGTGGGCTGCTTATTTCTCTACGATCTTTGTTCTCACTGAGATTGAGAGTCTAAAGTCAACGTCTGCTTGAATTTACAGATGCTTTAAGTTGTTTTGATGCACATATGTGTGTGATATATACACTCATGAACCCTTTATTAGATACACCTGTTCAACTTGTTGTTACTGCAAAATAGTTACTCAACCAATCACATGGCAGTAACTCTACTTGGACTTTTCTTCACAAGCATCTCCAGAGTTTACAGAGAATAAATAGTCCAAAAAAGAGAAAATATCCAGTAGTCCTCCGGGGCAAAATATCTTGTTGATGTTAGAATAGAATGACTAGATTGCTATGGTAATGGTAAATGGTAAATGGCCTGTATTTATATAGCGCTTTACTAGTCCCTAAGGACCCCAAAGCGCTTTACATATCCAGTCATCCACCCATTCACACACACATTCACACACTGGTGATGGCAAGCTACATTGTAGCCACAGCCACCCTGGGGCGCACTGACAGAGGCGAGGCTGCCGGACACTGGCGCCACCGGGCCCTCTGACCACCACCAGTAGGCAACGGGTGAAGTGTCTTGCCCAAGGACACAACGACCGAGACTGTCCGAGCCGGGGCTCGAACCGGCAACCTTCCGATTACAAGGCGAACTCCCAACTCTTGAGCCACAATCGCCCCCCTATTGAGCTAATAGGGAGGCAACAGTAACTTAAGTAACCCCTTGTTACACCCAAGGTATACACAACAGCATCTCTGAATTCACAAATCATCAAATCTTGGACATGGGCCCACATAAGATGCCCCTCCTGTCAGCTAAGAACAGAAAACTGAGGCTACCCTACACAAATCTCTGGGGAATGTTTACAGGATCTTGTTGAATCTGTGCCCTGAAGAATTAATGTAGTTCAGAAAGCAAGTGAGCCGAACCCAGTACTAGCAAGGCGTACCTAATACAGTGTCCAGTGAGTTAATGTTTTAAACTTAAAATGTGAGCACACCGTGAGCTAATAAAGACCTCAGGTTGTCACAGGCGAGCCTTTACAGCAGCAGGCAGGAAACTAATCAGTACAGCTGGGCCTGCACAGATGTGTAATACCTCCTGTGTGGGATGCAGACACACACACACCCACAAAGACCCAAACATAAAGGTGCAAAAACACAAGCACACACACGCACATTCATGACACTTTTTGGTGAAAATTGTAGCAAAAGAAACTTTCTGATGTTTGTCTCCAATTAATTCAGTGACAATGAGCAAAACCGTCTGTAGCCAAAACACTTGCTGTTATCACAAAGTCTTATACCAAAAGTTGTCAGCTTTAATTGAGTTTCTGAAAAATACAGTTTCTTTGCAAATCCCCGCTGCAGCAGACTTCCTTTGTGACTGCTAGCATTCATGCTGCTTGACTTCCTGAAAGCGGACAGCTGTGGGGACATTATAGCAGCGGTTTTGTGCAGCTTACTGAAATAATGAAGTTGCACTGTCATCATCGACCGCGCAGATGTGACTCATCAAGTCACCCGATCAGGAGTTAACAGCATCATACAAGAGAAGCATCCTCAACCCCAGCGAGTGCACCATTTCCTGCGTTTCCCTTTAGTCCACCAGATTAATGTAATAACAAATTGCTGAGAAAAACAATGAGCTTCGCTTCCCCTGAATTCCTGCCACACTCTTTTGTTCTGTACCGTCCACGTGCACAGCACCACAAATCTTCACAGCAGCTGCACTTTGGCTACCTTTTTATTTATTTGTTTGACTCTTGTAATGGACTTGAAACACTGTATTGCCAATTATTTTGTTTGTCCTTGGCAGCCCACACTCCAGACAACTCTTTTATGGGTTTTGTGGCAGAGGAGCTGAATGAGACAGAGAGACTGAATATTCAGAAGAACAAGGTTAAAAACATGGCTGTTGTATATGGCAAAGAAGCCAACATGTGGAAGGTCAGTATATCCAGCACAAGCATCAATACACAAATAGCAAGTGTCTAATCCACAGGAGGAGAAAAAGAATATTACATCTTGATTCATACCATGTAATAATTTTTGTTCCTAAATGTGAAATATATTTTACACTGTATAATGGAGGCACTTCAGATTTGATAAAACTCCAAAATATGATACTTTTTTAGAACCTCTAAATATCGCTTTCCTTTTTCTGTCAAACGCCCACTAGGTTTTACATTTCCTGCAAACAATTTCCTCCTCCAGGAATCAGGCCTGAAGTGTGATGCTGCAGGAACAATAGCTTTTGTTTAGAGTAAATTTTCCCTCCGAGCTGCTGCCAAGGCTGCTCCTTCTCTCTGTAACTTTGAAGCGTGTTGCAGCCTCCCTCAAGGTTTGTTTTACTTGAGTCTGGTTGCAGCTTTTGTACCTACACTGCCATGGCGCTCCCTGTTTTCTCAGAACAACTTGAGTTGCAGTGTAAGATTTGTGAAACAGAAAGATTGCTGTGTAGGAGCCAGTAGTATTGGAATCTCCCCAGACAGAGAAAACCCCCTCATTGAGAACAGCCTCTTCTTCCAACTCAATTTTGAGGTTCACTTTAGAGAGTTGGACTTCTAAAGGTTCTATGAGAAGAAGCTTGACTAATGCTTTGCTATTCTTTTTGCTCCATACTGGCCTCCCTCGTTTCACTTCTCCCCTGCTTGCTTGTGGTGTCGCTCTGTGCTGTTCTGTCATTTCATGATGCATCTTTGATGGCTCCACACAGCTTCAAGTAAGTAGACCTCTTTTTTTACTTAACTCGATGCCAAATTTAAATCAAGTCTTCTTCCTAGAATTTATGTTGCCAAAAGTTGCTGTAAAAGAGCCATTTCTGCAGAAATCACTTCAAAATGAACAACGCCAGTAAATAGTGCTGTGCAAAAGTCTTGAACCAGCCTGCTTTTCTTTCGAATTTGCTAAGAGAATAGGAAAGAGCTACAGTGCCTTATTGAAACAGGCAACCATACATAGCAGTACAGTATATAAGGCAAAGTCAATATTTTGTATGACTGCCTTTATTCTTCAACACAGTCTGAGCTCTTTTTGGCAGTCTTCACGAATAGTTCTCCAGGCTTCCTGAAGGACATTCAAAGCTCTTCTTTGGATCTCGGCTGCTTTTTGTTCTGTTCTCTGTCATCATGGCCCAGGCTCTAGGGAAGCCAATCCATGACTGATAGTCCATTGTTTGTTTTTCTCTTCAGGTGTGCTCTTACTGCATGATGGATCATGTCTGTTTTAATAATTGCATCAGTTTCAATCAGATCCTTACTGGCTGACATGCAGGCCAAAACCATGACAGAAGCTCCCCTGTGTTTTATAGATGGCTGTGGACGCTCACTGCTGTACCTCCTGACCACATCCTTATATACTGATTATTTTCAGTCCAGTTCTTGTGTAATTTGACTTGCCTCAGTCCTTTCACCCTTCCACTGAGACCATTTCTGATGAGGCTTCAGTGAACAGTAAATGAATCAACAGATGTCTGTGTGTCTCAGATCCTGCGTCAGGTCTCTGCTGGAGAAAGGACATGACTTTCAAATACTCTTCTTAGTTTTATTTAGCCTGCAATGTCTTCTTTTGTCCTCTACTTGTCAAGTTTCATCAGATTTCTTTTAAGGACACTTTGCACACCATGTTGAGTTTTGCCTGGTTTGGAAATCACCCTGTTATCACTGCATTTTTTTAAAAATTCAATTAAAGAAATGGGAACAAACTATGTGTTCATACAACAGGCCACCAGTAACAAAAGATATGATTTAAAATTGGTTGTTTGCCAAGTTGTCTATTATTTTTAAGCACAACATGGGTTCATCTCTTGATTTAAGTGCATTTTTTATGTTTCAGTGATTCAGAGATCATTGTTAATTTGCTTAAATACAAAATATTGTTCTGAAAATGATCAGCTACAAGGACTGGACTGAAAATAAATTACAAGGCAGCCAATGTCCAAAGAAAAACTTTGAAAGACCTTCAGAACTATTGCTCAATAACACAATAGTACAAGAAAATCTGGCGCCTTGAAAGCAAAATATGAAGAAATATTTTGCTACGGACCTTTGTATATTACTCTAATCTCTTCCAATATATTTTAAACATGCAGAGACATGCAATATACCATCCTATGAAATTCATCAATTCATGAAGTTTTGTCAGTTGACTTTATTTTTAATCGGGACAGCCGGCTACAGTTTGAACTCACAAGTCGCCCACAGCTGCAGTTGTGAGTGAGAGATTAAACCGCAAACCTTTTCATCTTTCAAGTCTGCAGGCTTTGATTTTTTTGATGGTTATTATTATCACTTTCTGTAAAAGGAACTGTTTTCATCACCTCATTGCTTTAAAAGAAAAAAAGGAAAGAAAGAAAGCCTGCAATGAATAATGAGCAGTAACACTTAGTTGACATTTATAAATGATTTATGCCTCAAAGACATAGCTTTAGTAAATTATTCATAACATTCCCTCAGAAAAAAACTTTTTAAGATAAACCAATTTAGTTTTTCTCAATAAAACTATTCAAGCAAATTATCCCCACGGGGAAGCGCAGAGGATACAGTACGCCCTGCTTTCAGTCTTTCATGTTCCTTCAAAATTCCACAGGTACAGAGTGATTTTTAGTTGCCAAGGTGATTGTGTTACTACTAGTATGGAGAGACTTGGCTCATTAGTCTGCTTTTAGCAGCCTCATTTCCATCAACCAGTACTTGTGCTCAGGTTGGGGTGATACTCTAGACTCTGTAACACATCTAGGTTTCCAAACTGCTGTGTGTGTAATTGTAAGGTCATATTTGAGTGATTTAAGGTGTGCAAAGTATTTAGGCATAACACCTTAGCAGAGGATGTATGTACTGAACATTTAAACAAAAAAAAAACAACAACAAAAAAACCCCACAATTATACAAAGTTTCTAAATACTCAAAATGGTTACAGGTAATCTTATAACCAGCTGCAACGTGTGCCGATAACAAGGCTTAGTTAAAACTCAATAAAATGGATTTGAAGTACTGTGGGGAAAAAACCGCTAATTTAAATGCAAATGCAGTTCACCCACCTTTTTTTAGTGTTTGCACAGTCAAATTCATAATTCATACATTCATTTTTCATTTCTTGTCTTTAAGCGCTTCATTTTGCTTCCCTCTTGTTTGTGTTCAAGGGTAAGGAAAAATTTCTGGCAATCCTGCACCGCCACATGGAGATCCACGGGACTGTGTACTACGAGGCACAGCGTCCCCCAGAGGTGCCCGCCTTCGTCAAGAATCACGGCCTGCTGCCTCAGCAGGAACTTCAGCAGCTCCTCAGAAAGGCCAAGGTGCGCTTGCAATATCGACACGTCTGAGCTCTGAAAAAGCGTCAATGTTTGCGCACAGTTTCTGTATCCCAGTGGACTGGCGAAAACTTCCTGCTTTTGTAGAGTTGGAAAAGGGATTGATCTGATCAGGGTGTGAGCAGCTCTGTGTAAACACTCACAATCTGCTGATCTTTGTTGTATTCCGCACTAGTTATTCATCGGATTTGGCTTCCCGTACGAAGGTCCCGCCCCTTTGGAGGCAATAGCCAACGGCTGCATCTTCCTGCAGCCAAAGTTTAACCCTCCTCACAGCTCTCTCAATCACGAGTTCTTCAGAGGGAAGCCCACATCGAGGGAGGTAGAAACTCACAATGTTTGACTTTTTAAAAATATACAGAAGACAGTTATGCTGTCTGATCTTAGCCGTGTTTATTGCCGGAAAGATTATTAATATATTCCACTTGTGCCTCCCTCAGGTATCCTCTCAGCATCCCTACGCGGAGCAGTACATTGGCAGACCGCATGTCATCACTATTGACTTCAATAACTCCGAGGAGTTTGACGCAACCATCCGTGAAATCATGAGGATCAATGTGCGTTCATTTTTTTGTGGATGTGTGTGTGTTTGCCATCCAATCTTAACAGCACTCATTCAACAAAATAATGGTCTTCTTATATTGTAGTCCACCATGCTACTCACTGCTGCATACTACCATACTGAGGTGAAAGTATAATTTACTCTTGCACACTTCACAGTGGGGTTTGACCCGCTTTTGAAGCCCTCTGAGTTTAATAGAGCTCTTAATCATGGCATCCGACGTTACAGCAAAATGCTTAGCTGGCTCCCGCTTTGCTCTCCACACTCCTAATTGCTTGAGATATTGAGCGGCTCAGTAGGTAAACTGTGCCCACACCTGAGTTTACGTGGCAGCGTTCCAGAGGCTAGCCCCACCGGCAGTACACATTGTCCACAGCAGATCTTATTAATCAATCGCACTGTGCTCAATCTGTCACCAGAACAACACAGAGCTACTGCCAAGCATCTCGCAGTTCCAAGACTCATGTGTGCCTCTACCTGTCAGGTGTGTTAAGCAGACCTTGTGTTGCCTGCTGATAGAGACAAAATAAAGTACCAGTTTTGGTATTGGTAAATGCTTTAAGTCCTAGGGGGACAAAAAAACAACACTAATCACATAAGATGAGGGAGTTTCAGTTAAAAATTTAAAAGCAGAAAGAGCAGAAGAAAACAGTTTTAGTTTTTTGTTTGCAACACGGTGGCATCATGGTTAGCACTATTACCTCACGGTTAGCACTATTACCTCACAGCGAGAAAGTTCTGAGTTCAATTCCACCATCAGGCCGGGGTCTTTCTGTGCAGAGGCGACCTGTCCAGAGTGTACCATGCCTCTCGCTCTGAGACAGCTGGATAGGCTCCAGCGCCCCCCACGACCCTGACAAGGATAAGCGGATGGATTTTGTTTGTTTTGTTGTTGTTGTTTTTTTACCCTCTACATATTTAATAAGACACGGGTTGAAATGGAAGTTAAAAAAAAAATAATCTGTTTACTAACCCATCAAACAAAACACTTTAAGAGAACTCCAAAATGTGTTTCATAACTTTTTTTAAAAGTGTGGTATTTTGGGTAATATACTTGAATCAGTTTTGGAACGCTGATGCGGTTTTCATGTCCTTATAATGCATATGAAGTTAGTGCCAACAGCCAAGCGTGAAGACTGAAAAGCAGCTTGGCTCTGTCACAAAATCTGCCTACTAACACCTCAAAAGTTTACTTATTAAGACATCACATCTTGTTTGTTATTATGCACACAAAAGCCAAAAATTGCTATTTTTCAACAGTGTCGGACTATTCCTTGATAGGAAGCAGTAACATCCCCCACTGGTTGCCTGGCAACAGGTCCCTTTGTTCACATTAGCAAAAAGAAACCTGTTTGAGTCTTTTTGCTAAGCTTAATTAACAACGGGGTGGTAGCTTCATATTTATTATACAAACAGTCGTGTAGGGTTTCTTATTTATAGAATTGTGGATCCAAGATGCACATTTGACTGAACCTCCCACTTCAATTTAGTTTTACATAATGCAACCGTCACGCTAGGGAAAAGAGTGGTTGAACAGCTAAAAATATTGAATTTTTGTGCAATAACCTTGCGATCTCGATGCCTTTGAAATTGTTGAGACCACTCGCAGTCAGCTGCCTTCTTCAAACGCTTCTAGACATCAAGACTGTGATAAAACTACAAGGTCAGTGTGCTATCAGTCTGTGATCAGTCTGCAACCGAATGTGGTCAGTTACTTGCAATAATGGCACCATGGTGATTAACTGGGATAAACTGGGAAAAATAAAAAGTCTGTTTCCAGCTATATACACGGAAATTCACATAGAGATAGAGATGCAGATAGAGCGTCATAGATCTAAAACGGATATTCTGAAATTCCTAAACTGAGATAGTTCTTCCAGGATGGCGATTTAACTGGATTAAAACTATAGAGATGCTCAGTAACAACACATTCATATAAGAAAAAAAAACCAGAATACAACCAGCTGACAACCAGTCAAGTCGAGTCGCCTACTGCAAAGCGATGGATCGCAGAGAAGTTGAGCTCATTGGCAAGTATTTGCAAACTTTTGCCTGATAGCAATAGGCATTGGCATATTTGGAGACAGGTTCCCTCCCACCAGATAAGTCATGCAATCACCTTGTGATTGAAAGTGACTCTGACAGCAACTCTCTGGGCCATTCTCAGCCACAAAGAGGTTGCCATCCTATTTTTATTCTTTTGCTGAAGCAGTAAGGGACAGTCACATAGTCTAGGTTTGGTGAGTAGGGAGGTTAAGGAGCGTTGATTGTGTTGGTGTGTCCAAAGCCTCCTGGATTTTTATTCTGCTGTGAGGAGCTGCTCAGTGGCTCAAACACAATACAGTCTAATTGTTTTCAGCTGAGAGCTCGTATTCTCGCACAGCTCGAGATGCTAAATTAGACATGTTCATTTACAGTGTGAAAAAGCCACGGTGCGCTACCCTATTAATGTCAGAAAAATAAATGAATAAATAAGCAGGGAGCTCTTGACCTGATGTGCTGCTTTCAGTGAAAACCGTTGTTTGGTCTCCCAGTCATGGCTGTAATTGTGGCTCCTGTTAGCAGTGTCAGGTCAGTTTGACATACAATTTAGTTTTTGCACCCTGTGAAAGTTTGATATAGATGGTAAAACTGCAGACACACATGTACAAGTGGCTAAAATAGGATTTTAAAGAAAGCAGTCAGAGTGCAGAGGTGCACTAGGAGATGAACTGAATTTCCCTTTTCAGTTCATCTTAAATTATAATTAGTTACTGTGTTTGTAAAAGCATTTCCTTGTAATACAATTACTTGGATAACTCTTCGGTTCGTGCAGTTTAAGCTCAGTGAGATGAGTCTGAGTGTAAAATTAGGCACGCTACATGTGTAGATGGCATTTAGTGTGGCTCATCTGGTTGTGTAGATTACATATTGTGAGTTTACTTACGCTTATTCACAGGCAGCTCAGTGCTTAATGCTTTTTAGGGGTCTGTTCATATTCCTGCAGCTCATGTTATGGATTTAGATAGCTTAAAAAGCTGCTGGCTAAGCTTTAATGTTACTTTAATAGTACTGTGCCTTGTGGAAATTAAGAAATACTCAAATGTCTTTGTGTGTTTTTTGTCCTGTCTGTACCAACTACCAGCATAACTTGCCTCACAGATAAGCCATCATTTTATGTCACTTTTAATGGTGTGAAATGATGAATGTTGCTCCCATTTTTTGTGACCAACCGCTTCAGTCAGTTTAGGTATATTAAATGTGGAGTCACATAAAGAATGTTTCCTGAGTTTGAATTCAAATCACACTTTATGAAACTTTTTTTTTTTTTGGTCCGACTCGGATTCTATTATGTAAAGATGCCCAAAAGGCAAATTGCATTGTGGAATAGCTGATGAAGTGCCAGATACATTTCATTAAACTCAGATGAAATAAAGTAATAAGAGAGCGCTAAAAGGAACACAACGCTAAAAGGAGCCATTTATCAATTTAAGCCTGAGTGCTTTAGTGGCCTGATGGTAAACAGTGAGATCTCACTTCAGATACCACAGGGAGACATTCTGAGAGGTTTCTACACCGGGGATACCGGCAGAATCTGTTCTGTCCCGATATATTTTATAATTAGTCATGTGTTCAATCCACAGTCAGCCTCAAAAATGCTGTTATTGATATAAACACCGTCTCCAAAGATTCCAACCTACAGTCATTATTCCCATCAGTTCCCTATGACCCTGCCTGCATCAAATATGAGAAAGAAGGGAAAGCTATTGATCAGTGTTCTCTTTTGAGCTTTTTTGCATGTTGTGCCTTAAGAAAACAATCTGACAGTGATTGACAGGTCTTTATGGCAACACTATTAACTGCACCCAAAGTATCCAGAAGTCACCAAAACAGCCGTCTCAGTGCCGCGTGACCTGTGGTCCGATGTCGGTTTAATCCATTGTTTGACATATTGATGTAGTCATCACGAAAATTAATGAAATCAATTTTCAAAGCTGTCACCTGTGATGTATTAGGTCGTTGATTTTAATGCGAGGCTCGTGCCGTGATATAGGCCTTTCACAATTACGCTAATGAATGTGTCAACTGTGATTAACTATCAGATGCTCGGGGTCCTGTAATTACTACGACTTGGCTTTGCGGCCATGCGCGCATGCTCTTGTCCACTGTTTGCTCATCTGTGCACGCACGTGTGTCTGCAGGTGGAGCCGTTCCTGCCGTACGAGTACACCTGTGAGGGAATGCTCGAAAGACTCCACGCTTACATTCAGAACCAGGTGGGTCGCTCAACATTTGAATCGTGAAACGTGCTGGCACAAAGCTTAATAAATCTAAGAGGAATGATTTAATGGTGCACGTGACGCCTCCCAGCAGTTTGCGTTTTTTGTGAATAGATGTGGGCTTGAACCACAAGATTCATTGTTATGTGTCTGGCTCAAACCTTATGGCTCTCATGGAACTGATGTTTATAACAGACACAGGCAGTAATTTATTACTGTTATACTTAAAAGAGCACTCAGGGAATGCAACACCGCCCTGTAGTGCAAGGGCTATACTGAAACTCTGATGTTTTATAATGTTTTTATTATAACATACTGACGTCAGCCTGTTTTTTTTTAACATTCTCTAATTCATGTGACTCTGACCTTTGACCTATGACCTTGAAGCATTACATACTAATTAGTGAATTTTATTATCTTTATCCTTATGATTGGAGCAAAATTGGCTGTAATTGGCTTCCATAAGCTCTGAAAACTCAAGACTTTGCAGTGTCATTGTAGCATCATAGGGCGTCCTATTGAAAAACTATATTGTTTACAGCTCTTTCCAAACACTTTCCTTTGATATATTACTCTGTATGGTTTCTTGAAATGTTTTTTCCAAGATCAACTTTGACCTTGGCCAGTTGTTCAGCCAACCTAGGTAGTCATGTCCCCCAAGGCTATTATACTGATGATAAATATTGAACATGATCAATCAAAAGTTTTGGGGTTTTGCTGATTTTCACATTTGTTGTAAGTTTCTATAGCTTATCACGACCATTTGGATATCTTGCAACCAGAAAAGTCTTTAGAAAGTTAGGGCACTGAGTGAAAGCATTCAGGGGAAAAGGAAAATATGAATCTTTTAAGGATTATGTTTTATGCAAATTAAACACAAAACACATAACATGGTAATTACACAGCTTTAGACTAGTTAGTAAGCACCTTTTTTCCACATTTATGTATAAATGTGAGTGAAGCCTAAGAGACCATTTGATCCATAATGACTGTGTTCAGAGGGAAAAAAACAAAACAACTTGACATCTAGTTGACCAAACTCTCTTAATTCCTCTTGAAAATGGAAATTAGTTATGTGGGAACTGTGCCTATTGCTAATATACAGTCAGTCAGTTAAAAGTGTGATCAACTGCACATCCTCTTGATCAGGTTGTGTTGATGATACATCAGTGAAACCATAAAAAAACTGAAACATGGAATAAGTGAACATAAAACTTCTAATTTTTGCGAGACCTCCCTTAATGTTTTGGTATTGAACTTGTTTTAACACCAACTAAGGGTATAGAGACAGTCACATGAAAAGACAAGAAGCCCAGTGTCACTCAGGGGAATACGCTGTAATATTATATTTTCTTTATGATTCAAATGTAAAAAAAGACAGAGGATGTAACACTGAATAATAAGCGCTTTGTTTTGGGCTGTAAACTGATGTTTTGTAAAGTCAGTTTCAGTAGTTATTAATATTATGCACTGTATGATGCCATAGTAGAAACTATTGAATAATGCTTCTGAATACATTTAATCCATTCATTAGTTAATGCTACTTATTAGATATTTTAATAGATTAAGACCTGTTTTTATATCTATTATAAATCAAATATGGCTGCTAATGCAGTGTTTTGATGTATCAAACAGTTTTATTCAGTCATTGTTTGTTTGCCCTGAATTTATATGGATGTCACAATAATTATTATCACATTCACTCAGTCTGTTGACACTACTGACAAACTAAAGGCACACATGTGTGCAGTGTTGCCTCAGAGGACTAATCTGACTATGTGTGTATATACTAATATATAAGAATGCAGGAGTATTGCCTGCATACTTGATAAAGGTCAGATGGACTGATATGTTCTAGCTTATTAAAAATACCAGCAGTAAGTGAGACAGCATGCAAGAGTTCTGCTTAATAGTTTTCATGTCCACCTTTCAAAGTGTCTTAATAGAGGTAAATTCAGTCCTAGAGTGGATTATGGCTGGGGAAAAGAAGCGTAACATTTAAACACAAGGTTAAGAACAGAAAGGATGCGTTTATTCAATTCTGCTCATTGGGTCGATCCCCTTGACAGAAGAAAGGAATTAATTGGCTCTCATGTGAAGCTCCAGCTGTTTCAGAGGAGCGAGCTCGCTGTTGCATTTTAAATCTTTGTTCCTGAGCCAGTGCATTTTATTTTCATTATATTTTAATTTTTTTCAAGTATTTTAGTTATTAATTCAATCTATTTGAAGAGATGTATACACTATATTGCTAAAAGTATTCAGTCTCCCATCTACATCACCGAATTCAGGTGTTGCAATCACTTCCATGGTCATAGGTTTATAAAATGCACAGAGGTGGACAACTTCTGCAGAGTCAGTCACTGCAGACCTCCAAACTTCATGTGGCCTTCAGATTAGCTCAATAACAATGTGTAGAGAGCTTCATGGAATGGATTTCCATGGCTGAGCAGCTGCATCTAAGCCTTACATCATCAAGCACAGTGCGAAGTGTTTGATGCAGTGGTGTAAAGCACGCCACCACTTGACTCTAGAGCGATGGAGACGTATCTGTGTGTGCAGGTGACTATTACTGTGCATAATTATTAGGCAACTTAACAAAAAACAAATATATACCCATTTCAATTATTTATTTTTACCAGTGAAACCAATATAACATCTCCACATTCACAAATATACATTTCTGACATTCAAAAACAAAACAAAAACAAATCAGCGACCAATATAGCCACCTTTCTTTGCAAGGACACTCAAAAGCCTGCCATCCATGGATTCTGTCAGTGTTTTGATCTGTTCACCATCAACATTGCATGCAGCAGCAACCACAGCCTCCCAGACACTGTTCAGAGAGGTGTACTGTTTCCCCTCCTTGTAAATCTCACATTTGATGATGGACCACAGGTTCTCAATGGGGTTCAGATCAGGTGAACAAGGAGGCCATGTCATTAGTTTTTCTTCTTTTATACCCTTTCTTGCCAGCCACGCTGTGGAGTACTTGGACGCGTGTGATGGAGCATTGTCCTGCATGAAAATCATGTTTTTCTTGAAGGATGCAGACTTCTTCCTGTACCACTGCTTGAAGAAGGTGTCTTCCAGAAACTGGCAGCAGGACTGGGAGTTGAGCTTGACTCCATCCTCAACCTGACAAGGTCCCACAAGCTCATCTTTGATGATACCAGCCCAAACCAGTACTCCACCTCCACCTTGCTGGCGTCTGAGTCAGACTGGAGCTCTCTGCCCTTTACCAATCCAGCCACGGGCCCATCCATCTGGCCCATCAAGACTCTCTCTCATTTCATCAGTCCATAAAACCTTAGAAAATCAGTCTTGAGATATTTCTTGGCCCAGTCTTGACGTTTCAGCTTGTGTGTCTTGTTCAGTGGTGGTCGTCTTTCAGCCTTTCTTACCTTGGCCATGTCTCTGAGTATTGCACACCTTGTGCTTTTGGGCACTCCAGTGATGTTGCAGCTCTGAAATATGGCCAAACTGGTGGTAAGTGGCATCTTGGCAGCTGCACACTTGACTTTTCTCAGTTCATGGGCAGTTATTTTGCGCCTTGGTTTTTCCACACGCTTCTTGCGACCCTGTTGACTATTTTGAATGAAACGCTTGATTGTTCGATGATCACGCTTCAGAAGCTTTGCAATTTTGAGACTGCTGCATCCCTCTGCAAGATATCTCACTATTTTTGACTTTTCTGAGCCTGTCAAGTCCTTCTTTTGACCCATTTTGCCAAAGGAAAGGACGTTGCCTAATAATTATGCACACCTGATATAGGGTGTTGATGTCATTAGACCACACCCCTTCTCATTACAGAGATGCACATCACCTAATATGCTTAATTGGTAGTAGGCTTTCAAGCCTATACAGCTTGGAGTAAGACACCATGCATGAAGATGATGATGTGGACAAAATACTCATTTGCCTAATAATTCTGCACTCCCTGTATGTATATATAAGGCAATAATCTGTATCCTATTTTAAGTATTTATTTTCTTGTTTTAATGCTTCTCAAATGTGTGGTAGAAAGCTTCTTTGTCCTTGCTTATCTTGATGGTTGCAATGTTCTGGTGAAACATGTGTTGATGGTGCATTCATGTGATCCTGTGTTTGAATGAGTGAAAACAGTGTTTGGGGAATATCCTAACATGACCTTTGACAAGTCTTATTCAAGCTTTTATTTCTGAATTCACATACTGACCTTACTTTTAAAGGCGTTCCCTTTCTGAAGTTTTCAGTTGTTTGTCCACAATATTTATCCCTCTGCTAGACTGACTGGGTCAGCAATTAAATCCCTTTTTCCTGCCACCGGCTGCAAGCTCAACAGATGGGCACAGTTTTTTTGTTTTTGTTTTTTGGGGGTGTTTTTTCGGCTTATATGCAATGTCCTTGATTTCTAACATTTGCACACATCAAAATGAGAAATGAACAATCACCATGTGTTTAACCGTATCTCTTTCTTGGTATTACTGCTACTTTCAAGTTATTTTAAAGAAGAAAATCATCTGAAATATTAACACACACACACACACACACACACACACACACACACACACACACACACACACACTCTTATCTGCAGAATGTTTACAGATGTTGTTGTCCTCAATGAGATCTGTGATGTTTTGATGGTTGGTATATTGTCTGGCAGTGGCAGGTTAAGGAAATGTGTTAGCCTCTGTTCTGCTCTGACACCCTCTCTTCCCCCGCTGTCAGAAATAATACACACACAATAATGTGTACACACACACACACACACTCACTCTCTCTCTCTCTCTCTCTCTCTCTCTCTCTCTCTCTCTCTCTCTCTCTCTCAACATGCCGTGACTGACTGAGACTGTGACTAGCCGCCTGGCGTGTACAAGGGCAGACTTCCAATCAGGCTCTCCTCCCTGTTCTTTCTGCCACTTTCTTAAACCTTTTCTTTCCTCTTTTCCAATTTTACTTCTAACTCCTCAAGTTCCACACATCCTTTAGCCTCATTTTTCTACTTTCTGACCAAAACCGTCACACTCGTTATCTCCCACTATGAATACCCCTCGCCTCTGTTTGCTCTAGCAGAGCTCTAACTCCTCTCTGACCCTCATACAATAAAGTTTGATGGCAGCTCACTATTTTTTTTTTTTCTAAAAATGGTGTCCGTGTGATGACACAGCAGGGCGCAAACACACACACACTTGCCGGTTACTTGGTTATTCCAGTTGCTTGTTATTGCAACTATCTCATCAGCCAATCACATGGCAGCAACTCAGTACATTAAGGCATGTAGATGTGGCCGGGATAACCTGCTGAAGTTCAAAGCGAGCATCAGAATAGGGAAGGAAGGTGATTTAAGTGAGTTTGAACGTAGCATAGTTGTTGAGCCAGAAAGGCTGGTCTGACTGTTTCAGAAACTGCAGATCTGCTGGGATTTTTCTGCACAGCATCTCTTGGCTTTACAGAGAATGGTCTGAAAAGGAGAAAATATCCAGTGAGCAGCAGTTAAATGCAGTGAAAATACCTCATCGATGCCAGAGGTCAGAAGAGAATGGCCAGCCTGCTTCAAGCTGATAACAAGGCCACAGTAACTCAAATAATTGCTTTTTATAGTCAAGGTATGCAAAATGCACAGCATGTCAAAGCTTGAAGCAGATGGGCTACAAAATTGGAAAACAGAAAATACAAAACGTTGCCTGCACTGATGGGTTTTGATTTTTGCTGCAACATTCGAAGGTTAAGGTCAGAATTTGGTGTAAACAACATGAAAGAATGGCTCCATCCTGCTTTACGTCAGTGGTTCAGGCTGCTGCTGGTGGAGTAATGGCGTGGGTGATATTTTCTTAGCACACTTTGGCCCCCTTAGTAACAACTAAGCATCATTTAAATTCCACAGCATACCTGGGTATTATTGCTAACTGTCCATCCCTTTATGACCACAGTAGATCCACCTTCTAATGGCTGCTTCCAGCTTGAAACCAGTTCATGTTGGCGCCATATCTCAAAGCTCAGATCCTCTCTAACTGGCTTCTTGAACATGGCGTCACTGATGGAATGAAGAATGTCTAAAAAGAATTACTGAAGATTTAATATAGTTTCAAGCCCTCCGTCTCCTCATCTCGCCCCTTTCACACTTTCTTATTTTGCTGATGAACACTGCATATGCGTGTGCGCGCGTGAGTATGCAATCAGGAATGTAGTCTGTTTTTAGGAGTGGAAGTGCAGCAGAGATTGAGAGATTGGAAGTCTGGTTATTGCCTACGGGAACTGGGAGCCTATTTAATAAACGGGACTGGAGGCCAGAGGGATATGTCAGAGAAATGTTATTACCTGGGTTTTATGAATAGCCCCAGCAAGGTGGGGAGGGGTCTAGTCAGCCTCTCACCAGAGCCCTAATTCTGCCTCCAAATCCTATTTACTACTGGGTGCCATGACTACATCCATGTTATTTCCATATAGGATGACAAGGACTTCCCACTTTTGATAAGCAACTCTTTGTGTTTAACAGCTCCTTTATTATTTTAGTAGCATTTAACGTGTTGCTAAACATAATGTACTTTTTTTTTTAAATCAGAGTTTCGTTTTTGTTGTATATTTTACTTTTTCTTTCCACCTGCAGGACTTTTGTTCTCCTGAAGCTCCGTTTCCTCCCGTAAACTCATCTCAGACTTGGTTGGGCAGTGCTCCCAGTCCTTTCAACCTCCTACCCAACTCCAGAATCCTAACCTGGGCCTCCAACGCCAGCTCCTTCTCATCCTGGCCTCCTCTCACTGCACTCCGTGTCGTGGCTTCACTCGAGAGCGAGTCGTGTGTGAAGGCATGCCAGACTGCAGGACTAATCTGCGAACCCGCCTTGTATCGTTTCATTAACATTAGGGAGACTTTCAGCGCGTAAGTCCTTTTTTCCTGAATTTGTTGAATGATGAATCATTTTTGCGTGCACATCTCTTGCGTGCCTGTCCTAGCTCAGAAAAAAAAAATTCTCAGCATCTGAGTGTTTTTTAGGTTAATAAGACAAGTTAATTTACAAAAAAAACATTTGAGGGATCCTGCTGGCATCACTAAAATAAAGGTTACAAGTTCCATAGTTCATGTTTAAATGTGAATGTGATGTAAATTTATTCTAAAAAGGAAACTTCAGCTGTGATGTGCACTCATCTGAAACATCTAGTGCAGTTTTTTATTTTCATTGTTTTTTTGCAAACTGTAACATCTTAAAAGTCCATCTCACTGAGCTCATTCTACAAATAATTATTTGATTGCATTCCATCAGAGCAGCACCACGCCTCATTTGCACTTCTAGTTTCAGTATTATACAGTAGTACAAAGTACTGATGAAACAACTGGATCACCCTTTCCTCTGTTGTTTTCCTGCCATTCTGAACAACAGCCGTAGTAAACACATTAAAGGGTTTTATTAGTGGGTTTTTATATATAAATTGTCATGAAGAAAGAGAGTCATTGCTCATAAAATGAGGTCAGATCTTCACACGTAGTTTGTTTTGAGATGGTTTCATTTCTTTATTGAGCGTCCTGAGTAATCGTTCACAATACATGCTGGTAAAAGTAACTGAACTCATGAGTCTAGTACTATGTTGAGCCTCCTCCATCTGCAGCTTCATCAGGTGTTTCACACTGTCTGCTTTCAGAATGCACGTCAATGCTTTGGGAATTTGAACCGTTCCTCCAACAAAACTCTTAATATTTCTCAGGTGTAGCAATTTACTGGCCTACTTGGGCACTCAAAGCACTTTATACAACATCTGTCGATCACCTATTCACACAAACACTTTTTTCTAAGTCTAAGTGCTAACTACCTAGCATCCACAATCTGATGAACACACTGGAAGCAGCTTCGGGGTTCAGTATCTTGCCCAAGTTTACTATTTTATTCAAGGATGCAGACTGGAGCAGCCAGGGATTGATCTGCATCCTGAGCCACAGCTACCCTACAATTATCAGATTTTGCTTTAAGGTCAGCATTCCTACTTCAATTTCTTCATTTTTACCCACTGTCTTGTCTTCATATGACACGAAAGTGGGTTTTGGTCATCATGTTCCACAGTAGGTGTTAACACTGTGCTGTGCCTTTTTTGAGAAGTTTTGTCACCTGTCCACAGAACATTTCCACGGAAACCTGTTCCAGGATTACAAGTATTGCTCTTTCTCGGATTTTTGCAGGACACACAAACTTTAAGAAGTGTCATTAGCGCAGTGGTTCACAGTGCAGTGTATATGTGTATGTATGTATGTATGTATGTATATATATATATTAGGGGTGCAACGATATTCGTATCGATATTGAACCGTTCGATACAGTGCTTTCGGTTCGGTACGCATATGTATCGAACAATACAACATTTGTAATTTATTTTATCAACTTTCCTTCTGACTATGCTGTCTGTGTTGAGCGCTCAGTGAATCTGCGTTCGACTACTCCGCCTAGGCTGCACTGTCGAGCGCAGATCCACTGAGCGCTCCACACAGACAGCATAGTCAGAAGGAAGAGTGCAGGGCACCTCCCCCACCCTCATTCAGATCTGGCGTTTGGAATTATTTTGGTTTTCATGTGACGTATGACCCTGAAGGTAAGCGAGTCATGGACTAAAGTAAAACAGTATGTTGGATGTGCCATGCAATGCTCAATTACATTGGTGTGAACTAGTGTGTTAGCGCAGTTAGCTCGTTAACGTGTTGGCCGTCTAGCCCCATGCACGGGGCGATCGGTGGTAGCTCGTTAACGGAGATTTGCCGTGTTGTGGCGTTAAGGTCATTTCAACGAGATTAACCTGAAAGCACTAGTGGGAACACAACGAATATGACTGCACATTTACGCCGACATCATCCTAGTGCAAAGACAAAAACAACTAACTAACTTTAGCCGAGTCATTTAGACAGCTGTTAGCACATGATTCTCCTTATGCTGCTGAGAATATAACCCAGAAGAAGCGGATAGTATAGCTTTTATTTTGGAAAGAGACATTTCTCTGTAATAAACTCTCTTTTCCAAAGATGCATGATTCCTCAATCAGATACAGGGCTTGCAATATCGCTAGCCCGATGTCCCGGAGCTAGCGATTTTTTCAGTCGGGCTACCAAAATCTATCTCTTCCCTGCCCGTCGGGCTATTGTAGGAAAAATATATGTCAATGCTTTTGCATTCTTTCAGAAATGTAGCTGGGTAATTATGTCATTGGCATCGGTGAGCCACTGTCAATATGTGACATATTGAAATCGCGTTTGAATTTGCGCTTGTTTTTTTGCTTTCACTTTGCAATTGTGCGAACTGTGTATAGAGAGCGACAGCACTGATCTGTGAGTGATGATAATTTGTGCACCAATTCCTCTGACATCGTCTTATTAATCGTTAGCTTACTATGTAAACATGACAAGTGAAATCTCCCGCAGCTTAAACATGTGAGAGGTTGATCGCGCAGAGAATCGCTGAGCTTATGTGAGTGAGCGTGTAAAAGCAGCAGGAGGATATATATTTCAGTTCTGCTGAGCCAAATAAGACAGGTCAGGGTGAAGAAGTGACAGCCAAAGAAAAGCTTACCACAAAACGGAGAAGTTATGACAAATCAGACTATAAGGCAAAAAGAAAGTGCAGCTTTATGGTTTCATGGACAAAAGAATTTCTGTGGCTGCAATATGACAAGCTAAATAACCAGGGCTGCACATAAGTGGTCCGCAGGTGCGCATTCGCTGTCAAAATAAAAAACACGCACAAGGGTTAGGGTTAAATTTAAAAACTGTACTTTTGAGTTAAAATATATATTTATAATTTTAATAAATGACAAATTAAAAGGGCATGAACATTTTTTTGTATCGAAAAAACATCGAACCGTGACACCAAAGTATCGAACCGAACCGAACCGTGAATTTTGTGTATCGTTGCACCCCTAATATATATATATATATATATATATATATATACACACACACACACACACACACACACACACACACACACACACACACACACACACACACACACACTGTAAACTGTGTCCTCATCCTTTGTCTTTGTTCCCAGGCTGGACTTTCAATGTGAAGGAGTGGAGTCTGAGAAGAACCACCTCTTTCCTGCTTTCTCAGCAGAGCATGCTGAATGCAGCCTGCAGCAGGACCCCTTGCTGTTCAGCTGTGCCGGCTCCAGTGCCAAATACCGACGCCTTTGCCCCTGCAGGGATTTTCGCAACGGCCAGGTGGCATTGTGCAAGGACTGCTTATGACCAGAAGAGGACCTGGATGATGGAGGCTCTTTTGTAATCCTTGGGTAGGAAACTCACTGGCAAGAGACAGTGTGATAAAAGCAGCAAAGCATACACACTGACTGTGCTACCTTACCTCTGACCCAGAACTGGCTACCAAAGTAGGTAAGGTGTAAACGTCTCAGGGATCTGCATGATTGTACTTTGAGTCTGGAGGGTTTGAAGCTTCACTGTACAGATGTTCTGCATTCAGACAGTCTTTACAGAAATCACGATGAAATGTAAAACTTAATGGATGAGTTATATGAGTAATCAAGAAAGATTTGAATAAAAAAAAAATGCTTGATTTTCACAAGTGTGGTTACTTGTTGTTGTGTGAATATTTACAGTGTCATAGTGGAGTTGGATATTTGTACTAGATGCACCCAAAGCCATTTACACTATATTGAGATGTACTATTTTAAATGTCCGTGATGAAATTTGTACATAAGTGTTGTTTAATAAAATACATACAGGAAACATCGTCTTTTTCTATTTAAAAAAGTACTCTACTAGCTATCAGTCTCTGTATCTAAACACATTTTAATACAGGTCTCTGAGGGTTTTGAGAGAGCACATCTTCCATCACGGTCAGAGCTCCTTCTTGTAATGTCACCATCTGAAATGTTCTGGATCCACACCAAAATTTAATGAGGTCTGTCTTTTCAAATGCTTCAAATTTTCACAATTTCTGGCTAGACAGATTTCTTCAGTAAACTTGCTGATTTACAGACATGACAATGCACAAATCGTGATTTAAAGTGAGGTAAAACTATCCATCTTTTATTATCTTTTTATGGCAAAATATAACAATTACTTCTTTCAGCCTGATTTATACGGACATAAAGCTTTGTTGGCACAGACTCGTTGGTTATAAAGTATACTTTGGATACAAGATGACACTTCTTGGTTTGATTCCTGCACGAATATTTGAGGGTTTTTTTCCCCTATATTATATCCTAAGCTGATTTGTTATAATAATATATTCCTCATAAGGCACATCTCTGCAATCCTTGTACTCTATCCCTTGCAAAAATTTATACTGTCTTTATAGATAAACGCATGCCTGCTTAGGTAGCAGAACAAATGGCGAAAATAATGGAGTCAGACATCAAACTTCAATACTTGGATGATAAAAACACAGCTTCCCAACCCAAGACACATTTTACAATATGCTTCTATATCACTCATGGAAAGGGTTTAATATTGTTACCAGGTCGTATCAGAATAGTGTTCATTTGGTAACTGTATTTATTCTCCAGCTCACTCTGCCTATGAAATCACTCCTTTCCTGCTAAAGGTGCAGAAAATCTACAGTTTTCACCACAAAATTTCCTCCTTACTTTTTCAGCACTATTTTATGCATAGCAGGTGCAAGGAGGGATTTTTTTATTTTATTTTATAACGAAATGATTTAGTAAGATTATGTACCTACTTGATTTAACTGCAGCCTCGTGTTACTGTGGAGACTGACCTTCTCTTTCATTACAACTGAATAACGAAAGCTCATCATAGTCAGAGTGAACTGGCTGAATGATTACAGGGGCCAGAGACTCCTTCAGTATGTGTGTGTGTATTTATATATATGTAGACTAGGCTGGCGATGACGGAAAGATGGATTTTACCCAGGACGTATGAGAAACTGCATCAGATTTTAAATATTTAAATTATGTCAGCAGTAATGAGACACATTATTCAAGAGTGATATTCATATGCAATATGATATTGTATCTTGGCAGACTGGCAAATCAGTGATTTTATCTCCTGCTAACGTACATCACTCACTGTAATGCTGCTATCTGCTATCATCTTTTTTTACATTTGCTTCTGCTGTTAAAGAAAATATCTTTATCTAGAAAAACAAAACTATAAAAAGAGCATATATGTACAGACTATAAAGTATTTCAAATTTCACAGCATGGCACAGTGAAGATGGAAAATAGCTCTTTCCCACACACTTCTCTTTAAGTACCTTTTCCAGACTGAGGGAGAAAATGTGCTGTATAGTATTTTTTATTTATTTATTTCAATTTTTTTTAAAAGGTGTCTGGAAGTATAGTTCTTCAGGTTTTCTGAAGGTCCGGTCCAGCCCTCATACCTAAACATTTTCACAGGAATGGTTTTTTTTTTTGTTTGTTTGTTTATTTTTTTTCAGCCAATTAATGCTGACTTGTGAATTATTCGAGGAAAAAATAAGTAACTAAAAGCAAAGAACCAAATTTTAAAATTTTAAATTTCAAACTCACTGCTAAAATACTGTTGCACAAACACAGAATTGTTCCCATCTCTATAAAAAGGTTTGATGCAAACAGTTTGACAGGCTTAAAAATTGTATTCTTGCACCAACAATGTGATTTCTAAAACAATATTAGCTGAAAACGTGACATATTTCAATTTGATGTGCAGTGTATCAAGTGAAAACTGACAAACACAGGACAAAAGAAGATATTTCAATCCTAAATAAAAGCATGAACAGTATATAAACACATGTCATTAAGAAAGGACATGAAACTCCAGCAGGGACTTGACACAGAACCTCAGAAATTTATCTAAGCCTTAAGATGATCTTTCTATTGTTCCCTGAGTCGTCATTAGAAATGGTCTCAGCAGAAGGATGGCCGGCAAGAAGCCATTCTTAAGGAAGGGAAACGGGGAGAAAATGCTGAGGTATGGCGAATTACACAAGAACTGGACTGAAAATCTGTTGTCAGTATGTATACAGGAGGTCAAGAGGTGGGTACAACAGTGCATGACTGTAGCCATCTGTAAAACTCGGCCGAGGCTGTGTCATGGTTTGAGGCTCCATTTCAGTCAGTGGTGTTGGGGATCTTCTCAGAACTGATGGAATTATGGACACAGAAAAGATTCACCACACAATACCATCCTGAAAACATCTGACTGTGATCATTGTCATTCTGAAAAATGGAACCAAGCACAACACAAGTGCAGTATAAACATCCCGGGATAGAAAAACAAAAAATGAAACCCTAACAGTTATTGACTGAGCCTGGATCTCAACATTACCGAAGCAGTGTGGGATCATCTTGAGTGAAACTGGAACAAAAGGCAGCCAACATCCAAAAAGGAGCTTTAAATGCCCTTTAAGAAACCTGTGTTCAGGATGTGCTAAAGAATAAAGGTGGTCATATCAAACATTAACGTTCAAGCTGAACTGATTCTATTTATTACCACGTGTTTCCATTTAATAAATCACTCAATCTATTTTGTATTTGCATGTTACAACTTTTCCAGAATTGATCTCAGATTTCCAACGTTAATCTCAGAATTCTGAGGACAAACAGTCAGAATTCTGACTTTAAATCTCAGAATTCTGGAAAAGACGAAAAAAAAGGACGTGCCCACTTTTCTTTTTCTTCCGTACTTCAGTATGGTTTATGGTGGCTGTAGTGTATAGAATGCCTTCAACAATGAATCTCCATGTTAGCACACATAGGTGATCACTCAATTTTGGGCCAGTGGTCATTATAGTGTGCATTAATGTTTTTTGTTTTTTTTTACAGTCATCATTATACTGCTCATTTGCTTTGATCTACTGACCGTAATGTTAGCATTTTTCCTTTATTTCTTTACTAACGTTGGCACACTCCCATGGGGCGCTAGCACCAATAAGTGCTGTGTGAGGCTGCAGTCCTTTGTGTTGATCTCATGCCAAGTAAATTCAGTGTCAGTCCTGCTCATAGTGCATTGATCCTATTAACCTCCTATACTATTACCTGTGTTGGTATTGCTACTATGGATCTTTAGATCAGTTCTCCCACCTGTAGCATCAGTAAGCAGCTCTCTGTAACTTCAGCTTTAAAGACTCTTCAATGCTTTAGTCGATCTCGTTAACGTTTAAAAATGATCTATTCTAACCTGATGTAGACTGCTCTGCTGGGCACTGACTCTTCACAGCAAAATTTGTAGCAATATTTGATACTTTTTGATTTTGTTTGTGTGGGATTTATGAAACCACTAAGTGAAGTTGAATATTCAGAGCTATTTAAAATCACCTTTACAGATGGACATTTTAATATGCACAGAATGGCTGCAATGTCACCGAAGTCATTATCATGTGAGCCGCTGCTCCACTGAAGCTGAAACCCGTCACTATGATAAGAGGATTTTAATGAGAATCCTCTGAAGACAGGGCTCGAATTTGCCAGTTTTCATTTAATGACGGCGCTAGTGTTTCTTTGACTGATAGTAAGGACCATTTCACAATGTGCCCATTTCTCCTCTCCAATTTATAATCTCTAAACTAATATTGAAATTTCTCTTGATCCTCCGAAACCACAGGATGTGTGTGGCAAGAGCAGTCAGGAGCTTTGAATCTTTTAGGACTTTTATGGCGAGAAATGGAGTGTTGAACAAAAACCTCTTAGACTTAACCTCGCGTATAAAGAATATAAATGTAACACTTCTGAGGCTTTTTTTTTTTCTTAGATGGTATTTTTTTCTGAAGTAACCCTAAAAAGCTGCACCTACCTTTAAGTGCTTTTCTATTCAGCTCTCTTTTTCTCCATTTCAGAAAGAAGGCCTGCGAGCTCTGAGCTCAGCTGTGTGAAGCCCCTCTGCAGCCAAAGAAAGAAAGAAAATCTATTTCAAGTCTGCGTTTTACAATTTTACTGAGATTCAAATTGTGCACTTCAGACAGCTTGCAAGTTTTGATGAATATATGCACACAGTTTGGTTAAGACAGAATGCCAGCTCAAAAGGCCAGCCTTTTAAAGTTCCTGTTGCCTATAGCTAAATCATGTTGAAACATAATGTCTTTATCCAGTCATAGCCAGGGAAGACAGCAAGCTATAATTGTTATGTTAAGTGATTTTGGTACGACTGTTTAAGTTATTGAGAGAGCAAACTTATTAGTTAAATGTGCTGGCTGCAGTTCATCCTGGAAGTTAAAAGCTGACGAGAACAGCCTCCTCGTATCCAAACATTGGATACGAGGCTGAGTATGATGCCGTGATTTCCATTGGCAGTATCCCCAGCTTCCAAACGGCACAGAGATGCTTCAGCTAAGACAGCCCAACATTGTCCAAATTGTTTCACTTCCAAGTGAAGATAAAGATGAAGATAACCTACTCCTTTCAAATTTTCTAAATTTGGGATGGCACGTTTGGGAAATTCTCAAGGTTACCATTTAAAAAACAGGTCAGTGCAGCATTTCCCCAGATTTCTGAGCATTTCACGCCCAGCTCCACTCCTCCGAGACGGTGACACTGTGGGCAGAGTGATCACTTTAGTCCACATCTGTCATCATTAAGAATCGCATGAAATCCTGTGTTAGCTGTTTAAGCAGCAGTTTTAGCAACGGACCAACTTTTACACGTCACTATATGATTCATGGTGTGGCAGGCCACCTTTTTCAAAGAGAGAGATCACACAGACTAGGATTAATACGTTTTCTCAACACACCGCAGGCATCTTCATTCGTCCCGCTTCACGCTCAGCTCCTCACCAGTGCCCCTCGCTGCTCCCTTATTCTCTTCAACTCCTCTTCGTTTCATCTTTTTCTACTGCTTCTCAATTTACACAGGTTTCTCTTTCTCCTCAGCCTCTTTTGAAACCACCACCATCCCTTCCTCAAAATTGAAATGGTTCCTTTTTTCTTATTTCCTCACCCTATTTTTTTTTTAAAGAAAATTTCTCCATGACCAATTCCCATCCTTAACATTGGTGTAGTTTTGATACTATTTTTCAAACAGCCCCCCCCTCTCTCTCTCTTCAGCCCGTATCTTTTTAGTATGGGTGATGGAGTGGGGGCTGTGCTGCCTTCTGTTCATGCTGCTTCACCGCTGCCTCCCACAAAGAGAAATGTATCACACATAATGGTTCTGCCCCCCCGTGTGTGCACGCTATATGTGGATATCTTTCTCTATAACAATAGGTGTGAAAAACTGACACTCTCATAGAGAGAGTACTTGGACTGATGGACGTAATGGACTGAAAAGAAATATTAGTTAGGTTGTGATCTAAACTAGAACAGCACTCAAAGTACTCGTCCTCCTTCAAAGCCAGCGTCCAGTCACATCATTTTAAAGACGGTGAACCACATCAAAGTTTTATCGGTTCACTGGTTTGCCAGACCCCACGTCTCCAACAAGTTCTAATTTTGATCTGATAGTTTTTGTGTATTCTTGGTGAGAGACAAACAGATCACTTGGCAGATGAACTGTATTGTTTCTGCTCACCAATATGTATGAAAAAATGATTTTCAAATGTAGTTCTGTTAGAGGATACCTCTCCAGCAGTCACTGCAGACGGTATCTCTGCCACAGTGAGAACCGAGCCAGTGGTATCTGGTGACTTCCTTTTTTGTCTTTGAGCATAATTACACATAATCTACCCCAGAGGTGACACATTGTTTAAGAATCCATTCAGTTTGGTGCAGATGCAGATAACTTCAGAAACAGTGAACTGAACTGCCTTTGGTGGAGAATGTCATCTGTGGGTTTATAGATTTACATACTTTTTCAGTCTGTTTGCTTTCCTTCATTTCAACCTTTTGTTTTCAACTTGTTCATCACAACTGAATAACAACTAAGTGGTCTATCAGCTATAAAAAATAATTGATTACAGTTTTGTTTGATTTGTAGATTTAGTCCATTGTTACAGGGTTGCTATGCAACATGATCATGCCATATCAACCCAAATTAATGTTTTGTGGACATTCTAAGGTGTTATAGGTGCACAATGAACACTTTGTGGATTATGTGCGCCATGTGAACTCATTTTTAGGGTATGTGGTTGCAAATATATATATATATATGAACCTTCAGGAAGCAAAGGTGCACCTTTGTTCCAGTTTCAGTGTCTTAACTCCTGATCATCTACTCGGAGGTAGCAAAAAATAAAGCGTTTGTGTATTGTGGTGTTTATATACAGTCACAAATCAACTTGGCTTTTTAACATGGCACGCAAATTTTCAATAAAATTGAGGTCAGGGTTTTGTGAAGGTCAGCCCAGAAGCTTTATGGGCCATTCCTAAGCAACTGCAGACTCCAATATCATCACTTGAAACTACTGTTTGAAGTTACTGGTTATTCAGATGTGTCAATACTTTGCCATGTCCTGGAAGAAGACCCAAACTGTCACCCTCAGATGTGAGGGAGTTGGTTAAAAATTCACCAAGGCTCAAGCCTGCCATGAACTGGAAAATGCGGATACACCAGTGTCTCTGTCCACTGTGAAGTTGTGAAGTTTTAAATCTCCATGAAACGAGAAGGTTCCAACCAAGGAAGAAGCTCCTGTTCCAAAATTCACACATTCAAGCTTGACTGAGATTTGCAGCAGTCCACATGGACGAACCTAATGCCTCCTGGAGAAAAGTGTTATGATCAGTTTAAATTAAATCTACCAGTTATGCCAAGAACAGCGGTCAAATATACTGCCAGAATTACTCTAGTAGTTGGCTGATGAATGCCAAAAGTATCTTGCGAAAGGAATTTTAACTTATTTTTAGGGTTGGCATATGTAAACTTTTGACCCTGTATGTATATTTTTGGAGGTAATCCAAAATAAATTGAAACTTGTGCATCCAATTGCTGAATTTCAAAGTTGTTAAAGATTCATGCTGTAGAATAATTCCACTCTGGAAAAAGAAAAGTTTAAAGAAATCATTAAGAGCCCAAAATTGCCATGACATTCATGTCTATGATGAGTTTATGTAAACCTTGGACCACAACTGTATTTTGTCTTTTACTAGCACGTGCTTACCATTTTAAAATTGGTCTGCTGCTATATAGCAAAGTCCATTGTCTACCACAATAAAGCATACCTCATTTTAACTGGAGGCCTTAGAGATATGAGAACTAGAAAGTGCAAACAGAGAAAGTATTGAAGCAAACAGACTCATGTTGATTTTTCAGCTTCACACCCTCCAGTACAGCCAAACCAGAACACACACTATAATTAAAACAGGATACGCTTCAAATTTGATCTGCAGTGTTGCCCACAGATGGTGTTAAAACTCTTTCATGGTTCGCTAGAAAGTTCACCAAAGGTTACACACTGTTGAGGCAGTTTGAGTCAGAAGAGGCAGAATTATTATTGATTGTTTAGCACTAGAAATCTATCATTTGTAAAGATTTTATATGTATTTTTCTAACACCATACATCTGCAAACATAAGGTACTTTTAAAGGGTGGATGTATGCTCAAAATAATGGATGACACAACAGTCATTGGTTTGATTAACCAACAATGATGGGACTGCATACAGTGAGGAGGTGCTAAACCTGGCAGCATAATGTTCTACCAGCAATCTCATCCTAAATATAAGACAAAGGCGATTGTGGTAGATTTCAAGAAGAAAAGAGGTGCACAGAGAGTCCCTAGCTTCTAACATCTGGGGTTGAATATCACTAAGGTCATCTCCTGGTCTGCACACACCTCCACTGCCATCTATGTTTAAAAAGGCTGGGCAGACTTTCACAAGATCTCACAAGATTAGTTAGGTTCAAGGAAAAGATGAAAGCAGCAATGTACAGACACATCCTTGATGATAACCTGCTCCAGAGTGCTCTGGACCATGAACTGGGACAAAGGTTCAGCTTTCCACAGGACAACAACCTTAAGCACACAGCCAAGATAGCAAACGAGGGGCTTTGGGACCAGTCTGTGAATGTCCTTGACCGGCTCTGCCAGGCTTGAACCTCACTGAACATCTCTGGAGAGATCTGAAAATCGCTGACCACATCCAACTCGATGGAGCTGTAGAGGTTCTGCAAAGATAAGAACAGGCCAGAAATAGGTGTGCTTAGTCTTTTCTCAAAAAGACTTGAGGGTGTAATTGCTGCCAAAAGTGCATCAGCAAGGTCTGTGAATATTTATGTATATTTTATATTTTTGTTTATTATTTGTATTTGTATTATTTTGTCATTATGGGTTTGTGCATGTAGAATTTTGAGGTGAAAAATTCATTTAATCCTTTTTGGAATAAGGCTTTATGGATCCACCTTATGTCTGTTTTCATTTTTTGTCCATAGAAGCAAGGGATGCATAGCCAGTATAATTGTATTTGCCCTGCAGCACAACAACAATATAGTCTTCTTTAGTCTTGAAACGGAGAAATTAGATATGACATGTTATTTTGAGGGCTCGTAGGTGTTAGATACTTTTGTTACAGCCAAGTTTGCCAAGCTTTTTTTCCCCCTAAATGTTTGACTTTCCCATCGTACGTATTAAGCTGTGCCATCATTTGTTTTAAAGTCAGTTTGTCGACTTTACAGAAATGTAAAGTCAAGCTGAATATGCAGATGTGTCTTTTTTTCCTAGACAAGGGGAGACGTGTGTGGTAAATCCTTTTTCACATTTGCGTGTTGATATTTTCTACATTTCCAGCCTCCTGCTGACAGAGTTATGGCCTGCAGGCTGTGCCTCGTTCTGCAGGAAATTCCACCCTCTTAGAGTAAATCACATTTCACATTTGACATATCTCTATGTATTTTTTCAGTAATGCATGTCCTGAGTAGCAGCGTAGTGCACAATGACAAGTCAAGAGGATACTCCACAGTCATTCTCAGTTACCGAGTCATCCTGGCTTGAACTGCCAGCTGGCAATTGCAGGCACAGACTTCCAGGCCGCATCCTCCGTACAATACCGAAAGCCACTCTGTCGCTGGATTTATTAGATCTGCGTCTAAAGCTAGAGATAAAGGAACCAATTCTTCATCGATCCTCAGCTAGGGTGTGGAAAAGTGGCAACTTTTGCCTGAAGAGCAGAGCTGGCTGTCTGTGGAAAATCTTTTGGCTTGATTTGAGAGCCTCTGTGACTGCATACATTCAGTCCTGACAAAAAAAAAGGTAGGTGGAAAGAGCATACTATACTATATTCCTTATAGACAGCCCATCCGCCCTCATGACCCTGCTGTCTGATTGGACTGTCAAACTGTAATAGAAGTGATTGAGAAGATGTGAGAGGAATTAGGCATAGGGGGGAAAAAGTGGAAAAAGACTGACCACCACCTGCAGAGAAAATGAATCAAATGGAAAGAAGATATAGACGAGAGACAGATGATTGAAAAGTAGGCTGCAAGATTAAAAGCCAGGGTGGCAATAGATAAGAGTAATGACAGAAAGGCAAAGCGAATATATTCAAGTTTTTATTGTGGACAACCTCGAAGTACTCTACAAAGACCATACAGAGATACACAGGAAAAGACGAGAGCTCTCAAACGGGAAATCATCAAAAAACATGTTTTCTTGGATCAGTGTTGGTAGGACCTTGATGTAAAAGTTTTCAGGAGGATCAAAGGTGTCTCGCAGTTTTACAGCCGGCACGCTTCGTGTCCTCATGAATTATTAAATAAACTTCGGATTGATGCGGGAGGTGAGAGGGCTGGGGAAGAGATGAAGATAGAGAGCGCCGCAGCAATCAGTAGCACAAATAGTTAAAGTGCCATGCCGGTGTTTAAACGCTGTTTGTCCCTGAAGCAGGAAAATTAAGTTAGAAGTCAATGAATACTTGCACTGAAACAGGTCATACTGGCCAAAAATGCCCGAGTGCACCAAAACAGAAATGGAAAGTAATAAGCTGGGTCTGATGCCCAAACCAGCCTAAGCATTCATTTTCATCATCTCATTTCTCACTCATGACCTGATCTTTGCCATCTTTCAAACTTCACGCCTAGCACTCATCAGTCACTGGTACAACCCACTTTGATCTTACGTGAGCCGAACGAGTGAAACTGCACATTCTGTCAATGTAAAGAAGCTTAACTGCACATTTAATCCCTGGGATATCTTAATATAAGATTTTTAAAAAAAACTGTGATTAAACAAGCACATTTCCCTTTTCTACATGACAAATGTGTAAAATTGCAGGAAAAACCTCTGGTAGCTCACTGTCCACATGGTCCTGTAGTTTTAAAAGTATCAATTTTGTTAATTATCCACTTTGGTGTTGTATGAATGGCTGCGGAGGACGTTACCAGAATCAAAAGCTGTAAAACTTACAAAAAATAGAGTTAAAAGCCACAAAATGTATGCCGTCCTTCATATTTTCCAAAGCCATCCAGCGGGCCTGATTGGAGTCTTTGGCAGGACGATTTTGGCCCCCAGGCTTTATGTTTGACACCACTAATCTAGAATGTGCATGATTCTGGGCTCGGACTTCTGCAGTTTTAAGCTACTGAAGAGGAATTATGACTTTTATGTTCAGTGACACACTGAAAAAGTCAGTGACTACAACAGTACTTTTTCATTTTTGGTACACTGCTATATTTTACTACTTCTGACCACAGTGACACTCATAACACATTATTATATATATAATATATAAATGTCACCCAGTCAGCTACAATTTATACAGCTCTTATTGTTTAGTGTTGGTTTATTAGGGAAAAAACACTCTCTTAGAGATCCACATAATCATTAAGCATGAAGAGACCCCTCATAGGTCTTTGTACCAAGACACAGATGTCAGGCTGTGATTGGACAATCTCTGTGCTCTCACAAAGCTTATTAAAAAGGTTGTAAATAGCAGTTTTAAGTCTAAATAACAGTAAAGACTTTTAGTTTGCTTTCTACAGCAGATTTTCCTGCACAGTGTTTCTGTCAGCCTTCCACAAGCCTTGTCATGGATGATGTCTCTAAGCGGCAAGTGGCGTTGTGCCAACATGCACATCCTGTGTGGTAAATCATTAAGATGTTTACTCATGATTAAAGACGTTCTTTCTGCCTGAAAAGCTTCAGATGTGTACCACGGTACACTAAGAGCAGGCGTAAGATGGTGTTTGATAAATGATTCAACACTCGGCTAATCAATTCCCACAAGATCCCGGTTGGTGCTTTGGATTAATCCATTACTCAGTTATGGGTTGTATCACAGAAAGTGCTGCGTTTGTTTGTGCAGGTCCTCGTGGGACACGAGCTGACCTCTGTGTGTGATCTGTTTTTCTGATCTTTACAAATGAGATGAAAGCAGCAAGAGTGAATCCCATGAAACGTCTCTGGGTCTTCTTTCGCAGATTCTTTGGACAGACGCTTCATTTTCTGTCACTACCAATTCGTTTTTAAGAGAGAAACTAAGAAACCCATGATAATTATTTAAAAAATGGTACTATAAAAAGATGCTTATTCAATTGATTTAAGCTACATAAAAGTCTTCTTTTATTCCTAAAACTAGGTAGACCCAGAAAGAGGAAGGGAGTGTGTATGAGTGTGTTTCTTTGTGCGATATCAAGCTTGCTACCAAGTCTTGGTGCATGGATCAGACTGGCATGGACAGGTTTTCAGTCTGGAACATAACTGTCACGCTACCTGCTATAATGTCTTGCTTTGATTGGCCTTAATTGATCTAATTTAAGTTGTTAGAGCTTTCTGAATTGACGCAGCCATTATAGCCACTTTGAGAAATTACTAAGTACATGTCACAACGATCATGTGACACCAAGTTAATTCTGGCAACACAGAATGGTCTCATAGCTTAATAAAGCTGAGACAATCAGAACACATGACTGAATATTGTCTCCTACACACTGTGCTCTATAGAAGAACGAATGTTGACAAAGGTTACATTATGTGCTTTAAGCAATATTGAGCACTGGAACATCTTTATGAAAGTGAGTTTAATGCACTGCAATCCAAGGAACCACATGCCACAAGCTTATTATGCCACAACGCAGATACTTTAGTAATTTACGAAATCCCGCAAACACCAAACAGCGACTGTCCCTCGTATGCGTGTCTCAGCCATGACTTGACCTTTCCCAAGTGGGCCTTTTTCACAGCAGACACTCTGACTTGTCACAGTGGGAAAAGCCTGGGGGCGTTAGTAATGACTACAACCTACTTAAGGGAGGGCCTGCTTTTGTGAAACATCAATACACCTGTGCTTTCCCTGGAGCCCCGAGTCAAAATGTCTGCTGTGAAAAATCACCTTCCAGCAGCCTGCCTGTGCTTAAAACACTGCCCCATGTGAACGCAAGATTAAAAGAAAAAATCACAGCAGGAAGTTAATTTAAACCAGTTCAGTCCCAGTCGATTTTCAAATGAACAAACTCAGATTTTGAGCTTTGCAGATGCTTAATCTACAGTCTGTTTCTCTTTAGAGTTTGACAAGCAGCTATTTAAAGTATTAGTTTGGCATTTGGGAACTGTACTTGTTATTTATTGATTTTAATGTGTGGTGATTTGCTATCTTTGGACAGAGGCAGACTAGCTGTTCCCTTTCCTGCTTTTAGTCATTACTGTTAAGCATCTGATAGCCATGGCTTCAATCATCACCACCAACAAAAAGTAAAAAATAAGAAAAAAAAAATCCCCAACAATTTGTAGTTTTTATCTCTGCCTTTAATTGTGCCTTATAACAGCATAAGGGATATAATATTTTCCATGAGCTAGTCAATACACAAACACCTCATGAACGCAAGATCGTAAGATGGTGTTCCTTAATGGGTGAAAAATGTCCGATAAACTATTGACATTCCAGAACTGGAATGCAGTAGGAAGAGCAAACACAGCTAATCTGAGGTGATGATCATTGCTCCTTTAAACCTCCTGAATGGGTTCACATTCCCGCAGCTGCCCAGATACTATACGCTCCAGCGTCCTCCTCATTTGAATATGAAAGGGCAGTGGAAGCTTACATCAAGATGACTGATTCTGACACGAATGTCTGGAGACTCATTTGTCATTTTGTGTCTCAAAGTTCAGAACCCTGAATCTGTCTTTATATCAGAAGACCAGCACATTAAAGATTTACTAATTAGACCTCTGTGTACTATCATAAGACCTGAGTCAGAACTGGCTGCCAAGTCTGTAGAAAATGCACGTTTTCTGGCAATTGCAGCTTTCTAGATACTTCCATGTGCACCTATACTAGCATGTGGCAAACAGGCTGTCAAAAAACAGTTGCATACTTTAAAGTTGCTCACTGTTTGTGCACCAAATGCCCCACTAATTGTAGTCATGTATTATTTCCAGGGCTAATATACCTGTTTTCCCTCAAAGAATATGAGATCTGATGTATTTTTCAGGATAGTTTTGCATGTGTGGGCTCGCTGATTGGTCTCTCATCTTGTTTCACTGTCTGCTGGGTCTGTTTCCTATTCTCCACAGCCTCTTTAATCTGATGTTGAAATGTATTCCTCTCACATGAAATTATTTTTGCCTGCTGCCAAGACATAGTAACATGATTTTCTGTCTTAGAGGCATTTTAGTCTGCAAATTTTAAGTTCCCCTACTCTGCTTGATGTTTCTCTGAACGAGTATGGACTACAAGAATCTTTCTTCTTAGATGAGAGGCATGGGATTTAATAAATCATACCTCATTTCTTTTCTGTTTCATTTTTTTCACCTTAGGGGGTGTAATAGAAGCTGCCACATTCTGATGTAGAGTTTTTACAGGGGATGGATGGCATGTATTTCATTACTGTGTGATTGTATAGAGCTATGGCTCTATACTATGGCATAAAAAAGCTATGGCATAAAAAAGATAATTTCTCTCTTTTTTTGGCCATTCTCTTGTTGTGTGGAAAAATGCCAGCAGAACAGGCGGTTCAGCAGGTCATGATGACCATGTCTCAATACCTAAACGCATTGAGTAGCTGCCATGTAATTGGCTGACTAGACATATGTATTAACAAGTGGTTGAACAGATGCAACTAATAAAGTGGCCATTCAGTAAACATATGAATATCTCTCATACTGTTTATATCCGTGAATCAGTTTCTGAATACATCTTTAAAATTGGTACATTTATTTGGACAAACATTAATCGAAATAATTCTGATCTGTTTTCCCCGAGAAAGTCAAAAAAATGCCTCATGCTTGTTGTTCTTTTTTTCCTCGCTAGCCTGGTTTAAGATTAGCTTCACGAATGTCTTCGGCAAAAGCATGCTGCTAATACACAGGCTAGTGTGTGTGGGTGGAGGAGGCCAGTGGAGCAAATTGTTGTGCTGTTCAAAAAACATGCAGAATATCTCAGACATTGCATTTGTATTACACCAGTTAAATTAAATAGTTACACATTTTCCTCCCACTTCAATAAAATACCCAATAATAAAAAAAACAAATCCCCCAGGCACAGGGCGCATGTAAAAATGTGGTTCTTCTGAAACTAACAGAGCAGATTGTGAACATTTGTACTGTGCAGGTCAATGAGTTTCCTTTCATTGCTACGTTCACCCTTTACAATGTGCTATTGCTACACTGAAGCACCACTAACTAAAGTGGTAGGAATATTAAAATAAAATACTGTTACACTTTTTCTGTCTTCTTGCAAATCTTAAAATTTACTTCATCTTAATCTCACAGCTAATAGAACCCAGAGTTGGAAACACAGGCGCTCTGCACCACAGATATGTTAAGGAGAAGCTTCAAAAACTGATATTAGTCTAAAATTGGACATTGTGGTGAAGCATCATGCTTAGACAGTTTAACCTTGGGTTACAGCTTATACAGAACTTACCTCCACCTGTTAGGAGAGGGGTGATCTCTGTGTTCCAGGAGCAGTGGAATTAATACGACAGTAAAAAAACAAAAAAAAAAACAATTAACCTCACATAAAATGTCCCTTTGTTTTGTTATTTTTTTCTAGTTTTTGCCAATGGACTGAGGACCTCAAGTGGATGGCAAATGAACAACAACCATCTATGTGAGTGCCAAATGCCAGGAATGAAAAGGTCATAACACGCTGTGCTAATGGGGTTTATCAAGCCTGACATAATTGGCCTTGCGTTCCATCTAACGCACAATTTCCCCCATTCAAAGAAAAGCAGCTCTGGGGAGCTGCCATAGATTGAATGGCTAATAAATGCAGTCCTTTTATTTTAACCTTTATGTTGTCTGACTAAGTGTGTGAGGTCTCATCTGACTATCTGCCAAATCCTCAGGCCAGCATTCATTTGGGGGATGCATGTTGTTAAAGACTGCGTTTCTGTAAAGCTTTTTATGATAATGATAGCAAAACGCTCCTTAATTGGATCTCACTGAAAGCTAACAGTGAAACAGCCACTACAAACAGAATCTGTGTGGTTCCCAGTGTGGTTACTCAAAGACTGTTTTAACACTACATGTGGAATCCTTTCACTGTAAATAGAAATGAAACCTGAAGAAATAATACGTCGAACGCCGAAACAGTGCTGACCTTTCACCTTTTTAATGAAAGCTTAAAAAACTGCAGTAGTGTCGACACACATTTTAACCAAGTATTTTTGTAAGTTAAGTAAGTTTTCTTAACTGCTTACCCAGCTACAGTTGAGTTCAAACAGAGACTGGAACAACCATTTACCCACATCCACACCTTCTTCCACAGCTACATCCTCAGTTAACCTTACACGGGTGCGCTGGACTGTGAGAAAAAACCGACCCACCTGTTGAAAACAAATAATGACTCATGGAGAACATGCACATGAAAGCTCCAGCTAGGCAGCAACCCTCCTGCTGTGAGGCAACATTGCTAACAAGTGTAGCTCCACCCTCCCAGGTCCTTCTGTTAATAAATAATTATAATAAGAATACAATATTGCCACAGTTTATCTATTATTTCTACTTTCAACCATGCAATTATTACTCATGTTGTCTGACTTTTCCATCACTGTGTTTGGTTAAATACTCCAGTTACTTAATAACTGCTCAGCTAATTTATCACTCTTTCTTGTCCATTTCTAGTTAACAGGTGGGTTACAGCTGTGAGCTGAAAGTCAACTTGCTCATTTTTTAAACGTTTTGTGATCAGTGTCAGTGTTTAAAAGAATTCAGGAAAATGGAAAATGGATGCAGGTTTATGGAAACGTATACAAACAAACATACATACAGCCACATATTGGTGACATTTTGAAGCAGAATGATCAGATTTGGATTCATCGATACATAAGATCTGTTGCTGCTATTTTTCATTTCAGCTGTTGTGGAATTTTTCATATTTCAACCGTTTCTCCCTGTTTTCCTTCCTTAAAAATGGCTACTGTTCATCTGGATAGTTTTTTAGGTTTGCCATTTCTCCATTTGCCCTCAACTTATCCAGTTTCCTCAGATTCTTCAAGGACACACTGCACACCAAGCTGAGATATGCGTTTAGTTATCAGCTGTTTGGTGATCATCATGTCAAAAATATAATTTTATGTCTGTCACACTGTGTTATCGTTGGCATTTTCAATAGATTCAACTTAAAAAAAATGGGAACAAATTATATTTTTGTAACAGATAAAATTTATAGCTGGTTCTTTACTAAACGTTCTGTTATGTGTGTGTGTGTTTGAGTTGGTTTTGATGCTTGAATGATTCATAGGTCCGTGTTTGGTGACTTAACAAACAAACAAACAAACAAGAAAGCATTCCTCTGGTCAGGTACAAGGACTCGACTGAAAACAAAGAAACAAGCAGTCAATATCCAAAGAAACACTTCGAAAGTCCTTCATGGAGAACTGGAACTCCTTGGAAGCAAAATATAAAGAGATGAGTGGTGGTTCAAGATTTTTGCACAGTATTGTAATTAGGTGGTCCACACACTTGCTGGCAGTTGCAGGGCGTCGACCCCTTGCTGGGCGTCCTGAAAACATCCAATACTCGTCTTAAAATAAATTAACAGGTATGCATATAGACATCCAATTCACAGTGGAGTCTTTTTCATCTGCTGCACGTTGGGTATGAACAGGTAGGGGGTATTTAAATTGAATTTCAAATGATCTATTTCATGCTGCTAAACATGGAGCCTTCCAGAATAATTCTCTGTTTGTCTGAAAAGTATTTGAAATTCCTCACAGCTCGGCCTATTATTTTTCTCTTAAATAGCCTCCATTTTAATGAACACTGACTTGTTGCTTCAGGCGCTTTCCCAGGAGAAACAGAAGAGAAAAACTGTGAGGAACCTGTAATCACTTAAACTAATTAACTGCAAAGAGCCTCATCTGCATTACTGCACATGCATTTTGCTTATTCAATTAATGTTGAACAAAAATAGATAAATAAAAAATGTAATATATATTCCAAGCAGAAACAACTAAAATCCAGCTTCTCCTGATTTTTGTTTGATATTTATGGCTTTATGTGCTTTAAATACAGACTCTCCAAGGCCGTAAGGTGCTTTAATTTTGGAAACTGTGTGACAATTTCATTTGTGAGAATCATATTTGGGCATCCTTATTCATATCAAGCTGAAAGGCAGATCAAAAGAGATGTATTTATGCTCTGAATTACCAATGCATGAATGCAATGCTCTACTGTATGGTTGAAATGCGTGGAGTCATTGTGAAGTCTGGGCAGCATTGAAGACAGAAATAAATCTAAAGTGCTTTAGTCATTATTACAGTTAATTAGACATGGGAGCTGAGAAGGGACTGAAAAGAAAGATGAGCTCAGAGAGGTGATGAGCCGAGCTCAAAGGAAACAATCAGTAAACTTCCGTGTGCATTTTCCCCCGTCAGACTATTACCACAAACATCTGAGGGTGTAGGTGATCATTTTAGTCAAAGGGAGTAGATGAGTCATTGTGTTTGTGATATTCTTCGCCTAGGCTGTGAAATATGGCAGGATATGAATTTCAAAGTAATCATCTTTGTCATAATAGAGTCAAGGATGCTTTTTATGGCCCTTGATCATAATTAGAGTATCAAATGGTAGAGACACACCAACTTTTACACCCACGGTGAAAACAACTAAAACACCCACGCAGGAAAACAGAAAAACTTGTCTTGGAGTAATGGCTGACTTTGGTTTCATCGGAAGTACACAGTCAGTTTTATGTAAAGCACATTTTATTAAGTCTTTCAGTCTCTAAGTACACTCGCCGTGATTTCAGTTTCAGTTTTTTAGCACCATCAACAGCTGAAATCATAGTTTTGTTAATGCCAAACCTTTAAAACGGTTGACAACCTGACAGAGGAAAAGGGAAAAAACCTAAACCTAAACTAAACAAGTGTCACATCTTTTGTGGTACTTTGCAAGAAATAAAAAACAGAGTGACAGTGCAGTTGCACAACCGAGGTGCAGTTTGATCCATATTTTTTGCAGAGACAGTTGGTAAGAACAGCTTGCTCTGTGGTAACGTTATTCTTTGTGCCTGAGGCTGATTAGGAGAAACAGCTTATCTGAACTCCACTTCCCCCTCTCAGGATGTCCCCCGCTGGACCGCACTACCTTTTGTAGGCTGCCAGATCCAGAACCTTTGAATTCCCCCACAGATGCTGCTTCTGGAGTCTCAATGTGGGACCAGCTGTATCTCCATGGGACGGCAAATGTTAGGCAGCGAGGACACAGTAACCACCTTTGCAAAATAATGCCATGAAAAATATGTCCCAGTAACCAAAGCCATGCCTGTCATCACTCTAACAAGGCAGAACAGCAGTGATGGATTTAATAAGCCTATTGTATATTCAGTGCAGTCCAAAGGTCTGTGGCCAGTAGCAAATAATCTTTGTCGTTTTAGTTCTTAACTTAATTGACAAATTGGCAAATGACAAAATGAGCTTAATAATTTGAGCAATGGCTTAAGTGTCTAATGAAATATACATGTGTTTGAGAAAGTTTTGGTCTGCAGAGTACACTCGTTGCCCCAGCACAATGTGACAGTGTTCCAGAGAGCTTCTTGTAATGTCTGGAGTGTTTGGCTTTATGCCCCACAAATCTTTAATAATGGTAGAGGTTAGTGGCTGATGATGGCATGGTCACTTATCACCTTCCTGAGTCTGATTTAGATACAACTTATCTGTTATCTACAAAGCCTTTTAGAGAAAGCTTCAGTCTAGTCATGATCTGACACTTGAGGAGTCCCTCTTCACTTAGAATGACAATTTGACTTATGATAGTTTCACTTTGCTTTCATGCCATGTTTTATGTTATAACAGCACTACTTAGTGAGAAATGTTCTGCTGGAAACCAGAGGCACAGTTTAGAGATGATGAGCAATCTATTCAATCTGATTCATTTGAACAAGGCTTTGAAGAGCTACTCAGAGCTACGCTGTGCTCCAATGGAAGGGCTCAGCTCTAGGAAATCCAACCCTTTCTTCAAAGGGGTAAAGATTTTGGGGTTTTTTTCACAGATTTTTAAAGCTGCTAGATGTGGACATCCTACCACACAGTCAGAATTCCCCTCTGCTCAGCTTTTTATTATTGGCCATGAGTTTATAATCATAATTCTCTTTTTGTTTCTATTACCTTAACTCTCATTAACACACACACACACACACACACACACACACACACACACACACACACACACACACACACACACACACACATTTATATATATATATATATATATATAGTTTCACCTGTAGATTAGAGAACTAATCATGACCCCTCTTGTCTTTCTGACCCAATGAAAGGATCGTGACCTAAATCAACAATACTGGGAAATGAGACACTTTTTTTTTTGCAAATAAACATACCAATATGTGCAACCTGTTTGATCAAAATAACACATTTAATTCTATAAATATAATTACTGCTATTACTGTGCTGTATGTTACTATATGTTAATAATTATTGCTATCCATGAATTTTTCAATTTAGTTTTAAAAAAGAAGAAAAACAAGTAAAGCCCATTGTTTTTATTATTGTCTTTATTATTTTTCTATTAAGATGACAAATGCCAGCAACTTACATGCATTTCTGAACAGAATTCGTTTTAGTCGTTTAAATATTTTGTTTCATTAATTTCTGACTTCAAATTTAGATTAAAAATGTGAAGTTTGTCATTTTTCTAATAAACAACAATATAAACAAACTAATAAACAACAATACACATTATTTTTGTTTAACAAACTTTTGACATATTTTTTAAAACATTTTCCGTGTTTATCATGTCGTCTGGTAAGGTACAACAACAACAGCTTTAAAAAGCTTTGTATATATGCCCTCCTACGTTTGTGTCCGAGTCCAGAAAGGCGGTAGAAAATATTCAATAATGTTAGACAGATAAAAAAAAAAATCACGAATTTATAGTCTTTTGTTCATTTCGTGTTTGTCAGTGTCGGATGAAATTTTGCTTGAAAATGTGCGACCAAAACGACTTTTTTTTTTCAAACATCACGTTGATTTCCTGTTTGGCCGAAAGGGGGCGGAGTCAAAAGTCTGCCGTAAGGTCAAAGTGACGGGTAGGAAATGTTTTTCTTTTGCGGTTTTCATTGTAGGAAAGTAGGCGAGAGGCTCGCTTTCTTCTCTCAGCTGACGACATGGACCCTCATATAGTTGGACAGCTACAGTAAGCCAACCTGCCGGCACGGAAAGAAAACATTTCTGTAAGTCAAAGTGTCTTTCTTTCCGCTATAGAAACCGCTTGACACTGTGTTTGCTTATGTGTCATTACATTGTAACAAACTTTGAACTTTGACATTTTCTCTATGGATCAAAACATCCCAACTGGTTCCAAAAAAACTTTCTGAAATTCTCCTTCTGCAGCACACAGCTTATATTTCAACCCTAATTATGGTCATGTGAATGTCACTGTCCTCTCTTTCTCCCCTCATTGACCTTTACTCAGCTCATGTTATGTAGACTTTTTTTAAGAAGAAGAAGACGTGCCCTTTCCACTAATCTATACTGACAGCTGCCGTGTCATATCTCTGTGGCAGTTTAACAGAGTTTGCTGCTGACTGAGCTTCAGCCATGGTGCAGGAGTACCAGTCCCCTGTTCGGGTCTACAAGCACCCGTTTGAGTTGATAATGGCGGTAAGTGACGTGCTTATATTGAGGAATCTTTTAAATTCACAGATTGTGTGCGTATGTATATATGCAGCCTTCCAGCTCACAGCATTGAATATGAGCTTCATATTTGCAAAATATCCTTTATACACAAACTAGGGATCAAAGTTTGGCAATCTGCTTTTCACTCTAGGGCACTGACCTTTTGCAATCCAAATGCTGTTCAGCTTTTCCTCTCATGAAAATAAATAAATTTTAGATTTCAAAAGTTTTCCAGCTCATTCCATGGTTAGGTGGCAATGTAAAAGAGACCAGACACTTTCAGAAAATAGTCAGTAGCCTTGTCTGCCTCAGATAGTCATTTGTCTCATTTTTGATATTTGCTTACTTGCAGTCTGTACTGCATGTTTATTGACTTTACTGGAATGCTGCATATTTTTTCTTTCCTGCTCGTGCTGCTTTAAATACAATAACTTGAAGGGTGCTTTTCTTTCTTTTTGCATGAAAACACACAGCACAATAAAGACTCCTTTTTTCAAAACCAGACTTGCCATTTAGTGTTTGGCAACTGGCCTTGATGTTGAATGGTTATGCAAAAACCAGGGGTAGGCAACCTTTTTGATGACAAGTGCCATCTAAAAAAGTGCCATATCAACCGTTGCATTAACAATACGATAACTTGCTTCAGTTCCAGTACCAGATGTTTTGCAGCTGTAAAAACTTTTAGAGTACTTGCTTGCTTCTCATATCTTGACACAGCACGTGTAATTGATTCAACTTTCTCTGCCTCATCCTTGAAGGTTTTTTGATGTTTCGTCTCAAATTGTCGTTTAACACTGGAAGTCCGGCAAACAACACTCTCGAGGCAAAGGGCACATACAGCACGATCTTTCTGTTGCACAAAGTCTTCCGTCCAAATTGTCATAAAAGACCATTAGCTGTATTGTCATTAGCTCTGTGTGAGCTAATTTGTGATGTGCATTGGTGGCCCAGCCTTAGATATTTATTTTTAAATACACCTTCTCAGATTATTTCACTGCATGCCGTGCCACCACTTAACCCTTCACCACGTGCCAAGGGTTGCCGACCCCTGATATAGACACTCAATCAATCAAAATTTATTTATATAGCACATATTAAAACAACAGTGTTGACCATAGTGCTTCACAGTCAGCCACTTCACTTGGTACGTCAGTTTAACTGCTCGTTTGGCGCAAATATCAAAAACGGACAAATTTCGGTCAATCTCGTTATTTCTTATCTATACAGAGTCTGGCAAATGCAAAGGTTGTGGGGTTTAATCAAGAATATATCAGAATGAGAAAGTCATTTAAGTAACCTTGAACGTGGCATCGTTCTTGTTCGGGGTATTTTGTAAACTGCTGATCTATTGTGATTTTTGTTTTTGCATTAGAATTACATTTCTTAGACTTTTTGTCTTATTTATGTCAGAAATCAGAGGAGAATAACCAGACTGCTTTGAGCTGAAAGGATCCACTCCTTACAGCCAAAGTCAACCCAGTATCACAGCAAAACGTGTAATAAACACGCCGGTACACCCTGTCCACTTCTAACTTTGGAGAGGGAAAAAAGATAATGGTTGCATTACCGACAGGGGGAGATAGTATATTTAAAGCCAAGAAGTCAGTAGTAAGCAAAAACACATGAAGTACATTCAAGGGTCCTTAATAACCAGAAACGATTAAGCTAGGTGGCTAGTATATATTTACATGTAAATGTCTTAATGATGTCAGTTTAAATGCTTCCTCCCATGATTATTTTCATGTTGGCTTGAAATAAAGTATCTCCCTCTGCTGTTACTGCAAGTGCTACGTGTGTATATTTCATTTGTAAAGGCAAAGTGTGAAATGGTCTTTTACATAACGCTGTGATACTGGGCTGCCAACGTAAGCAGAGTGCACAGCACAGATGGAGAAAAAGCGCACCGAGCGCTGCTCCAAATAGCCAAAAACAGGAAACTGAAGCTCACCAATATTTGACAACAGAAGATTGGAAAACATTGCCTGGTCTGATAAGTCTTGAGTTCTTCTGCAACATTCAGATGGTGAGGTCAGAATTTGCTGTAAACAGCTTGAAATCATGGATCCATTCTGCCTTGTATCAGCGGTTCAGGCTGCTGGTGGTGTAATGATTGTGGGATATTTCCATGACACGCTTTGACCCCTTTAGTACCAGCTGAATATTGTCTAAACACCACAGCCGACCTGAGTATTGTTGCTGACCATGTCCAAAGCTGTATGACCACAGTTCACTGTACTCAACTGGCCGCCTCAGGTACCAGATCTCAGTCCAATAGATTGCACCTTTGGGAAATTCACCACAAAGATGTGAAATCAGCAAATCTTCAGCAACTGTGTAATGGTGTCATGTCCATATGGACCAAAATCTCAGAGGAATGTTTCCAGCGTCTCAGAAATAATGTTAGTTCTGAATGCAAAAGAGCGTCCAACCCAGTGCTAGTGAGGTGTAACTAATGAAGTGGCTGGTGAGTGTGTATTTGAGGTGTCTGTAAGTCATTCAGCGTGGTTGTTGTTTTCTTATCATGTGCTGCCTGGGCAGAGGTCGGGAGTTCTCGAGTTGTTTTGTAGGATGGTTTTTTAGAACAGCTATAAGTTATGTAAGTGCCTCGCTGACCAGTTCTCTTATCCTTTAGAAAGCAAACAAAATGCAACGCTAAGAAAAAGAGAGTTTGTCAGCAGAAAACTTTGCAGCTATATTTATATAACTCACTTTCCATTATTCCAACAGTATTCAATAGTTACACAGGGGGAAAAATCCATTAAAATTCCATGCTATAAGCTGGCTTTTCTTTAAATGGAATATTTTTTGTTATGATACCGATGCATTGCTTTCCCATCACTGCAAATTGCAGTTTTGGGCTAAAACCATAAGCACAAGAACACCAGGCAAAGCAAAAGTAGGACAAAAGAAAAATAAATACGGATTCCCGTGAGGGGCACCGTCACCTGTGCGGTCTGCTCTTGGTGTTTTCTCTTAAGTTACACATTAAGCCAAAGTGTTGCACAACATCCTTGATGAAGGGTTGTAGAGACTGCGATGCTGCAGCGGTTACAGTTTGCCGTGCAGCTGCTATACAGAGTTAACACAATAGACAGTGTGGATAACACCTACACCAAAGCCATTTGATGCTTCCCCATGGAACATTTGCAGGTCTGAAATTCTTCCTGCGTCACTGCAGGTTATTGAAAAGACTCTCAAAATAAGCCCTTTGTGAAAGCTAAATAACAGCTCCTTTAAGAAGAGAAAGAAGCCTGCGACAGCTTAAAGAGGAGAATCCAAATGAACAGCTAACATCCTCTTCTGCTCCCATTTACCTCAGAGCTTCTCATTAGCTCCCTCAATGCTACTGACAGCTCTTGTTCAGGCTAACAGTGCTAATCAGTGTCCTGGATATTACTGAATGTTTAACCTTGACACCATTGTTGTTCCTGTCATGACATTTCTTAATGACTCTCCGGGGCCTTTATGTAACAGAGCTAGGTGCCTGTAAACGCACGACACTTGTAGAAATGCATTTGATCAATATCGGCAGAAGAGTAAAACATGATTTGAATGAGCTGAAAAGTGCTGTCTGTCTGACGTTTGGCTTACACAAAGTCCTCAAGGCTTGCTTTGCCTAAAACACTAGAAACCCATGTTCTCTCCCCCCCCCCTTTTATATATTATTAAATATTTTGTGCCTCCATTATGTGGTTATGCTCATAATACTGAAGGGGGAATAGGCAGAACAGAGCTTTCAATTTGTCTGCAATCAGTGAAACATACTGTTTTAGTTAGTTTGCCTGTTGCACAGCGCCAGTCATTGCTGCTTAATTAGCACAGAAACATTTCCCAATAATTTTCTTAGTGAATAATTTCATCCTGTTGATTGGATTGTTCATACGCTGTGCTGTATTGATGCGTGCAGGATGTGCGAGGTTGTCTGTGTGTGTGTGATTTTGAGAGTTTAGCTTTTTAAACTTTTAAAATCTTAAGCTTTGGCTGACTTAGTGATTTTACTGCTTAACGCAGTTCCTCAAGACATTGACGGCACTTTTCTATCCCATGGTAAAATGCTTATCCCTCTATCCGCGCCATTACACAGGCAGCTGTCCGTATCATAAAGATCTAGTTCATCCCCTGCTTTTGCTTAGTTGTCAATAGTTTGCTATCAGAAGCTGCACTGCCCCTTGTTAAGTAACATCTTTTACTGCAGATCTTGAAACGCCTGCCTGGCAGCTCAGTAAGTGCATACAGGTAGCCCTGGTGATAGTGGCGAGGGCAGATGGTCACATGCTTTGGTCTTTAAAACACGTGGCAATTACTGCTTGTAAATGCTGCAGGCTGTTGGTGTCTGCAAAACACAACATTTTAATAGGCATTTACATAAACTAAAGTTGCTAACTACAGAAAAAAGCACCCTAACCTGACACAGTAGTTCAGTGCTATAAATCTATTCAGTCAGCCTTTGTGATTATAGTTTTCTATAAGCAGCTTTCCCTTCCTAACAGTGAGCTACCTCACTGAGGCAGAGCTCCCAGTGGAACAAACTGAATGGACCCAGGCAAGCCATTAATACAGACAACATAATAATAAACCCAATCAATCAATTTTTCTATATAAATGTCTTTCAGGCCTACGTGAGACGGTTCCCAAAGTGTCCATTGATTCCAATGTTTGTGGACAGCGAGATCATAAGTGAGAGCCAAAGTGATGATGGATGCGTGCTGGTGACTGAGAGGCGCTGTACGATCGACATCGAAGCCCCACGACTTCTCAAACGGGTACTTCCACTCTGACCTTATAGGGGATGAGGGCGGTAAAGCAAAGGAATTGGTTACTATGATGTGATCTTTCTTTTGTGAAGTACAAAAACCAGATGCTCTTTATTTAGTGAAATACTTGTAAATGATGCATTTCAGCCTTGCACATGTTATTGGAGGATAAAAGATGTGACTTTTTGCAGTAACTGTAAATGTAGCATGTTTTGTTTCTTCTGCATGTAGATCGCCGGCGTGGATTATCTGTACTTCATCCAAAAAAACTCTCTGAACCGCAGAGACAGGATGCTCCATATTGAGGTTCACAATGAGACTTTTTCTAACAGAGTCATTGTCCGTGAGAGGTGCAGCTACACGGTGAGTCTGAGAGTCAAACGTGGTAATCAGGTGCTTAGAATGTGGCAGCGTGTAGGAGGTTTATTTCTTTGTTTTTATATAAACTTTTACAACGCCTAGTGCTTGCCGGATGGTACAGAGTCCCTGCTAAAGGCAATGCAATATGTGGTGCATGAATTATTCATCTTAGGTGATCCTCCCATAGTGTGCTCAAGGCACTAAAGAGCTAGTGTCACCAGGTGTCTTTAAAGCTGCTGTTGTCTCAGTCAGAGTTACTATAATACTGCTCTCCCTGTTAAAAGATGCTTCGCACAACTTTTTGATGTCTGCTCTGTATCATGTGGCAGTCTGCACAGAAGAAAGTAAGAATTTTGTATGACAGTAATTTTGCAATTACTGAACCAGCCACTTCATTAGGTATACCTTGCTACAGCTGCCTTCTCATCTTCTTTAACTCTTCGTGGCACAAATTCAATCAATTTTGGTTCATGTTAACATAATAGCATCACATAGTTGCATAGGTGCTCAATTGGATTGAGATCTGCCGATTGTGGAAACCGTTTGAGTTCGGTGAACTCATTGTGATGTTCAAGAAACCAGTTTGGCATGATCTGAGCTTTCTGAAATGATGTGTTACGCTGTAGTCATAAAGAGATGGACAACAGCAATAATCCAACCCATCTGGCACCAATTTTCTTCCTCATTCAGACGCTCAGTTTTCAGCTTTAGTAGATTGTGTTGACCATGTCTGCATGCCTGTATGCACTGAGTTGCTACTAAGTGATTAGCTGATTAGATATTTACAATAACAAGCAGTTGAAAAGGCGTACCTAATGAAGTGGCTTGTGAGTGTATGTGCAGTACCTGGCACCAGAACCTACCATTTACTTAAAAGGCAGTTAAAATTGTGATGACGAGATATGTAACCATGTATGCACTGATGTAATATTTTGTATTAAACCTCAGCTTGTGCTTTGTTTACATAACAAAGAGTTTGGTTGAACAGTTTGGTTCAAGTTCAAATTCATATGCGTGTCCTCTTCCACAGGTTCATCCAGAGAATGAGAGCTGGACTTGCTTCGAACAGTCGGCTAGTCTGGATATTAAGTCCTTTTTTGGTTTTGAAAGCACCGCAGAGAAGATAGCGATGAAGCAATATGCTAGTAGCATTAAAAAGGTTTGCATATTTTACTTCATTTGCCTTCACGTCTTGGTCCAGATGCTTCCCTAACTGTCAAAATTAATTCAGTCTTTCATTTCCTTCAACTGATGAAGGGTAAAGAAATTATTGAGTACTACCTCAGAGAGCTGGAGAAAGAAGGAGTCACTTATATACCTCGTTGGACCTCCACTGTTGACTCTGGGACAGTCACTTGGAGGCACCAGCTGCTGCCCCCCTCTGCTGCCAGAGCCATCCCAGTGAACAGTGCCAAGGACGGGCTGCACTGTAAAGACTCATCATGTTCTGCAGAGCTAGTGACCGGTTCGCCTGATGGTCAGTGTGTGCTCGCTAATCCCAGCAAAGGTTTAATATAAATGTCAAAAGATAACAATACATAGAGTGAATTTACCAACTGAGATATTAAAAGTGTGGGAAATAGATCAGTGGGTGATTTATACAGCAGTGCAGGAATCCTCCTATAACTGCACTGCCAAAAAACCTCAAACAAACAGAAGCAACATTTTAAGTGTTTGATAAAAACCTGCAAAACTCACCATGTCTAATTATTTTCAAAAACGCTGAAATTGCACCATAGTCTTCAGTCTGTTGGATGCAATATTGTGTAACATTATGCTGTTATTGTGTTTTGGCCTGTAGACAAGTTGGATGCTGACTACATCAGACATTACCTAGGTGATTTAACGCCTCTGCAGGAGAGCTGTCTTATTCGGCTGCGTCAATGGCTGCAGGAAACCCACAAGGGCAAGGTCACAAATAAACAAACACAGTTTCTTTCATTAGTGAACAGTTGATGCTGCGATATACAGTATGCCTTTATTTCTAAGACACTCACGCAACCTGTTATTTCCCTCTTGCTTCCACTCTTACTCTAGCTCAGTTTTGATGCTCAGAGACATACAGTGCTGTGAAAAAGTATTTGCACCCTTCTTGTTTTCTTAGTTTTTTGCATATTTATCATGTTTATCAGATCATCCAGCAAATTTTAATATAGGTTTAATACAGGTAACCCCAGTAAATACAAAAGGCATTTTTTAAATTATTGTTTTATTTATTTAAGGAAAAAAGGTCATTCAAACCTCCCTGGCCCCGTGCAAAAAAGTCATTGCCATCGTCTGCAAAGGGTTACAAAGCCAATTCTAAGGATTTAGGACTCCAGTCAACCACAATGAAAGCCATTATCCACAAATGGAGAAAATTTGGAACAGTAGTGAACCTTCCCAGGAGCAGATGGCCTGCCAAAATTTCACCAAGAGTGCATCAACAACTCTTCCATGAGATCGCAAAAGAACCCAGAACAACATCTTAAGACCTCCGGGCCTCACTTATCTCAAATAAGCTCAAAGTTCATGGTTCAACAATAAGAAAGAGACAAACGATGAACATTATGGAAGGTTTGAGTCCCTTTGCATCGGCATAAAACTAACACAGCATTTAATAATTAGAACATGAAACCAAGAGTCAGACATGGTGGTGGTAGTGTAATGGTCTGGGGCTCCTTTGCTGTTTCAGGACCTTTTTGCAAACGAAGCAAACCAGTTATTCAGTTTAGGGCGCAATTTCTTTTTCACTGCACTACATGCAATTTGCAAAGATTTTCACCAGCAGAGTATTAAAAAATGCTTTGGATTCATCAGCATCTTTAACGATGCACCTCTCATGTACAGATTCCAAAGGATCAGCATGTGCTACGCTTCCTCAGGGCCAGAGATTTCAACCTCGACAAGGCCAGGGAGTTCCTCTGCCAGTCACTGACCTGGAGGAGACAGCATCAGGTGGATTTCCTGTTAGACACATGGAAGCGCCCTCAACTGCTCCAGGATTATTACTCTGGAGGCTGGCACCACCACGACAAAGGTACTGAGTGAGCGATGCTGGTTGATATTGCCATTATTGTGAGGCTTTTTTACTCCAGGCAGAGGGAAATTTTATCAGCTAATCTTAAAAGCCACAGGGATTTAAGCTTTTGTGTTTATATAGTTCTCAAACAGCCTGTTAATTATTGACTGCAAAGTCTGAACACCATATGTCTTCACTCCCATGTTTGGAAAAGGTTTCATTGCTTTTAACAGCTCAGCTGATCCAACTGATCACAGTTAAGACTTGAACACAGGATGTTCCCCTTGAGTGTTTACATGCTAAACCGATACCCTTTCTAGAGCGGTAAACACCAGCTTTGTTTACAGGTGGAAGTGTGCAGTGCAGTTTGTGATTGTTCACTGTGTTTCCTTCTCATTCAGATGGCCGTCCTCTGTACATTTTGCGTCTGGGTCAAATGGACACTAAAGGTTTAGTACGAGCCTTGGGTGAGGAGGCGCTGCTGAGACAGGTGACATAATTTATGACTTAATTTACATGGAAACAAAGCAAAAAGTGAAGATATTCTAAATGAAGTTGGCGCTTAACTGTGACAATGTTGCAGGTGCTTTCCATTAATGAGGAGGGACTGAGGCGCTGTGAGGAAAACACCAGAGTTTTTGGACAACCTATTAGGTGCCTAAATCGTATTTAGTTTAATCCTGCTCGTGTCCCATTGGTTAATGAGCAATCAGCAGTGCACTTTAACCAAAACAATGCGATGTCTGTTTTTATGTGTCGCTAGTTCTTGGACTTGCCTGGTGGATCTGGACGGTCTAAACATGCGTCATCTGTGGCGACCTGGCATTAAGGCGCTGTTGAGAATCATCGAAATTGTTGAGGCCAATTACCCTGAAACTTTGGGTCGCCTGCTCATACTGCGGGCACCGAGAGTTTTCCCTGTGCTGTGGACCCTGGTGAGAATAAACTGACTGCATCACCTGAATATGGAAGAATTCATAAAGCTGTAGAATACAGATGCAGAGATTATAAATAGCTAAGTGCAGTCCAGCCATGCTGGAAAAATGAGCAACTAATAAACAAAGAAAAATCTATTTATGGACCAGGAAAGATGACTGTAAAACTAAAACCCATAGGGGCACATTTAATCTTTGCTGTATGCAGTAGCATGGGTGGCAGGATTGCAAGAAATTACAGAAAGAGAATGAGCTACTGGGACGATGATGTCAATATAAAATACTATGGATGCTTAGTAACACCATCAACCAAATATTAAAGTATGTGTCACAGTGAGTTTTATATATTTACTAGGTATGTGTGTTTTTAAAGGGATGTCAAATGCTGTCATTTTTCTGTAAAGCAAATTTACCTTGCCTTTAGGTATAAATAAAGTTACCTTACCTTACCTTACCTTACCTAACACCATCAACCAGCTAACATGTGCATTTTTCATGCTTGAATTATTCATTGATTATGGATTGGCTTTCACAGTCCATAATAAGTGACTTTGCCCTTTCCTGCATGCTCTCTCGGTCTCACCGCCAGGTCAGCCCCCTTATTGATGAAAACACTCGTAAGAAGTTCCTTGTTTATGCTGGAAACGACTACCAGGGTCCAGGAGGTTTGGTAGACTACATTGACAGAGAAATTATCCCTGACTTCCTGCAAGGAGACTGCATGGTGAGGTTAAGTCTTCAGCTTATTGACCATACCTGTGAAAGTCAGTCTCAGCCCAGCCAGAAATATGCATATCATACCTGCAGTATGTGGTTTCACCAGCATGTACCAGTTTAGCATAGCTACATCTGGGTAGACATTTCTCTACAAATCCAGTGAACATCACCTTGCACTTCAGGCCCTTGACCCTGTGTTGTTTTGTTATGAAGAAATGATATATTGGAGGCCTGTATAGATTTTTGAGCTGCAGGTTGTCAGATAGGACCAGAACATACTGTGCTCACTGGCTAGTGGGTACAGTATCTGCCTCAGCTCAGCTGGCTCAGTTTTCTTTCCTTTTTTTGTTGACATAAAGGAAAAAAATTGCATCTGGGGCACATCACGATGTCCTTACAGGAGGACTCGCGTGTTTGAATTCTGTGACAGTTCAGTCAGTTCTGTGAGCACTCAACAAGTTGTTGCTCAGCTGCAAACGTGAAAGTGAAAGAGCTGTATCTAGTTGGAACTATAAAATGGCATTTCATACTGAGAAAGGTTATCCTTTAACTGAACCTGCATATCTAAGTTCATGGCATATGAATTGCAGTAAAACTTATTACATAAGATAATACTTTATTACACTATGCTTTTTGTAAAACAAGCTAGTATGTCTACATATATTTTGATATATATTAGTAAGCGTTCTGCTTTAATCACATTTATTTCTTCTTCTTCAGTGTGACATTCCTGAAGGAGGAATGGTTCCCAAATTTCTGTACAGAACAGCAGAAGAATTAGAGAGTGAAGAAAACCGCCTGTTGACTGATTCCATCTATAAAAGTGCCAGTATCTACAAGGGGGCTCCATACGAGGTGCAGTCTCAACTTTTATGCTTTGCCTCCAGTTTTATGACAATAAGAGTTAACAACAGGGCAAGAAAGGCGACATTTCTTTGCGTTTAATAGAGTTTATGCATTGTGTAATAGTGCCACTTACTGGAACAACTATGCATTGCATGCTTAAAATATATAGCGTGATTAATGAATTGCAGTCTTCAGACCTGTGTTTCTAATCTTCTTACATCTTTCTACAGCTGCTGATAGAGATCACAGAGGCCTCCTCTGTCATCACATGGGACTTTGATGTGTCTAAAGGAGATGTGGTATTTAACATCTACCACTCCAGGAGAGCCCCTCAGCCTCCCAGAAAGGAAACTCATGGTATCGCTTCCCTAGGGGCTGTTAATCCACAGCTTATAGACAAGAGCTGGGTACTAGGCCAGGACTACAGCACGGTGGAGAAAGCCCTCATGTGTAGGGAGGGAGAGAGTGTGCAGGTGAGAGAGGACATAAAAAGCTCTTTTGATCTGTCTTTGTTTAACAGTCTCAGACAACCTTCCTTTGTCCCCGTTCGCCGTCTTAAGTGCTTAATCCTCCATCACAGCGAACACAAATTGATCCTGCAGATTTCTCTGGTTTGAAACAGGGCTCCCACATAACACGCTGGCCCGGCTTCTACATCCTCCAGTGGCGTTTCCTAAGCTCCGCAGCCTGCGCAGCCTCCAGCATGCCTCGAGTGGATGATGTGCTGGCCTCTCTGCAGGTTTCCTCCCACAAGTGTAAAATCATGTACTACACCGAGGTCCTTGCCTCCTGTGACTTCAGGTCAGTTTGGTATTTTTATTTTTTTGATGCTATACTGAGGCTCTTTTTCACTGCATGGGTCTTATGTAAGACTTTAAATATATATACAGGGACATTTATGCAAACTGTTTGTTCCTTATGCTTGTGCGCAAGCTGCCTTTTATTTGCCGCAGTGATTAGAATAATTGATTAGTATTTGATTGGGTGTAACTACGTCTTCAAGTTAAGATAATGTTGTTTGTCGATTTGTTTTTGTTTGTTTGTTTTTTTAGGGGTTCCATGACCAGTCTCGAGTCTTGTCACAGTGGCTTCTCACAGCTCAGTGGCACCACAACATCCTCTACCATTTCAAGGTAGCGTCTGTTAAGCGGACGTCCAGATGCAGCGATGACCAAAGCTCACTTGTATCCACTGGTGCCTTCAAAGAGAATTTTGTTTTTCAAATATGAGCTGTGTCACTGAAGACTGATTTTTGTTTCTACCGGAGTACATTAATAATGCAAATACCTGATGAAAATGCACTTTCGTCTTATATCCTTGCAATACGACAATGCATAAAATGAAAAAAAGGAGATGACTCACACACAGTAGCGTTTATATATTCTTAGATTAAATTTTAAAAAAGCACACATGAGCTTCTGTCCTTGCTTCTGTTGTCCACAAGGTGTCAGTGCAGTCTGCTGGAGCTGCTCTCAAATCTGCAGCGGCCTTTCCGCTTGGAGTTTAACTCACAGTCTTCATTTGGTTGTCTATGAAATTGAAGGGAGAATTGTTCAGAATTGTAAAACAATAATAATCGATGTCTCTGGAGTGTCTTGCACCAAGTGTTTCGAACAGCACCTGCGCTGGCAAAGCTGTGCTGAAGCAATATCTTTGATTTATCATCGAGATTGTTATTGCTCTTCGAGCAAACGGTGAGGTTTTAGGAATGAGAAGCTGGTATGAAACCTCTTTTTTGAAAATCTGCAGCACACTCCCTAGATTTCATGTAATGTTTTTTGGGCTTGTTAGGCTTAGTTTTCTCAGGCAGCTAATTTAAATGCAATAAAGTGCAGCCTCTTGTGATCTGGCACTGGGCCAGGCAGACTACTGATTTACATAAAACTTTAATTTCCATAAACTTATCAGATGCTTCCAGCTAAAGCTTAATTGAATTTTCCTGCGTTATTATTATTATTTCTTTTTTTTGTCTTCTTGGTTGCAAACTCGTGTCATGTTGGTGTTTATCCCGGCACAGTCAGGTACGTGGAGTTTTTTCTTTTTGAGGCTGATTTACCAGCATCCTGACTTCCTGCTGCCATGCCGGTGCTGTTAGACAGAGAAAGTTCACCGACTTAGCCTGAAGCTTGTTTAGTGAATTATTCAGCCTTCTCTAACAACCTCCCAAAACCCACATTTTCCACACACAGAATAACACTTCTGTATCTTGATGTGCCTAATTTTCTCGTAAAAAATGTTTTTGTTAATATAACTGTTATATATTTTAAGGCCAAATTATTTTACTGGCTCACATTGGCTTGAAAATGTCTACATATGTAAAATTTCATAAGCAAATGAAATACTCGATAATGCATAACCTCATAATGTGGCCACCTGTTTGGTTGACCTGACGCCACCTTCTGAGGGTGTCCTGGCTGACCTGAAGCCACAAATCACTCGGCTGATTAATCATTACAGCTCGTCCTGTGTGCTCACATGCTGATGTTTACTAGGTACAGTGTAATGTTAAAAGTGGGCAGGGGGAGGAGATGGGAACATTTCTTCTGCAGATATTTGTTGTAAACTGAATGAATTTTGACTTTATAACATCTGATAAAATGAAGAAAGATTAGAGATGTCCTGAATATCTATTCTAAGTTGTAATTGTAAGAAACCTGAAATGTTTTGAAAGATTTCAAGCTACTCACAAAAAATGGGAATCTCTCTCTGTGCTAGAAGAGATGTCTTAGGATCAAATGTATTGTCCAATATATTATATATTATCTCTCTTCCTCACCAGTTTTGACGAAAGAACTGATAAATGCACCTGCACTTTGACTTCTTATTACTTATTCGCTTGTTGCGCTGCTGAACATCCCAGATAAGTCTCCAGCAAAGTTATCTGGAATTTGCCTCCCCATAGGCACAAATGAAGACTCAATCCCCCTTTTATTTCCCTAAGACATTTCACATTCTCTCTCTAACCTGCCTCATAAGCGGCTGATTGAATGTGCTTTCCCACCACGGCGGAGATTGGACTTGTCTGAAGTAAGAGTCAAATTAAAATCAGTCTGGAATAAGACCGCAACCTAGAAGACTAGAACACTTTATTCTTTGGCGAGCACAGCAGGCAGGCAGGAGGAGGGCTGCATTCATAATATGCTGCTGAAATAGTCCTCAGACTTGTTACCGATATTAGCATCCCAGCCTTCACTGGGAATATGTACATGATAATGAACGATCTTTTCTCAGCTTTTCCAGACTCAGACATGGAAATAGGCAACACGGGGATGACTTTGAGGCTGTCTTTTTTTTCTGTATTTACATCTCATGAATAGAAAAAATAAATAAATTACAAAAGGTAGGGAGGTTGTGCTTTGCAAAATAGTGATTCATGCACCGCTTACCCATGTCAACACACTCCTCTGAGTCTATTTGCAAGAGCTAACAAAGTTGATGCATTAAGAGAAGCCAAGGTCAGCTGATAATAGTGCCTAAAATACAAAGCGAAAAATAAAATAATAAAAAATAAGGTGAAAACCACTTATCGCTCAACCAGTTCTCTTTATCCACCACAGGCTTCAGCTAAAATGGATTTCTTTCTTGTTGAACTCGATAATAAAAGAGAAAACCTTATCAGGCATAAGGTTGTAGGCTCTCACTGTAGTGTGGAGCCTCATTAAAACCTAAGCCGTGTTTCATTTGCTTCCTTCTGACAATCTTGACCTTCCCACTAATTGAAAAGGAGAGCTCCAGATTAGTGCGCCACATTATTTTCCGGAGGCTTGATACACTGGCAGGAAAACTTTGCCCGGGATTGTTGGTCTCAAAACAACTGTGCGTCTAAATCGCGGCCCTGGTTTGAGTGTGATGTACGGAAGCTGAAAAACAAACAGTAAAACTCCTTCGTTTGAGTTGTGGACCTGTCTGATTAGCTAATCTTATATTGGCCTGTTTGAAATTCATTTTCTGACTTGATATACTGCTGGGCTTGATTAATATGTCCACAAACAAATAGATACAGTCACATCTATTTATCTCTGATGTTTCATACCATCTCTCATATCGTGTTACATTGATTTTTCCCTGCTACAAGAGAGACCATCAATCTAGCTACAATTTAGGGCAATTTCTGAGCTCTGCCCTCATTTGCAACAGACTGTCAAGGTTCTGCTTTAAGTTGTGTTGTTTTCATCTGCATTCGAATCACACCTGCATTTATTTCTCTGGGCTTCCTCGGCTCACTGACTGCTGTAGTTGACATTTTCATTCTTTGCCCTCTAATTGGTCACTGAACTGTGGAGGTCAATATGAGTTTTTGCCCCCCCACACACACACACACTCTTTTAAATGCTTTAGTGGAAACACTATAGCAGTTACTTATCTTTTTGCTTGTTTGGATCGATTACTAAGCTGTGCCGAGTAACTAATCTGTCTAATGTAAGAATGAACGACAGGAGACATCGAGCACCACATCGCAGTCCCGTTTATGACACAACCACAAACATGTTTTGTGCTGCATCCCTTTCCTGTAATAAAGAAGAGTGCCAACTCACGCTTTATCGTCATGCCATTGATTGAATCCTGACAATAGCTGCCCCAGGGTTCACATAAAATATTGAATTACTTTCCTCTATAAAAAGACAACAGACCTCGAAGGCTGTGTGCAAATCAAATTAAGCCTTCCTCTTTTTAAAAAAAAAAAAAAAAAAAGAAATTTAGAAAATTTAGAACAAGAAATGCTAAATTAGCTAAAATTCATGCTGGGAAAACAGCAGTGGGAGCAATATGCTTGGAGACTTGTTAAATTTGAAATGGTGGCTTCGACTTGGAGCAGGCCTGCAACTACAAAGCATCTACAAACCAAAGTGATAAAATAACATGGCAATAAGACCGAATGAGTCTGTGTGATGATAAAATGATTAACGATGATAAATTGGACACATTTTCTGAAATTCCTCCTTGCAAACTACATCTATCTATCTATCTATCTATCTATCTATCTGATATGCAAGCCACTTGGCTTTAATATTTTCATTGGTTGAAGTCTGAAGTCAGACATACCACACTGATGCAGTTTAATAAAAATACCAGTGCTTTTCCTTCTATAACAAGTCAAAAACTCTGCTGTGGAAAGGACACACTACTGTATATTTTAACCTTCTGCATGAGGTGTCCTATTAAATGCTACCATGTGACAGGAGGGAGCTAGTTCTTCCTGCCTGATGGTGCATGTCCCTTCTATAGACAGTAAAGGTTCCTCTATACTACTTCATGTTAGATCATGGGTAATCAATAGTGTTTCTGCTGGCAAAGAGTAAATGTTGACATTCAGAGCACCTGTCTTTGCTCTCCTCTCGAAGCAAGCCTCACCACCAGCTCTAAATGAACACAGGGCTGCCTTGCTGAAAGCCAGACTGTTGGGGGTTGATGTGGGCACCTGCTGAGAGGCAGAGAGAATAAAGCGAGACAGACAGGTAGAGAGACTGACATAAAGGTGTGAAGGTAAGATTAAGGACGAGGGGAGCAGGACGATCAAGGCAAATGTAGATATTTAAGAGTTCTGTATATCTCATGGGAGCGTCTGCCAGCTCACCTGCCAGTCCTTTTTATCCTGTCAGACTTTATAGAGGGATGGCTCAGTACGTGGTGCCATCACCCCTGTATCCACTGCACATGCATACCTAAATTTTACTGTATTACCTCTTCCCTCTCTTTCCTATAGATGTCTCTGGCTTCTGTTTTTCTGTTCCTATGCTTTTCTGTTTCATTGTGTTAACGTCTCAGGACAGCCTGTTTTATCACCATTATCTTCATAAGCTATTGTACAGTAATCTTAAGTTATGATCAGTAAGCAGTGTTTTTGCCAACTAATTAATGGTGAGGTGCTTAGTTAATTAATCAGTTTTGCCTAGTCTTTAACCAGAAAATTAAATAAGATGCAATCATCTTCTGCAAACACTTTTATTCAAGGACATAAAAGGACATTATTGCTGACAAAACTACAGGTAATTTCATAAAATCATTTTATATTTCTCTTAACAGCTTAGGCTAAAATGTAAATAATTTTTAAAAAATGAATATAAACAGCAATTCAGGTCAGTTCAAGACTCAAGGTGATACTATCAAATTATCTGAGGAGCACTTTAAGATGAAGACAGCAAATCTATGAGAACAAAAAGTGTCACCCAGTTTAAAAAAAGGCAGATCGGCTTCTGCAGACCGTCCAGAACAAGTCTGGTCCCCGTGTTGTTTTAAACAATGCTTCACAGATGCATTGAATCAGAGAACAAGAGGAGATAAAAACACAGCCAAACTGTTGTCTGAAAATGTTTCCTGGCACTAGTGTTCACTGCTCTGTCTCCGTGTCTCTCTCCAACATTATGAGGTAGTTACTGTAAGCCAGGGCCGTAAGTGATCCCCAGATGCATGCTGGCGCTACACCACTCAGTGTGTTTGTAGCATCTAAGCCCTCCGTCCTTGTCTAAACTGCGTGTGTCAATGTGCTGTGTAATTAAAAGAAACTTTCCTCACAGTAAAGGGACACCTCTATTCTCAGGTGACAGTAAACTCATTTTCATTTGGAAAGAGATTAGTGGAAAACACAGAATGACTGTTTGATGCAAACTGGCACACACTGCGGCTCAAATTCCCTATAGCCCATGTTATGAAGAAATGAAGAGGCTTCTGCAACTTGGGTCCTGTGTGGTTCTAGATGTAGGTAAGCATCATCTTTTGTTTTCTAAAATGCTGCGCTTGTTTCAAACCCGATGACCTTCAAATCTGAATTTTACAGAATGTTTAATCCATCACTGGTCAATGCAATTCATAATTCACTCCATGCTGCTTGAATTAGAATCACAAATTTAAATACCTTTAGAGAAAAATTCCCTCCCTGGCAGAGAATTGCACAACATGATTAATACCGCTGTCACATCTATCCATAAAATGTAAGGCTGTAGCCAGCAGCCAGTTAGCTTAGCATAAACAAAATCTGCCTACTAGCCCCTTAATGTTCAATAATTAACCCTCGTTTGTGTTTAATCCATAAAACATAAAGCCTGTAAGACTGAAAGGGAAGGCTGTACTAAGACTTGCTATGATGTATGGTTTAGAGACGGTGGCAATGACAAGAAGACAGGAGGCCAAGCTGGAAGATGCTAAGATTTTCACTGGGACAGGGGGACAGCTCAGGTTGACCAGTTTGGAGACAAAGAAATAGGACAAAGGATGCTGGATATAGAGCTTAGAGGCAGAAGGAAAAGAGTAGGATCACAAAGAAGCTGCTTGGATGTAGCGATGGATGCAGAAGGTTTGTGTGACAAAGGAAGAAACCCCCAGCAGCCTAAGTCTATTGCAGTACAGCAAAAGCAAGATCAGGGTCACCTAATTCAGTCTCAATGATAAGTTTTATCAAAAGTTAAAGCCTAATCTTGAAGGCAAAGAGAATGTCTGTCTCCCAAATCCAAACTGGGAGCTGAGAGGAGCCTGAGAGCTGAAAGCTCTGCGTCCTATTTTACTTTTGAAACTTTAGAGATAGGAGTGCTCTGAAATGTGGCTACTTTATTGAATTGATATACCTTTATTAGTCCCACAAGGGGAAATTTCACAAGGCTGCCGACCTATTGCACGCAATGGCGGCGCCATCTTACCCTCCGACCATACATACATTACACAAAACATCACATGGGGAAGACAGTTCAGAGAGGTATAACAATGGAAAATGCACCACATGAGGAAAGATAAGGAGAAAAAAATAACTCCCCCCAGACTGAGCTCCAACAGGGAGATCAGTTTGAGAACTTTAGAGTGAGTATTTTCCACCATGCAAATTTCCTTGAATGAAGACCAAAACATTATCATAAATGTATGCCAGCACTATCCCTAGCATCAACTAGGGATCCATCTACCTCTTGTCTCTCCCCTGTAGCCTGCATCATCTAAGACTGGAGTGATTTCCAGCCACCCCCTTGGTGCCTTTGTCTTTACACTTAACACTGAACATGTAAATAAAGAATGTAAAAGTAAAATCATTCTCTGTGGTCCTCGTTTGGGTTCTGCACTTGAGCCCATTTTCCCACCGGTTTATCCAGTTTATGACATCAGGTAGGGAAAGACAAGCAGTTTAGCCATCACTGAATTTCATTTAAACAACTCATGTTTAAACAGTGCTGCCAGAAATTGGTTTTCATTTTTTTTATTATGCAGATATAAAAAAAATCTTTTTTAGTTAGTTTGACTTCTCTATGAATTTTAAAATGCCTTCTTATAAAATTGGGTTACTGTTCATGAGGAGGCTGTTTCAAGACTCTGATTCAGCTGGTTTTTGTCAGTCCAGTTGGGCAAACTGCATTTCAAATTATTTATTACTACAGGAGAATATAGTTGTGTTTGTCTGTGTAGTCTCCAAGCGCTTCGAGCTCCTCGGTTATGATGCATACAGTAATTGGGGAGTGATGAGTAAATATCCCCATGGAGCTCAGAGGTGCAGGGACAGGCAGATGCTGAAGGTGGAGGGTTTTGAAACAGCAGGCAGAAATGCACTAACAGAGTATGTCAGACAGAGAGATGGAGAGATGGGAAATTTTGCTGCTTAAATAGACCACCTAATTGACAGGGTATGCTTGGTATATCGTGTCAGGAGAGTGAGGCATGTCTAAAGCAATGCAGCTTGAGCTGAATGCCTTGACTAGGTTGGAGGATTTGCTCCATTTGGAAAGAAAAACGTGAATACAGTAATTTACTTCCTTTTAATGCTCTAACCTGTATTTGCCCTATCCTAGTATACTGCTCAAGGTTTCACCATGTCAGTGTTACATTTATAAACCTTTAAGGCAGGTGTTTTCAAAATGCAGATGTGGAAAATGTTTTTGACTGTCCCACCTGTAGTTGGGGAAAATTGCTTTGACAAGCAACAGAGATGAGATATAGAGCTTGACAGGTCTGCCTATTGTATGTGCCTGAGGGAAACTCATCACCTGTCAGGGCTAAAATAACTTTGGGCTGGTGTGTTACCCGTGTTTCTTGCCTTTCAGATCCTGATTTGGATATTGAAATGATCAATCTCCCCTCTCTGCTTCCACACGAGACCGATGCAGAGAGTCTCAACAATGACAGCTTTAACTACCACCACCCCCGCCTCCCCTGGCTAATCCTCTTTCTGTCCGTCTTGCTTACATGTTGTGTGAAGGCATTGTGCTTGTAATTGCCTTCAAGACTGGCTTAGGCTCTTGACCAAGGATCTTTCAGCTGTGTTCTGTTAAGCCTATTACATACTTGTTGCATGCAGACACACACTACCGTGTGGATGAAAGCCTGAATGTGAGAGCCAATTTGTGGCACTTGCTTTGGCAACACTGTGTGCTGAAATTTAGTGCAAGTCTTTTGTTCTGTGGATCATTAGCACTTCAAAACAAAAGAGACAATGCAATGTATCGAGGGCCTTTGACTGTTAAAATCTGTTGGTTGTTGAATGAGCTTAAGGAAAGGATAAGACAAAAAAACGTCAATTCATTAGATAGAAAAGAAATGAAATTTAATTCCGTTTTATTTATATAGGGCTAATTCACAACAACAAGTGCCTCGTGGCACTTTATATTTTAAAGTCACTACAGTATTAGAAGGAAACCCCAATAATCAGACAAATGGCCTGTATTTATATAGCGCTTTACTAGTCCCTAAGGACCCCAAAGCACTTTACATATCCAGTCATCCACCCATTCACACACTGGTGATGGCAAGCTACATTGTAGCCACAGCCACCCCGGGGCGCACTGACAGAGGCGAGGCTGCCGGACACTGGCGCCACCGGGCCCTCTGACCACCACCAGTAGGCAATGGGTGAAGTGTCGTGCCCAAGGACACAATGACCGAGACTGTCCAAGCCGGGGCTCGAACCAGCAACCTTCCGATTACAAGGCGAACTCCCAACTCTTGAGCCACGATCGCCAACATCGACAACATCAATAAGCAAGCACTTAGCAACAGTGGGAAGGAAAAACGCAATTTTAACAGGATGGAACCACCTGCAGAGCCAGGCTGAGGGAGGGGAAAAGAGAACAATGAGACGAACTACAGGAGAGAGCGCGCCAGAGTTTAATAATTGGTAATAATTAAAAACAGTAATGTTGTATGAACACACAGAGAAAAGATGCAAAGAGGTGAAAACAGCTGAGTGAAGAGGAAATGCTCAGTGCATCATGGGATGCATTGAACATTTCCCTCTCAGCAGTCTAAGCTTATTACAGCATGACAAGTGGTGGATTCAAGGTCACCTGATCCAGCCCTAACTAGAAGCTTTATCAAAAAGGCTAATCTTAAAAGCAGAGAGTGTGCCTGTCCCCAAATCCAAACTGGGAGCTGATTCAACAGAAGAGGAATCAGGAGTCCCTCCCATTTCACTTTTGAAAACTCTACAAACCACAACAAAGCCAGCAAGCTGAGAGCAAAGTGCTCTGAAATGTGGCTACTTTAGGAGAAGCAATTTCATTTTTCACCATTCGTTTTGATCTTTTATCAATACAAAAATGAGAATCTCCTTAATTGAAGATCATAATATCATTATACATGTACGCCAGCAACCAGCTGAAGGATAGTGTAGCAACAGAAGAAGACCCGGAGAAAGAACCACTCTTGGTTTCTACTTAGTCTGAAAACCTGTCAGAAAACTGGCACGCTTGTATGTGTAGACTCACTGATGAATGTATTTCTCAAGGTAAAGAGAACTTGAGACTACATTAAAGAAACTCATTATTACCTTGGACAACTGCAAGATTAATGTCCTCCTGGTGTAATTCAATTTACAACTGAATGTAAAGGCAAAATCCAGAACCCAGTAAAAAGACTGAGGGCTTTTTCCCCTTCTCCTTCTTAATTTAGCTCTTTTTACTGCAAAGTAATGTGAAAGTGCTAACGGGGTTACAACTACATTAAACACAGCAAACTGGCTTGTGAAAATGTTACATTTCAAGAGTTATGAGCACTGATCTTGTTAAAAAGAAGCAAGTAAGGTTTGACATGTTGCAGTATAGTACAGTACAGTGGCAGATCATACATTTTCTGCCAGCTTGTAAAGTGCTCCGAGATCCTGTGTGCACTATAAATCCTGATCAACTGACTCCAAAGTTAGCATCAACCACTCTTCCCTGTATCTGTTTAGCTGCTCCTTTAATTGTTGCTATGTGAAAACGACACAATGTATGAACATATTAATACATTTACTGTATGTATTTTAGGTCCTATTGTAAATACAGCTAGCTAGACAGTGCAGCAAGAGGGTAGCACAACAAATATTTGCTTGCCAGCAGTCTTTATATGATCTACCTTGACTCTAATCCGAATTCCCATCAGACACTGTTTTGCATGTGGGTGTGCGTGGCAGTCACCGTATGTGGAGACCCCGTTGTTTGTGTAGTTGGAGCCATATTGTATGATTAAACAAGGAATCCTGCAGAGTTTTGCATCTGTTGTTGTTTATGGCTCTTTCAGCATGTCGAGTCTGAACTGCGGATGGAAGTTGATATGAAATGGGAATGGCTCTTGGCTAAATTCACGGGCCGCATCTCATTCATAATTTATAAGGAAAAGAAGTATTTTATGACTTTGGGGTAGCAAATGTGTTTGTGTAAATATTACTGATGATCAGGAAGCTTTGAAGAGAGGTCAAGCATCACAAATTCTGCCTCCAGACATGTTCTAAATGCCTTTCAAACAGTTTCTGAAATATAATATATAATTTACTAGATAAAGGAAAACAGTGTTTTTGGATTTCTTAGTGTGCCGCTAAACTGTATGTTTCTACATGGTGCCCCTGAAAGGGTTTTGCATTACAGGAAAATAGTGCATATTGGCAATTATTTTAAAGCAATTCAAACTCATAGAGGGTGTAATGATGTAGGTAGTTGTTTAACAGATCACTAAACATATAAAGTATTGTGCTTAAGTCTTGAGGGACCAATCAATACTTTGTATTTTGCTTCCAAGGAGTCAGGATGCTTTTTCACTGAGTTTCAGTACACTCATTTTACTGATGTGGTCAAAGGCTTAGGTGTGCCAAATTACACAAGAACTGAACTGAAAGTCAGTGTGAACATGTCTTATGAAGTGATATTTCCAATTTTGTCATTTTTGGTTCAAATCATCAACAATATGTGCAGAAGAGAGGAGAGAGGTACAACAGTCAGTGCAGTCATCTGTAAAACCGGGTGGAGGTTATGTCATAGTTTGATTGAATTCTGAACACATAAAAGTATCACACTTTGAACAAACACACAGTACTGTGAGCATCATTTGTCAGCATGACTATGAGCCCAAGCACACTGTCAGTGGAGTAAAAGCATACCTGGATAGAAAAACACAATATGGAAGCCTATCAGTCATGGATTGGCCTCCCCAGAGCCACAACCTCAACATTGTTGAAGCAGTGTGGGATCAACTTGACAGAGAACAGAACAAAAAGGCAGCCAACATGCAAAGAAGAGCTTTGAATGTCCTTCAAGAAGCCTGGAGAACTAGTCCTAAAGACTACTTAAAGAAATGACAAGTCTTGCCTGAGGCTGTGTCGAAGTCTGTGTCAGTTCTTATTCATCCAGGTCATGGGAGTCTTAAATGCTCGAAAGGAAGGCAACTGGACTTCAGTGTTCAATTGCCTTCATTTCAAGTGCTCATGACAGGCTGTACTGAAGAATACCGGTGGACATGTCAAATATTGACTTGACTAGGTTTTTGCCTTATAACCTGTATTTCTAATTATTTTTAGAAAAGTGTGTAAAATATACAAAATATAAAGAAATAATTAGTGGCTCAAAGCTTTTGCACATTACTGCATTTATTGAGTGTGAGCCAGCAGATGACCATAACATGAATTTTATGTGATCCTGAGCTAGGAGTTATAGTCAAGAGTTAGAGGGTAAAGCGGGATGTAATAGAACAATACGAGAATGACCTTACGACAGGTTGTTCACTTTGTAAAGCTCATTGACGAGTTCACAACCCCTCTAAACTTTGATGTCCCGTCATAAAAATAGTTATTTTCGAGGAAGATCTTTCAAGGCCAAAACTTGTATGATATCTTGTGAAGTGACTGTGGGTGTATAGTTCTTATTTCAACCCTTTGATTGTATGTGATCAGATAGATCATTGTGTCAGATGCAATCAAGAAGTCCTGATCAAAACTCTTCGTACATCTGAATTCAGATTACCTGTCTGCCTGTGGATCAAAGGTTTCGAGCAGAGACAGGATTATCCGCCAGTGGAAGGTAAAAGAATCCAAGGCCTTTGCCCTGAGCTAATATGGGGATTTCCATTTCAGAATGATTAGAGTCAGAGAGGAAGACTCCGCAGTGTTAAAACGCAATTTCGTGTCATGCCATTTAATGGCCGTCTGCTGATCATTTAATTGCTTGCAAGGTTCACTTGACATTGCTGCTCAGTGGCACCTATGATTGGATGAGTGCGATCCTATCTTGACCCTTACATCCTGTGATTATTTAAGCTGGACTGCCCCTATTCCACCTTTCCCTCTTCACTGACACGTTTGGAAATTATTCATCAGGTTTTTAACTGCTCGTATCTTCGCTCAATTCAGTACCCATTGCCTGTCCAGCAATAAAAATTCATTACAGTGATTTGCCTTAGGTGAGTGCTTGATATGTGCAGAATTTCATTCTTACGCTCTCCGGGACTTCACCACTAAAACATAATTTCAGTTTGAATGGTTTTACAGGGACCCGTGAGGCTTTGGCTTATGCGGAGAGATTTGACTCTATGGTAACATGTGCGTCAGACCGTGTTTCTCAATTATTTCTTGGTTTTGTTCTCTTGGGTTGTGCTGCCGTGCTTTGTTTATCTGCCATGTTTGACAACCATGGGCCACATATTGCTGTGACACTGAACCTGCAGTCGGACATAAAAATATCACTTTAATGACTCTTGTTTATTGTTATCTGGAACAGAGGATTTCTACAGCACACGTGTTTGGGCATTACATAATTTCAGTGTTTTGTTGTGCAGAAGGGTAATTTAGTTCAAATGAATCCTTGGGACATTGCAAAAACACCAATACGCCCATTTTGTACAAAAGAAATTGCCTCTTCAGGCAATTATGCCAGCTGTTAACTACAACCCAGTCCACAAGATGTTGCCTTTGATTTGACTTTCAGAAATAATTTAGCCTCCAGCTCTCCTCATTTCTAAATTAAAGTAATAGCTAGTTTTATATTCTCTATTATGCGTTGTCCAAATTTATTTTTGTAACATTTATTTAAGAAGAAAGTGAAGCTAATATGACTAATAAATCTCTTTTTCCAGAGTATTCATAGCACAATAGTCAACATTACCCCTGCATATTCTCCAATAGTGGGACAAGCCGGCACACCTGTGGAAAATCACAGAAGGACAAACATATTGCTGTGGGTGTTAAACACTCAAACACCATGCTGCTAAAATCCTAAAATGCATGAGATAAGAAACTTTAGTTTCTTATCTCATGCAATAGGGATGTCCAGCAATGAACTGTGTGGTGTGGGTTTTGGGTGCCACTTGCTCTCGAAATCGTAATAATATCCCCTGTTACTGATATTAGCCACAACAAATTCTTATTGATGATAGTTGTCTCTCTCTGCTCTCTTCTCTTCCAGTTGCACATATGGCTGCCCCTCCCTGAACTTGCCAGAGGTTTTTTCCTGTTAAAAGGGAGTTTTTCCTTCCCTCTGTCACCAAATGCTTGCTCATAGGGGGTTGTATGATTGTTGGGGGTTCTTTCTATTGTAGGGTTTTTACCTTACAATATAAAGCACTGTGGGGTGAACGCTGTCATGAATTGAGGATATGTAAGCAAAACTGAATTGAATGAATTCATTAATGCAAGTCCTTAAATGTATTTAGTGTGTTTCAAAAAGACATGGTCTATTTCAGTACTGTCAAATGAAAAATGAAGTTTGAGTAAGCCACACTATGTATGTTACAGGTACAATAAACTGCCAAATGAATCAAAGATAGAAACATAGTTCAAGGATGTTTAAGAAAAATCTTTTAAACCTTATTTGAACTTTTGTTTCTGAATACTCCACCCTGTTGCTATGGTAAGTGGAAAAAAAAATCCTCTAAAATGCCCTCATGTTACTCGCTTTTTCAATAGCCTTGCTTTCGTCCACTGTAGCTGCATTTAGGTGCCACTAGGAAGCATGAGTACTTTATTGGTACCTAATTCATTGAACAAAATTACATTGTAACTTGCTCCTTCCTCTGTGGTCTGAAGTAGAGACCAATCAATACTGGCTGGGCTCTATAGGCTGATGATTGAGCTGTGCCTCTGAGCCAGTGGGCTGAACTTTTCAAGACAAAGAACAGAGCAAAGGTGATTCATGGTGATTCACTCCTGTGGCACAAATTAGAAGGCCTGGGGTTCCATTACGTGCAGTGGTGGTGGTGGTGGGCGCTGATATAATGAGGGTTAGTCGGCCAATGCTAGGACAGAAGGCATGGGGGAAGCGCAATTTTCTGAGTGGCTCCCACTGCAGTGCTGCCGAACATGAGAAATGCTATAGAGGAAAGAAAGGTTACTACGATTGACATTGATTGGCCATCCAGACTTGAATCTCCACCAGCTAACTGTAATCTAAAATTGGATTTGGTATAATAAAACTGTCAGTCAGACCTGTCACATATCCTTCTCGCTGGTATTGCTTTATATTCCCATGTCACCATCTTATTCCTGCGTGTTTTCGTTTTTGTTTCCGTTAGCTAATTGCTCTGATTGTAGCTCCCCATTTTCATTTAGTCGTGTTTACCTATCAAGCTGTTCATCTGAGCTCCTGCTAGTCTACAAGTACTTACGGTAAAAGTCTACCAGTGCTTAAAACAGGCACTGGTGTGCAAGTGACAAATGAGCGAGAACCTGATTTTTCTTGTTAAATCAACCCCTGTATGTTTTCTTGCACCGCTTCTGTACAAGTGTACTATTCCACTAATCAATAGCATCGCTAAGTGGCTACCTCTCATCCACCTAATGACTCTGGTAATTGCTCCAGATACAATAGCCCACTATATTTCTATAGATTGCAGGTTTCATCAGAGGTGAGTTGTGTGCAGCAGGGAGACAGAAGGGGGAAATGTGAGACAGAGATAAAGAGGACGGTTATTAAAAGAAGCTGAGGTGGGGGAATGCAGTAGAGGATGACAGATTTTGAGCAATGGATAAAGATTTAAAGCCAGGGAAAGGAAGAGGAGAGAGTTTCCACTGAATCCCAGATTCCAACAGAGCCACTGATCCTACTCTCTTGTGACGTCTGATTTGTCTGCTTGATCTTAGATGGAGCCTGTTAATGGCTCTAGGCAGGGTTTCTATCTTGCCAATGTAATTAGGAATCTTTATATGTCTGTAGACATACAGACGACGGGGACAGCCGGGAATTTTAATATGAAAAAGTGTTGCGTTTGTCAAATTTGTGTTTCTGAATTGCAGTTGTTATTTTTTTCAATAATACCTAATAGAAGACAATGATGTGTCATATGTAGCTGTTTGGGATGTATTCAGTGGATGGTCTATGTGTTTGTGAGTGTGTTTAATCCCCCCCCCCCCCACACACACACACACACACATGTTCTGCAAGAGAATGAAGTGAAGCCAATGTCTGCTCCTGATCAAAGTGTAAATGATACACGATGCTGTCAGTTATGGGTTTTTTTTCTTTTTCCCATTTGTGCATATTTGATGTTTCCCAGCACATAACAGACAGTGAAGCACTGATGTCGTCTGATCTTGTATGAAAAAAGAACTGAGACTCCAAATGATTTACAGATGAAAACTGTCAACACCACCCTTGCCATTCAGGGAACTTTGAGAAGAATATTGCCTCAGAGCCTTTTGTGACAAGAGAACTATGGTTCTGAGTCTCAGTGGACTTTAGATGAAGTGAAATTGGAAATGAAGAAAGGGGATGAATTTCACCTTTCAGTTCTACCTACACCACAGTAAAAAAAAATATGAAGAAGTTTATGTAAAAAAAATGACTCACTGTGTTTCAATGAGATGATCAGCATAGCTGTGTTGCTGAATCAAGGTCATAAACTATATCCTATTTATTTAGGTGAGGTAACAGTTGAATGTATGGCATCTTTGCTTCTGTAATTTTTACTTTAATGACTGCAAAGCTGTTTACCTGTAAACATTTATTCAACATCTCTATTCTAAATATTAATACTGTAAATTCTTTTGTGTCATGCCACAAAACACCTAAAATAAATTTGTTACATGTTCTCAGATGTAAGGATTTGATACTTCTCTCTCTGTGTTGTACTGATTAGGTGCTGCTAGGCTCCATCTGGCTTCCTTAAACAGACTTAATGTATCTAGCCAAATATAAGTGCATTATTGGAATCCTGGTAATGCATTATTGAACTTTGTTGGACTGAAGTAACATTGGTGGTGAATAATGGTCCCAGTGTATTTGTGGGAGAATCAGCTGGTTAGAGTGGTAGCAAACAGGTTAAAATCAATATGCATTAGGTTTGTTTTGTATAAAATATAACGTCTCAGCAGAGTGTACAGCGCTGTGAAACAATATTTTCATCCTTCATAACTCATAATTTCTTATTTTTTGTGTAATTGTAGCCCTTATATTTTTCAGATCATTAAATAAATTTTAGAATAATATTATTTTAATATTAGACCAAGATAACCCAAGTAAATACAAAATGCAGATTTTAAAGGATGGTTTCATTTATTAAGTAAAAAGGTACCCAAAACTACCTGGCCCTGTGTGAAAAAGTCATTTCCCCCCTTGGCAGCAAGAACTTCAAGTATTTGTGATAACTGGCAAGTCTTTCACGTCGCTGTGCAGGGATTTGGACCCACTCTTCTTTGCAGAATTATTTTAATTCAGCCACAGTGGAGGGTTTTCAAGCATGAACGGTCTGTTTAAGATCATACCAAAACATCTCAATCTGTGATGTACAAATCACTCCAAAACCTTAAGAGCAGAATTCCATCAATCATAGCAAGTCGTCCTTAAGCAGCAAAACATGCCTTAGACCATCCTAGTACCACCACCATGTCTGGTGATTTGAATTTCTTTTTATGAAATGCTGTGTTAGTTTTAGTCAGATGTAACAGGACTCAAACCCAAATCTTTTGTCCTGCCTGTTTACAGATTATTTCCCCCAAATTCTTGGAGATCATCAAGATATACTTTGCTAGATGTAAGACAAACCTGTGTGGTCTTCTTTATCAGCGGTGTCGTTTTGTTTGTTTGTGTTTTACCATGACACTTTCCATTTTTGGAGAGTGACCTTTCTTGTTGTTGAACCATGAACCCTGACTGAGGCAAGTGAGGCCTGCAGTTCTTTAGATGTTGCGTTGGGTTCTTCTGTGACCTCGTGGATGACTTTGATAACATGTAAACATTTCGGAGTAATTTTGGGAGCTCGGTCACACCTGGGAAGGTTCACCACTGTTCCAAGTTTCCTCCACTTGTAGATATTGGCTGTCACTGTTGTTCATTGCATTTTGCATTTATCTGGGGTAGTTTTGTCTAATATTAAAATTCATTTGATTGCCTTAAACCTTTAAGTGACCATGTGTAAAATAATAAGATATAAAGTGAACAAATCCTTTTTCATAGCCCAATATGTAAAGGGTGCACACAGCCACTATGACATCACCCATTGATTTGAAGACTACTATTTTGCATCATTAAGTTTAACAGGGTTTGTTTTTTTTTGTCTTTCGAAGCCAGAAGTGAGATAGAATACTAGATAATCTGCTAATGTCAGAACCTCACTCATTTAAAAGAAACACAGAGAACAGGTCTTTTGGATTGTCTGTTTTTATTATAAACTTAACAGGAACCCATAAGCATGAATAAAAACAACAGGTTCAGTTCAGTGACTTAGAGTGTCAGAAATGAAGCCTATCACATAGTATAGTATCTAGTGTCTAATCATGCATGTGTCTCCTGAACCAGCCATGCCTCTGAGTTTTAAAGCATTAATACAATTTCAACATGGGAATTAAACATGAAAATATAACACAAAAATGTTTCTAACCATATATATTCATTAAAGTTGTTCTAAAGTTGTGTTTTAACATTGGTATCCATGGTGACTCTCTCTATGGCCATTGCTAAATGGCAGTTTTGGGAATTTCATTATTGTAGCCTTCAATTTCCAGCCCTGGAGGTTGCTATATTTGAATAACTTGGAACTAAATAAAAACGAATGTGCTGTGGTTGATTAATGCATCCCTTTTGAAATGGCACCATCTATAAACACTATTTGGTTATTTAATTAGTATTTTTCTTAATTAATCTAAATCCTTTCAATCCTCAGCTTTGCGAAACTGCTGTTTAAGTTCTGATAATTAATAACATTTAAAAATTTAAAAAACTCAAAACACAGAAACTTTTTTTAGTATTGACCATAATAGATTGTACAATCTGTAGCTAGAACCTGAAGACAAGAAAGCAACCTGTATATCAATAATAAATTCAATTATTGTAGCAAACTTTGGAGGGCAACATGGTGGCACAGTTAGCACTGTTGTTTCACTGAGTTGGACTCAGGTACCTTTCTGTAGAGTCTGCATGTTCTTCTGTCCCCATGTTTGCTCTGTGTTAGCCCTCCGATAGACTGCTGACCTGTCCAGGGTGTACCCTGCCTCTCATCCTATGATAGCTGGAATAGGCTCCAGCCCTACACCTGAAGTGGGTAAGTGGAAGAGAGAGGATGCATGGACTCTGGAGGGCAGTACACAAATGCTTAAGGTATGAATCTGAAAATACATTATTCATATATTTAGAAGCATTGTAGACACAAAACAGTATTAGAGTCATGCTTCTTCCCCCTCATAAATAATTTCAGGCTCGAAGTTATTGTGACAAAGCCTGATTCCCCACCAGCTTGCAAATCAAACAATGCCTAAGTTTAATTTTGGCCTTTCATCAAGTTAAATCATAGAATTAATACAAGTTAGCAATAGCCAGTACGGCATGCTGTTTGTCATTTTAACCAGCAACAGCAGCTCAAGAGACAGACTGTGTTCATCTAATAAAATTTTATTCATTTGCATCTGCAATAGAAGCCATGAGAGACCACAGTAACAATGCTCCCTGCATCAGCTACGCCCCAGGCATTTGTACTGTGATGAACCCAGCTATTCACAGGTAATAACACAGCTAATTTAGTTGTTGGGAAACAAAAAATAAAAATACACGTGTCTGTGTTTTCACATGGGCTGAGTCATCTATTGAACACGCGCCACAACAGCCATGTTGGCCCTCTCCCCAAGGGCACCCCGTTGCTCTTTTCATCTTCCGTGCGCGTGTGTTAGTTTGTGTGTGTGTGCTTTTTCAAAATGTTCAGTGCACATGTTTGTGTGAGTCTGCTTTGTGGGTGGCAGTGTGATTCATTATGTACAAACTCCCTCTCATCTACAGACCAGATTAATTTATTAAAGCTCAGCTCCCATTTGTTATTTGGTGAGAGAGTGCAGCATAAAGTAACACAACTTTGGATGGGCGGAATTGATATAGGGCCCAATAAAGTGTTTATTAACACAGATGCTTTATACTATGCTATCTAGAACTGTGCTACCATTTATCACGGTGTGAAGTGTTTGGCTCTCTTGCGTGTCGAACTGTGGGACTGTAGAGGAAGATGGGTTTTATTTTGAATGGTTTTGACTGGAGTTGGGGTGTTACCTGAGCCCCTTCTTCATGAAGTCTACATTTCTAAAGATGCTTTGTGTGACAGGGATTCAGATGTGCTGAAACCCTTTGGTGAAGAATCATTGTATTTAAAGACTGTACTGACTGTACGTTAGTTATCAATACACAAACAGTTTCTTTCATGAGTTGTCCTTCATGGCTGGAAGCCACAACTCACACAACAAAAGAAAAGTGCTGGAAGCGGTGCGCATCGGCATAAATAGGAGTGCCAACGTGCTGATCAGGGCTGTCTGAGGCTACACAGGAATATAAGAGCATTACAGAGTGAGTCACAGCAACAGAAATCCATGTAGGCAGTATCGGCTGTACAGTCCGTAGGCCCTTCTTACTTTAGCTTGCACACATTCTTATTGATTTCTTTGGACTCCCACAAAAGGATTTTCAGAAAAAAAAAAAAAAGTTTTTAAAAATTTAGATGACTTTTCTGAACTAAATTTCACAGCATATCCATTAGAGTCCAAAGATTACGTTAAACTTTACAGGAAATACACATGCATATATTTTTTACAGAGGAGCAAAAGGTTCAGCCTGAGAAATTTCAGAGCTTGTAGCACAACTCACACAGTTCTACTTGCTGTACAGTATTTTTGACTACTGGGTAAACATTTGCAATATGAGCTGTACAGTACTAATGATTAGAAGGTAAAAACAATTTTATCCCATTAGTAGCGGAGAACGAATCCAATATGATATGCTGCTTTGCCTACTGTCTTAAGGGGTAGATCTAATTGCACTTCTAGGCGCTGTCTATTTGCATTGTATGGTTGTTGCTGCTGTTCTAAAAAAAACGGAACAAAAAACTGAATCAGCCTGAGAGTAATTTAACATCAAATAAGCTGAGAGGAAGCACAGGTCAATGTGTATCATGTTCTTCAAAGCTGAGCTAAAAGCAATTATATGTTCTCATTAACAACCAGCTATTGGTTTAAATGAGTGGTGAGGATATAGAAAAGATGCCTTCATGCCTTCTTAGAATATCTTGCTGTTTGGACACTTGGGAGAAAGTATAATTTAGTATTATTTGGAACACAGCCATCTTTACAATTGCTTCATCCCGTCTTCTAACATAAAAGGCTTTGTGAGTGGATGAAACAAATTGTTATGAATACAAAACATTTTTCTGTTGTATGATGGCTGCTTAAGACTTCAATTTTGTGAATTGTGGAAAATGCATAGACTAGTTTGGCACCATGATTCTTTCAGTATATTGTTGTCATGCTGTAAATCACCAATTTACAGGGTTCTGGTTGAGGGAAGGCTGTCATCCAAGAGTTTACTGTATAAGGCCATGTCCATTGGCCCATTAATGCAGGGAAGTTGTTCGCTACCCTTAGTAGAAAACCCCCCCAAAGGATAATGTTTCCACCGCCATGCTTGACTGTGGGGCTGTTACCAATGGTGTTCTTGGTGACTGTGGTCCCAACTGCCTTCAGATCATTAACAAGCTCCTCCCCTGTAGTTTTGGGATGATGAGACAAAGTCTTGCGTCGAGCTCCAGACCAACACTGGCTGTAGTTTAGGTGGTAGGGCAGGTGTTCTGCTGATCAGAAGGTTGGTGGTCCGTATGTCTGCATACCAAATATCTCTGGCCAAGATACTAACCCCAAGTTGCTCTCCAATGGATCCATCGGAGCATGAATGTTGGTTAGAAAGCAATTTAAAAAAGCATAGAAGAAAGTGTTTGTCTGAATGGGTGAATGTGGCATGTTGTATAAAGCGCTTTGATGAGAATCAGTCCATTTAGTATTTATGGTCATTTTATATTTCTTCCATTTCCGAATAACCACACCAGCAGTTGTCACCTTCTCACCCAGCTTTTTGCTGATCTTGTAGTCCCTCCAGCCTTGTGCAGGTCTACAGTCTTGTCCCTGAGATCCTTTGCCAGCTCTATGGTCTTCCTCATGGTGGTAGAGAGGCTGGAATGAAAAAAGAGTGATTCTGTGGACAGCTGTTTTATACATATGAGCAGTGCTGGTCAAGTTACTTGAAAAAAGTAATTAGTTACTGATTACCTCTCCGAGAAAGTAATCCTGTTACTTTACTGATTATTTATTTTCAAAAGTAATTAGCTACTTTATTATTTAGTTACTGTTTAAAAACATGACACACAACTTGAAAATCAAAGATACAGCAGCACTAAGTCCTGTCGCTCTTTAATTGTGTTTTCACCTGTTTAGCAGGAGTGGGTCATGTCAGTGGGGAGGTCTGGGGGTTTTTTCTGTGAATTTCACATTCCCGTGGCGGCGTGCTGGGTGCTTGCTGAGATTTGAAGTTTTTGCTGTTCCCACGCAGAGTGTACAGCGGACGTTAATGTTTTTGTCACTGCATGGTCGTACTCTCTCCTGCACTCCATATTATCCAATATTGATCTACACACGTCTGTTGCTAGCACAGAGGTTGCACGCTCGTACGTCATTCTAATGAGACACTCACAGACACATACAAAATCCCAGTTTAGTAATGCAGTAAAGCAGCGTGCTTACGGGAAAGTAACAGTAATCTAATTACTTTTTTGCAATAGTAATCCCTTAATTTACTCTTACTTGAAAAAAGTAATCGGATTACAGTAACGCATTACTTGTAATGCTTTACTGCCCATCTCTGCATATGAGTGGAGATCAGAAGTATTTGTGGTTGATTAATTGATACACAAGGACACACAACTGATCTATAGGAGGCAGAAGGCTTTTTGGACGCTATTCTGTCTCTTTCCATTAAAATGAAATTGCCAGTTACAAAGCATGTGCACTCATTTGTCCAAAATGCTATCTGTGTACTTATAAAAATCCAAATTGTCCCACTACTCTTTTCTGTAAGGATGTGGCAATGAGACTTTCATATTTGCTTCTTCAGGCCATCCCACAGTTTCCCACATCAATGGCATAGAACTTGGTAGAAGTTCAATTTTAAATGTGGAAAAGGCAATGAACTATGTTTACTGACGAGTGTATTGAGAAGAGTTCCTGAGCCCAAGCAACATAATAAAGTGTGTTTTTAATACTTTGCTGTCGGAAAGCTTGAAGATCACGGCCATTCAGTATTGATTTTCAACAATGTCTCCTATTCACAATGATTTCTTCAGATTCACTAAATCCTGAATTATTTTCTTTGTGAAGAGATTCAGTGGGTCACACTGAGTCATTACCTGATGATTTCTTACTGCTGGAAGGTATGTGTAAGGCTGTAATAGCTCAGTGTCTGCCCGGAAAAACCAAGGACGTACATTGCTCTGGTTGCGTAAGTAACACAAAGTAAGGGAAATAATTCACAAGTGGAAAACATTCAACGTTCACCCCAAGTCTGCGAAATGGTCAGAAAGCATTTTAAATATTCAAGTTAACTTAGAAAGAGACTGAACAAGTAGGTTTCTTTGAAAGGATTGCCAGGAGAAAATAACAACATTAATAATAAACATTATGTAATAATATAGGAAGTTAACATATATCAAAGCCTTTGTATGTTTATCTTGCAGGCAGGATCATTTTGCTTCTTACTTTTAATGACTTTGTCCACTGTGGCCTTTCCTCACTGTGGAAACACTGCATTTGTATCCACATGCAGTTTACTTTTTATCCTTGCATTACCTATTTGTTTGTTTATCTGTTTTTTTTACAACACAGTCTTTTGATCTTTATCAGGCTCCCCTCAGACAGAAAATCTCCAGGAAGATTACACTCTGGTTTCTTTTTTCCCTCCTTTTTCATTATTTATTTTTTATTCATCAGCTTTGCAATAAATGGATTTTAGCTCCCTTGCAGACCATTTCATTTGGGGATATATTGCTTAACAACACTTCCAAATAAAGATACATGCAACTCTTAAAAGCTCTGCGGTGCCACTGTCTAAAAAAGTGAACATTATGTAACGTAATGATGAGCTTGGACAGACATGGTTGAAAAAGTGACCTTGGATTAGAGCCGTACCCCTCCACGGTGACCTGGTGTAGAGCCAATGTCTTGGGATTATGGTAAACCACTGCTGTGCCAATGTGACACACAGGATTATTTGATACTGCATTTTTCTGGACAGAGAAGACTGTGTAGTGTTTAACACATGTTTGGGTTTCAGCAGATTAGAAAGTCAAGGACAAGTTTATATGAGAATTTTTGTCCTAAAACAGCTCATGTGTTATCAGTTTGGCTGAATTTGGTGGGCTGTATCTTAAAACACATCTCTGCCGAATCCTCACAAGATTTACCTGCTCCAAGCTTCTGTGCTATTTAATTAACTCCATCGTTTTTCTGATTGTAGCACTGCAACTGCAAAAAAGCAGCAATCTGTTGGCCTGGTCTCCACGGCATTCTTTTTCAAGTGCGCAACAATTCTGCTACAAATGCAAATAAAAGTAGAAGGCTTTCATTTTCACATCACTTAAACCCGACACAGAACTAAATCTGGTATAAACACAACATATAAAATGCTGAAGCACAGACCTTTTTTTTTAAATATATGCTCATGTCGAATCTCCCCAAACTGACTCATGTCAACATGGTGCAGCACCACTCTGTGACTCTGTGTGTACAGCATGAGTCACAGCAAGCTGAAGACTTATTTCTGCCACAGTTTTCTGATCGAAGGATCTTGTCACACATTAAGGTTTTAAAGTCAGTGGATAGGAAATGATTCTGAGCTGACAAAATGTATTTATTTATTTGCTCTTTCAACTTCCATCCTGTTTGTATGTAGCTTGACATCCAGATTTGGAATTATTATATAGCTAACCTGTGATCTGTTCCGAGTGCTGTCAAGAATGTGAGTTGTGAAAAGCTAGGAACCCTCAATAAAGCTCACAAGGGCTTGTTAGGTTGACTTAATCACAGTTGTCTCTGACCTGCTCTTTATCATAGTATGCCAGATTGAATAGAGGCATTTTGGGTCAAAATATTAGAGATTTTGGCTTTTTGGATTATATCTCTGCTCTGAAAGTCCAGAACTGGGTGCCAGGAAACAGATTTGGATAATTCCTGTTAACGTTCTCTTTGAACTCTGAACTGAGATGATGGTTACACTGAGGACCAAACAGTACACTGGCTGAAAACAAGACGCTAACAACAAACTTACTCATATCACTCTTAGCACTTCTACATTTTTACGTTTCTTAAGCTTCAAAGTTCTGAGCACACACTGACTCAGTTTTGGGAAAACTGTTGCAACAGTAAACAAATGGATAGGCAACAGTCATTAATAGGATAAAGTTTGGAAATGAAACCAGTGTAAGTGCCTAAAAAAAGAAAACTACAAGGTACATGCTGAATTGTTGTACTGAAATTCAGGTACTAATTGCAAAAGTATCATACAGCAGTCTCACAAAGTTTTCATAGTTTGTGTAAAGGGCTCCAGCTTTCTATCTAGATTGATTTTCCATTTATTTTCTTTATAAATGAATAAAAGGTAGTTTCAGGTTCCAAAAAGAACACCTTTTATTATTTTAATATTAATGTCTTTATGCTCAGCATTACAAATGTGTAAGATGACTGCCTGTTTCGTGACAGTGAATATATTTTTGCGTGACAGAAGCTGGTGAACTGCAGTTTGTGTGTTAGTGGTAAAGATCATGACCTGACTGAAGGTACCTGGCTTTTAAGCTATAATGATATTTGATTCTTACAAGAAGTCTCCTTGTACAGAGAGGCATCATATCACGCTAGATGAAATATGCATGCATTGTAAAGCATAAACTGTGTAGTATTACAATGTGCCAGCTAAAGGCTTTTTTTTATTACTCCACTGTGTATTCCTGTGTTTCTCTGCTTGTCACTGGGGAAACATAATTGCACTGAAATATGTATTTTGTAAAAGCCACATCCTGTATCCAGCAGGGGAAAATTCAAGGGAAACTCAGCCAAGACTCACACAAAAGCCAACTTTATTAACATTTCTTGACAAAGCCGCTACTAGCTCTGGCTAGGCAGACCTGGAAAAAGGTTACGGCAGGAAAGGGCAAACCTGAGAATGTGAGTTTTATGAAAGGATACTGTCATTTTTTTAAGGTGCTTAAAGGTTTATCAATTAATGGTGGCAGGTTACTGTATTATTGTGGGCCAAAAGCACCTGTCTCCTTTCATCTAGAGGGAGTTTGTGGCATCTCTCCCAGTTAGGGCTGTAATTGGATGTTTTTTCACCTTTTCTTTCCAGTACACAAACCTTTTCCCTTGGTTTGGCATATTTTCACACAGAGAAAATTCCATATTAATCAAAATTTACCACTATAAGCCACATTCACCTCCATACTGGGCAGATGTGTCTATTTTGGGAACAACTGAAGTTCATACAAAAAGAAGGTGTTGTGTTCTGGAGACGTGGATCACTTGGAAAATTTCCTCCTGATGTTTGTATTTATTGTTAAAGTTTGCATACTCTAAACATGTACGGCACTCTGATGCATTCCAGAATTCAAAATGTACTTGACTACAGGAAAGCCTCGGTGTAGTCCTTGTAGTTGGGTCAGAAGGTTGGATCACATTCTCACTATAAATGAAATGCCCCGGAGTCTTTTGGAACCAGATCTAAACCTCCTCCTCAAAAGGGTCTTGGCATGCTCGTTTTGGTTCACGTCCAAGTGCGATTGTTGTGTTCACTTGTGTATAAATGAATTACACTAAGTAAATAACATTTAGTTATAAAGCCTTTCACAGACATGTGGTCACAAAGCAGGTCACAAGAAATTAGAGTAAAGAAAAAACATTAAATGCAATAAAAATGCAAAGAAAGGTTGAGCTACAGAAGAAATTCAATAAACGTAGCAACATGTAACAGCTTTTTATTTTAGAGTCAGCTAAGTGTAATTGGTAGACTGCTCCAAAGCCTTGGTGCCACCGACTGAAAAGCTTTGTCCACCTGGTCTTCTGTCTCACAGGCGGAACAAGCTGCAGATTCTGAGCTTATAATCAAAGACTGAGCAGCAGTGTGCTCGATAAGAAGCTGGGATAAATAGTCTAGAGCCGGGCTGTTAAGTGCTCCTATGCAAGAACAATGATTTTAAAATGAATTGTAAATACCTAGCCACTGTAAAGAGGACAAAACAGAAATGATGTGAGCTGATTTGCTGGATCGTGTTAATAGTTTGGCTGCAGCATTCTGAATCACTTGGAGGCATGAAGGAGGTAATTTATCTAAGCGGGTAAACAAGGCATTAAAATAGTCTAAATGCAATGACACAAATGCATGAATAATTTCTGCTATAGAGGATATAATTCATAATTTACAAATGTTCTTTAAATGAGAAAAACAGAAATGGATTTTATATGCAAGTCAAAACCCAGAGAGAAATCAAATATTGCTCCAAGATTTTGAACATTGGATTTTGTGGTTGAAAAATAATTAGGTAAGAGACTGATGGGTTTTGGAATACAAAGCAGAAGGAGCTATGATCATTGTCTCAAATTTGGTGGCTTTTAAGACAAAATAATTGTTAGGAAGCTGATCCCGAATCTACTGGACAAGGGTGGACAGCTTATCCAGCTGCTGAGGCTTAAAAGATATATACAGCTTAATGTCATCAGCATAGAAATGATAAGAAATGTTAAAGTGCCAAGGGGAACAGCAAACATATGGTTAAATGAACTACACAGCACAGTTGAGACAATATCGAGGCATTATAGATGTTTCTTTCTTTGCTATTATCACTGGTTAATAATAAATTATACATCTGTTATTGTGATAGCTGTTGCCCATTTGTGTAATTATGAGCCTCCATGTCAACTCCAGTTTCATAATGATCTTTTTCATCTTAATACTAGTATAATACTAGTATTTAAAATTATGTGTTTTTACAACAACTGTTATAAGTCACAGTCATTAGAAATTTCTAATTATATTACGTTTTGGTTATTACAGTTTTTTACAGACGCTAGGACACATTTCTCAATACTTAGGTCACTTTTGCAAAACTCTTCACACAATCCTCCTAACTGACCGTCAGCTTGGCAAAGCAGTTCATTTCACATTCAAAATGCACTACAACTACCAAAACACTTCATTCAGGTCTCAAATAACCTCATTCTTCCAGAACACTAGCAAAGGTTGACAGCCGACAAACACACTTTGTCACCCACAAAACAATGACCTAAAAAACACTAACAACATGTAGCATTACACAGTGTTTTCTTGTGTAAAACAAGGACACATCTCTGTTTATAATTTCAATATATGTTACTGGAATGAATCAGACATCATGCAGAATTCGTTAATATTTGTTTATGTATTTTTTTATTTTTTTGCACTAAGTAATCCCAAAATACAAGAATTTGTATACACACCATCCACTGATACACATACAATAGTAATGCTAATCTACTCGGTCTTCTCCATTTGGCCACAGGTTCTCATCCACATCACATCTCATGTCATCTAGGGCAACACACCTAGGAAATAATCTTCTGGCTGCCAGAATTGAAGGAGTTGAAAAATTGAAGGAGTAACACCTGTGTAGATGTTCATCTACAATGAGAATCAGCTGTGGCTGGTTAAACTGCATTTTTAGATTTAAAATATGTTTCAATAAAATATTGCTGTTGAATTTTGCTGTCTTTTCAAGTTTTGCATTGTGTTATTGTTTTGGCCATAAGTTTAACAGTTTTGCAAACAGTATGTAAGCACATGCAAAATGTCCTGTCCGTACAAAGATTTTTGGCAGTTGTTGTGTCTGAGTGGGAAGATAATTCATGAAATTTGAGAGATGTAGTCATTGAATGCATTTTGTGCCAAAACAATGATAACTGATCCTCAGTTTAGCCCACATAGACTTCTGTTGTGCTCACTGTGTGAGGAGTTTTGCAAACGTGACCTAAGTATTGAGAAATGTGTCCTAGCGTCTGTAAAAAACTGTAAGAATTTAATGTTTGCTGAGGTCGTCATGAATTGGGGAGGCCAGAGAGGGTGAACCCTGTGGAGCCTTTTGGAGCACGACCATCTTCTCTTTGGCATTTTCTGTATAGAGGCCTCAAGACCAGATTGTTATCTAGTTTGGGAGATACAAAAGCTCATGGTTACTTTGGGATTGAAGAATGGACAGGGCAGTGGGTATGAAACGAAGCTCTCTGTGAAAGAATAAACCTCAGAATCGGGGTGATCATAGCTCCTGAAACATGTTTGCTCTCTTCCCCGTGATATCAAGTATTTCCATGATAAAAATATTCATCCTCTTATACCTCACTTTTGAAACCTTGGTCTCACCAATTTGTACTATAATTATACTGCTAAGAGGATGCTCTGACCTTGTTAGGGCAGATAATGTGCTAGAGGTTTGGGTGACTTTTAAGGTCGCAGCCTAACACAACAGTTCGCACATTTGGATGCTGAGCTTAATAAACTTCATTCACTTATTTGAATTTGTGTGTGTGTGTGTGTGTGTGTGTGTGTGTGTGTGTGTGTGTGTGTGTGTGTGTGTGTGTGTGTGTGTGTGTGTGTGTGTGTGTGTGTGTGTGGGTGGTTTGGAGTCATAGAACGGCTTATTTCTGTGTAGTTTCAAGAAAATCACCTCTCATTTATCCTGACTGACTGCAAGTATTTTCCAAGGCTTTGTAAATGTAATGCTGCGATAACCTAGATACCGTGTTTATTTCTTGCTGAGCCCTTTTTGTGACTTATTCACAGTTTGACCGAGGCTATTGTCAGTGGGTTTCCTTTTTCCTTTTTTGTAATGCTTTATGGAATGGAGGCAGTCTGGGTCATCAGAGCAGAGCTATCAGCTTTTTGATGTGACTGGTTGGATTATATCTCTGCTACTAAAGTCCTCAACTGTGTGCCAGAGAAGAGATTTAGATAATTCTAGTTAACATTCCCTTTGAACTCTAAGGTGAAGGTTACACAGAGGACTGCAGCAGTTAAAAGGAAGAGGCTAATAATGGGCTCAGCTAATACAGCTAGCTGCATTTCTTCTTCTTTCATTTATTTATTTAGAGATTTTAGGCTCCTCTTTTCTTAAGCAGAGTTTTTCGGTCCCCTGCACTTTAGCTTAAAAGTTGTAAGTTTCCCATGACTAAAAGAAGCACACAGATTTGTTACTATATCTATCCTCTTTTGATTACACTTATCAGGGTTGTGTTGGCCTGGAGCCTATCCCAGCTACCACAGGAAGAGAGGCGGGGTCCTGGAGATCGCCAGTCTGTCACAGTGCTATATGGCTGTAGCAGTAAAGAACACATATCTGTTTTCAAAAAGATGGAGCTGTATATTCTGTGCAGAGCCTCTGTGTACTTATGCAGACTGTTGGTAGCAGTCCTGAATACATCTCAGTCAGTGCAGTCCAAGCACGACTGAGCATCAGGTGCCTCACTGGCCCACAGCTTTGATGTCCTTGCAGCAGGTTTAGAAAACCTTATTTTTCTGTTGTATGTAGGCATTAGGTGGTCAGTGAGCTAGTGCATCTTTTAAAATAGTCAACAGTGATCCAGTATGTTCACCTCTCTGATCAGGTATTTCCTTAATTGTCATTATTTTTCAGTTCATGGGTGATAACTACTACATAATATAATATCTTTGACATCAGACTATTGTCACTGCTGTTGGAAAAAAACAATTGAATGAACATGGTTAAATTCCAGTCAATTTCTGATACCCATTTTAAGTCCTATTACTGTTTTTATTACTATTAATTTGAAAATTTTTAGTAAGTATAGAGTAAATTCATAAACAAACTACAATAAAAAGTCATTAAGTTTTAATCCGACTCTCCCTGTCACGTTTTCAAGAGAACAGTTTTTGAGCCGACACGATGACAATGTGGGTTGTGGGAAAGCAGCCAGTAAATATGCAGAAGGGCTGGAACAGGAGGCGTAAAAAGTTGAAGTTGTCACACACAAAAACATACACACACATACACCTACAATGTGCAGGTTGCTCATTAAGTGTGCCATAGGGACTTGGTATGTGAACCTGCCTAGTGCTGCAGTGCCGTGCTGCAGAATAGAGAAAAGATGGGACAGTCATTGCCAGAGGAATGTTTTCTTCCAGGTGAAAGAGATGACTGTACTATTCTAGTCTACTGTCAAAAAAGACTCACATAACTTTCCAGTCTTATTCTCCTCAGTGTGGCAACTATTGTACAAGCAGCAGCGTAGTTAACAAGCTGGAGGTGGCTCTAGTAATTAAATCATCACAGATTTATGTGAAAACGTATGCGCTCCAACAAGTGTTCAAACTCTTAAATGAGGCCTTTTATAACATGTAACATTCTGCAACTAAGTTTCACACAAAGTACTGTCTGTACAAAATACCCACAAGCTGTCAAAGAAATCTGTTTTCTTAAACACATGGTGAACATCATTTGAATTATGCTAATGTATCAAAAATGTGTTATTCCAAATGAATATCCAATCCCCCACAGCCTAATGTGCACCTCCTGACAAAATGTAACTGCAGACCACATGAGCTGTGATTGTGGCCATGCAAACATGTGTGAAAATGTAATCTGTAAAGGGCTGCTGTTGTTTTCGGCTTCTTCATAATGTTAATGCAGTAGCCAACATTCTGCCAATGTAGCCATCTTCCATTTCCTCATTTTCACTGCTCTGCCAATCCATGTTTAAACTCATTGCAATCCAAAATTCTCTTGTTTTAGTACAGCAGTAATTTCAATATTGTTTGGGGTTTTTTTTTTTTTACATTCATTACCTTGATCCCTAACATAATATTGTCATGACATTGCTTAATTAAAAGAAGCAGCTAAGAAATGATGATGAAAATATCGGATAAAGTGGGCTATACTGCAGTTCATTTACACCTGGATTTGCTTTGTTCAATGAGCCAGTAACCTGTTGTTTGTGTGAGAGTATAAGCCTAAGGTCCTCTCGTTGTCAGCAGTCAGTGTTTTATTATGAACATTAATTGACACGTCAATTTTAAAAAAGCTGCTTAGAACTGGTTGAAAAAATTGCAGTTCCTACATTTTTTGAAATATAATGTACACATATTCTTACAAGATATAACTCTTGAGTAGAAAACAGTAGTTCGCAAAAATAAATGCACTAATATGCATGTAGAATATAAAGAGAACGGACACCCTCTTTCTGTCTGAGAAGGTTCTCAGTCATCCAGGTCATCGTAGAAACCTTGGCTGATTGTGACCCACACCCGTTTTCACACCTTGACTCATGTGATTAGGTAGAGGATCAATAAGAGACCCATGACCCTCTTGGGGACACTCCCATAGAGCTTAAAATCTGCGACTCTCCACCAATTGCTCTTAGAACTGAAGAAGCTTCTTGGATGAGAGGTGAAACGTCTTTAAGGAAACTTAAAGAAGTCCAGACGCTTTTCTTTTTTACACATTTACACAGGTTTTTAACAGGTTAAATTAGGGAAAACACAATCTAACAGGATCAAAACATCACATATGTAATTTATTTAACAAAAAGTAAGCCAACATTCATAAGCAGTGAGTGAAATCTTAGTACACACTTACTGTTTCCATAGGATATAATGGGGTAAGTAGCAGCCGGGTGCTGCCAATCAAATGCGCTTGATTCTTTGATCATCGGCAAGTGTAAGCACCTCTATAAAAGCAGAAATTGTGTTTATTTGCAGGTCAGATGTGGGCTAACACAACGTCAATGAGGCAAGATATCAGCAGTGACCATAGAGAAGCCATTGTTGCTGCCTGTCGGTCTATTAAAGGTTATAAAGCCATTTCCAAGCAATTTGAACTCCATCTTTTTACACTGAGAAAGTTTATTCATAAATGGAAAGCATTAAAATTCAAGCCTTTGATTTATGCAAAGTACTTAGTTTTTCACACGCTGGTCCTACATTTTGGCTTTTTTAATGATCTGAGATGCTGTATTTACCTAAATGTAAAAGGAAGTGAGGACTTTTTTCATTTGTAAGGCAGACTCAGTATTTTTTATTATGTCCTGATTTGTAAAACCTTAGAACTGAACAAGAATGTACTTTATTTTTTTCCACAACTGTAAATTCTATATCAGAAGTGACCCCAAAGTACTAATTGGGTGCCATTATTTGGAGTGATATATCAATATTTTATTTTATTTTATTTTATTTTTTTACTTCAACCATGCATCAGTCTTTGTACCATTTTGTGCATTAACTTGATTGTGCCTAATCTTTCCTTGTTAAATGACGTTTCAGTGGGTCAGCGCTATAGGTAAATATTAGCTTCACCTTGTCATATAAAGGCACTTAATTATAATGTATATTATTTCCAATAATTAATATAGTGAAATATATTATTATATAATATTTCTTTTTCTTGTTGGCAGCTTGTGAAAAAGCAGATTGTCTCACTTATAAACAACCCTGCAAATACCGTAAACAGTAATTGTACACAAAGAGAACCAAAACCGCTGATGACCCTTATCATCAGGTCTGATTACTGAAATTGTTGTGCACACGTGTGTCGCAAAGAGGACAACTTAAAAGTCTGTTTTTTAATTTTAATATTTGTTTGTTTATTTTCTTTTCTTTTTTACTGATGTTCTTAATTAATCTGCGAGTATTTCAGGCACACCCTCAGTAGTGGCTTGTTCATTGCCGTCTGCACCATGCTGAGGCCAGGGGCATATGATGCAGCAGTGAAAAGGATCTCTGTGTTTGCTGTCTGTTTTTGTAAAGTAAAATCTGTAGGAGTGCTGCTTGAAGTTGCACAAAAGCAAGTAGGCAAGAATTTCAAAAAGTGGCATCACTGGAGATGTCTGCTTTTCAATTAAATATGCCAAGGCAAGTACAATTCAGATATGTCTAAAGCGTCACCCTGCTGCTATGAATCAGTCAGTTGCTGGCTTTCATCACAGTGAAAGAGGACTTCTATCATTTAATCTTTGTGTGTTAGATGGATTCTTAGATTTTCTTCTTTATTGGGGTGTTTTTTCACTCACTTCCTCTGGTAGTATTATATCCACCCTGCATCTAATTAGGAGAAGGATTTTTGTTTCTACTGGCCACACCTTTAAGCATATTATTACAATATGTGCTACTGATGTCTTGTGAAACCAAGACCAATCTCCCTACATCAACTTTAAAACTCTTTTTTTAAAATCTGTCAATTCTGCTGTGTGTAATATCCTTGAGACAGTGCGCTCTTACATTTCCACAGGACTGAAGGTTTGTAGTAGAAACACATCTTCCAACCACTCATCGTCATTCATCCTGTAGCCTTTCTGGTCTTTCTCTGTCCTCCAATCTTCTGGCTCTTCTTCAGTCCATTTCTTTACTGATGTTGCTTAGCACTACATTTTTATATTTGCTGATATGTTTGTGTCTCTTTCTGAGTGAGCAGTAGTGCAGGTACATTCAGTATTGTGAAATCGGAATTATTAATGTGCAATGGGGGCACCACTTTTAGCTTCACAGGTTTCAAATACCTAACAATTAATATTTTAACTTTGAGCATAAGGGAGTCAGAGTGCACCAACTTCATTGTGTATAAAACATCTCTTATATGATAAAGTATGTTATAGGTAAGTCAAACCTTTGGACTGTGATGCTGTTAAGTCTCATAGTTGTCTCATAACAGCTTTGAACCCAACAGCACTCAAAAAACAATGGAGGACAGCAGGATGAGACATAACTTATTTTCTACTGCAACAACACAAAAGCCTGGTTGAAAATGGCTACCCTAACAATAGATGGTATGAAAAATGGATGTAGTTGCCATGAAAAGATGAGGGATGTGATACAACCACTAGTTGCTAGGGAAACCTGTTTTCTCCAACAGGTTGGCAGTGGTTCCTGCAGGTTTCTGGCTCTCACTGAGTAAAAATGGGTTGCAAAGGAATTGCTGCACCAAAAACATCTTAGCGATTGCCACTGTTGCCGATATTGTTCGTGTTTATTTGCAAATATGTGCTAAGTGTTAACTGAATTGTAGTACTTGAAAACTCGAAAAACTATAATACAGGTTCGTCTTCAAAGTAAAAGCCTCAGCACTGCAGCCAGCATCTTTCACATGGTGCAAACTTGTGTCGCACTTTTCAGTTTCATTACAGCTCAGAGAGTATTTGCCAGTGTTTGGGAAAACTTTCTAAAACCTTCCCTAGCAACAGGTCACTGGCCGGCCTGAAGGCTTGTGTAACTGACGCTTTAGCAATCATTTTCCCAGCAAATGCCATCAACCTCCAGCAGCCAATCAGGGAATAGTGGTACTATCACTTGGCTAGCTGTTAGAGAGTTCTAGCTTATTGCGACTGGGGTCTTGTTCATTTTTATCTCACACAGTCACTATTATTGTCATACAGCCAAAATAGCGGACAAGTTAGTTGCAATGTTGGGTGAAATGCATTCCAAAGTAACCTGTTACTGCAATCACATACATTTTTTAGTAACAGTAATGAGATATATATATACACTCAGTCACAATTATGTCATTACTTGCAGTACAACGGTTCATAAGTTATCTGCACATCTGTCTTTTTCTTAAATGCGCTTATGCTATAATCACCTGATCTGATTTAGCGTGCAGGGAGTAGGAAAAGGGTGTAGCCTTTGTGTGTTTGTCTGTTAGGGTTTTTTTGCATGAAAGAAAGCATTTGATGGTAAAGTGCAAACTGTGTCCAGGATAGAATCAGCCATATTGTACAATTGAATCAAGGTGATGATCATTTTGAAGACTAGATTTCTATTTTGCATGTTGTTTTTGGTTTTGTGCTCATACATAAACACTAAAAGAAAGATTACATGTGTGTCCTCATTAACATAAAAATGTGTCAGTGTGGGTGACTGTAGCCTCAGTTTTTTATAGTTAATAATCTTGGATTATGGCTAGTTGTTAGATAATAATGTGACTCTCCATTTACTGAAGACTTTCTCTGACAAGTAATTAAGTAATGCCCTGCATTACTTTAATGAAAATTAATGAGTAATGCGTAATAACACTTAAAAAAAACAGCAACACTGTTTCATGGTCACTTGTCCAGGCATGTTTTTGCAGCCATCTTCTGGTGGCCTTTAAAGAGATTGCAGGCTTAAAGGTTTAAAGATTTGCAGGCTCCACATGGGCTTCGCTTTTCAGTCTGAGAATTTACATCTATTTGTTACACTGTCTATGGTGTAATCATCACCTACAAGTATAAACAAGTTTAACTAGTATGAGCGGTTAACATTACAAGCAAGAGCAGCCCCAAAGTTATCACTTAGTCCCAACAGGGAGAATGAAATTATGGATTTTTACACCTGAAAATACTGCATTCAGTGATCCAACTGTGGAAACACCATCTAATGAAGAAAATCATTAGCTGTAATATGCCTAATTTTTGTTTCTTCTTTTTTTGTGGTATTTTTTTATTTTATTTTTTGCATTCAAACTAACCTTTGGTAACCTGGCAACATTATCCCACACAGGTTATGTTGACTTGGCTTAATTAACAACGACATTATTGAGGAAATTCAAAGCTACCCTCTGACCCTTTTTTATCCCAATCCCTGCATCACGCTCGTAGCCTCAATCCTGGTTAATCTTTACCTTTTGCTTCACCTTTGTGTCTTTCCACCCTTTACCCCCACTCTTATCCTAAAGCAGCATTTCTTTAACCTTATGCTTGTCCATTAAAGTTCAATAACTTTATTTTTTCTTCTAGCATCTAGTAGAGAGTACTCTCCAGCTTGCTGAATTATTCATTGTTATTGTATCAGTGGCAATGGTCAAACATCTGTCTAAAATAGTGGGAGCTGTTTCTGATGTGCTAGCAGTTGAGGCTAGTGTAACACAATCAGTGTGCTTTTAAGCTTTCCAGTCGTCCTTGCGTTTTTGTGCTGAGTGTTAAGTCCTTTGAAATATGTTTTTGCAGCGTCACCTTTCAAAGCTTCACTTGTGCATCCTTGAGCAACTCTGTCCAGTCCATCTCTTTGCAAATTGTCATCATGGTGCTTTAGAAAACGATAATAAAGACAAAAAGGCTTATTCATTTCTTTGTACATTATATGGGAGAAAAACATGACCTTCAGATGTTTTAAAGGATAAGCTGATTGAATACTGCAACAGTCAAGTGTAGACTAAAACCAGATTACCTTGACTAGAAAATCCATCTATTCACTACACTCATATGAAAAACTAATGACACCTTTACTGCTTGCACAGGAATTAATAGGGCAAGTAGCAGCCAGGTGCTGCTAATCAAATGCAGCTGATTAATTGATCATCAGCACACTGCTGGTTGCTCATCTGGAGCATTCAGGTGTGCCACAATCTTACCAGGAGTGGACATCCCAGCAAATTCACCCCAATTCACCCTTTACAGAAAACTGGAGGGGGAAAAAAGGACTAAAATCAGTAACTACATTGAACTTCTTTTGCACAGGACCTGAGCAGCTGGCAGTCATTGAGTCAGCCATGAACTCCTCCGTATAGGAATCAAATGTGAGGCCATCTGTCTGACAGCTAAAACATGGCCCAAACTGGATCATGCAACAGGATAATCACCCCAAGCATAGCAGCAAATCTCCAACAGAATGGCTGAAAAAGAAAACAACCAATGTGCTGCAATGACCCAATCAAAGTCCAGACCTCAGTCTGACTGAAATGCTTTGATGAGACCTTAAAAGAGCTGTGTGTAACCAAACGTCCACAACAGTCAATGAACTAAAGCAATGCTGTGCAGATAAAGATAAATGGTCCAAAATTCCTCCACAATGATGTAAAAGATTTAGTTTTCACAGGACAGCACCGAGTCCTGTGCAAAACTTTGTGTGTCACAATGAAACAAAACCACAAAGAAATCATTGTATACACCTTTATAAGGTAAATCAGTATAAGACTGTTACAAGGGTAGCAATATCCTTCATCACTCTGTTAAATGGCAAATGAACTGGTGCTTATGTTTTTGCTTTTCTACTCAATGTGTCATGGTCGCTGTGTGGCAGGCAGGATGAGGACCCAAAATGCAAACTCAGGGGATAAACTCAAAATGCAGCTTTATTGCTGACAGGTGACAAACGAAAGCAGTGATACCAAAGCAATAAAAAACTAAACTACACTGGGAAAAGCTAATTGTAACATATACCAGAAGACACGGGGAGAACCACACACAGCATGAGGGAGAACGCGACGCCGAACAGAGGGAGACGCAGACAGAAATACACAGAGGGTAAACGAGGAAAGTGGGAACACACGGGGAACACAGCTGACACAGATAACCATAACGAGACAGGGCGGGGTGAACATAACACTGACGGGAGACGGGCAGAGTCAAACAGGAAGTACAGAGGTTCAGACAGGAGGAGAGAGAGCACGGGGAAAACACAGACATAACGGGCTGGGGAAACATGGAATAAAACATAAGGAGAGACGAGGGCTCACAGATACACAGAGGGGCACACAGGGGGTAAAAGCCACGAAGGGAAAACACTTAGGGAACAACACAACAGGGCAACTCAGGAAACATGGCCTAAATAGGGAACAAAATACAAACATACAAGAAAACTAAGAATACTGGGCCAACATGGCCCAGGACCATGACACAATGTGAACACTGAAAGTGTTTTCTTACTATAGGCCTAATTCAGTCATTTACACACACATTCATACAGGTGGGGAGTTTTCTGTGTACTTTACAATAACTTGCTCTAGGATACTTTGTCATGCAGGCCGTAGTATTGAACCACTGACCTTGTGATTGGTAGACAAGCCATTTTACCTCCAGAAAAACAGCTGCCCCGACTTATGTTACAGTTAACTTGACTCTCTGCTAACATCATATTTCAGAACTGCATACTGGGTTCTCCCACACCTCGTCACTTGTGAGTTGAACACATAAGAAGAAATACCCCACCTTTCCTTTTCTATAAGATTTTATTTTTCATATAATTTCTGCTTTGCATGCATAACATTTCTCACTTGACAATTATTGTTAATTTTCTTGTGTTTTGGGTAAAAAAAAAAAACAATACAAAATCGACTTTGCTGCTTCATGGTGCATCTTAGGAGAGGACACCTGTGTTGCATCTTTCTCTGCTTGCCTTGGTGCTGAGTACTCACAAACAGAGCAGACCTCCTCAGTCCACTCCACAAGCAGTGTGTGGGGGATGGATGTAAGGCATGGAGGGCTTTGCAGTGGCTGTTTTTTGATTGACCTGATTATGGAAAACAGCCCCTGGCATAACTCCCAGAGGGTGTAGGGACCGTGGCATCTTCGTGAAATATATTCCTGTTGTGCCAGCCTCTGTCATAAGATGCCTGTAGATAAAGCCAAGGCAGACTGCCAAGAGGGAGAGTGTGAGAGACAAAGATAGCTAGAGAGAGAGAGAGAGAGAGAGAGAGAGAGGGAAGAATTGGGAGGGGCATTTTAAATATGGAAAATGAGAGCAGGAGGCCGATTGATGATGAAGAGGAGATGGAATAATGACATATCAGATTTACAGGCAAGATCACTGATGTTACTAACAATATTTATAACAGTGTGTATTTTTTTTCTTTGTACCATAGAGGTTTAATTCAATTTTCAATTCAGTTTTATTTACATAGCACTAGTTCACAACAAGACCCTATAATATTAGAGAGAAAACCTCAACAGTCAGACAATGACCTATGAGCAGCATTTGGTGACAGTGGGAAGGAAGAACTCTGTTATGATGAAGAGACCTTCATCATAACCAGATTCAGTGAGAAACAGCTCTCCACCTTGACTTTCTGTGGGCTGAGAGGAAAAAGAAAAAGAGAAAAAAGGCATGTCAATAATGACATGTAGTAGTAGCATTAGAAACACACAAAAAGTGAAAAGATGTGAGTGAACAAGAAACTCTGCATCAAGGGAAGTCTCAGCAGCCTGAGCCTATAGCCCTCCTGATCCCAAACTACGAGCATGTTCCACTGGAGTGGAGCCTAAAAGCTGAAGGCTCTGTCTTAAACATGTCAACAAAAAAGGGAAAATTGTCAAAGTTTGGCTGTTTTGTGACGTAGATGGACGGTGGACCCAATTGCAGGACTCAGAGACAAAAACGTAAACTCAAAAAGACAGTTTTATTGCTCAACTCTTATGAAGACACAAAATGGACTCAGAAGCACTGGGAAACATTAATACTGTACTCAAGGGATACGATATAAATTTTATCTCACTCTCACTCTCAAAATAATATATCTTGAATCCCACAAAAATCAAAACGGACACAAATAGTTTAGAAAATAAACCGAATCCAGCTGTTTACAGTAGCTAAATCCTTGACTTGAATGCCTTCCACATGAAATTTTACGTGATTCTTCACATTCTACTGTTAGGAAGAATCACCTGTGGATGATAATATCACTCGGGTTTAGTGACAGCATCTGGACAGCAAAACTGAATCTGTAGTTGGAGTCTAAATGCAGAGATTAGTCAACAAATTCCTTGAAATTGATCCCATGAAAAAACAGTCCTACTTTTATTATCATTGTCAGGGCTGCCTCTGAACACTGGTGAATATCGGTGCTAATTTCAATATGACTGGAGAGGAAAGTGTAACCTCTACTCTTAAGGCAAAGGCAGCAAGCCAAGAGCTGCAGAGGTTGGATCTAAGCCAAAATAAGGGAGGCAGCCAGGAAGTGTTGAAAGGCACAATTAATCTGCTCTGTCATCGCTTAGGCAAGAGGAGCTGTTCTCCAAGGAGGTGTACACACCGCCCAAGTTAAGATCCCCAAAGTTACTAAACGCTGATGTGTTGGCAGGCTCTTCGTTGGGGGTCCTGAGGTTATCTAGTCTACACATGTTTCGTGGGTTTGGAAAGGTCAAAAGTTGTGATTACCCTAGAGTAGAGTCCTGGAGCTGTTATGCTAAACAGCTTCTTGGTTTTTTAATAATCTATATGAAAGTTAGATTTTCTGCAGGCTTTAGACTCAGTTGAACACCAGTGTTGTGTCTCTGACTTATTCATTTTTTGAGTTTAATTACTGTAGAGAGTGATTGTCTCTGTTTTATTGTTGAACTAGAAGCTGTAAAACACTCTTTTTGCTAAATCCTTCTGCACCTTAGACTTAGTGAGATTGCCAAACGAGTCAGTCACCAAAGGTTTGACTGATTCATTGAGATCCTTTTCTTTCTTATTATAGTTATCGGCTTCACTTTGCTTATTTAATAGACTGTATATTCTTTTGTTTGCATGCAGGCCTATGAAATGTAAATGTCTCTTTTCTGAAATTGTCATGGTCCTGGGTCTTTTGACCCAGTGTTTTAAGTTTGAGTTTATTTTGTTCATTAGGTTATCTAAGTTCATTTGGTTATTAGACTCCTTGTGTTTTCTTCCCCTGTATTTAAGCTTCCCCTCACCCTTCGTGTTTCATGCTGCGTGTCTTATGTTATCAAGTTTGTATTATTATGCCTAAGTGTTTCTAGTTATTATTTTCCCCTCGTGTTTCCAACCATGTTAAATCTCCCCTGCTCTTCATGCGTTTCATGTCTGTGTCTTACGTTGTCAAGTTCGGGTTGTCATGTCTATGTCTCATTATGTTTCCTGTTTTATTGTGAAGAGGTCTGGTGTTCTGTGTTCATCATGTTCAGTTTTACTCTCCCACTGTGACGTCATTATGTTCATGTGTGCCAGCTGTTTCCTCATGTGTCTCCACTTCCCCTAATCACCTCCTGTGTATTTAAGTCCTCTGTTTTCAGTGTGTGATTGTCAGGTCGTCTGTTGTCCACGCCATGTTTCCTATGCCATGCTTCCAAGTTTCTTGTCTAGGTTTTTCTTATTGTTTGTTTAGATTTCCCAGTTTAGGTTTGTGTTAATTTTGCTTCAGTTTTCCTTGCCCTTTGTTTGTACCTTTTTTACCAGCCATATTAAACGGCTTGCTTTTTGTTAACATTAAAGTTTTGTTCCCTGTTCCTTGGAGTCTGCATTTTGGGTCCTTTTTCAATTCATACAGTCTGCCCTCGCCAGACTGTGACAGAAATAGACAGTTCTGTGCAAAAGTCTCATTATTTCTTGGAAAAATAAGAAAAAGGTGCCGTTTTTTTGTTAAAATGTACAAACACTTTTAAAAAATGCAGTTTATGAGGCTAAAGCTGATGGCTGTAGATGCTCACTCTCTCCACACCTCCTCTGTACATATTGACAACAGTTTGAAATTTGACTTCATCACTCCATCAGACCTGTTGCCACTGATTTTCAGTTCTGTTCTTGCGTAATCTGGTATACCTCAGTCTTTTCTCCCTGTTTCACTTCTTTCAGAATGACTTCTCAACAGCCACCTTTCCACTGAGATAATTTTCTTCTGTTATTTTTTTCTTCCATTATATGTATCCAAAAAGAATTCTGTCCAATAAATCAGTATGAGAATTGTTTCCGTCAAGCTTTAGTTTGTAGCATAGTTATCTTAGCATAAGTCAGCTTGACTCAACTGTAGCCCGTGGAATCACCTGAGGAAACGATCATAATACATTTTCCATCAGTGTTTTGTTTTTAGTATGTGCAGCGGGTTGAATCAAAGCTGGGCAGCTAAAGCTTTGATACTTAAGACAATCAAAAATAATTCTCCCTCTCAGATATCTGGCAAACACTTCAAGAAAGCATTAAAGAAACAGTAGTTTGCGTTTGTGTTTGCCCAGAGGAAGGACATTTTTGTATACATTTGGACAGAGACACATTGGTTGATGATGTGAAACGGAATATCCCATGTTGGGAGAAATCAATTATGCATTGAGGGGCACTACCCTGACTGCTGAAGTAGCTGTGAGATTAAAGACAAGTATAGATGGATGTGTGCCTCATGTATATTCTCTCCAAGTAAGCCAAAATCCTCTTTGACTGTATGCTAAACAACTAATGCTCTGCTAACAGCAGCCTTTAAAACACTTGCACAACAACCTGTTATGGATGAAGAGTTTGTCCACTTCACAGACAGTCAGAGCTTTCAGATGTAACTGTGTAACAACGGGATGTTCTTCGTAGCAACTCTGAGATTAAATTTAAAAATCTGAAATTTGGGAGATGACCACCCCGCTTTAAAATAAAAATAGTATCAGCACTTTTGCAGCAAGTGCTACAAAAACTAATTTCTTTACAGGGATGGAAAAAAAATAAAAACTCTCAGTATCACAGTTTTCCTATTTGTGTGATGAATCTTTTTTCCATTAAAAATGCATTCCTCTCAGCAGCATTCATCAACAGATTGCCGGTGTCATCAATATTACTTTTTTTTCCCAGCAAAAACAGCTCTTACTCAGCATCAGTGGGCCAGCTAAATTTCTCTCAGGCCCACATTGGGCTTTTGTTTGTTTTTCAGATCTGTCGTCATGAATTTTTCATTAGCCACTTGATGAGACATTTCTTGTGTTTTCCTTAAAGTATAAAGCACAGTGAGCGGTGTTATGGTGTGGGATTTTTTTCCACTGTGCAACTGCTACAGTGGCTTTGTTTTCATTCTGGCAGTAGTCAGAGTAGTTTGAATAAATTCATCAAAACTTAACCCAAATGGACATTTTTCACATAACAGCAAATACACTAATTTAGCAGTTTAAGGATATAAAATGTTTTTGTACCTGATAGAGATGTTTTATTTTATTTTATTCTTTAAGCTTATTATTTATGTTTAATAGCCTGAAATATGTTCATAACTATGTACTAGATTACAGTGACATTTAGTATCGAGACACTCATGGTCCCCAGAGGACAAACTGGAATGACTCTAATCTACTGACTGTCTTCTATGAACCTTTATGTTCAGTACTTTGATTCAAAACTGCTCAAAGAAAAGTGAAATTCTTACTTGGTTTGAATTGTAACCACTTCTCCCTTCAAGATCACCTCCTTCTGCACCTCCAGATCACTTTCAGCACTTCCAGCTTCCACTGCTATTTTTGCTCTACAATTCCACTGAAAGTTCCTTTCTGGTTTCTAAGTCAGCTCATTTCAGTGAGTGATAATCCTTGAAGTGAAAAGGGTTCTTTGTCCAGGATGGATGGTGCAGAGGATAAAAAATATGGAAGCACTGTGGGTGTCATTACTTTTGCTAAAGGTTATACAGTATGTTCTTTAATTACTCCCCAGATAAAGTAATTCATTACACTGCTTGTTACATTACTTTCACATCCCTCTTTAACGAGGTCTGAAATGCACTGTTACATAATTACTAGTTAACAATATAAAACTGAGCTACATTGCAACATGCCGACACAAACACGTATTCTAACACAAAGCCAGCAACACAAAGCAAAGTTAATAATCACCCAAATTAGACTTTAAAGCAATTGCCACAGTGATTCTACTGTGGAAATACGTACAGGTGGAAATGGAAGCTACATACAAGCCTGACTGCTCATCAAGGTCTCTGTTACTTGTGGGAGGTCAGGCTCTGGCTGCTGAGCTGGGGTCAGCGTACACTCAGCTTTAACGTCAGTCTGGCTTCTTTGCTAGCTTCGCGTTAACAACAGATGCTTGCAAAGAACATGCTGTGACTGAGTATAATGCAAGTTTTTTTTATCTGTCCTTGATGTAATTTGCACTTTAATATCTTACTCTTGTTCTTTCCTTATATAAAAACAAAAGTAATGCTTGTTTCTTCACTCCTTAAAAGTTTGCCATCCTTATTGCACACAAACCAAACTCAGGTGTGCAAGAAGAAGACCCATTTGATTCTTTCTATCCACCTGTTGTCCTGATAACTGAAGAACCTTTGCAACACAAGTAACAGCACAATGGTAACCGGAATATAATTACTGAATTTAGTAAAGAAATGTATTACACTACTGCATTACTGAAAAATGTCCTGTGATTACTGTACTTTTGAATTGCATTATGCCTAACATAGCATTTTGGGTAATTTTGAATAAAAAAATTAAGTCTGTTTTTGTAAATCTTTAGCATACTGTAACATTTAAGTAGATTATCTGTGGTATGAAACCTCATGCTAATCAGCTAAAGATTCGAAAAAACACAAGCTGTTAGCCAATGAACGAGTCAGACACACCCACAACCATTAATATTTCTCTACACACCTTAAGTGTATCGTTGCATTTCTGTGCCACTTTTCACTAGATGAAGATCTAAAACTTAGCTTCTATGCTAGGATTTAAATTGTGAACAGAAATGTTCGTTTATAGTGTGTGAGTGAAATGTATGAAATGAAATGAATTTAATAATTTCACAGAACTGAATGAAGTGCACCCAATACCAGAATGTCCTTGTTGTCTACAATGCCATCACCAAATACTGATTTTCTGTTTGTAAAAATATCGCAGCTCTGTCTGCATCTTCACTGTGCAATTATACAACAAGGACACTAACACATAATTCTTCATGAAAAAGTTTAAATCATCAGTCACATGTGATGGATTTACGAAGGCCAAAACATTGAAGTAAGAGGAGCCAGATATGGTGGAAAATGAATCGCCTTATATCTGACATTTCCTCTGAGCTAATTTGCAGTGGAGTGCATGCAGACGCAAACCAATTAAGTCTCAGGAAAGCTGGGGAGAGGTCAACAGGCTGGCTATTATCTTGCTGTACCTGACGATATCTGGGGCAAGATTTGGGTCAAGAAAAAATGACCTGAATCGGACTGATGTGGTCTGTGGATCAACGGGGCCAGGTGGATGTGGGTAAGAGAGTAGGAGTCGATTTCTAACGAAGACTCCAGGGGCCACGCGGCAAGAGTTTATACTGTGTGAATGCCTGTGTGTGTTTCATTATGTGTCTGGATGTACTGTTCCCGTCCTGTGATTGTGAAGAACCTTTAGCTCGTTATTGAAATCCAATCTCATTTATGTCAGAGTAGCTGTCTGCAAAGCCTGTGTACTTGGTACAAGCTAAAGCTGGTCCCTATCTAAAGGATACAGAATAGAAATCAATTTGTGGGACGCATGACCTGACAGCTGTGGGACTAAATGACCTCAGAAACAACACTCTTAGGACTTAATCTCTGAGCAGTGTCAGCTATAATTCGTTTGGAGAGAAACTGTATAGACAGATGCATAACTTCTGCAACAACCTTTACTTGACAGAAACAGTCACGTGTTTGCACTACATGTGCAAGTATGAGCGTGTCTATATGATACTTTCCACAAGTTATTTCCCTTTAGTCTAGACACTGATGTAAGCAGTCAACAGCAGAGGTTTCCTTGAACTTCACAACCTGGAGATTGATTCTTCAATAAAGCAAGATGGTGTTTTTGAAACTTGGAGGAAGTTCACTTTCTCAATGCTCTCTGTTCAATCCTTCAAGTCCAACAAACAGATGATGTTCTTGTCTTTTCAAGTGATGTTTCATAATATATTTGTCCTCATGATATGTAAATGACAGTGAGATTACTGTATAAGGAATATTTATGATGAGAACAGAATACAGTGCCTGACATTATATCTAACGTAGTTTATCTTCAATTCAATCTTGGTTTAAATGGATTTGTACTGGATTTTATGAACACCACACAAAAAAAGAATCATTTAATGATTTAGATTTTTTAAGGTCCCTTACAAATTTTGTGGGAATCAATTGAAAAATCCAAAGCTTTAATCACTGAACCTTTAATAAATCTGCTTTGTTGCTTTGTTTGTATTGAGTGATGACAGAAGGATACTTTTTAGAGGCGTAACGGGACCTTTTGGGAGGAGAACCGTTTAATTGTAATCTCTGGTTCACTTTTGAAGATGTTTTTGTTATGTTGACAGTTAAGTGTTTTAAATGGAAAAATCAATCCTACGTTTAAGCTGGTCAGCTTTTTGCTCTTGCTAGCATTTTATCTTCGTACTGTTAACATGTCTATAAATTTGTAAAAACAAAAAGATTTTGGCCTGAAATTATTTGTTGCAACTATCTGGATAATCCATTAATATTCATAATTTTTTTTTCACCTTTTAAATTATGAGATTTTTTTGCTTAAACTGTAAACTGAGTATATCTGGCCGCCTGATGGGCCAAAATCAAAAACTAAACTTTTGGATTAAGCTTTTCTCTGTATGTTTTAACTCAGTTGGCCAATTGATAACTAAGCAATGAATAAAATAATGTTCAGAGCTATTTATGTTGTGTAATTACCAGCCCTAAAATCTGTTAACAGTTCTATATTTGCAATCTTTTGCACATAGCTAGGAATATAGCTTTAAAACAAAACATTCAGTTCAAAGTTAATGGGCCATTTGCTAAACGTACATGGCACATACACCATATAGGCAACATTTAATGTCTGTCATGTTTATTAAGTTATATATTTTTAGAAGTTGTAGATCTTAAACATGAAAAATGTTATGCTTTTGTTGTTTGGTGCTCATGGCTGCCCCTCCCTGAGCCTGGTTTTGCTGGAGGTTTCTTCCTCTTAAAAGGGAGTTTTTCCTTTCCACTGTCACCAAGTGCTTCCTCGTAGAGGGTCATTAGATTTCTCTGTATTATTTTAGAGTCTATAGAGTCTATAAAGCACCTCGGGGTGACTGTTGTTGTGACTTTGTAGCATATGTAAATAATAGTTAATTGAATGTTTCAAAATTCACTTTTTATGTCTTTTGTGTAAAAATAATTATATATGTACACCTGTATTTGATTCAAGTATCACAATTTATTACAAAAACTAGAACTTTTTTTCATCTGTCAGTGCTGCCATGCTTTAAGCATATAACAATACAGTATAAAACCTCAACCCAAAGGTAGAATAGTAAAAGCAGAGATCATAGATGCTGACGCAGCATTACAGAAGTTAAGACATGCTGTTACTGTACAGGAAACATTACGACTGAAGTACAAGCATCTGTAAAATGTGCCATTGGCATCAGTGATTTGCATTTTACCATAAGCAATCTGACCCTTCCTCAATTTAAAGTGTCACAGGAAATGCCCCCTTGGAAAATAATTTACACGAAAATAAATACAAACACAAAAATGCTCTGCAAATGATCATGGATGTGCTGAGATATTTTTCAACAGCCCAAGGCACTCAGGCTCAAACATTGGCAATAAATATACATCATTCTTCAGACAAATCACATCAAGCAGGTGTGGTTAGAGAAAGAAGAGTGACAGAGAAACAATGTTGTCTAGTTCGTAACCTCTTGAAGAGCGCAGTCCTTTCAAAAAAACAAAAGTCCACCTGGCCTTTTTTCACAGTGAAAATCGCTGGCAGTCGAGACAGAAAAAAGACATATGAAGGACTCAGTCATTTTGTTGACTAGTGCGACATCTGTTCTCTAAAAACTACATTAACCTCTTACTGTATTTTTGATGCTGGCCTGTCATTTTGGTCTCTGAGGGCGACCTCTGCTCACTAGAATGGCATCACCTGCTCCTCCCGGATGCGCATTCAAGCACCACAGGGTGTCGGAGCGCTCCCCTTTTATTTTTCAGTGGCCCATCCCACGTGAGAATCTGGTAAAATATCTATCAAACTGCCCACAAGTGATGTTTTCAAATATCTATGACAACCCAGACGCTATTCACTGACACAATCTCCTCAGATTGGCTGACCTTTTGAATGAGTTTACCGAGGCCGTGACAACACTGGTTTTAGCAAAAACCACTGAGCTTCTCTTCCCTGCAGTTCAGTTCAGTTGAGCTGGCGACAGGCTTCGAATGTCCACTTCGAGGCACCTCCATAAATATCGAGGCTGGTCTCCATCCATGCAAAAACGTTGCCCACTTGCGCTTTGCTGCTGCATGTCGCTAGATTGTAAATTTCTTCCACGGACAGTTTACGATCCCAGATGTGAAAATTTGCCAGGTCTCCTACAAAAGCTTGCGTGGCATCGAACCCTCCTCCAAGCGTGTCCTGTGGCAAACACAGTTTGATTTAATAAAGGATGATGAGCCTGCTTCGTGAAGAGAAACCACAGTCTCTTTAACTATTTGGATGTTTATTTGCCAATCCAGTGGGATTTTTTGATGAGCTCTAACCTTATCAAATTTAAAGTATTCAATTTTTAAGGCTCAATGAATACAAATTATCCAGCTGCTTACATTTTGTTGTAATACAACATAAAATACTATAATGTATGATTTGTTGTGTGTTACTAAATCATGAGAAATAACATTTTTTTTAAAAGGTGCTTCTTTCGACTGGCAGGTGTGGAGCATTAAAACCAGGCTGTGCTTACTGCTTACCTGCTCCTGGCCAAGGATCAGCAGGCCCTGAGATTTGATGGGATGATACGGAGCCAGGTTTTCTCCACTCCCCCTCTTGACACCATCTTGAAAAGCCTCCCAAACACCATCACGAGTTGTCCAAGTCACGCAGATATGATGCCACTTTCCGTCGTTGATGAGAAATGGCAGCTTTGCTACCTTTAAAAAGTTCAAATGCAGGAATTATCAGACCTACAGTGGAAACGAGAATGTCTTACAGTCTAAAAAAAAATCGAGTGTTATTCGATTTTTCCTGCGTTTTTCTCGTACCTTGTCATTTATTAGAATCTCCATTGGATTGTTCCCCCACTCTATGAGAACCAGCTCGTTGGCTTGTCCAGGAACTGCGTAGGAGAAAGGTGTGCCCACTCCCGGGGAGGCGTTGGACTTGAGCCACATGCACACGGTGAGGGCATACATCTCTGGCAAACTCGTTTTCACTTTTGCGTACATGTAGTTGGTCCTCAGTGGGAACGTGAGCTGAAATTTATCCAGCGGCCTGTTTTCTCTCTGACCTGCCGTAGAAGAAACAGAAAAACAGGCTTGAACTCGTTTTAGAGGACGTGTTCTACCCCACACAGATATATCATTCCTAGTGCTCACATCCTGGGAATATTTCCTGGGAATTATACGTTACACAACACATCCACAATGGTGACGCGCCAGATTTGTTTTAATCTCGCGTGCTAAATCCATCACAGGAGTGGTAACGCTGTTAACGGCCATCTCTTCTTTTCATATTTGCCCGCACCTCATAGACTATATTTAACAGAAATCGCCGTAGACGGTTCTTCCGGAAAAAAGGAAGAAAGAAAAAGAAAAAAGCGAAAGAGAGCGATGTTGTAAATTCTCGTGTGTCTCTTGGAGCAAATGGCGGTGGCAGGTCACTTAGTGCATGTTTGAAATGGTCTAATCTGGCCAGAGTGGGAGTTGAAAACTGCGGGATATACACTGTCCCACCGGCTTTGTGCTCAACATTAAATCGGATATATAATAATGTAGCCCGCTATCCTAGATTGGACCCCCCCCCCCCCCCCCCCTCCTCTTGACTTTCCATTTTTTAAATCAATTTTCTTATGATTGCTTGCTCGTTACAGTCCCCAGCCCATATTGCTTACAACTAATCCACCACCAACTCTTTCCACTTACCTTTCTCCAGGTCGGTGATCCTCTGGTGTAGCGATGTGAGTGTGGACTCCACTCTCCCACGCTGCTCTGTCTCATTGCGGAGTCCGGGTTTGCCCTCTTCGATGCCGTTCACTCGGGACAGCACCTGCTTCTCCAAGTCATCGATTTTACTTTGGAGAAGGTCTTTCAGGCTGTTTGCCTGCACCGAGTTGTTGCTTCTGCTGAATTGCTGTCAGGGGGTAAAAAGTGCGCATTTAGGTGAAAAAGGTTCAGATTCCAGATTATATTTTATTTTGGAGGGTCACTGCCGTAAACTTGAACGAGCAATTTAACCTACGCAAAGAATGTTTTTATGTTCATCTTATGTTCACACTGCGAATTAATTTTAAGAATCTAGACTTGTTAACCTATTGTTTTATTATAATTTTTGTATGTTTTCCATCTTATTTGTCGCAAAACGAGCTGTACGCAAAAGTGTTTATATTCTCCCCGGAAACTGCAGCCCTACCTCCAGATTCTCTAATCTCTGCTTCAGCGACTGTAAAGTCTGTGATAGTTGCGTCAAAGTGTCCGCGGGGCCTCTGGACACGTCCCCCATCGTATTTTTGGTCCCCGCTTCTTTCCTCCTGCCCCCGGGCCGCGCGTCCCCGAGGTCTGCGCCGCTCTGGCTCTCACACCGAGCCAACTTCGAGGTGAGCTCTCTGATAGTCTCTTTTTGGTTCATGATCGTCTCCTTCTGCTGTAAAACCGTCTCCCGCAGCTGCATAACCGTGGTCTTCAAGTCCTCTCCCGGCACACTGTTCTGCAAGGTGGCCGAGCATATGTCCATATCCTTGGGTACGGACGTGCAAATGAACTGCGTCTGTCCGCCAAAGTCTTGAGACGAGCTCTCCAAGAAGACGCAGGAAAATAGAAAAAGTTTCCAGCAGATTTCTCTCTTTGCGGCCCGCATGTCGCCGTCTGCGCCGGGCTTCACTTTTTATTTATTATCGTCTTTAATTCTGTGCTTTATGAGCCGCAGTGACTTTCGCCAGTGTCCCCCTTGTTGTTGTACTCCGTCTCTGCAAGTGCGGCAGGTTTTTATACAGCGTGCCCGGTTCTGCGCAGAGCCGCTCTCACTGCATCACAACCGGTGGGAAGGGAGGGGGGGTCGCGCTGCCCCCGTTTAAAAGGCTCCGGAATCCGCGTCACATTCAAGAGATGAAACCCATTTCGCTCGCGGACTCCCACGTGTTAAATCTTTCATGGCTTTGGCTGTTTGTCATTTCTCCCCGTGTGATATTAATCTGGAAAACGCTGATTTGTAGATGGTAGTGGTTTGGGAGTTGGGGGTGTTGCTTTGCATGGCGGGGTGCCAGCAGAGCCAGCTGTGTTTTGTTTTGTTTAGGGTACACCTAAAGACTCTCTCTCACACATACACACTCACACACACATGCTGCGGGTGGATGCAGAGATCAGAAAGTTGCAGCAATTTGTGGCTGAGAGAGAGATAATGTGTGTGTGTGTGTGTGTGTGTGTGTGTGTGTGTGTGTGTGTGTGTGTGTGTGTGTGTGTGTGTGTGTGTGTGTGTCCCACAGATTCAGCACCGGGGACAGCTCCCACCACTTTACAGTATCAGCAAGAGCAAAGAGAGCGGCTCGTGTACGCGTTTAGTTCGTTTGAACGTGGAGAGCGTGTTTCATGTTTTCGTTTCAGCCTGTTTCTCCCGCTGTCATCTGGATCATACATGTCTATCTCATGGTGATCTGTGAGAATTCAACGTGAAAAGCGCTCTTCCCCCACAAACTCAGAGGCTATCTCTCTCTCTCTCTCTCACTCACTCACTCACTCACTCACTCACACACACACACACACACACACACACACACACACACACTCACACTATTTATCCCCAATGACCCGCTCTTGCAGTCAGTGGTCTGCTCTGCGCAATAATTATCTCAATAATTCAGTTTCTAAAATGATAATCTGTCCCCCAGCAATTTAGCCCATCTATTATTCAGGAAGGGCATTTTCCCTCCCGTTTCTCACTATCTTTTTATTCGGTTGGTGATTAAAATAAAATGAAAATACTGCAATTCAGTTACGAGAACATATTGTCTTTCAAATCAAATTTGATCTTTGGAAGAAAAAAAAGAACACAGGCAGGAGAGACAGGACTCCACGTGACAGACGGATGTTTGACAGAGGTGGTTAAATAGGTCATGCCATAATTACTCTCATCTATAGTGGGTCTCTGGGTTGTAGTTGCAGGTGCTTTTTTAGGTCAGGAATTAACACTGGATGATTCATTTGCTATATAACTGTGGTGTTAGTTTTATTATTGGATTACAAGCAAGTAGTCAAATAAAAAGTGTCCTGTTAGAATATTCACTGCTGTGCAAAAGTCATGAACGACACTTCATGACTTTATAATTTGGGAAGTAGGTGCAGTGATTTAATGAAACCTGGGCAACAATACACAAGGGAAAAACAGTTTATACAATTCTAATGAGCTTGAAAGTTAACATTTGGTATGACAGTCTTTATGCTTCAGCACAGTCTGAACTCTCTTAGGGAGCTTTCTTGTCATTTCTTTAAGTAGCTCTCCAAGCTTCTTGAAGGACATTCAAAGCTCTTCTTTGGATGTTGACTGCCTTTCTGTTCTGTTCTCTGTCTGTCTGGGTCCCACACTGCTTCAGTAATGTTGCAACCCAGGCTCCTGGGAGGCCAATCCATGGCTGATAATGCAACCGAGTTCAGACCCCTTCCAGATGGTAAAGCATGATGGATAAAAAAATCTGTTGGTACTTTTCTGAATTCACAATTCCATCAGTTTTGACACAGTCCCCCAAACCCCTGGCTCATTTGCAGCCCCAAACCATGCCAGAGCCTCCACCTTTGTTCAAGCTTATTGCTGACAATTTGAACAAAGAATTTCAAACTTGGATTCGTCACTCTAGAAGACATGTTGTCACGGATTTTCGGTCCAGTTCTTGTGTAATTTGGCATAACTCAGCCTTTTCTCCCCGCTTCCCTTCCTTAAGAATGTCTCCTTGACAAGCACTCTTCCACAGAGATCATTTCTGATGAGGCTTCAGCAAACAGTTGATGGATCCACCGATGGTCCAGCTGAATTTTCGTAGGTCCTGCATCAGGTCTTTGCTGGATTTTTCCCTTTTTCTTCAGGACATGACTTTTTGATATTGGTCATCTACCACCTGCTATGGACATTCTTTTTTTCAGGCATATTCTTTATTTGTTTTTCCAGCACTTGTCCAGTTTCCCTTAAATTTTGTCAAAATAAAAACACTGAAAGACTTTCAGGAAGCCTGGAGAACTACCACTCAAGACAATGTCTGACTTCTTCAAAGTGAAATATAAAGAAATTAATTCCAGCTCAAGACTTTTGCACAGTACTTTGTCTTTCTTTGCCTCACTTTTCACTTGTCACATCACTGTGCTTCTGTGTCATAATATGTGACATAACTGAGCATTATCAGGATTTACGTATGTATTACGTGTGTATTGCTAACTTAATGTCCCCTGAACTACTTCTCTCTGTGGATTACAGTCTATTTAAGTAATGCAGCAGAGTCTACTTTAAGTGGAATGAAAGGCCAGAGAGGTTTAGCGATTTTACTTTCCGATGTTAATCACTGATAGACGCTCTTTGATATTATGAAAAATAAAGATGAAACCAGTGAAAATGGTTTCTTTTCAGCATTTTAGTTTGGAATGAAAGTTGTTATAAAAGATGTTAAGGTGATGTAACTGTTCGGGTAGAGTTGCAACTGGAAGGCCGCTTATCTGGAGGTTTTCAGGGACGGGATGAACAAAGCTACAGAGGAAAATCCAGGTCAGTGGTCAAAGCCATTATATTTTGTGAGAGACCAAGCAGAATTCATCAAACCTTTTTGTGGAATTTTCTTGCAGCAACACAACTAGAGCATTCACAATACACCAAGCCGAGAATGTGGAAAGCACGGGGCCTATTACAGAGAAATGGTTCTTGGGTGAAATATAAACAGACAAAAACCCCAAAACTTTGATACATGTTGTGCAACATGAAGCCACGCTCTTTGGCCCTCCCAGGGCATCTTTACTGGCAGCGCCAAAGATGTGAGTAAACAACTTTTTGTCTCTTCAATATCAGCCATCTGGTAAATCTGTGCTGGTTATGTAATTACTGACAATGGACCACAATGCTTTTTTTTGCGTGTGTGTTTTTTACTAAGTCTATTCATTATCAGTATTGCTTCCAATAAAGTGATTTGCCAGAGCTGTAGCCATTGCCGAAATGTGCTAGTTAATGAGCCGAATAGACAAAGAAGTGAAACTGTGTTTTTATTATTTCGATTGACTTTATTCCACATAATCAGGCAGAAAAACCTAGACATCATCTACCCTGTGGGGAAAAGAGAGCAGTGCAAAACGTCCAAAGTCTAGCTCTCATTATAAATTCATTATTCAGGGCTTCCCACATAAACAAGTCTCGGAGCCATATGCTTAAAGTAGAAAAACCTTCTGTAGCTCCTCAGAAACACGCTGCACCTCTTCCCTTCACCTACTACTCCCGCCACTTCTCCTCCCTCCAGTCATGTGAAACCCGAAGAAGACACTTGAAGCAGACTGTTGTTTTGAAGAATTTCCAGTCTCTCAGGTTAACATTTTCCACTGCGTGTCACAAGTTCAGCCTGTAAACATTTCTGTTTTGCTGTGACTGCTGCATCAGCTATTGAATTAGTAATGTACTTAGCTGTGCTGTGCGTGAAATAATATGATGGTTTGGATAAATGTTTATTTGCTGTTCAAGTCGTTGTGCGAGAGGTGACAATCAGTGACTCTGGAGATGCTAATCTCACGCAAGCAGCTGCCAGTCGCTCTTATCACAACCCTGTTCGGTATCACTGCAGCTCTGTCGGGGATGTGCTGCCAGGCCTCTGTCCACCTGTTCTGGTGAACAGCTTCACCTTCTAATAGATTCAGACACAGAGGAAATGCATTCTCCAGCACTGGGGATCAATACTTGTAATTGCACATGCTGTCAATGTGCAATATGGTTTTTCTCCCTGATCTCTTTCCTACGTTCTGCTAAAGTGCTGCGATAATCTTTTTGGTTTTAATTTGTCCACTGACATTGTATAATGCTAGGGGTCTAAGTTCAGTAAACTGTAACATATCATACTACAAAGTGTGTATATAATGGTTTAAATTACTAATTAACATAGCAGAAAAAGTGTGTTTCTTGCAAGTCTTCTTGCAGTAACTCTTATACTGTGGGTAAACCTGTTTATTTTCTCTTTAAATTGTGCCACACATATTTTTATGCCCAAATTTGAGCACACTGGCCCTCTTTGAGAAGTCAGGAATTAATCAAGCATAACATTTATTCGCTAAAAATTTCAAGGATAACAACCATAATTGTATTTTAGCATTAAAACTGTTATTTCGATTAAAGCAACGTCTGCATCTTCATGCACACATAGTTTGACCGTTCTTGATTTAAATAATATTTTTGGAGGCAAAGGTCTTTTGTGTATTTATGTAAGAATATCTTGCCAATACATTTTCTCATTTCTGCTGTGAGTTAGTAATAACAGTAATAAGGTCAAAAAGATCAACCTTGGCATCTATGAGTAAGAACACTGGGAGAATTTAAAATTTCAAGTGTGGAAACTCAACTTCTGCCCTCAAAACTTTAAATTAGAGTTTAAAATAAAACAAAACAGGCTTGTAATGCAGACATCTGCAAAGTTTGATCCAATAAAAATGCAATTCAGTAACACGAGTGGTAGGTGGCTATATCAGCGAACATGCACACTTTTTGCAAACTTTTGTAATAAACACTTCCTGAAGCCAATGCAGGGGGCCCCGGGGCCAGAGGAGGTGTGTATTTTTATCGACACACACATGCTACAGGTATGTGTGTGTGATTATTATACAGATACACACCCATTAATGTAGCAAAGTAACGCTAACATTGCAGAGCTTTATCACCTCGTCACTCCGCTTCATTAAAGCTGAACCCTTGCTGTTTGAATCACACCAATTAGAGAAACATTTGAACACCTAGAGTGGAAAGATATTTACTGTATGCCTGAAGAAGCTGCAGGTTAGCGCATTCTGCTGTTTTCCCATTTTAGCGTGACCACTACTGCCACTGTGTCTGATAATTACTGGAAGGTATTTCATCATTTCCATGAACAAAAGCCTAATTAAGCCGCCTCTTTGTGCAGCAGGCCACAGCCATCCTCACTACTCCAGAGGAGGAAAACACTCTCCATTTTGGGGTCACAGGAACTTTACTTTTTAGGAAAATATCAGACAGCACAAAGTCCAAAAAAAAAAAAAAGCCCACAGAGTCTAATTAAAGTAACGACATTTTACTTATAACTTCTCATCACTTTTTTTGGTGATGGTGTTGGTGGGATGGGGATTATTTGCCTTATGGTGGGCAGATGGAGTTTTTTCATACTGTATTGCTTTCCTTATGTTTTATTAAAGGTTGTGATTTAATTGTTCGTTCCTTCTGCATGAGCCGAGCAGCCATCTGAAATTGATACAATGCATCATCTGACATCGGGATCATTATCTGCGCAACGTGGCAGTATTCTGCTTCTGCTTCAAGAAGATGAAGAAAATATATTACAGTGTGTGCGTGGAAGTGTTTTTTTTTTCTTTCTCCTTCCGAGTGCTCGGAGTACGCGGTGATTTGATACAGAATGCCGAAAATTACTGTTATGAATTATCAGTATTTCTTTCTTTTTTTAAAAGATTTTACAAGTATAGTCATTCATCATTTAATTCTTCTGATCTCATCTGCTGTCAAATGCATGCAAACTGTGAAGGCGCTGGAATATGAACAGAAAGCTTTATGAGCCGCTGTTGGTGTATGAAAAAAAAAGCAAACCGCCTTTTTTCGTAATGCAATCATACCACCACCGAGTGTCTTTGCTGTCATGGGCATGTTTAGATTTTATAGATTATCAGTTATTATGATGACATTATTGGTTTTTCTTCCTCTACACTGACTGTGTGCTTGCATCTGTGTTTCCTGCAGTGTTTTTTGTTTTTCGTCTCCTTCAACCACAGCCAATGAACTGATCAATATTACCAGCTTAAAAAGAATCAGTTATTTTAACATATATTTTTTAAGTAAATTGCTTCTTAATCATGCATCAAACTCTGTTTTACAATACTGTGCAGTTCAATTAACCAATATTATGCTCAAACAGTCGGTCTATTTGATTTTCGTGGACATGGAGGCTATACTGAATGTCAAAAGAGGTGCATTAGGTCATCTCTGGCTCTGTTATGATGTCATAGTGATGTTATCAGTGGTTATTTAAGCCTGGGCCTGAGGATTTGGATACTTTGATGAGCAGAGCTGTTTGTGTGCAGCTTAATGACACATATGCATTAGGTTTGTAGTAGTATTTTGCTCTAAGAATTTCCAACCTTTATTTTCTAAACTGTGGGAGGGTAATCCTAGCCATCATAGAAGAGGACATGGAGTACACCCTGGACAGGTTGCTAGTCTATTGCAGGGCTAACACGGAGAGACAGACAGCAATTCGTGTAGACATTCACAGCTACAGCATGGCCACTTTAGTTTCCACAAGGATGCTTTACTTGAAACCTTTAGAGAATTCCTCTTACCCATCAGTTACTCAAAACACTCTCCCTCTTTGTCTTCTCATTGCCATCTCTATTGAATTTGAATATTGTTTTGGGATGAATGCAAGAGGCACAGTATTCCTTCAGGTCCTGAAGGCATTCTACATTATGAATTAGACATCACACATTCTTACATCCACATCACAAATGGCCTTGTGGAGTGGATTTCAATCTCACCTCGGATCCCTTCAGTGCAGCTGGAGGCTGACTGCAGACTCCACAGACACTATGTTGCTCACCTTTATTGCTTTACATGAAATGCCTGCAGTTCCATTCCTCCATGAGTGTGATCCTTTTACAGCGATGTGAAAAATGATGCCCGCTAAACCGCAACTGTGAATTATTATTATTACTATTAAATACAGCTTAAATCAAAGTGGGAACCCTCTTCAGAGCCACCTTTCTACTTGTACATCATCCGTAACACAACAGGCAGGTTTCTATTTGGCATCCAAAGTGAGGGTTGTAAGAAAAGATTAGGCATAATGCAGAAATTGCATGCAAGTGTGATATAAAGTCATATCACTCACTGGTGCGGTGCACACTTCTCTGCTCAGCTTTAGTCATTATTTACTTGATTTCCACACGAGTCCATATGTTCACGGCACGTTTCTGTGGCACAGACCAGCCAACCGGGCGGGCACAAGCACTGTGTAGGTGGGAGCCTCATGTTTGTGCACCACTCGGCTGTCAAAGAAGCCGTGGAAGCATGAAGCGCTGTCAGGAGATGCAGTCTAATGAAGGGATGTACTCTCGCCGAGCAACACAAAGGGAGAGTGACTGACTTGTTCAAGGCCTCTGTCTGGCACCTTTTCTCTGCAGGAGGGACTGAAGACATCATGCTGGATCATGCCTAGCCAAAAGGAAAAGAAAAAGAAAAAAAAGTTAAGGCGACTCAAGGAAAAGTTGTGCTTCTTCATCTTATTAAGATTCAAGCGCGCCCACGCTGTGTTAGTAGAAGGACGATTGATTCCAGCCTGTTAATCAAGAGAAATGACAAATTACAAAAACTTGCAGATTCTGTGAAATTTTGATGCTGTTTCAAATACAGACTAAATGCTGAAAGTAATAATAGGAGTAACAATAATGATAATTATAAACAAGAAGCACTCAGAGACTGCTTTAGCTATTATTTACTTGCACCGATGCAGCTCACTATCTGGGCAGTGTTTACTTTTAATAGAATTGTATTGTATTTTGTATATATTAATTTTGATTTCCTTGTTCTTTTTAAACTTTGTCAAGTTTGTAGTGCAGTAAAAACTAGTGAAAAGTGCTTTTGCTGTTTGCCCATTTTAATATACTTGACACGATTTAGAGCGTAATTATTTTTTTTATTTAGCTCTAATTCATGTTTAGCGTTCACTTAGCAAGAAATATTAAGTGGAAAAAAATTTAAATGTATTTAAATGGTTATAATCTGTTACTGGCAGTGATGGGAATAAAGGGGTTACAAGTAACCGCGTTACTAACGGTGTTACTTTTTTCAGCAACAACTAATCTAACTAATTACTATTCCTATCGTTACAACGCCGTTACTAACAAGAAAATGCGGTCCGTTACTGTTTTTTAACAAACAGACGGTTGAAGCTGTCTTCAGCTTACGCATCTTATATCAGTTGCACGGAAGTAGCTGACTATGTAAGTAATCTGGGCGCTACAGCTTTAAACAGCTGCAATCACTTTCTGGAACAACACCTGGAGCTAAGGGGGCAAAACAATCGCATGAGTGCTGCTGTTTGACTGAAGAAGAATAAAGTAGTCGTGGTGAGACAATCACATGACCACTTCAAGATTACAAAGCAACAAGGTGATAGATACCAGTTTTTAAATTGTGTTGATAGGCCACGTAAAACCACAGTCATGATAAACAATATATACACGGTGTTTTTTCCTGAATAGTTTCCTCACATTTGCTGTCTAAGGACAGCGCAGCAAGCACTCTCTGCTTATGAGCAAAAAATAAAAAAACAAAACAAAAAACAGCCCGTTCGTGTTGGAGGAAAAATGTACCGTGTCAACCAATCAAAAATGATATGGCAACATGACATTTGGTTGTTTAGAGAGAGAGAGAGAACGGGCTGGAGAAAGATAGACAACAGAGAGAGAGAGGGCGAGTTTTGAGATGTGAGAGATTTGTGATATTTAGCGTGTGTGTAGTTAATATGTTGTCTTGTGTAGTTAGTGTGTAGTGTTGTGGATAGTTTTGTGTTGTGTGTCAGAACAATGAGCTGCTGTCTCCAAGTAGAAAACAGGAGTGATACACCTGCTGCTGTCAGACCTGCAGGTATCAGGCTGTGATGTTTTCCTTTATAGTGGACAGAAATATTTGGAGCAGCACAAATAATTTGTGTGGCCTCTTACTGAATGCAGAACAGCTGATTGTTCTGTAAATAGTTTGAAATGGTTATTTAAAAAAGCGTAAAAGGTAAATGGATGCAAAAAACTTTGTTTGCAAAACTTGTGCATAGTATTTAAAAATTGACAATTTATATTTGAATTACATTTATGAAGTATGATTCAATAAACATGTTTGTGGTTGTTACGGTAAAAATATCACTTTTCTATTCGGATTTTATGGGGTTTTTTTGTCTCTTTTTAGATCTATTGTGTTAATACAGTATATCAAAATAAAAACATAATTGTAAAATCAGACACGTGAGGTTGTGCTGAGAAGGATGATACCAAACAAGGCAAAGTAAATCGTTTTTAAAGGTGAAATGTAGAGGAAACATCAAAAGTAGTGAAAAATGGCCGATTATACCCTGGACCCAGTGGGTTAAACATTTTTTTTCAAGTAATGCAATAGTTACTTTTCAAGTAATTCATTACTTTTTGAATCTTGTAACTCAGTTACTTTTTGAAGAAGTAACTAGTAACTATAATTTATTACTTTTTCAAAGTAACTTGCCCAACACCGGTTACTGGGATGTACATAACAAAGTCATCATAAAATTGATTAACTATTTTCAAAAAGTATCCCATGGCAACAGGTTCTACTCCGCCTGACAAGCTTTGATCTTTTTTAATTGTCCCACATAGCATTTTTATCACTTTGACCTTCAGATTACTTTATTGACCTTGAAGGAGAGGTCAAAGGCCAAATGTGATGTGATAATATGATTTTTTTAAATCTTTGTATGATGCTTTCTACATGTTCACAATACACACCACACTTATAAGAATCACAGCTTTTTCAGTTACAAGGTTTTTTGTCAATTTTCAACAAATTACAATAAATCTTAGGTTGACCTTGGTGGATGTAAGTCAGATCTTAATGGATTGTTACATCCCTACAATTTTTTTTTATCAGAAGAGTATATCAATGCTTTATGAAAATAGCTGATTAGTGTAACTGCTAGTCACCTTATGCATTGCTGACTATAACAACATTTGTAGCATGCAGGAAAAAAAAGATATTTTATCATAGTTTAAAATAGAACACAAATTGAATCCAGGACACAGGGGTGAGCGTGTGCAGCTGTTTATTACAGTAATACAGACATTATAATGTAGGACCACTGAAGTTATATATAGTGGTGGCCAGGCAGCTGACAGTACAATACTCTAAAGCACTAAGAAAGTGTTACAGTATGAATCTGTCACTGCAGATTATAGTAAATAAAGAAGAAAAAGCCTAAAGCATGCAAAACAAGCTGCCACTACTTTTCTGTAACTTAACAAGCCCGTTTTATAATTTGCCTGAGTTGGCAAATGTGGAGCACTGCATGATGTAAAACTACCTTTGCTACATTTTCCTCTAGAAGAATATTCACTGAGCATGTCTGGATACACACAGTGGGTTTAAAAGAAGCTCGACGTGAACATGACTTCTGTTTGTTTACAAGAAGACTCGGGGGACACTTTTAAATACAAGATGAAGACAGAAGTGTTTACATTGCAGGACACTGTCAGTGAAAGGCCGAAGCCTTATTGTATTATGTATGTGTAGCAGGTGGAGTCGCTACAAAAATAGATCAAACGTGTCCACGCAGGCAGGACCCGAAGAACCGTCGGTCCTCGAGTGAGCAAGAATCTGTATGTCAGAAACTGAAAGCAGACATACTTCAAAGTTTATTCAGTGCCGTGTGATCCCTTGACAGGTCACATCGAGCTTACGCATGTTTGATTATTCTCCAGGCTTCCACCTGTATGTGAAGTCCACCAGACACGACAGGTATGCAGCTGTGCTTGATCCAGGATGCCGTATAGGAACCGGGATATTACTGTGATGTAATGTGGGAGCAGATAAGGCCAGGAAAGTAAAGATGTATTGATTTTTCTGTACATCAAGGTCGCTTCCTCTCTCCATGTATTTCCCTCTTTGGGAGTGTGTTTGTGTGTGTGTGTGTGAGAAACTGAAAGCATGGCACATTGCACACACGAAAGCTTTTTTCCTTGACTAAAGAATGTCTGATCTGAGGAAGTCACACTGTTAGTATCTTTGATGTTTTGTACAGTCACAGAGAGCGATTGAGAAATAATGCAAAAATAAAAACAGTTAAGTCACGCCTTAATGCTTTTAAATGAAACTGATCAGCAACTTGGTAATAAATGCTGTCCCAAGTCGATGCATTTTTAACCAGTGCTTTGCAGCGTCACAAACATCTTTGCTTTGAAAATGTAGTCCTGTATCAAGCTTGTTCATAAGTGTGTCTACATCTGTGTGTGTGTGTGTGTGTGTGTGTGTGTGTGTGTGTGTGTGTGTGTGTGTGTGTGTGTGTGTGTGTGTGTCTTTAGTACATAAAAAAAGAGCAGGATCAGTGCCTCCACATGAAGGCTCCCTCCCAGAACCCCTGCCAGAGAGAAGCCAGCATCACATCTGTGTGGAATACTAAAATCGTGTCAGAAAGTGCAGGCAAATATTTCTGTACACCAGCTCTTCTCTACAGGGAATGAAGTTCACATAACTGCAGCAATCTCTATTTTTTCCCCAACTTCTCAGCCTCCTTCCTTAACGCTTTCAGTGTTTTTAGTGATCTCTCTGTTCAGATTTAAATGTGATATTGGACTGTTTTGCTTCAAAGGACGATTTTGTTCTCTTTTATTGCCCCATTTTTTGTCTTTTTAATGCAATGACCACTCCCCACAGACACACACACACACACACACACACTCTGCCAGCCTTCTCTCAGGCGAGAACCAGAGAGCCCCCACTTGCCCAGCAGCATCAATAATACAACTAGAACACCCCCCAACACTACTTGCTTCTAAAAATAGACCCTCTTTTTTCTTTAATATTTAATTTGCCCCCTTCTATCTTTCTTTCTCTTTCATTTTAGCCTTTTTCTCTATTCATTGTCTCTAAATAGGTGATGAGAAAAGATGTCAACAGATGAGTGTTTGTTTCCACCTTTCTACTTCCTATTTTCCATCAGTGACTCTGTTTTCCTGCTGTCCAGCTGCAGCGCTCTGCAGGACCCATCCTTTTAATTTGTATGTGAGTAAGGGCCAAAACTTTTAAACTAGTGTTTTTGTTTATTAAAACACTGTAGTTTAAAAGCACTAGATAGATAGATAGATAGATAGATAGATAGAAATTAAAGAGTATTAAGTTGTGTGAAAATTAAAGTTTTCACCTGACTCTCTCCACCCTCACTGCTTCCACAGGGATTAAAAAGATAAATAGCAACCTGGTGCTGCTAATCAGATCGAATGCACTTGATTTACTGATCATCAGCAAGTGGGAGAACCTCTACAAAGCAGCATTCACCTTGCATTGTGCTGGTATTGTGCAGTTAACACACACATTAAGGTGTGTGTTAACACAATGCCAAGGAGGAAACGCATTGATAATGATCTGAGAGAAGCAACTGTTGGTGCCCATCAATCTGGGAATGGTTATAACGCCATTTCCAGACAATCTGAAGTTCATCATTCTAAAGGTGAGAAACATTCAAGACATCCCAGCAAACTCACCCCAAGATCAAACCGTGCAATGCTCAGAGCTACATCAAAGTCTACAGACCTCAGTTAGCATGTTAAATGTTAAGGCAAAGTAAATTAGGAAAAGGCTGAACAGCTGTGGCTTGTTTGAAGGGGTCGCCAGGTTTGAGTGTCCCTCTATAAAGCACATTAAATAAAAAAGGCACAAATGTCTTGGCATGAACATTTGCCCACACATCTGGAACAATGTCCTTTGGACAGACGAGATCAAAGTGGGGACATTTGGACACACTTCCATACTTGACCTCATACCAGCTGTTAAGTACGGCGGTGGTGGCGTGATGATGTAGGCTTATTTTGCAGTTGCAGGTGTTGTAATAATAACCCAGTAAGTCCAGACTTCTGAAGCAACACTGTAAAGACAAATGGACCAAAATTCCTCCCCAATCATGTGAGAGAATGCTAAAGATTATTTCAAGTTATGGCGGCTAAATGTGCATTTGATTAGTCAAGCATTTCCTAAGATGATCCTGATACAGCAGCTCCATAAATACACATTATTAGGTGTTTGTGGTTTAATCTCTACCAGCCAAATTTCCTCACAGCACAGTTTTTGTATCCACCAGAACTAATTTTCTAATCTTATCATCCCTGTTTGTAGCTCATTAATATGCTGCTAATTTGATGAATTCTGTACCGGAGATATTAAGGGTTCCACACAAACAGCACTGCAAAATAACATATTACTGAGTAAACAACCGTGAAGGCTTTTGTTGTTAAATGGCAGATGTATGGGAAATCCTTGTATTTAATTTCTATTCCTGGACTCATCATACTTGTGACTGATCTGCTGCTGTGGTTTAAAATGACTGTTAATCATTTTTAGGTTCATTTCTTTCAGGTTTCAGGTTTCCACTCTAAACTCTGTGTATACCATGTCTTATAGCAGGAAAAGTACACGTAGTAACAGGTAATTATGACTTTGATTTCAGTAAACTATCCCAGCAAAGAGAGCAAGAAATGCAATAGTTGTAAAAACTAAATAATAAGGCAGAGGATTTACATTCAGATAAGTTCATCTTTATTTGAATGATCAATAGATTGAACTTAAATATTCCTATATGAAAAAAGGGATTGAATTTTAAAAAAGAAAGAAAGAATATAAATAAAAGGTGTAGCTCTTACTTCTGTTTGTTAAAAAGTACAAGAAAAAGATTCCTTGCTTTCTCAGAGTACTTCTCAAACAAGATGGGGGAATTTCCTACTGTGACTGTCTGTAAGCTTTAATCTGCCATCACAGCGACAGATCCAAGCAGAAGGGAAATGCTCACAGAGAAAATCTTGTATGTTTTCAAACCAAAAGCAATCGTGATTCATGCATTCTCGGTTTCTCCGAGAACAGTTCATTTCCCATTGAACAAATACGGTTTTCATGTGGGAGGCGATTTCAGGGGTGGCTGAGTGCACCTTACCCAACGCTGGGTGCACACGTGTGTTTTCCTGGGCGGCTTTTAGTTTTGTGCCCTGCGCCCGATGCTGCAGTTCTGCCCATGAGACTCCTTTGACCCCGCCTCAGACCAATGGAGGGGAAAGAAGGGAGGAGAGGAACGCTCTGCTGAGAGTTGACTTACTGTTTGTTATGTAAAGTGTCCTGATGGGGCACAAAGGTGCCAGCTGATGGGCAGAGAGTTGCTGATGGTGGTTTCAGCTCTGCTTACACATCAGTGTCTCCTTTTGTAATTTAGATCTCTAATAAGCAGGTTTTTTAAATTAACACCACCTCTGGAAAAACAAATACAGCAGTTGGATGGATGTGAAAAAATGACTTTAATATAGGATACAGGAACTAGTTTCAGCGGCATATTTAACTTCATTTTCTTCTGTTTTTAAAGTTATTATTCTCAACACAGAATAGCCTTTACCTTCAGCGTGTTGACTAATTTAGTAAAATTACAATTTAGCTTTTCACGGTGCTCATTATTCATCTCTTTCTAGTTTCCACTCTGATACATTAACTTCATACGATAGTAAACAATAGATTAATTCTCATTGTTTTAGCCTCATAAATCATTCCAGATTATTGTCTTAAGATGTTGGCAAACACATTTTCACCGGCATCGTCTAATGAGGTGTGCAAATTGGTTCTGGCAGGCAGGATTATAGGCGCATTTGTAGTAGGCCACTGTGTCAGGATAGAGCTTACCTGAGCAACATCTTAATGTGATGGATGAAGATGGACTAAACTCAAATGGTGTTGCTTGCGATGAAACGCTGCACAGAATTCCAAATCAGGTGTCCAGAGAGTAGAATGCACAACATTGCAGCGTAATGCATCATTACTTCAGCGCTGCATCCTCGTTTTTGATATCAAATAAACTTTGATAGCGAGGAAATGTGAGCTTTTCTAGTCAGTCATTCAAAAGTATAAATAACAGTGATGTGAGAGCAGATTCGTGATACCAGGAGGGACTTTTCTAAGGCACTGGATCCAGCAACCTTCTACCTACTTTAAAATCAATCACAGTATAAAGCTCTCTGTTCTCGGAAGACTGAACCTCTCACACAGGCTTTCTTTCTTCTGCTAACCTCAGAGGGATCTGTCTGTTACCAAGTCAAAAGTTTGAAAACTGTTTTCAAATCTAAATCCGTGGGAGAATATATATTGTCTGGCAAAGAACTCCCTCAGATTCTGAGCAAAACTTTCTGAAAGCCCTTGGCGCGGCAACTGAACTGGCATTAATGAACGTGCTCGCCGTGATGCCATCCTCTGCTGTGTCACCAGTGTGAGAGTGAGCGGAGGGGTGCTTCCCCTCCACCTTCTTATTATTATAATGCATCAGTGGCGTCTTTAATGTTTTTGTTGCGACACTCAGATGTAAATAAGTTATTAATGTACAGTGAATGCGTCAGGGCTCGGAGCAAAAACATCCAAGTAGAACAAGTTGAATCAGATGAGGTTTACACAGTTCAGTAAATAGAGAATGTGAACTGCTTGTTTTATTGTCTTAACTCTATGTACGATAGAGACAAGACTCAATAAAACAAAACGTTGCAGCGTAGTACCAGTGGCATGCATACAGTATAACTTTGACTTTGACCTAAAACTATCAAAAGAAGATTGTTATTTCAGTCTGCAATCATGTTTGGTGGCACTGCTTTGGAACATTTATGAGTATTAGCAACATGTCACAATACATGTCACAATGTCAGGTTACTCGTTCTTCACTTTTGATCCATTTTTTAGAAAAAGGACCCATGGTACTCAGAGGAATGACGAATTCTGACGCATTGGTATGTGTCAATAAAGACGTGCTTTATTGACGTCTTTATTGACCATAAGAATAGCTGCAGAGAACAGGCAAAGACCACCTTCCCTAACATCTGATGCAGATCCTTTCATTTAGGTGTCTAAGCAGGGATGAAATATGACAGAAACTGCTCAGTTCAGAAAACATTTTCAAGGGTTCCTCCCACTAGCCTTTCATGGGGTAAAAAGTTAAGGCAGAAGTACCGAGTTTCCTTCTAACCCCAGCAGTTTGTTTTCAAGTACCTGAAAGCTAACTGCAATCCCATCAGCCACAGCTGTACTTAGAGCTTTGTTTTAATGTTACCATAGCAGCATGGCAAAGTTAAACGGGTCGAAGTTATTGTGAGCATGTTAATAAGCTGCTAGTGAGGGCTGACTGAATGATTTTTCTCCCTGAAAGTGTTTATTCAAGGTTACTGTAAGATTGTAAAGTCAGTGCAGATGAAGGCATCAGAAAGAAAGTTCAGTCCTGTGGGCAGAGGGATAAGCAAGATATTCCAGGTTTTCTTCTACCCAGAAACACTTTCCAGTTCCTCCTCAGGGAAGGCAGTCTCTGCGAGAGGAAAATATATAATAAGAGATATAGAATCTCTCTTGTGGGTGTACCCCCAGCTCTCTACCCGATTGGGTAAGCCTTCTTATGTCACAGAGGAGCTGTGGTTCTACTCGAAGCTCCTAACCCTTCCTCTGAGGTTGAGCCCAAACACCCTACAGAGGAAACTCGTTTAGGCCACTTGTATTCACAGCCTTTCTCTTTCAATCATTACCCAGATCTCACCACCACAGGTGAGGATGGGAATGTAGATGTACTGGTAAATCAAAAGCTTCTCACTTTGGCCAAGCTCTGTTTTCACAACCACAGTCCAGTACAATCCCCACATTATCACTGATGCTGCCAGTGATGATTCTTGATTATGTTGGGGCATTGAGGAAAATTTCTCAAGGGGCTTCTCAAACTCATGTCATATCATCTGAATCCAACAACAAAAATAACAATAACAAATGTTAAAGTTCAAAGTAAACAAAAGAAATATTGTGATGCTCATGGAAGTTAAATTATTCAATCGAGTGTCTCTCCCGCACAGCTGAGGCTAGACTAGCAGCATTTGGCTATTTAACATTATATTTAATGGTTATTAGCTGCTCCACTCGCCACTGTGCTGCTTTTCTCTGCTTCCTCTTTGTTTCCACTCACTTCATTTTCTTTGTGTTGTTATCATGTTATCAGTAGGTTTATTTAAACAGAATCCAGTCCGGTGGGACCCCGTTAGGTCTCACTACTCTCATTGCAAACTTTGCACATTGCTTATGCTCTGGCTTATAGTTTGTGAGCCTTCGAGGTGCCCCCACTGGCCTAGGGCCCCAAATAGTCCCTATTTCCACTTAGTCGACTAAGAAGTCCCTAATCTTTACCAAAACAATCTCGAAAAGTTGTAAACTAATACCTTCTGCGTGTCCAAATTTTCCAGAAAAGAATGACAAACAAAAGTTAAAAAGTTAAGTAAGAGCAGCCTTTTGGCTCTTGTGTATTGTCATTTGGGATCAGGACAGACACACTTCCACAGTAACTGATGAAGGAAACAGCAAAGCAATGACGATGAAGAGTGGCCATCGACTGCTGAGGCTGGGGAACGAGCCTATGTTCGTGTTAAATGTAATGTTTCACAGATTTGTGAAGCCCAGCTCATGCTAAGTCAGTTTATTTACCATTCTCTTACTCCCTCCTCCCCTGCTCACTTACTCACTCAGCCAGTTTTCTGGGCTTTTTCTCTCATTTTCCCTGTTACGGTTTTTTTCCAACTTATGTTAAACCACCTTGGGTCAAGTACTGTTCAAGGTTTCGATCTTCCTGCTTGTAGAGCTTTTGCAGATATTTTCCAGTGTCAGCATATTTTTCTGCAGCATTGAGAGCATGGAAACACGTTAGCTTGTTTCCACTAGCATGCTACCTTCCCAGCACACAATATTTTAGCCCTCTGATGCATAGTGGTCACTGGAGTGGACAGCTACTAAAACGTACATATCTCTTTAATGCATTGGTTTCTATGGTGGAACTGCATATTAGCCTCTAGAGTGCTCTCTGCTGCCATGCTCCATTGAGGTCAATTCAGTGTTCAGTTAGTGCAACTGCAAGTAAATTTCCTCTGAATCAAAGATGGCAGACAAACTGTCACCCCTGCCGACCACTGCTGGCATATCCTGTCAATCCTTCTATGCTAAAAGAGCCCAACAGGTAAAAAAAATATGATGATATGCAGTAACATCTAGGGAAGGATATTATCTGTTTGGAATAAGAAATTGTTATGTCTAATATGTAGAAAACTACAATTAACCATGTGTCCACTGTAGTGGACATCATGCATTACCCACTATATTTTTTTAACATAAGTCATAAATTGTCTCACTGTTTTTTGGGACTGTTTTTCGTTATAAGTAAGCATATAATTGTTACATTTATAAGCTACTCATTTAAAATATATATTTCTGTGCAGATCAGCTGTAGTTTGAGTTACTATAATAATTATTTTATCATATTTTGTAGACTTCAAATGCAGCAAAGAATAAGGCAGCGTACAGAATAGTCCAGGAAATTCCATCCAGCTCCAGTGATGATGATTTCATTGATGAGTGCAGTGATGAGGAGTTCAGTGATAAGTCCAGTGATGATGAGAGTGGCTGCCAGAGCAGAACAGAGACATAGGAACTACGGATGATGAAGACACAGACAGTCAGGATGCAGAAAGTGAGAACGATGAGGGGCAGGATGAAGAGGAAGGTCAGTATGATCAGGGAGCTGTGGGAGATGGGTACATGGCACCTGACCATACTCAAGCCCGCAAAAATATTTGGAAAGTCCAAGACAATGACTTGGTTGGAGACTTGCCTCCTTTTCTAGGAGAGTGGAAATTGAATGTGGAGGGGAAGGATCCCATAGATTTCTTCAGACATCTGTTTCCAGCAGATCTAATTGATAATATAACATACAACACCAACTTGTATGGGAAAGAACTGTCAGTAACAAGAGAAGAGATTCACCCTCCAGCAATGCAAAAGAGGAAGACCCAGTGGGACCCCACAACCCGTGAAGTGGAGAGCAGTCATCAAAGTAGCCTGTGAGGTCAGGTTTGCCACAGGATATCACTGGCCCCAACTGACCGAGGTGAAAAATGCAAACAGGTGCCATGATGTTGCGTGCACACGGAAGACCAAATACATCTGCATGCAATGCTGTGTGCCATTGTGCCCTGGATGCGTTGCAAACTTTCGCACAGCCTAGGTGTGATGAACATAGAACTGTTTGGAGATGCAGAGACTAAGATGTCAGTTTGTGTTTTCTTCCAGCATGCTACTAAGGGCTTGGTAATACTGTCCTGCATCGTTATAGAACTGTGTAGACTCAAAAATGTTTCTCTTGTTGGAGATAGTTTGCCATATTCAGGTGTAGGATTCACAGCTAGGACTGTTGATTGGTTTTGTTATTTACGTCTAAACATTGGGGCCTTATGAGTTGAAAGTTCCAAAAAAATTGCTGAGATGTTTTTCAAAGGATACAAGCAAACAAGTGTTTGTATATTTACAATAGAACACGAGGTAATTAATTTTTACAGTAAATTCACAGTATTTCATGCTAGGTGCTCAGGCGCATGTAGTCCACTGGAGTGGACAAGTTTATAACTTTATAAAAAAACATATTTTTGGAAAAAAAAGAGTTAAACATTTTTTTTCATGTCCTGAGAAGAATAAAAGCACTTAAGAAAAAAATCTTGACCAAGGCTTTCATAATTCATGCATCAGAGGGTTAGGCTTGCTTTGTACCTTTGCTCAAGAAGGCCTTCAATTACATCAGGAATTCAGAGACTGATGAGACTTCACTTGTGTAAGTACGAACCGCAAGGCAGCGTCGCCTTGCGGTTCGTACTTACACAAGTGAAGTCTCATCAGTGAAAATCCTTGGATGTCAGTGCTGAGATGAAAGCTAAAAGCCATCTTCTCCCAGCAGAGGCACTGCTGGTATGAATGCTAGTACTAAATCTGAAGGGGAAAAATGGCTGCAGATGCTCTACATGCATATAACAGTACCTCTATATTTACTTTTTAAAAGCCCTGCTCGTCATGCATGCGGGATGGTTTTGGGCCAGGCATCGCAGCATCTTCTTTAAAGTGGCTAGTCCTCACTCCTCAGCATTTCTTGAAAAAAGTGTACTTTGCCAGTTTGAAATACGTGTGCAACCAAAGGATCTTCTACCTTTTCTTAACAAGACCTTCAATTACATCAGGAATTCAGGGAGACGCTGGCTGGTGGTTTTCAGTTACACAAGTGAAGTTTCATCACTGAAATTTCTTGGATGTTTGTGCTTAGATGAATAATAAGCCTCACTGCGAGTAACTTTTCTAAATCCTGATTTTGCGTCCTGAGAATGGGTTTCTTTTAAACTCAGAGCCCATGTGATTCCTGTAAGAGCTCAATATTTTTATTGTATTTGCCTCAGTAAGGCTAATTTAATATCTCAACACCAAATACTGCCTGTTTACACTGGAGACACCTCTCAGGGCTCAGCAGCTGTCAATTCAAACTCAATGTGCCTCACAGGTGCCAGATCCACTCTGCCTCTTGTAAGCCTTGGTGCATCGATCAAAGCAAACTTCCAGCCAGGGATTCAAAATGCAATACTGTGCATTTCTGCAAAGTCAAACTGACCAGGCTTTCAACTTACTGAAGGTTCAATATTTTCTGAGAGCAACACTAACACCAGAAAATAAATGTGATCATGTGGAGTTTTGGTGTTAAAGTACCCCATATGGAAAGATATATATATAAATCGTATAAAGTTTGTATCTGTCTTGTGTGAAACTTGTATGAAAAGCATATAAGAGTGAAAACAGATATAAGATCCCTTGAAAAATTATATAATGAAACTTGTATGTTTTGGATACTTACTAAAACAATATATGAAAGTAATGAGAAAGTGGCCACTTTCATGAGTAATCACATATAAGTTTTTACTATTTCTTTTCCATATGGGACAGTATACATACAAACATTATTGTTTATGGGACTGAAACATGAATGTTCTGTTTACTAGTAACATACAAAGCACTGGTTCGTGCATATTTCTGTCTCAGTTTTACCAGGCTTCCAAGAAAACTCAAAGAAATGTTTCCATATCGTTCAAAGCTAGTCCTCTGTGACGTCAAAAGGAGGCGAAAAAAGTTTAGAAAATAAAACAAAAATAAATATTTGTCAATACTTAACACATGGTTGAAGTATGATTGGTACAAAACCTCTTTGGTTAGTTTTCTGGTTCATAGTTTACGCACTATGAGATGTGAAGTGTTATGTATTAGCTCCATGGTGATAATCATAAATACATGGTACACACAATTAACACAGGTAACTATAAAAAAAAAACCATCAGCAATGTTAGAACCAAGAGTTCTTTTTTGGTTTTAAAGATTGATGTTTTGTTGACCCGTCCATCCACTATAACACTTTGCATGTAGACTTTGTGTGCTCTGAAAGGTCATCGCATCAAGTTTATCATCCTCTGATAACCTCGGTTTCTGGAGAAATGTGTTATTTAACATATAGCTTCTTTTAAAGCACTAATGACTGATGAGCCACTGGCATCTAAGAGGTAAGATTAGTCTCAGTGCTGACTTCTTAAATATGGACCCCTGTTATGGGCCCATTTCTCATTATGTTGAGTTTTTTGTGTTATTTTGAAATCTGTGTTTGTATTACACGTCATATCAATCATCTTTGGGTCTTTTTTTCTGTTTCCTGCCCTTGTTGATTCAGAAGTCTTAGTACATATGCATTGTTGGGGAGTAACAGAATGCATGTACCGGCGTTACGTATTTAAAATCCACAATATGAGTAACTGTATTTCATTACAGTTACCGTTTAAATAGGTGATAATGAGAATACAGTTACTTTGTTGAAATAAATCGATTACACGATGGTCATTTCCTGCTTCATATGTTAGGCTGTCCCCTCTCTAATTTTGGTAATTAAACAAATTGCTGGAAACCCAAACAAAACACACAATAAGAGGATCTAATGTAAGCGTCATGTTAATGTTGGTGGCGTCAGTGACACAGTGGACCCCAAGCCAGCACAGCAGAGCCAGAAGTGCACGGGCAGGAATGCATTTCTTACTTGGAAATTCCAACACCAGCGAAATCTGACCATGCAATGCAAATTCTGTTTGCCACCAAACAAGCTGCTGTCAGCAGAGCAGCAAAACACTTCAACCTCCAACCTAAAGAAATACAGAAAAGACTTTTCTAACTTGCTTTTCATGCACAGCAAACATCTTTGGTGCCAAAGAACTTTGTATATAGACATTTGTAGTTCCAAAGACTGACCAATACAGACTTTGGAGATCCCCTAACCCAGGGGTGGGCAATCCCAGTCCATGAGGGCCGGTGTCCCTGCAGGTTTTAGATTTCACCTTGGGTCAACACACCTGAATCACATGATTAGTTTGTTACCAGGCCTCTGGAGAACTTCAGGACATGTTGAGGAGCTAATTTAGCCATGTAAATCAGCTGCGTTGGTTCAAGGACACATCTAAAACCTGCAGGGACACCGGCCCTCGTGGACTGGATTGCCCACCCCTGCCCTAACCTGTATCCTTCCTCTTCTACAGCCATAAGGTGGTTGTTTTGACCTCGATTGTAATTGACACTTATAAATAAATGTCACCCTTATCAGTGCATTAGCTGATATTTATTTAAACTAGATTTTCCAAGACTTAAGTTAAACTGTAAGTTTTAACTGTCCTGCAGAAGGGGTTATATTTTGAAATGATAAATAATCCAGAAGAATTTCTGCACAGTTGCTTTAAATGAAGAACTGCCTGTGGTACTATGTTGAGTTGTCCACCCTTAAAAGTTTCGTTTTTAATGACTCATGTTTGCTACAAATACAAGTGCAACAAATAAGCTGGCAAGAATAAGAAAAATGTGTATATGTGGTCCAAAAAAGTTTAATTTAGAAAGAAAAAAGTATCATCAAATATTTTTTTCCTCCCCACTTTCCAGAGCAGGATTTTGGCTCTGTGCTATAGTGACTCATTGTGCATCTGTGTGAGCAGGCATCAGTGTGAGCTATTTAGGGAGGTATGGTCACAGCGCCTGGCCTGCTGTGTCTGTCTGATCTCTGATGGAAGAGCTAGCTCTGGCTGAGTGGTCATGACCCTCCCACATAGTACTGGAGGTTGGGTGGATAGAAATGCAGACTGAATGGCAGGGAGCACAATACCCGCTCTTTAATATCACCGCCTAATGCATTTGCAGTAGAAACACCTGCTGGTGATTGCTTTCATCTCGTGGCCCGAAGAGATCTGGCGTCATTGTCTGTTTGGGTCTGTTTGATGGCGACTATCAGAAAAAGAGAATCTTTTGAATAGCTGCAAAGTTGTAATGCACACCAATCTTTCGCTAATGGCTTCCCAAACATTTCAGAATTTAAAGAGGAGTTTTTTCCTTTTTCCTTTCTTTGTTTCCCTCTTTTTTTCAGCTCACATTAAATCTTATGGGCAGATTTCACAGCTACAAAGAGTAACTGGGTGGCCAAAGAGACATGCTGTGAGGTACACTGTTCGATGAACTGCTCTCAGTTCTGACTTAACCTGACTTTTTTCCGTCCCCAGAAACTCTTGGCCTGTCTTGACCTATCGATTTGTGTTCTGTGCCTGGTGCTTTGTTTATCTGACCCAAGCTTGGCTGGAATTTATTAGGAAGACTTCACTCTGCTTTCTGCTTTTGTTTCAAATGGTCGTGGCAGTAGGATTTTCTTGTTTCATCTGAAAACTTGTTTCTACTGGAAAAATGAGAAATGCGTGGGAGCTGTTTCGTAGGGTAGGTTATTTCAATTTTGGAAGGTTCATTTACTCAAACACGGAGCCAACTGTTATTGTTCATTCTCCCCATCATCTGTGTGCATTGCCAGGGGCATGTTTACAGCTTAGACTGTGGCTGATGGAGGGTATCAGGTGTTTAACTGTGACCTTTCGTTTCACTGTCTTTAAAGGTTATCTTCTGATTGGAGGGAATGCATTTCTTACTGGATACAATATGACAAATAATGTAGAGCAAAGTGACTTTGAAACATATGCTGTATTTAAATTAAAGGGGGCTCCAGAAAGGACTAAAATGGACGATGGCATATACCCTTCATTATTAAAAGAAACAGTCCTTATGCTTAATGTGTCAGTGTCGGGCTTACTATCCTGACATGTCAGTCATATATTATAGAAACTTATAGTTTACCTCCTTATAATTACACTATACTTGAATTAGAATTAGATGTGGAATAGAAGTTTACATTTATGTGCCTTCACTCTGAGGGAAAAACCTCCACCTCCAACACTTTATCAGTCCCAGTTGCTGAAAATAAAAATGATCTGATCCTTAGCAGCTCTTAAAATTAGGTAAATAAACCTCGTGGCATATTGCACCAAGTAATATTTTTGTAAACAAAAACTAAGCCAAAATTTGGAAGTCATCATGTGTGGAAAAACTAAGCACACCCTTACTGCTTCCATACAAATTAAAAGGGTTAGTAGCAACCAGGTGCTACTAATCAAAATCACTTGATTAATTGATCCTCAGCCAGTGTGAGCAACTCTGTGAAAGCAGAAGTTTGGGCAGGTTGCAGGTCTGGAGTGTTCAGGTTTGCCAAAGAGGAAAGAATTGCGCGGTGATTTCAATGAAGCAATTGCCCATCAGACTGGGAATGTTTACAAGGCCATTTCCAAGTAATTTGAAGTTCATCGTTCAACAGTGAGAAAGATTCAACACAGTTGTCAGTCTTCCCAGGAATGGATGTTCCAGCAAATTCACCCCAAGGTCAAACCATGCAATTCTCAGAGAACCTGCCAAAACCCAAGAGCTGCACCTCTGACTCTACAGGGATCAGGTAGCATGTTAAATGTTTAACTACACGACAGGACAATTAGAAAGACTAGCTGTATAGCCTCTCGTCTGTAAAAAAAGATGTGAAGAAGAGTGTGCAACATATCCTCCACAATGATGTGAGCTTATAAAGTCATACAGAAAATGATTAGTCTGTGTTAAATAAATGATTTGGCATAATATGTGATGATGTTTATTTCTGGTTGTATTTACCTGACTTTAAGATCCATTAAGGACCAGATAATCTTGTCCTGATATTAAAAAGCAGACATTGTGCAAATTTAAATATAATATATTAACGTGCATAACTCTGAGACTTCGAGTCCCTTTCTGTCAGTGTGAAGTCATTTCACTACACATTTTAAATCCCTGAAATATCTTAATGTAAGAAAAAAGTGCAAATTCAACAGTGGGTCTCAGTTTTAAAGAAATGCTGCTGTAGTGTAAAGGAGAGAAATCTGCCAGCATGAAAAAATAAATTGCTAAATTACAAAAGAATTGCCAGGAAGCACTCCTTTTGGAGTCTTTGCCAGGCCAATTCTAGCCCATGGGCCTTATGTTTGACACCCCTGATATATAGAGAGAGGAGGTAGATGAAAAGAGACTGGAGGGAAATAAAATTGTCTTGTAATTTCATGCAGGCCTACTTGGAAATAAAAAACATAATCTCCAATTGGTTCAGGTGTTGTCGAAGACGCTTCATTACAGCTCAGTTAAAAGCAAAACTTAAATCCTTTATTTTGAGCTGTCTGATCATTCATTTCCAAACACTGCCATCCAGGGGTTTGCTGCCATTGTTCTTGGATGGATCTGCAGTAAATGTTTTCCTGGAACTGCACTCAAAAGAAAATGTGTGGAAGCTCTGATTGAACCAGCTTAGCACAGAGCGGTGCATCCTAGATGCATGTTAATGTGGATATTTAGTAAATCAGCAAAGTGGGTTGGATCTCTTGTCTCCACTCGTACGCTCCCTGAATTTGACACAACAGTTTTTCCTCAGTGCAGGAATTGTGCACTTTGCTTGTAGCAGAAAGCACAAAGGCATTAACCCCAAAACGCTCCTCTGTTGTCAAGCAGCCCATTTACTTTAACTTCCACGCTTTTTTCGGATAACTGGAAGCAGCAGAAACAAACAACGGGAGACGTGTCCAGCTGTTCCTTTCCTGCTGCTGCATACAGTACTGCTCCAGCAGTGGTGTTACTTTAAAAAACATTTTTCTGGAAGCTGCAGAGAGCCTCCAAGAGACTGCGAGCCTTACCACGCAGAGGTTTAAAGGAATAGCCTTGTAGGCAGAGCCTGTCAATACAAACCACAGAGAGCTGATCCAACCTGATGCCGTGAGCGTGGTGAGCAAAATTTGATACAAGCGAATCCATTAAAAATTGACTGAATGTCATCAATAAAAGCGTAGAGGCCCACTGCAGTCCTTGTAACAAGAAGGCAACGAAACTCTCTCCCAGCAAACCTCTAACTACAACACAAGACAAACCCCAAGGCTGAAATCTTTGGCACTTTTTTCTTTTTTTGTTTGGACCGCCTCCTCAGAGTATCTCCTTAATCCAGTTAAAATCATTTCTGTAGCTGAAGCATCTACATTTATATTAGCTCGAGCCATGTGTTTTCACATTCACATGTGCCATCCTTCTGTTTATTCAGGAGTTTGTTTCCATCCAGAGAAGGAGATAAACACACATATTTTCCCAAGAGAAGTGGGGAGAGTTATAAAAAAACTGAATTTCTCATGCAAGTTTATAACATCGACACACTGACTGATTGTCGCTGATTGTCTGCATCACCTCCGGGCTGCGTCCATCCAAATTTTGAGGGCCGTGCCGTATTAGTAAGGGGCTCTCCTCATCAACACAGCTGTGTGTGGGTTGTGCACTGTTGATCCTCGGAGACGCAGCCGAAGCGAACATCTCTCCCACCGCCTTTTATCTGCGCTTCACATACAGCTGGAGGCAGAACTAACAGGCGCAAAAACTTCCATCGAGTGATATCATTATTTGAGAACTTCTGAGAAGCCCCCAGTGAATCACAGTGACATCTGACTTGCCATATATTGATAGTGCAGTTTTTGTTAGCTCATCAGATGACAAATTCCATTTAATCCACCCACGGCTCAAATCATCCGTACAGTATTCAGAGCGCGATGGTGTTTACCCAGAGTCACGACGCAAAGACCCGTTTCATTGTGTTCTGGTTGTTTTGTCATTTAGATGAAACGCGATGCAGTTTTACCTCTTCGGCACTTATCAGATGCCGATCTCTCCCTGTCAGCGAGGCGCTTCTTTTAAAATGGCCACCAAACTTGTAGACACAAGACTGGCAGCTTGGTTTTCTAGCCATATTCAAATCTGTTTGCTAGACGTCCACGCAGGGCCTGCAGGAAAGAACGAGCAATTGTTCTCTGAAGCTACGGTCTCCTTCTGAAAAGCAAACTTTAAAATGGGTAAGAATGGCAAGCAGAAACAAAGACTGCTGATTACTTGACTCGATTCCAGCAACTTCTCTTCTCAGTCTTGGCTCCAAGAAACAAACGGCAAACAAAAAGCCCTGTAGGTTGTTTCATTATGTCACTACATTTTCTTGAGTTCACTTTTTTCTTCCAGCTTGTGCCTAAATAAACCCACCAAATAAAATTCTACCAGCTTGTGTGTTTCTGTTACACAGAGTGCTTCAGTTTCTGTAAGGTTTTTTTTTTTTTTTTTTTCAAGTATTGACATGAATTCCCCCCCGAAAAAACCCCCAAAAACCTCTTAGATGAAATCAAAAGCAGTTTTTGCAGGAACTGTGTGGAAAATATCCACGACTATTGACCCAGTTCTTTGATCTTGAATGTTTATGTAAGATTATATTTTTTAAGTTACTTGAAGACGTTTCACCTCTCATCCGAGAAGCTTCTTCAGTTCTAAGGTCAAATGGTGGGGAGTCCCAGATATAAACCTAGTGGGAGTATCCCCCCACAGAGGGACAAAAGGACCCCCTGATGATCCTCTAATAAGTTTCGGGTGAGTTCATTGTGAAACCTGGCCCCACCTTATCATGCGAATTCCTGAGATCAGATGGCCCAGGATGTGAAACTCTGGCTGATTGGGACCCACACCCAGTTTCACACCTTGGCCCAGGCGATTAGAGGATCATCAGGGGGTCCTTTTGTCCCTCTGTGGGGGGATACTCCCACTAGGTTGGGACTCTCCACCATTTGACCTCAGAACTGAAGAAGCTTCTCGGATGAGAGGTGAAACGTCTTCAAGTAACGTAAAGAAGTCCAGACGCTTTTCTTTGCAAGCTCCTTTGACTACGATGACCTGGATGACTGAGAACCTTCACAGACATAAGATTATATTGATTTTCTGCTTTTTATGCAGGTCCAGGTCAGTTTTGGTAATTCAGTAATGCATTATCTGTCTACAGTGTTAAAAATAAAAAATAAAAACAATAAAAATTAATAATAAATAACAACAAAAACAAAAAGGATCTTTTTTAAAAGATGAAAATGTCCAGGTGTTCTACCAGTATTATAATCCATCTTTTTACAGGCGTTCCTTTTTTTATAAATGACCAAATTCACCATGTAATTAACAAATATAGAAAAAAATATCTGAAAATTATTTCGCTTTATCGTTTACTGTAATAAAATGTCCATATTATTGTTAATCAACTGTGTTTAACAAGCGTGTGTGTGCATGCGTGTGTTTGGTATTTATGATGCAGACGTGAGGTTGGAGGACAGGTGATCTGTGACCTTTGCCTCCGCCCAGATACCAGATGCTGGCATCATGTGGCAACAGCCAGCTGGAGGGATCAATGGCCTACATAGCAGCTTGTCAGATGGGAAGGTTTAACACGGGCAGCAATTAACCTGCAAACGTGGCAGAGATCAGAGGTAGCTCTGTTCAGAGAGCATCTACCGGGCTGGGTGGGTGGGTGGGGGTTGTTGTTGGTTCAGTAACCAGCAATCCCAAATTAAATGTCAAGAGTCAGAGCTCACAGACAAGAGGGTCTAGCTGCTGTAGCTTGACTGGACTCATGATTAAAACAAACAAACAAACAAACAAACAAACAAACAAACAAACAAACAGAAAATGGGGGGGGGGACTGCAATCTCTCACAATCACATCAAACAGCCTCTTAAAACCTTTATTGCTTTAGCCAACCAACAGAAGCTAATGTTTTTTTCAAAGGATCTGTTGGAAAATAAATAAATAAAAACCAATAATAGTTTGATCAGTGTGTTTGGCGAGTGTAGCACTAACCTGGGTCTAGATAATGAGGTCTTCTGACTTTGGATGAGCACATGCAGCTATGCAGAGAGACGTTTGGGTAATGATGGTACCTGTTCTCATTTTTTTGTGAGGAGGAATGAGGAGCAAGCATGTTTCCAACCTGCTGTGTCATTAAGGTGCAGGTGGGTGATTAAAAAGGTCAAAAGTGACAGAGGTGGGCTGTCTTGTTACAGTGCTATGGCACAGCTTTATATAAAGCTCTAACTAGGGCAACAGAAGCTGTCAGAGTGTGACAGGACAGGTGTGCAGTTTAGTCATGATGTGTGTCTGTGCTGGTATATAAGCTCTTCTTCATTCTGTGCCCTATTCTAAGTTTCTAAACAGACAAATCAATCAATACTGTCTGCCATGGCTGGCCCACTGCAGGTCTTCATGGTGAGGATGTGGGCGTCGCTGTGAAATGCTCCTTCTCGCCCACTACTGCATGTATCAACTTGACTCATTCTTACCAGTTCATCCTTATATGCACCAGAGCCGAATCACAGGGAAAATCTCGCTGCAGTGAAAGGGATTCAGGAGATCGGACTGGCATCTGCACACACATTCCTCCTCCTCCTCTGCTGCTCTTCCTCATTTTTGTTCTGTGTGCTTGTGTGTTCAGCATATCAACGATCTCACCTCTTCTGTGAAAAACATACGCTTCTCCCGAGTCATGCGACAGTTTTTGTTCTGCAGTGCATCCCTTCAAATTGATTTTTCAGGAGCGGCGGCCTGCAGGCTGATAATTCAGCGTGACTTGGACAGCTGTATGACCAGACAGAGACTTGATACACGCAAACCTCATGTATTTCTCTCTTTTGGGGGGGGGGGGCTGTAGCACTACAGCGCTACAGCTGTCAGCCTCTCCCTTTAGTTATCAATCAATTCCCCGCTAATAAAGAATTTATTTTGTTATTTAAGATACCCCCCACCCCCTCCTTTTTTATTATAGAGGCAGTGCGTAAATCATTACAGGAGTGAGACTGGGGAGGGAGAGAAAAAAGAAAGGTTAAGGAAAAGTGAGGAAAAAAAATAGAAAAGTGGGTGGATGGGTGAGTGGGTGGGGGGGGGGGGGGTGACATTCACTTGCAGGAGGGGGAAAAATGCAGAGAATTGATAGGAGAGAAGCTCGCTGTCTCACATGGAGGGAGGTAGAGAAGGTCAAGGGGATGGGGGTCCGCTGCTCTACAAATTACCGCTCAGCTAGTCATTGACGTTTCCTGATAATTTGCAGCCCAGGGGGAGACGGAGATCGTTAGTGATTGTAGTGGATATATATGAGAAGGGAAATTTATTGCTGTGGACTTTTCTTTGGGTTTCAGTGGCAGATCTATAAAGACATTGCTCATGTGACAAAGGGCCAGAGCTTGAGCTCTGGGCTTGTACCTGTTCAAATTAGTGCAAATTTTGGTATCGATCCGATACCAAGTAAATACAGGGCCAGTACTGCCAATACCAGTACAGATACAGATACTTTCAACCTTGGAGGACATCTTAGGTTGGAGGACATCTTAGGTCAACTGAACTCCTCCTCCTGCTGTTTAGATGTCCTGCCAACAAGTTTTTTCAAAAAGGTCTCAAAGACTTTAGAGTCAGACCTGTTACAGATCGTGAACTTTTCTTTAATATCAGGTGTGTTTCCAGAATCACTAAAAACTGCTGTAATAAAACCTATACTGAAAAAGGACAATCTTGACAAGACACAAATGAAAAACTACAGGCCGATCTCAAATCTCCCATTTTTAAGTAAGATCATTGAAAAAGCAGTTTCTCAACAGCTCAATTACTTCTTAAAACAGAATAACTGCTATGATGCCTTCCAGTCAGGTTTTAGACAGAACCACAGCACTGAAACCGCTCTGACTATAGTGTTTAATGACATATGTCTGAATACAGACAGTGGAAAAATGTCAGTCTTAGTTTTACTGGATCTCAGTGCAGCATTTGATACAGTTGACCACAACATATTACTCAAACGACTGGAGAACTGGGCAGGACTTTCAGGAACTGTACTAAACTGGTTCAAAACATACTTAGAAAACAGGAAATACTTTGTATCAATAGGTAACTTCACATCTGAGCAGACAAGTATCACATGTGGAGTTCCCCAAGGTTCCATCTTGGGACCCCCTCTGTTTAACATTTACATGCTCCCACTGGCACAGATTATAAAGAACAACAAAATAAACTATCATAGCTATGCAGATGACACACAAATATATATCACAATGTCACCAGGAGACCGAGGCCCTGTACAGGCTCTTGGTAAATGCATTGAGGAAATCAATGACTGGTTGTGCCACAATTTTCTCCAGCTAAACAAAAACAAAACTGAGGTAATAGTCTTTGGCGCCAAAGAAAAACGATTACAGGTCACCAGAGAACTTCAATCTATACATCTAAAAACCACAAACCAGGCGAGAAATTTGGGTGTAGTGATGGATGCAGACCTAAACTTGGAAAAACACATTAAGACAATAACAAAGTCAGCTTACTATCACCTCAAGAATATTTCAAGGATAAAAGATCTGATGTCTCAACAGGACCTGGAAAAACTAGTCCATGCATCCATCTTTAGTAGGCTTGATTACTGTAACAGCATCTTTACAGGTCTACCTAAAAATACAGTCAGACAACTACAGCTCATTCAGAACTCTGCTGCTCGAGTCCTCACTAAGACCAAAAAAGTGGACCACATCAGTCCAGCTCTGAGGTCTTTACACTGGCTGCCTGTCCGTCAGAGGATAGACTTTAAAGTTCTGATGCTGGTCTATAAAGCTCTGAATGGTTTAGGACCAAAATACATCAGTGACCTCCTGACCCAGTATGAACCTTCCAGATCCCTCAGGTCATCTGGATCCGGTCTTTTATCAGTTCCCAGAGTCAGAACCAGACACGGAGAAGCTGCATTCAGCTTTTATGCTCCTTATATCTGGAACAAAGTCCCAGAAAGCCTCAGATCAGCTGAAACACTCAGTTTATTTAAATCCAGGTTGAAGACTCACCTGTTCTCAGCTGCATTTGAATAAAGCACCAAATCCACACTTTAAGCTTAAATTTCAAAACTAACATTTTAACTACTAATTTTATCTACTGTTCTGATTTTATCTGTTTTGATTTTATATACTGTTTTGTTTGTTTGTTAATTTGTTTGTTTGTTTGCTTGTTTTAATCAATTTTAAATCATGCTTTTTATTTGTTTTTGTTTCTAATGTCTCTGTAAAGCACTTTGAATCACCTTGTTGTTGAATTGTGCTATACAAATAAACTTGCCTTGCCTTGCCTTGCCTATAAAGGCAGCTTATGTGAGGGATTTATGCGATGAAGCGTCATCAGTTTGCAAATTCTGGACACAATTTCATGACCATTAAAATTTTACTTACCACAAAAATTAGTTAACAAATCAAAGAACCTTTTCATGTATTTTGAAAGTGAGTTTTGGGGGCAGTTTGGTTAATTTGTGTTGTTTAAAGGTGCTTTAGGGTATAGATAAAATAGATGTGACCATCAACACAAAAATGTTCAGACATTTTTCATAGTGCACATGTGGAAGTGAATTTTTTTTATTTCCAAAATTAAATAATGTATTCAACACAATTCATTGGGCTACACACTGAACTTAGAAGATAGAAACAAAGTATCAATGGCACCACTCTCGAATCAATACGATATTAAGTATTATTACTAGCAGCACTAAAATATCTCTGGATACAGTATAAATGTATAGTGGCAGTGAATGAGCTTGTTTGTTGTTGTTTAGTACTATATATAACATTTTTCATACAGATATGCAGTACATCCAATAATTAACGCTCCAGTTGTTTGCACACATGATAAAACGTTGGCCATAACGGATTATGTATAATTAGGAAGATTGCCGAAAGCACCCTTATATCATTAGACAACATAAAACTAATAACTTCCAATATGGAAGACTGCAACACACATTAAGCCTGATGTGGCAACTGGGTGTGGTTTACACTCAGCAGCAGGAGCAGAGGTGGAGCAGAATGATTAAGTTCAGCAGTGGTGGGACGGGTGATTGTCTCAGGTGATTCGAATTCACTAATCAGCCTCTCTTATATGCAGTAGGATGCTGGGACCTTGAGGCTATCGCATACAAAAGCTACATCAGTCGCAGCCACACCAGGCTGTGCAACAAGCCAATAGGAATCCAGAGTTGGTGTATGTCTCAAAACAGCATGAAATATCAAAATGACTGAACTGTTGCTGTTTGTTACTTGGTATCTCTTGGTGTCAACAGTAATTGAGTGTTAAGTGCTTGTGTTGCCACTGTCTCCATAGTAAAATGTTGTTTGATACTGTCTGTGATACTGTCATCTAGGATGCAAGCAGCGTTGCTGCAGCAACAGAAGGGCTTGGGGTCAAATCTGCTCTATTTGGATGTGTAAGAGATGTATGTGAGTGAGAATACCTTAATGGTCTGTAATCCTGATGAAAATGAATTACAAGTGTGTCTCACACTGGCAGTTCTGTTTGCCTGACAACGCATCGCTTCAGAAAAATACAAAAATGTAGTAATATGAAGTATTTGCACTGAAACCCATAAAATCATATCACCTCAATGTCTGGATCTTTGATAGAGTTTCACAGGCTTAGAACAGAAAGTAGAAAAAGCCTGTTATGTGAATCACCGTGACTCACTTCTGCTTCTTGTAAACATGAAAAAGATGTCATCCTTCCTTATTTACCCTTCATTATTTATCATTTAGCATTAATGATGCCCTCACGGATGTAGAAGTTTCCCACGCCAACCACCACATTCTTACTTTTTGTCAGTGTGCTGATAACACTGGTCTAAACCCAAAATGCTTCTGCAATAAATCCAGTGAAGCTTTACCAGTTTTAGGTACATTTTTGGATGAACTGAAAATGATGCATGTTAATTTTTTTTTCTAATTTTTATCATTTGCTACTTGCTACAGTTCAAAGGAAAAAGGGTTTCTAAGTTTCTATATGAAGCTAAAAATGACTGAAGTACATTTTAAACCCAAAACTTGGGGTTCGGTGCTATTTTAAGATGGTCACTCTTCCTAAACTATTCGTTGAGTTTTGATTAAACTTCTCAAAGCAGGAAATTTGCAATGCTGCAAAGTAAAGTTATGTTTTTAAAAGCATTTTTTAATCTCCCAGATGTAATAATTAATCTTCTTGCTGATGAAAGCACTTTAGCTTGCAACTGTGAAACGCATGTAACTTTTGCATTCCCTCTGTTGGTGCACTGCATTGTTAAATAATTAAATAACTTTGGTTTTGGAAATATCCATTAAAAAGCCAAGTGATGAAACCAACTCTGGGTAGTTGCTGAAAATGATGTTTCTCCATGTCATTGCCTGTATACAGATTTCTCTGGATTCATTGAATAATTTTACGATACAAATCCAACAGTTTTAAACTGAACGAAGTTCAACCTGTTAAATCATTTGCCAACAGTCTTGCATGGAGAATCTATTCACTCAACTTTTTTTATTTTTATGTAATTCAAGGTTGATCCATCAAAGAAGGTTGAGTTATGCAAAATTACATAAGAACTGGACTGAAAATCTTCATGATTATGAATCCACGTTTGAAATATTTTGTGTTGAAATCATCATCAGGATGTATGATGGATGTCCAGTAAAACATGGTGGTGGCTCGGTCATGGAGCTTGTCAAAATTGATGAACGTTTCTGTTTGTCCAATCAGATGTTGTTCTATCATGCATTATCATCTGGAAAGAATCTAACTGGCTACACTCCCAATCATGGGTTGGCCTGGACCTCAACATTATTGAAGCTGTGTGGGATCATCTTGACAGAGGAAAAAAAAACAAAGGCAGCAAACATCCAAAGAGAGATTTCAGCATCCTTCAGGAAGCCTGGAGAACTATTTCTAAAGACTACTTAAAGAAATTACAAGAAAACGTGCCTAAGAGAATAAAGAAAGGCCATACCTAATTTAACAAACAAGCTTGTTTGCACCTATTTCTCAATTTCTTAGAGATGAGAGGTTTCTCGACACTTTTTGCACAGTGCTCTATTTTTCAAAGAAGAATATTTGACTGAATTGCTTTCACTTTCAATCTACGTTTTATAAAACCTCCACAGATTTTTGGGAGAGGCTTTAGAAATGTGTCCTTGAAACGAGTACTAATAATTCTGCTGCACATCTTTATTTTTCTAGCTTCAAACTGAGTTGTGTGTTTCATCCTTAAGTTTAATAAAACAAGTGATAAATGCACTTTGACAAACATGCTTTTATGTGTCTAAATCTGGAATAATTCGGTGTATAAAGTGTATGTAACATGTATAACAAATAGGACAGACCAATGCCGTAGGTGGAACAGGCAGATTTTTTTTTAATATACATAGATATAAAGAGACAATCAATAATAATGTGGCCAAAATATCAGTGTACTTACATTCATCACTGATTTTGTCTCTGCATTTTACTGGAATTTAAATTGTCACTCAAAAAACATCCATCTAATATGGGTGGTTGTCAGATATGTTGCAGGAGGTATAACGTATGATACATTCCTTTTTTTTTAGATCTGTCTGTTACGATGCACATAAAGAAGTAGAATTTTATGAATGCAGGTTGTCCAAGAGAAGCTGTCTGACAATGCAGTGTCAGCCCCATTTTTAAACCAGGTCGTGTCTCCACACTCCTCTCTGTGACAACCTGCCTTTCCCTCCACCTTCAAGTGTGAACTGTTTGGAACGGCTATGAAAAGTCTTCACTTTGCAGACGTGGTCAGACTCTGCTTTGCAAACTAGCGTATTTAAAGCGTATAGCTCCACCTTTAGTTATATTTGACCAGTTTTCAGACGTTTGTCTCAGAGGTTTGAGGTGGAAGTTTATGTTTTCCCCTCGCTCACCTTTGCTTATCAGAAGCGCTGGTAACAGTCGCTCAGGGCATCGGTGAAGGTCAGGTTTTTTTTACAGGAAGTCAGCAACACAGTCCAGGGAGTGATGGAGTGTCCATCTGCTCAACTTTATCGAATACGTTGACAAGTGATTCATTCTTTGCCTTCTAAGCATTTTTTTTCCTAAAATGACAGATGCCTCCAGTCCTCTACAAAGAGATGAATGTCAGGTGGTATCTAGGTCAACTAGTCGCAGTGCATGTTATAAGTAACGCGCACGCATGTGTGTGTGTGTGTGTGTGTGTGTGTGTGTGTGTGTGTGTGTGTGTGTAATTACATATACATGAGGGATTGAGAATCACTGCCTGTTCATACAGATTTATGCTCATGTCACCGACAGCTCTGTTATTCATCACACAGTTTGTGTTTTAAGTTGCGTGTGTGTGTGTGTGTGGGGGGTAGACTCAGCAGCAGGAACACACAAGTTAAAGTACTCCTGCATACACATCACAGCCCACCCACACACACATGCACACACATCTAGGGATCTAGACTAATAGATAAACTGCTGGAAATTGGACTTCCTTCCACCACCTGCCGCTGGATCAGAGACTTCCTCTCAGACCGTGTACAGAGAGTTAGAGTGGGGCCTCATCTTTCCTCAGCCCTCAGCCTCAACACCGGCTCTCCACAAGGCTGTGTACTGAGTCCCCTACTGTACACTCTGTACACACATGACTGTGTTAGTTCCCACCCAGACAACACAGTCATCAAGTTTGCAGATGATACCACTGTGGTGGGGCTCATCTCAGGGGGAGATGAGACTGCATACAGAGCTGAAGTTCAGAGGCTGTCAGATTGGTGTGCAGACAACAACCTGGACCTCAATACCACCAAAACAAAAGAACTGGTAGTTGACTTCAGAAGGAGGAAGTCCGAGCTGCAGCCTGTCAGCATCAACGGGGAGTGCGTGGAAAGGGTCTCCAGTTTCAAGTTTCTGGGTGTGCACATAGACACAGACCTCCAATGGAGCTCTAACACCTCTGCGGTCTTAAAGAAGGCCCAACAGCGTCTCCACTTTCTGAGAATCCTCAGAAAAATGGACCTGAAGAAGGAGCTGCTGACCGTCTTCTACCGCTGCTCCATTGAAAGTGTGCTGACATATTGCATCGGTGTGTGGTTCTCCAGCTGCACCACAGCACACAGAAAGGCACTCCAGAGGGTCATCAACATGGCCCAAAAAATCATTGGACATCCTCTTCCCTCCCTGAAGGACCTGTACAGCACTCGCTGTCTCAAGAGGGCACGCAGCATCCTACGGGACTGCACACACCCAGGACACCGGGTGTTTAAGCTGCTGCCGTCTGGCAGGAGGTTCAGGCTGCTGAGGTCCCGAACAAATAGACTCAAGGACAGCTTTTACAACAGGGCAATAGCCCTGATCAATGCAAATAGCTGACCTGACTGGATACCTCCCTGGACTTTTTAGGGGGAGGTAACAATGTTTAAAACGATAACAATAATATTTATATTTATAACAAGGTGCAATAATAATTAATGTGCAATAATAACAGTGTGCAATACACATACACTTATTCTTCTTTTTTATACTAAGTTAATATACTGTGTTGTGTTGTTTGTTACGTTGTGATGTGTCATATCGTGTCGTGTTGTGTTATATGTAGTGCCGACGTAGGACAGTTTTTCCAATTTCATTGTACTACTGTACTATGTATGACTGTGCAATGACAATAAAGAGTTATCTTATCTTATCTTATCTTATCTTATCTTATCCATGCATGCTCACACATACACACACAGAAATACACCCTGAGCACAGGTAGACGCAGTTGAGCTGACTGTAGCACGTTGGCACTGGTCGTTCCCCCCCCCCCCCCGGGTGCTCTCCTGCTCCGTCACCTCGGGCCTGACTCAGCCCCAGCGCTCTCTCCTTAGCACACCTGGACCCAGCTCACGAAACCGTATAATCTTAATTCGCATCTCCCAGAGAGAGATGTAATTATTTCACATCACTGTGTTAGCCTCCCCTGGAAAATTCGTTTTGCAGTATCACAGATACCTGCAGATCTCGAGTAGATTGCAGATTTTTAATAGCTGGAACTCTGCTGCTGACACTCGCTGGAACAGAATTAATGTGCGGCTCTGCAGTGTGTGTGCCTGTGTGTGTGAGTGTGCATGTCTGTGTGAGGGTTTTGTTTGTTTGTTATGGTGGTGGCGGTGTTACGGCATGTTTTTGGCGCGGCCTTGTACCATTCTCCTCACTGGCAGGCTGACATGCTCCTGGAGCAGATGGTACCGACTGAGAACATGAACACTGCCATGTCCTTGGAAGGGACAGGAACTCTCTCTTCCCCCTCAGTTCCCCTGATTCCATTTTTGACTCCCCGCCCCCCTCGTACTTATTGTTTTCCTCTCTCTTATTTTTTTCCCCACCTTTTCTGTTTACGCCAGTATGCAACTGTTTCCAAAAAAAGAAAATAATCTGACACTTTACTGCAGTAAATATGCTAATAGAAAATCTCATGTGTCCTATGCTTTGTTTGGAGTTTGTTTGTTTCAGTGTCCTGCTGCTAAGCCGCTAACCTTTGCCCGCTGACCACTGAGAGAAGCTGTAAGCGTGGCTTAGCCTTCATTAAGCCTGTCTTGTCTGTCAAAGCCGATTACCACTGCTTGAAGTTAACCCACAGCTGGACATGTGACCTAACCAGCGTCCACCTTTCTCCAAGTCCTCTCCAGATGTCGCAGTGCAGGTTTGTCCTTTTGCTTTCTGCCACAGTTAGGATACATTTACTGGCTTTGACTGGCTGTCAGCTGTGCCATTATCCTGGTGCATAGCTATCCCCCGTCTTCTTTTGTCCACTGTGTCATGTCCAGTGTTGGGAAGGTTACTTTTAAAATGTATTCCGTTACAGAATACAGAATACATGCCCCAAAATGTATTCTGTAACGTATTCCGTTACGTTACTCAATGACAGTAACGTATTCTGAATACTTTGGATTACTTAATATATTATCATGCTTTTTACAACAACGTGAATGTACTATTGCTGTGTGATTTATTACTGTTACTGAAGGTCCGCGACTCCGAACTGTAGTAAACGGACCTCTGACTAATACGGCGGGGTCCCTGTCGGCTCGTAGCCGAAAAATAGCTTTACTTTGTTGTGTGGGTCAACTTTTCTTGCGAGAGACAGAGAGAGGCGTTGAAAGACTGCTCCAACGGAACTTATTGTTTTAGGAGGAAAACACGAACACGGTGTACAGTCGAGTCCTAATAGCTTACTTACAACTGGGCTCGTCAGGCACTCTTCTTGGCTGCAGTGGTTATTATTATATTTACATGCTTCCAGCTCCCGTTTTTCCTCGATGACAACTCGTACCTTTCCACTCCCCTTTTTTCTGCCTCCTCGCGCTCACAGACCCATAACGTGTATGGCAGTCCATTCTCCCTGCAACACGGACTACACTGCCCATGATGCTACATTCTTTAGAGCTATGCTTGTAGCATTCTGCCTGTTAGCTTAGCACAACAACAACAACAACGAAAAGGCGCTCTCTCACCCAGGAAACACACAGTCGCAGAGAGAGAGAGAGAGCGTCGCCCTGTAACCATGGCAACCGTAACGCTGCCGCCTGGAACAACAGAACGTAGCTGTCAAACAAAACCCAAACAGTCCTGACCCGCGACAATATGAAACAGGAAAGTACCGCAGTGTAATCCATTTATTTCAACAAAGTAACTGTATTCTGAATACCACCTGTTTAAACGGTAACTGTAACGGAATACAGTTACTCATATTTTGTATTTTAAATACGTAACGGCGGTACATGTATTCCGTTACTCCCCAACACTGGTCATGTCACCAATTGCCCGTCTTCTCTTTTCACTGTCTATAAACCTGCAAACTAGATTTCCGTTTTTCCATCAACAGTAGCTCAATGAGTTTCTCAAACTGCCAACTGTTTGTTATTTCTGCTGTTTGCATGTACTTGTCAGTTGGGTCCACTATCTGCATCTTGTCAGCCAACGTGTCGCCACCTAAATAGTTTGTTTTGTCTTCCTGTCTGGCATTTTTAACAGGGGGGTGATTGACTCAGCTCTCGGCGGGGACGCCATCCGTACACCACTTTTGCATGACACGACGCATTTCTGTCTGTTTCACAGCATGATATTTTTAACATGCTGCTCTCTGTCGCAGCGTTTTCCATTTTTTATCGTGCCAAGGTGATAGCGCCCATCAGTCATGAGTTCATACTGAGTTTTTATTACCTTACAGAGCTCAGTGCCTTTATTTATCTTTGGAAACCACGGATGCATTTACTCTGAGAATGCAGAGTTGAATATGAACGAACAGAACTTGCTGGGGTTAAACTCTGATGCATGTTTGCTTTGACCGTCTGTGTTTGAGTCCATGCTAGTGTGTGTGTGTGTGTGTGTGTGTGTGTGTGTGTGTGTGTGTGTGTGTGTGTGTGTGTGTGTCTGAGTGCAAATAGTGTTAGCAGACATAAAAGGGATGAGCTACAGAGGTCATCAGATGGAGAGATTATCACTCTAGACACAACTTCTGACTCGGATAACCCAGATCCTGATGGTAGTTCATCGTGGAAACTGAGACCAAATGCATGAGGGTCGGCATAAAATATGCATCCTGCAACCCATCTTTGTACCAGTGTTCTGCATATGTAATGTTTTATTTTAATCATTTTAACCACTGTAAATCTGAGCACAAGTGAAAAAAACCACAGTGAGCCATAAATCTTGTGTTTGTAATAATTAATATTTTGTCTGCTCTGTCAGTTAATGTATTCGTCAGAGGAAAGGACTGTAAAAAATAAATAAATAAAAGGCCATCAGTATCAGCATCATCAGGTGTATCATCTTAGAGAAGTTCAACAATCCATCACTACGTGCAATGCAACAACTGTTTGTGGGATTGTTATGTCACATGTGCTTACATTAGTTATTGGCAGTGATGTCATATCAAAGACTTCATGAAAATGATGGATATGTTAGCTGCCAGAAAATCACAGATAGGAGCTGCCGTCTTCTGACTGTGCTGAAGTCACAATACAGCTGGAAATGATGCCATGGTCCTCAGCCAGAAAAGGGTGGAGTGCCCACTCCAAGTCAGGTTCGAGTTGCTGCCCCAAGTGGAGGAGTTTAAGTATCTTGGGGTCTTGTTCAAGAGTGAGGAGAAAAAGGAGCAGGAGATTGACAGACGGTCAGTGGTGATGAGGACGCTGCACCGTCCATCATGGTGAAAAGAGAGCTGAGCATAAAAGCGAAGCTCTCAATTTACCGGTCGATCTATGTTCCTACCCTCACCTATGGTAACGAGCTTTGGGTAGTGGCCAAAAGACCGAGACTGCGGATACAAGCGGTGAAAATTAGCTTTCTCTTAAGGGTGGCTGTCCTCTCCCTTGGGGATCTGGGAGGGGCTCAGAGTAGAGCCACTATGCCTCCACATCGAGAGGAGCAGTTGAGGTGGTTCAGCCATCTGACAAGGATGCTTCCTGGGTGCATTCTGGGTGAGGTGCTCTGGGCATCCCGCTGGGAACACCTTGGTGTTCCCCTGGACAAGCTGGAGGAGGTGGCTAAGGAGAAGCAGGTCAAGGGTTCTCTGCTTAAGCTACTGCCTCTGCGACCTGACCCTGGATAAGCTGAAGAAAATGGATGGATGGATGGATGTTGTAATAGGATCTCCATATCAGCTTGGAAAGTGATGGTATGTAAGTTGTGTGCAACACATCAGTTCTTCTTCTTGCTTCTCACCACAGCACTTCATTTGTCTCTATCTCATCTCATCCTACTCTGTCACACCAACCCTCTGCATGTCCTTCTTCACTACCTCTATGAACCTCCTCTGTTGTCTTCCTCTTCTCCTCCTGTCTGGCAGCTCCATATTCAGCATCTTTTGTCCAATATATCCTCTATCCTTCCACTGCACATGTCCAAACCATCTCAACCTTAACTCTCTAACTTGGTCATCTAACTGCTCAGCCTGAGCCATCCAGGCTGTGTCCGTATCACTTTTCAACAAAGGGTACCTGTGATGCACCAGCCTACTCCTTCATGTGTTTTCTGACTTGCAGATTATAGATCCAGCAGCATTATTAAGGGAGAACAAGACATTTGCAAAACATGACTTCAAACCAGAAGATGAGAGTTTGAGTTCTGTCTCAACTTTCTCAGACTAAAACTTCACTTTTGGTTTTTATTTTTCTGTTTGGGACACCCTTTGGGTTAAAATACAACCTTTTATAAGCGTTATAAACTTGTCCACCTTTTCCTGTTACCACAGTAACAGAGGAAATGGTACCAGCCGAGCCATCTGCCCACGGCCTCATGGTGTCTTTCTGATTGTTGAGGATCTTCTATTGAATTGGGACAAACCTTCATATTGAAACTGAAGCTAAAATTGGTGCTCAGTGGATTTTAATGTTACGCCTACACATCCTGACCAAAAGTCTGTATCTTACAACTCAGGAGATTGAGCTCAGGGATCAGAAATCATCTATTTTAGATGCAGTGAAAGCAAAGATTACACATTACAAGTTTACAATTGTGCCTTTATAGATGAGTTTTATGTGGTATTATGTACATAAACCCTCTCAAAGGGAGAAATTGGTCATTGAAAACAAATAAATGATCACATTATTATTAATGACTGAGTCGTTCATCTTATTTGTTACTCCTGTTGCTCTATTGATCTGTACACATCACTTACGCAGTACACCTGGCCTGAGAGATCTCAGTTTTGCTCTGTTTTCTCTTTATTGATCTTCACATCAGAAATTTTTACCAGCAACCTGGTTTGCAAATTCTTCATATGGTTTTATTAGCCTTCATTTATTGCATCACACAATTTAAAAATGTTTATAAGACTTCTTCTCTTCATGATTTTTTTGCTGCTGCTTGTCTTCCACTCCTTTCCATAACTTAAAGTTTAGTAGGAGCCACTGTCAGGATATCCAAGAGGGGAATTATCGGAAAGGGGACATTTCAAATTGTGTGTTAATTAAAACATAGGAAATCTCTACTCTTTACCACTTACTTTCCCATTATGCACTTTGATTTAGCACTGGTGGCATAGTGCAACCATTTTTCATCCAACCAGTGGTGGATGCCAACCAGATGCTGCCACGTTTAAACAACGTGTAGTCGATACTGTAATTCATTGTTTGCACCCTGACTTTACAGTCGAGTGTGTGCAGCCTTTGATTCAGGTACAGCTCAGGATTCTCATCAATTACAGCTCCTTGATTAGTGTAGAGTGTGCACAAGCTCTGCTCTTTGAAAGCATAATGATACGGTCCTCCCTTTCCCACCCATACTTTACACACTAATAGACTCAGCCAGAAGCAATCTTACTGCATCTTCATGTACAGTAATTGGGGGAATACTGAGCAGTATGTGGGGCAGGCTTACGGGGAGAAAATGGGCCTCCAACATGTGTAGCGTAATTAGTAACCCTAAAGGAATTTCACTTCTCAGCTTTCCTGCAACTGAAAAACTAATACGGTCTCATAAAAATACAATGTGTTTGGCAAAATGGATTTTGGTTATGCCGAATATTTCCTGTTTAACTACAGTGGTGGTGTGTGTTTGTGTGCTTAGTTTCAGAAAATGATCAAAAGCTCCAAAAGACATGAGTCGACAGCAAGCTTTTTCTTTTATCTCTAATTTTATAACTGTACAAGCCCCATGGGAAGCACACAGTCACCTCTGTGTGATGTGTGTGTTTGCAACCCTCTGCTGCATATTACTGCAATTTCTCCTGGTTTCATGGCTGCGGTTCAGTTTATTAGCTGATGCTGGATGAAAGCCAGGTGTGTTTAACTAAGCCGGGCTTCTGGGGCTCTCAGTAAGGAGTCACATATATTGAATAGCTGTCATCCCTTTATCAAAACACTGACAGGGCCCCAAGGAACATCATAATGTTTTAAGGCAACAGTAAATGTCCATTCTCTCACTGCTTGCTTGCTTCTGTGAGGTTTTGGGATCCAGGTTTCAAATCCTCTGTCGTCACACAGATTTCAGTGAATATCAGTGATGTTCTGTTGAGGGTTTGGTTCACAGAGGATCAATATGCCAGGGCTTACAGCTGTGAAAAAGTATCTCCCCCCTTCCTAATTGACATTCTTAAGTTTCATTACTAGTATATTACTGTATTGTACAAACTGAAGAGAATTAAAACCCGTGGGGAATGCCCGATGTGACCTTGACCTTGAGCACAATTTGTGTGATGAACAATCTTTTTCTTCAAGATTCAATTCAGAGTTTTTATTGTCATGTGTCACAAGAGAAAAGGCATTTCTTTGTGCAATGAAATTCTTTCTTTGCTGTCCACCCACAGATGCCAATTAATAGATACAATAGAAATAGAACATATAAATACAAATAGTACAAATAAATAGCTGAGGACAGAAAAGGAGATAAAATATGGAGATTTGAAACAGATGTATGCAAAAGAGCTATAGCTTAATATGCTGGCTTAATATGTAAGATAACCAGACGTGCAAATAAATTATTATTAATGTTCAAAATGGGTCAGCTGTTCAAGAGTCTGATGGCAGTGGGGATGAAGGAGTTAGTGAGTCTGGATGTTCTGAATTTCACACTTCTAAACCTTCGTCTCGAGGGCAGAAGTGTGAACAGTCCGTGTTGGGGGTGTGTGGGGTCTTTGAGGATGGAGGCAGCTCTCCTCTGGACTCTGCGATGGTAGATGCTCTGCAGAGAGGGCAGCGGAGTTCTGATGATTTTCTCTGCGGTTGTTATCACTTTCTGCAGGCGTTTGCGGTCCATAGCAGTGATGCAGCTGGTCAGGGTGCTCCCCACAACACAGCTGTCGAAGCTGCTGAGGATCTTGGCCGACATACCAAATTTCCTCAGCCTCCTCAGGAAATACAGCCGCTGCTGAACCTTCTTGACCAGCTGTGTGGTGTTCAGTGTCCAGGTGAGGTCCTCAGAGGTGTAGACGCCCAGGTACCTAAAGCTGTTCACCCTCTCCACTTCAAGGCCCCGGATAGACAGAGGTGGGTGAGGCCTCCTCTTCTTCCTCATGTTCACTATCATCTCCTTTGTCTTGTCAGTGTTGAGGGTGAGGTTGTTGTCCTCACGCCATGACACCAGACCGGCCACCTCTCTTCTATAAGCCGCTTCGTCCCCTCCAGTGTCGTCCGTGAACTTCAAAATGAGGTTGTCTTTGTTGGAGGCCACACAGTCGTGGGTGTACAGGGTGTAGAGGATGGTGCTGAGGACGCAACCTTGTGGGACGCCAGTGTTTGTAATAATGCTGGCTGAAGTCCTGTTGCCAATCCTGACAGACTGAGGCCTGCCAGTCAAAAAGTCTCATAGCCAGTCACATAGGGTGGGGTGCAGACCGATAGTTGCCAGCTTGTGAGTGAGTTTGTGTGGGATGACAGTATTGAAAGCGGAGCTGTAATCAACGAATCTTTGTTTTCCAGGTGGGAGACTGAATAGTGAAGGGCAGCAGCGATGGTGTCTGACGTAGACCTATTGGAGCGGTAGGCATACTGCAGGGGGCCCAGAGTGTCTGTGATGTCGCTCTGGATGTAGGCCAGCACTACTCTCTCAAAACACTTCGCAATGAATGGAGTGAGTGCAACTGGTCTATGGTCGTTCAGGCACGTGGCTGAGCTTTTCTTGGGGAGAGGGATGATGGTTGTGGTCTTGAAGCATGTGGGGAGAGTGTTCTGGCTGAGGGAGAGGTTGAAGATGGAGGTAAGAACCTCCGCCAGCTCAGTGGCACATGCTTTCTTTTTGTAATTTCATGAATGATACAGAATATTAGAGAAGTGTTTTTTTACTGATAAACCTTTATACCAACTTTAATGTCACTTGTTTCTCACAAGTTCACAAATGTATGTTTTTATCCTGTATGGTTGCTTTGTGGCTCAGAAAGAAGACAACTACAGTAAAGCGATGACTTTAATTAGTTACAGATGTGTCTATCTAGGACATGTGCCTGTCAGAAGCAAAACATCAGACTGGCTTTAGGCTACGTCCCATTAAAAGCAAATGTGAAACCGTATTTATTTATATAATTTTCAGTCTGCTCTGATTCTCATAATGACTGTCACTGTGAGAGAAAAAGGATGTGCCTGAACCAGGTCCCGAGATTGCAAGTCAGAAGTCGATTTAATGCTCCTTTTATTATTCACAAATTCTCCGTCTGCAGGGACGAGGCCAAAAGCTTACATTGAATGGCCATGATTCTCTGACCCTGAGACAGCATGACATTAAAAACACACAATTCTGTTGTGACAATCACGCCAGGGTCAAAGAAGTGAACAAAGTTGCTTCATCTTCAATAACCATTAAAACTCTATGAAAGGAGAAAAAACAAAGAAGAAGGTCCGCGCCTTGTCTGGACCCTAGATCATTTAGAGATGGATTGGATTGGAGGTTAACTGAAAAAATGTCCCATTCAATCAAGAAATTTCAGAATCTCATTGAAAATAAAGATAACTTGATGTTATGAGGGGTAATTAGCAGTGTTTATTATACATATCTGTGACTCAATAAACAATGATTTACACTCATAGGTTTGATTCTAGTGATGCAGAAATCACCATCAGTACATTTTGCAGCAGCATGGCTCTATAATAAAAGCCTGCTTTCAAAACCACAACTTACAGCCATTTGTAACCTCAGTGTGCAAAGACAGTGTTTTTAAAAGACGTAGCTCAAGTAACATAATGGTAAACATGCTCCTATCTCACCTTACTGGAAAATGTTGCTGGCATCTGGCATGAAAATGAGCACGTTTTTCAAAAAGCAATATACCTTCAATATTTAATATTATATGACATACCAATGTGCTGAAAAGCTATTATGGACAAAAGTATCAGGCCACATCTCTTAATCTCTGAGTTCAGATGTGGTCAGTCCCATTGTGCCAGGTTATAAAAATCAAGCAAAGTCATGACAGTCATTTGTTGTATTTAATTTCAAACTAATACCAGGATAAAAGTTGAGCTTTGAATTGAAATAGTTATTTGGATTATACTATATGTAATTCAGATCTAAAACAAAAGATCAACCGTGATATTTAAGGTCATTTTACAATGTTTTCTGACATTTTTAGACCACTTAATTTGATTAAAATTAATGTGAATTTGTTGTAATGTCAGTAGATCTATGAAGCAGTTTGTTTATGACTATTGGTTTATGTAACTAAAGGTTTATTTGGTAGAAAGTTTACCATAAACAGCAGGGGTCAAACTCTGTTTTTCACCTTTTCAGATTCTCTTTTGCTCCAGTCTTTCCTGCCTCTTTCTAGCTGATATCCTTTTGATGCATCAGATATCTGTGTCTTCAATCCTGAACTCCTGGTAAACACTTTCTGTGCTAACAGAAGAATGAGGCTATACACACACATTCAAGTCCTCACACGCAAACACACACATCCTACTGACTGCTGACAGTGTGGTCCCCGGTTCAGTGCTAAAACAGCTGTGGGTGGCTCCTCGGGGAGCTCAGTCCCTTTGATGATGTACGTTCAGCTAAAGATGCCAGCGCAACATAATTAATGTTTTAGCAGATGTGAGTGCGTGTCTTACAACAGGGGGAGGTCAAAGTCAATTAGGTCCAAAGAAGGTGCATCGAATGGGTTTAAAGGGTCCAATATAACCGATGAGCTTCGTGCCATCTTCAAAACTAAAAAGGTTAGTTGTACAAAAAGCTTTGCTGGGATCCGCTCACCTGTTGTGCCCATCAAGAGATTAAATATAGTCGTATTATTCATCTGTTAAGCTGACTGTAACAGGGCAGGTTCTGCTATAAATGATGTTGCCGCTTTTCATTATAAGTTGTAAATGTCAGAGCAAGCGGTAGTGGCTACCAATCATCTTGGCTCAATCTGAAAATGATAATTTTTCTGCAGCTCACTTCTCATCTCTAGCTGCGCGAGGAGTTCCAAATTAACTGACAGTGCCGTTATAATTTCCTGTCCCTTCTTCTTGTTTTCATGCAACTAACACTGGGATCTTCCTTTGGTGTTTTAATCCCCCCCCCGGCTGTCCAAGTGCATCATGCATGACTGGTTGGGCTCCTTCCCAGTTAGTGTGTGTGTGTGTGTGTCATTGTGTAAATGAGCATGTCTTCCTGCAGCCAGGATTAGCAGGCTGCGTGTTACTGAATTCTCTCCAGCATATGCACAGTGGGGTGAAAGGAAATTGAGCGATCAGTGGCGGAGCTATAATAAGCAGTGACGGCCCACCTCAGGACCACCTAGCAGGTGATTTGGAGGGACGGTCCACACATCGGTCATAATGTCATTGTAGTCACTGCTGTTGCTTTGGTGCTGATTTCAAAGCTTTTATTATAAATCACAGCTTCGTTAATCCCCCTCCATTATTACTTAGCTTTATCCTTTTATCCTCCCTTATCTGCCTTACGTTGGAAGTGCTCTCTCCATCTTCAGCGTGTTTGCAGAGAACCTCAGCCTCTTGGGCATCTGCCCTTTGCTTAACCTCACACATCTGTTTCCCCCTCTAGATTCAGGAGCACGACCATACACAATACAATCCCACAACTGCACTGTCATCGGGACTTAGTGACAGCTGCCTTTACGGCGAGGTTATGCTCACCGAAGCAGATGACCACACAATGAATGACCATGGGGATCATGGTGGAAGGTTAGTTTCACTGGTATTATAAGGCAAACATGATTCTTGAGGTATATAAAGGAGGAAATGAAGGTGAAGTAAGCAAGGCCTTGAACAGACTGTGCTCTGAGTAAAAAAAAAAGGTGAGTGGAGGCGGTGTTCATGCATGCACAATATTCTTTAAAACATAAAAATGATCTGCCTGTGCTTCTGGCATCTCAGTATGCTCTTTAAATCACTATGTGACTAAAAAGTCTTTAGTTTCATTATTTTGTGACTCTTGTGTTAGGCATAGTGCATCCAAGAAGGTTATTGTGTTGAGTGTTTTTTAAAATTTATGATAAGAAAAACAAAGCAATAATTTAGATTGCAGATGACTTTAGGTTGCACCATTACATTATGATTATGTAATGGCTTGTATAGCAAAAAGAGTAAGAATAATATCTTTTTATAATGCACTTTTCAAAACTTGCAAGATGCTCTACACCAAACTAGCACATCATATAATTACATTTTTAAAAAAGAAGACTACGTCCTAACACATAAGTGCTGCAATAAGTGGAGAAATGAAAAAAAAAAAAAACATAAATAAAAGCAGGTCAATAAATCAAGTAAAATCAGGAAAAGCTCTATCTTTATAAGAGATTTAAAAGAGGTCACCGACTCTGCTGACATAATGTCCTGAGGCAGATCATCCCATCGCTCCGGGGCTTTGACAGCAAATGCTATGTCACCTTTAGTTTTTAGCTGCGCCTGTGGAAAAGATAAAAGACCTCTGCTCATGGATCTCAGGCTTTGTACAGGCTTGAATGCTACTGAGAGATCAGATATACAGCAGGAGGAGAGAACGTGAATCTTACTGGGAGGCTAAAACTGGCCTGGAGCAGGTTAATGGATTTTTGGTTGAGGCTGCTGAAGAGGCTGTTGCAGTGATCAGACGTATGGTTATGTTGCGGTCATCACTGTGCATGTCGAAAGCTTTGTCCACTAGTGTGCAATACTGTGCAAAAGTCTTGAGTCACCTGTCATTTCTGGTGTGAAATGACAGTGTTCCACTCTGTGTTTTTTGCTATTCAGGTATGCTTTTACATTGCTTTTACAAAGATGCTTTCTAGATGGTATTTCATGGTGGATGAAGTCGAGTTAGGTGCCTTTTTAATGCTTGAATGATTAATAGGTCAATGCTCAGTGGCTTAGGGGTGAATCAAGAGTTTTGCACATTTCAAATTTTGAACTGTGGCTGTCACATGCTCTCTATGCTACTTGCAGCTCATTGGATGCATCGTGGCAGCTTGTCACTGACCATTAGGAACTTGGATCCAAACTCAGACTTCTGCTCTTCTTCCTGAGCCCAAAAATCAACTTATATCGAAATGAATGGGGAAAAAAACGACACTACAGCGGGACTGCAAGGAATTTCACCAGATAGGACATGGAAATAAAATCACTTCTCTACAATACGAGACGTATCTCATGAGTCTGACTCAGCTGTGATGGTGCTGCTGACTTTGGCTTAATACAGAAATTATCCCCCACCAGCACCCTGTGAGCGGCATGTGACTGACTGTGTTAGCGTCTGTTAGGATGCCTGGGTCGTTGACCCAGGGTTTTTGAGTTTATTATATTATTTATCATTTCTAGCCTTTGGTTTCTTTGTTAGAGTTCTGTCTTATGGTTTATGTCTCTGTGTAATCCTTAGTTGCTGTCTCCCCTGTCGGCTATATCTCCGTGTCTGTGTCTGCCCTGGTCCCACGTCTCTGTTCCCTCTGTAGTGCCTGCCTGTGAGTCTGTTAGGGGTGGGGGGAAAAATCGATACTGTGTAGTATCGTGATATTTTGTTTGCTAATAATGTATCGATACAGGGACAGCAGAAATTGATATTTTGTTACAAAAAAGTTTTTGTGGAAAAGTTTTCCTCTGACTTCAGAGCATGTTGATCCTTTTTCTGAGCAAGAATCCTGACATTCCTTCGCTGTCCAAGGAATTTAACTTTAGTTTAACTTTTTTATGGCAGCAATAAACATGACAGTTTACTTATTTTAATTTAAGACATGTTTTATTTTAATTAAGTTTAAAACGTTTTTATTTAATGTAAAATTATATTTTGTTTTAATTTACTTTCTTCAGTTGCTGAAGGGGCTGCATAGTTTTCACAAATTGCATAGTTTAGAATAGTTAATATAGTTATATATACTTCATAGTTAATAATTGTACCAGATGGTTGCATTCAGTTAAGTTGGACTAGACTGTAATACAAACCGTTCAGTTTGTCAACAATAAAACTGAGTGAAATGAGAGAAAGACTGAGTGTGAGACTTTGTTATTAGATAAAATGAATATTGATAAAGTTTACCTTTATGTACAGAATCTGAATATCGCAAAATATTTTTAAAAAATTTCTATAATATCGTATCGTGCGTTAAGTATTGTGATAATATCGTATCGTGGGATGTATGGTGATTCCCACCTCTAGAGTCTGTGTCTGTAAGTTCAGTCTGTGTTAGGTTTCCTGTTTTACTTTGAAAGTCCGTGTCTCATGTTAATGTGTCTGGTTGTGCTTCCTTTGTCTCGTTAGGCCTGTGTTGCCCCAGCTGTGTTTCCCTCCTGTTTCCTATTCCCTGATTGCTTCCTCTGTGTATTTAAGCCCTGTGTTTCTCTGTGTCCGTGTCGCAATCTACCGGTTTCTGTGCTGTGTGTTCTGTCTGCTTGCCTGAGTTTATTTGGCGTCTCAGTTTTGTTACCTTATTTGAGTTCAGCATTAAAGCTGTTTTGAGTTTACATTGTGCCTCCGAGCGTCTGCACTTTGGGTCCACCATTTCTGCCTAACAGAGTCATGCTTTTGTTACAACTAAAATAGGCTGACTGTAAACCAGACACAGAAGAAAACACTTCTCGACACTATAAAGTCTTTTTATGGAAGCGTATAGCATGAAGTGGGAAAATCCAGATGCTCAGTGTTGTCTGTTTACCTACAAACCAACAATCATCTGTCACATCAACTGTCATCATCGGAAACATAATGAGCCGTCATAAAAATAGATACACATCTGTCGCACTCAACTGTTTTGACTTGATGTAAATTGCACTGTCAGTTCCAGCTGAAAAAGCAGAGAGTAGGAGATTTCAATTGGAGCAGTTTAACAGAGTATTTCTCTGTCTCTCTGGGGGGGGTGACATCAGCTCTTTTATCTCTAGAATGAAGGTGAAAGTTTGGATCTCATACAACAGAGTACAGCTGCTATCATTAACCTGTATGGAATTAGAGTAAAGCGCATTTTTTTATTTCACACAGTTCTGCTCACCTCATGTCTGAGCCATGAACATCTCTGCAGAGAAGTTGCCAAACTTCACAAAACAAACTGTTCATTATGTAAAGAGCAAGTTGGCAGAAGTTTGCATATTTGCTGTCACGCTTTGTTCCTCGAGTTTCTGGGTTTTTCTAAAAAAAAAAAGTGGTGGGGAGTGAAATTACTGGTTACATAAGGAACACAATACTTGTTTTGTCATGAAAGAAGCTATGATTTATACCCTCTTTAGAAGAATTTGATCAAACACGGGATATTATTGGTCTCTTTGTAGGGTGTTCCTAGTTGGATTGGTTTTGAGCTCAGATATGTGCTTAGTTGCTTGTTGCCTTCAAAATGTATTAAAAATGTGTTGCCATATTTTTTTAATCATTTTTTCCTATATCAGTGGTGTGGTTTTTTTCCATCTTTAATGCTAAATTATTTGTGATTTGACTGGTCAGTTACAATTTCCACCTTTTATGATGTGATCCTATTAACATAGAACTGGAGAATTCGTTAAAATCTGTACAGTCGTGCACGGTATATTATTCTTGGATAAAATGACAACTTAGACTAAGCCATGAAACTACACACTAGTTAGTCCCAAATATGAGAATCTGACCCCAACACTTGTTGTATTCAACTGAAGCTTCACAGAATGAAGTTTGTAATAAAACCTTGTTTTCTTTGTGGTCTAATTTATTCTATTATTCTATTTATTTATTTCTGTCATGATCCTGGGTCTGCTGACCCAGCGTTTTGTGTTTAGTTTATGTAGCCTTCAGGTTTCCTAAGTTCATCGTTATCATGCCTAGTTGTTTCTAGTTATTTTCCCCTCGTGTTCCACTATGTTATGTCTCCCCTGCTTTTCATGTATTTCATGTCTGTGGCTTATGTTGTCAAGTTCAGGTTGTCATGTCTATATCTCACTGTGTTTCCTGTTTTATTGTGAAGAGGTCTGGTGTGTCTGTGTTCATCATGTTCAGTTACTCTCCCCCTGTGACGTAATTATGTTCATGTGTCAGCTGGGTTCCCATGTGTTGCCACTTCCCTCATTATCCTCCTGTGTCCATTTAGTCTGTGTGTTCTCAGTCATTCTTTGTCAGGTCGTCCGTTGTATTCACCCGTTGTATTCGTCCGTTGTTTCCTATGTCTCCGCTCCAGGTATCCCTGTCAGTTTGTTATGTTTAGAGTTTTCTATGTTTTGTTTTAGTTCACCCAGTTTAGGTCATTGTTTAGTTTTCATCGATTCCCTATTATTTTGTACCCTCGTTTCTTGCCTTAATAAACGGCTTGTTTTGTTATTCACATCTCATTTCGGTCTGCGCTTGAGTCCTTCCCTGCAACATACGGTCTACCCTAGCCAGACCGTGACAGTACGACCTGACCACTATGGACTCAGCAGACCGCGAGCTTTACGTGCGTCGGGAGGCAGCCTTCGCCCAGCTTGAGGAGGAGCTCCGCTGGAAGCCGTGGCGCGCCCCCGACTATGAGCGGATTTTCCACGGGACTCGGCTGGCTCTCGGAGGTCCCAAGAGCTGCCGTAAGTCCCCGACTGTTTCCAAACCTCGTCCGCTTCAGGTGGGAGTTTTTCGCGTGGCTACAGGCGCTCACGCTCCAGCCTCGTTGTCGCCGTGTTGTGCACCGGGGGCTCAGTCGCTCGCTCCGCCGGCTTCCTCCACTCGAAGGAAGCGGCGCGCCCGTTGCCATAAACTGGACAATGCCGAGCTCACGGTGGTGAGTAACAATGACTATTACCCTCACGTCCCGTCTGATGCTAACAACAATCGGCTCACTTCCGATCCATGGGGAATTTCCCTTATGGATGACGACGTGGACTAGGAGGATCCGTTTTGTTTTACTCCCTCTACACAGGGAGGGATGAAAGACAATTCCCGCTCGCCTAAGCCTGCACATACGGTTAAGGGAAAGACTGTTAATTACGTTACCAGGACAAACACACTCGGAGATCCTTTCATCAAATGTAAACAAAAGGAGAAAGTAGAATAAAGCGTAAGACTTGCGCACCTCTGAGCATTAAAGAGACAAAGAGATCCCAGAAAACACAAATCCATAGTTTTCTGCACTTAGTTTGTCTTGGGTCACCAAGGGACTTGAGTTTATCCCAGAATGATTTGCTTTAAAGACAGCAAATCCCACCTGGACAGGAAGCTGTCAAAAGTCGTCCACAGTCACACCTATGAGTCTTGAGTTTCCCACTTGCATAGAACTTCTGATTATAGGTTAAAATCCCAGGAATGCAAAGAAAACACGCAAACTCCTCATGAAAGAAGAGCTGCTTTGGGACAGAGTATACACACAAGACACTCCCTAGTTCCTCTGCTACTCTTTATAGCTGGGTGGAGGACCAAAGGCCTATCAATCTACCATTTTCCCTGAGCAGGAGCAGGTCAGTGTCCCGTTTGTGAGAGGGGGAGACTCCCACTTTTTTTTGTTTGCTTGTTTAATCCGTTTTACTTCATTTACACTTCCTTATTAATATAATATGTTGCTTTTTTAGGGGTTAAATGTACAAAATCTGAAAATTAGAAGAAGAATTTCATTACTGGCAAATTTGTTCCAATGTTGTCTGTATATAACAGTTAAAACCTAAGAGTTATTTATACTATACAACTCAATACTTAAAAAGCTATAAAGATGTATGCTGTACAATCATTCCACTCAATATTTCCCAAGAACAACAGTTTTGGCTCCCTTCTGGGGCTTAAGTCTTGAAAGATATCCAATAAGTTGAGTGGGAGATAAGTGTGAATTGTAGTGTCAGAATTCAGATAGGACCCAAATGTTTAACACGCACCAGCACGCTGTGAGAGAAAACTCTTTACTCATAATAAATTCAGCTAAGCTTTTTTCTATATACAGCATCAAATCACAGCAACAGTCACCTCAAGTCCCTTTATTTTGTAAGGTATAGGCCACACAATAATATAGAGAAAACCCCAACAATTAAACTGCCCCTTATGAGCAAGCACTTGGCAACAGTGGGAAGGAAAATCTTCCATTTAATAGGTAGGCACAACCGAAAGCATACTGTAGAACAGACAGCCAGAGATGAATAATAACTAATGATTAAACACAGAATGGTTTATAAACACAAAGAAAAAGATGTGTGAAGAAGAAGCACATCGTTGGACATCCCCAGCAGCCAAGGCTTATTGCAACATAACTAAGGGAGGATTCAGGGTCACCTGATGCAGACCAAACTATGTGCTTTATCAAAAAGAAAAGTAGTTTCCACAGCAGAAAGCTTAAGGCTCTGCCTCCAATTCTACTTTTAAATATCCTAGGAACTACAAGTAAGCCTACAGTCTGAGAGTGAAGTAATCTATTGGGGTGATACGGTCCTCTGAGGTCTTTAAGATGAGATGGGGCCTGATTAAAAAACTATAGCCTACGAAAAGAAACAGACTGAGGTATAAAAACACAGCAGGGCGTGAGCTGAGAAAGCAGAAAGCTACAAAGCTAAAAAAAACACACAAAAAACCAGCACAGTAAACAGAACAGAAAGGGGAATAAACTATAGAGGCTAACAAAGATATTAACATGGAAATTGATGGAATAAAATAACTGTGCACATAAGTAAAGTGATTTCAAAATAAACAAACACCTCAGACAGAATAAAGACTAAATAAATTGTCAAAAACCGAACACAAAGACGCCTACGTAGATTGTTTTGCATGTACTTACGGAATAAAAGTGGTGCTTAATTGTCCCATCAGCCTTTACCTGATTACCATTTGCTTTGACAGTTCTGTTTGCTGCAATGACTCTGAATAGAACACCCTGAATTTGGATTGTCCTCGGTGTTTCTGGTGCTATCAAAAGCTGATTTAAGTGCAGAAACTGTCCAAGTCTTTCCTGTGAGTTGGTCGCAGCTGGTAAACATCTGCACCAAGCTCTGGAGGTGGTACCTCCATCTACACCTGTCCCCCACTTCCACCTTCACCTGAGCTTTCTTCTCACTCTTATTTCATCTCTGTGGATATCATAAAGAACCAAGTTTATCTCCTTCTGAACAATGACCTGGGCATCCAGCTTTATGCTGGCCTTTTCTTGCACAGCCATAAATGATTTTTTCCTGTTTCTTGTTCCTTACAGAAGTTTAGAGAAGCATGCATCATTTCTTTCCTAAATTGAGAAATCATAGGTGGGATCCAACTGAAATAGCTCACCGAGACGTTTTGTTATCAGTAACATCCATTTGTTATTTCCGCTTTAATTTCTGTTTCTGTTGCTGTAAATCAAACTGAATCGGAAATCTTACTAGCTTTAACCATATTTATTCATTAGAAAGAGAGAGAGAGAAAAGGTGGGGAATAAAAACAAGGCAGCGTATTGAAGCCCCGGGAGAGAAAGTCCCTGTAGACTGGATCCTGCCCCATAGAGATGTGAGGAGTGTGGATTCAAAGACACAACATGTACCACAGCATCAGTAGGCTGAAAATTTATTGCAACAGCTCTGTTTTTTGCTGGAGTAGTCTGGCTTATTTAGGCTTTTGAGAACACTGTTATTTGTAAGAACATATGCATATGCAACATATCCAAGATCCACTGAAAAACTGAAAGTCGGTCAGCTGCAGAATAATAGCAAGTCAAGAAGCACAGGTTTGCACATCTTGCTTAATGACTTAATGCTAAAAAGCCATTTGCTGTAAATCAAAGTGGCATCACCCACTGTGTGCCTGAAGTCCCATTTTAATGAACAGAGTTGAACATTGTGGCCAATCAGGACAACACAAAAAAAAAAACCCAAAAAACAATGGCACTTAAGACTTACATAGCAGCAATTTCTCAATCACAATTACTGTGTAGTATGTTCTTGTAAATATAGCCTTGGTAATATCTGAATATTTCAAATTAGTAGGCTTTTAAATACAGTTACTGGGATAGTTTGTGTTTCTTTTTTTAACATTCTGGCCTAGAGAGAAAATTTTTAAACTGCACTCGTGTTTGTAGTAAAGCATGTTGAAAGAGAGCTCACTTTAACTTAAGCAGTTAAGGAAATGCTGACCATTTCAACAAAAAATAAAATTAAAGATTATTTTTACACATTTTTTATAGTGCAAGTCATATAACATGTCATCTTGTTAGCATTTATTGTCTTTATGGCTAACTAAGAAACCCCATGCAAAGGATATTTACAAAAATGCGAAACACTACCGCTGAAGTCCCAATGCAGAAGCCCAGAAACATGTTCACTAAAAAAAACAACATATATTGTGTAGGGATAACCCTCAAGTAACACCACCTGGTCTGCCGGTGAAAAGGTTGCAGGGATACTTTGGAGGTTGGTGCAGTCACTCATGGTGGGGAATGGGAATGAAAGCATTATGACAAGTTGTCAGCATTTCCCTTATGCTAAGACACACACATGTGTAAAAGAAGCAGATCAAATTAGGCTGTGTTCTGTCTCTCTCTCTTTTCCTCTCTCCCGACCCTCTTTTCTGGCCCAAGCCTCTGAGCACAGTGACATCATCAGGTAGAAATGATTGGATTGAGGGGCTTAGGCCCTCTCAGTGAGATAAGAGACTAAGAGCCCATTCAGACTGGGACAGAGAGCAAAACACGACCTGTGGCAGATTTCGGTTGAAGGTCATTGTTCGCACATTTGCGAAAAAACAGAGCTAAACACATCTTTAAAAAATGAAAGTGAGTACTGTGATTTACACGTCCAGTAAAATTACTGATTGGTCAGAAATGCTTCTGAAATGTTCATTTACTTATTTACTTTTTTTACTGAGTCATGAGTAAATAAAAGGAGGTCGTCACCTGAAATGGTTTTCCAACAGGCTTGAAGGAGTTTCAGAGATGCTGAGCACTTGTTGGCCCTTTTACCTTCAGTCTGCGGACCATCTCATCCCCAAACCATCTCTATTGGGTTTAGTTCATGTGACTGTGGAGGCCAGGCCATCTGGCGCAGCACTCCATCACTCTCCTTCTTGGTCAAATAGCCCTTACACAGCCCAGGGGTTTTCTTGGGGTCATTGTTCTGCTGAAAAATAAATGATGGTCCAACTAAACACAAACCAGGTGAGATGGCGTGTCACTGCAGGATGCTGTGGTAGCCATGCTGGTTCAGTGTGCCTTCAAGTTTGAATAAATCCCCAATAGTTTCACCAGCAAAGCACCAACATGCCATTGCCATGCTTCATAGTGGGAACCACGCATGTAGAGACCAACTGGGGTCTACAAGTCCCTACAAAGGGACTACAACGGGACATGATTGGTTCACAGAGATAACTACATTATTGTCCCAGCTGTCAGAGTTGGGCTATACAGGTTGCAAATATATCTTACGGCATGTGTGATATCAGTTGGGGAAAAATATAAACGCTGCCTTTATTTCACAGTCTTCATGTTTAAGTGCCAAATAAGCTGCCATCCAGTTTCTATAGGGGACTCCGCATTTCCAAGGACGATGTCTGGCTTTGGACAACACAAGTTTTTTTCTGGTGGAAATAAATCCTTTTAAAATGTGTGTATGTTTGTTTTATATGTCTTTATATACAGTGGGGCAAAAAAGTATTTAGTCAGCCACCGATTGTGCAAGTTCCCCCACTTAAAATGATGACAGAGGTCAGTAATTTGCACCAGAGGTACACTTCAACTGTGAGAGACAGAATGTGAAAAAAAAATCCATGAATCCACATGGTAGGATTTGTAAAGAATTTATTCGTAAATCAGGGTGGAAAATAAGTATTTGGTCACCTCAAACAAGGAAAATCTCTGGCTCTCACAGACCTGTAACGTCTTCTGTAAGAAGCTTTTCTGTCCCCCCACTCGTTACCTGTATGAATGGCACCTGTCCACAGCCTCAAACAGTCAGACTCCAAACTCTGCCATGGCCAAGACCAAAGAGCTTTCGAAGGACACCAGGAAAAGTATTGTAGACCTGCACCAGACTGGGAAGAGTGAATCTACAATAGGCAAGCAGCTTGGTGTGAAAAAATCAACCGTGGGAGCAATCATCAGAAAATGGAAGACATACAAGACCACTGATAATCTCCCTCGATCTGGGGCTCCACGCAAGATCTCATCCCGTGGGGTCAAAATGATCATGAGAACGGTGAGCAAAGATCCCAGAACCACACGGGGGGACCTGGTGAATGACCTGCAGAGAGCTGGGACCAAAGTAACAAAGGTCACCATCAGTAACACACTACAACGGCAGGGAATCAAATCCTGCAGTGCCAGACGTGTTCCGCTGCTGAAGCCAGCGCATGTCCAGGCCCGTCTGAAGTTTGCCAGAGAACACATGGATGATACAGCAGAGGATTGGGAGAATGTCATGTGGTCAGATGAAACCAAAGTAGAACTTTGTGGTATAAACTCAACTCGTCGTGTTTGGAGGAAGAAGAATACTGAACACCATACCTACTGTGAAGCATGGGGGTGGAAACATCATGCTATGGGGCTGTTTTTCTGCCAAGGGGACAGGACGACTGATCCGTGTTAAGGACAGAATGAATGGGGCCATGTATCGTGAGATTTTGAGCCAAAACCTCCTTCCATCAGTGAGAACTTTGAAGATGAAACGAGGCTGGGTCTTCCAACATGACAATGATCCAAAACACACCGCCCGGGCAACAAAGGAGTGGCTCCGTAAGAAGCATTTGAAAGTCCTGGAGTGGCCTAGCCAGTCTCCAGACCTCAACCCCATAGAAAATCTGTGGCGGGAGTTGAAAGTCCGTGTTGCTCGGCGACAGCCCCAAAACATCACTGCTCTCGAAAAGATCTGCATGGAGGAATGGGCCAAAATACCAGCTACTGTGTGTGCAAACCTGGTAAAGACCTATAGTGAACGTTTGACCTCTGTTATTGCCAACAAAGGTTATGTTACAAAGTATTGAGTTGTATTTTTGTTATTGACAAAATACTTATTTTCCACCCTGATTTACGAATAAATTCTTTACAAATCCTACCATGTGGATTCATGGATTTTTTTTTTTCTTCACATTCTGTCTCTCACAGTTGAAGTGTACCTCTGGTGCAAATTACTGACCTCTGTCATCATTTTAGGTGGGGGAACTTGCACAATCGGTGGCTGACTAAATACTTTTTTGCCCCACTGTATGCTGTTTAAACTGTTTTTTGTTTGTTTGTTTCTGTTTTTTTCTCATTATGACATTGACGAAGGCTACAAGTCAACATATTTCACTCAAATAAAGTGTACCTGGAGCATTATCGCCCAAGGGCAAAGTTAAGTCACCCTATAACACAACCAGTGCCCCTAAAGTATTGTGTGTTTATTGTGCAAGTTGGAAAAATATGGTTTGTTTTCCTGCTAAAGCATTTAGAAGAAGAACATTTGACACATTTCTTTTTGAAGGTAAGGTAGCATCTCTGTACGTTACCTTTAGTTTCCATATGTAGTGTTCGTTTTCTTCGAGGAAATTACTTTTGCTGCACTGTTGACTTAAATGAATAAAAACTGAACAATATTTTGTTCTTTATGTGCTCATGATAAATGATTAAAATGTGTAGAAAAAAGTTGCAGTGTTTAATCATAAGGAGCAATAATATTTTGCTATTCAAGTTTTGGCTCTCATTTAAATGTGTTTTTCATTCTCAGAAATATGTCAGCTCTGTATGCGCGCGTGTGTGTTACTTTGCTTTAAGCTGTTTAGAATTACAGAATCTATTAGCAGCTATACTGGGTCGACAAATCCATGTATAATGAATATCACACACGCATACACAAGAGCATACAAATACATGCACACACCACTCTGGCTAAAACTCAGCAGAGATAAGCCAGTGGATTAAAAGAGCACCAAAATGTCTCTGATGTAAGGACAGACAGTTATGTAACGCAGAGAAGTGCTGACCAAGAAGAGCAGCTCTGTGTGAGTTCAAGATTGAGAGTATATGTTTTTCATATTTCAACGGTCTTATGCTGTGGTGGATCATCATTGCATAAACCTTTTTAGCATATTTAGTATGTCTGAGCAGGAATTAAGTGTTTGTGCTTCCTCTCAGCCCTGGCTTTAAAAGAGTAGCCGTAACAGGAGACTTTAGCCAATCACAGGTCTTCACTTTTCAGACCAATAAGGCGAGGTAGCAATGATAGCGATGAAGATCAGCAGTTTATTAAAGGTGGAGATTTTTCACCCTGAACAGCAAAAAGCCAGTGATGACTTATTTTTAGCGCGTATGAAGCATGTGCACACAGCCATGAGCTTCCCATGGGAGTGGCTGAGGACACAGAGAAAAGAGCTGCAGGAGGACAGCTGTATTTTTTTTTCCTCAACCATTGCAGGTTGCTGCTAAATTCTGCCTTAGATTTGTTTGATTCATATTAGTTTTCTTTTCAAGGAGAATTTATAGAGAAAAAAAATGCCCTTTGAGGTCTTAAGAGAACTCAGGTGAATTCAATTTTTAGACTTTATTTAAATACACCTTTACAACACTGTACAGTACAGCAGCGTGTGCATACAAATTTAGTCATCCAGCTCTGCTCTCTTCTTTGCTGCCCAAATCAATCGATTTCTTACAGCAGTGCCATCTTCAAGTTCTGCTGCATTAAAGATGTGCAGAAGAAGCTCCCCCTACAGGCCATTTGGAGCACTAAAGACATGCTGCAGTCACTTTTAGACACTGATTGCAGCGCCCACTTTGTGTCTATCCATTTCCTTCAGTTGTGCAGGTTATCTAATTCAGTCTTACCGCTGAGTTAAGACCTATAAACCTGAGCCCGGAGGTGGCCGACCTTGATATCTTGCTCCTCACAGAGTAATTATTTGGTTAGAGCAAAAAAGGAAGGTCAGAGAGAATGAGATGGAGAAAGAAAGAGTTATGTGGGGTGCTGTGGTGTCGTGCGTGAGTTGTTTGCGGCATTTGTTTGTGCATGAATTAATAATATGTAGATGTGGTAATGTAAATTTCAAGTAAATATTTTATTGAAGCTACATACCACCACACTGTGGCATGTAGATGTTTTTCCTTATGCTAATCCCCCTCACCCTTTTTAATGCAGTCAGAAGCAAAAAAAGAGAGAAGAAGAAAAACACGTCAGCCTACCTCTCCTCCTCCAGCTCTCCACTTGAGTCAAAGGGAATTCCTGAGCGACGCTCAACCTCGGCTCTGCCATCTCATCACCCACGCTGCCTCTGTGCCTCCCAGCTGTTTGCCATTTGTTATATAGTTTTCCAGACTCTTGTTTTCAGACATTCAGTTGCTGAGACCAAGATAAAGCTTTTTCTGGTGGAAATAAATCCTTTTAAAACGTGTGTTGTTAGAAAGATTTGTTTGCTGAATCATGTCACTAGATAAAGTTTGTCTGCATGGAGCTTTTCCAACAAAATTTTGGAAAATTTAAAGATTTTTTTTTCAAAGAAACAGAAACTATACATTTAAGGCAATAAAAGTTATATTTTTAATCATTTGCGAAGTACACGCGTCTTGTTATTTTCATGACAAGAGTGAGGTAGGGAGACTGAAACTAATCCTGTGTGTAGGGGAAGCAAACTGCAGCCAGTTAGCAGATACAGAAAGACACTTTGACTTGCCGAAAATCCGCACAATTATAAAATCACACATTGTTGTATGTTCCCGATTGGCTGGCAACCTCACAGTGGCAATAGTGCTCCGGGAAGTCGTGGCCCACGCAGAACATAAATAATGTTTTTTAAGGAAGTTTTGGGAGATTTTTTGCTTGCAAACAAAAAAGTTAATCTTTTCGTTAAGTGTTCTCTGATGTTGACCTGTCTCACACTGAGCATACAGCAAAGGAGTATCTGTGTCATTCGCATGCTCACGACTGGAAATGGAAATGTTCTTGTTAAAGGGAAGGTGCTGTGTGGGCAAAGAGAGCAGCAGGAAGGACACATGACGATAACTCAACTTTGGGAAGTCTACAGGCAATTACCCAGCAAACATCCTGACCCTGAATATCAGTTGGCTGACCATTTATTCTAGACACCTAGTGCCTCAGAAATGCTGTCTGAAAACACACTTCCTGAACTTCCTAGGAAGCTTTTCTGCAGTAATTCTTCTGTTCATCAATTGGGATAAAAGAACATTGCATTTTAGTCATTTATGGTGAACTTTTTGCCATCACACCACATCAAATTTTGGCTGCAGAGACTGCTGGGTACTTGCTATGCTCTCATATGGCCTTTTCTTTACATTGCTTGAGTTTGTTCACTTTCATTTAAAGGTGCAAACCTAAGTTGTGCTGCCACATTCACACAGTTTAGAGAAAAATAGAGTTCTCAATACATCCAAACAAGCCATAGTTGGTCAGTCTTTCTCTAACTGTGCTGTAATGAACTTCAAAATTTAACATGCTAAGTGAGGTCTGTCAAATCTGAGGTGTAGCAGTTTGCAGCAATGAGGTGTGGGTTTTTTTTTGCAGAGCTACATCTCAGACTAACCTTGGGGTAAATTTGCAGGGACGTTCACTCCTGGGAAGACTGCCATCTGTCTTGAATGTTCCTCATTGTAGAATGATATAATGGCCTTATAACACTTTCCAGATTGATGGGCAGCAGCAGTTGCTTCTCTATGATCTTCCATTGTGTTAATACACACCTGAACGCTCCAGACCAGCAAACACCCAAAACCTCTCCTTTCATAGAGGTGCTCACACTTGCTGATGATCAATTTATCAAATGCATTTGATTAAAAGCAACTGGATGCTACCTACCTTCTTACATGTAACTCCATGAAGGGTGCTCTTAGTTTTTAAACACTGCTTGTGGATTTTGGCTTAACTTTTACTAAATAAATAATGACACAATGTAATATACCACCTTGTTTACCTCAGGTTGTATTTACATGACCTTCCAAGGACCCTTTATTTCTTATAATGTATCAAAAATTAAAATCAACAGAGGGTGTACTTTCTTTTTCCAATACCTGTAGCTAGCAGGCTAAAGACCATTTTAGCTTGCTTTGCTGTCTCATGACTAGAAAGGTTTAGCGTGGTCTTGTATTGTAGTGATATACATTTTCTTAGCAAGCAAGCAAACAGAATATGTCCAGAAATTTCCAAAGTATTAATTAAAACAAAACTAAACTCCTGAGGGCTCTTGTGACTGGTGCTGCGGTTATTTATTTAGTTTGTTGCCATTTGGAATAATACGTAGGCGTTTGAGGTCCACCATCTGGAACACTGGAGCGGTTTTGGCCCTCTGTCAGTCACTGAAGCTCACAGCATTGTGCAGGAGTCACTTATTAGTCACGACCATACGGACTTCCTAACAAAACTAGAATACCCAGGCTTCACTGCAGTGTCGTGGCATCTGCTCTGCAAGACATTTTCAATAAGCTAACATTATGGGATGAGCTTTGACAACCTGCAATCACTTTATCAGCTCTATAATATTTAACAGTCTCACTGTAACTGCTTCTCTCACCCGGTATGAATTATCTAATGCAAGTTTTTTTCTTTAGGATTTCTATTTTTTACTTTTCCTCATCTTTTCCTCACCTGCCCCTTGGGTTTTGTCATCACACATCTCTGTGACCTCCTTCCTCTCGTCTCCCTCCATGTTTCCATGTGCTTGCTCAGCACGTTCCCACCTGCATCCATAATCCACTGTATGCTCTTACAGTCTGCTCGCTTTGTCCTAATTTCAGACAATCCTCTCTCAGCTAACAAGTCAAATTTTAATCATCCATTATCACTACTTAACCAAGCCGCCATAGCGAAGGTCACTTTTTGCTCGTGCTTTCTCTGTATTAAGCGTGGTCGCCCATAGAAAGTGATTTAAAATCATTTATGCATTGTCTAAAATATATTGGATGTGGTCTGTGAAATAGTTTTTTTTTTCCCCGGCCTGTGGGTGAAATGTTCTGTTTGGAAAATATATTTGGCTTGATCTCCTTCACTGTATACATTTATTTAATCTTGTCTTTTTATCTGGCCCCAGGGATTTCTTCATCTTAGGCAAATTATCAGTCAAGTGATGATGCTCATAAAACCTTGACAGGTACCGTGTGCTCTTCTGAGATTACACTGATTCACCAGCGGTTCGAGTGAAAGCATGCAAAAGAGTAAATGCTTTAATATAGCCTGTGCTCAGTGTGGTTTACGATAATGGATGGAGTTCCCAGAGAGTGTGAGCCGCCTCATCAGAGCAGTGTCACAAGGTGCTCCTTTATTCTCACACAGTCTCAAGATTCATGTTTGCTGTTAGGAAACGATGAGCACTCTGTGTTCGAATACAAGTCAAAGCATACAATTTTTAAGATAAGCACTTACCATAAATATGTATGCATTTTACAGTCAAGTCGAGCAATACTCCTCTCCTCATCCTGGTGGATGACATAAAGATACAGTCATGTGAAAAAGAACGTTTTCACAGGAGTCTGTGCAGTCTATCCTTATTCTGCACCCGTGCCACTTCCATAGGTATTACTTAAGAGGGTAACTAGCAGCCATGTGCCGCTAGTCAAATGCCTTGAGTGTTCAATGCCCCCCACAAAATGTAAGCAAAATACCAAAAAAACCCTTTCAGACTCTGCAGACCTCTGTTACGATGTTAAATATTACAGTAAAGTACAATTTAAAAAAAAGATTGAACAAGTGTGGCTTGTTTGGAAGGGTTGCCATGTGAAAGTCTCTTCTCTCTAAAACAACATGTCAGGTTAGGTTTGCTGGAAAAAACACAAGACTTTTGGAACAATGTCCTTTGGAGAGAGAGGACTAACACCTCATACCAACCGTCAAGCACGGTGGTGGACAGGTGATGATTTGGGCTTTTTGGCAACAACAGGACCTGGGCACCTTACAGTCAGTGAGCCAACCATGAATTCCACTGTATACCAAAGTATTGTAGAGTTAATCGTGAGGCCTTCTGTCTGACAGGAAACGCATTGTCGAAATTGGCTCATGCAACAGAACAATGATCCCAACCAGACCAAGAAATCTACAACAGAATGGCTAAAAAAGAAAATCATAAAAGTGGTCCAATGACTCAGAGTTCAGCCTTCAACCTTATTTAAATACTGTGGCAGGAATTTAAAAAAATTCTTCCATAACAATGTGACAGACTGATAAAGCCATACTGAAAGTGATTATTTCACGTAGGTTGCTATAAAGGTGGCTCTACTGAGGTTTTCACTGGACAGTATTTACTATGTGATACTAGAGATGGCACAATACCACTTTTTTATGTCCGATACCGATATCATAAATTTGGATATCTGCCGATACCGATATGAATCCGATATAATGTTTTTTAATCAACAAAACTGTTTTTTAAATATCTTGCTGCATTTTGTATAAGTTCATACTCAAGTTTAAAACAACAACTACACTAAAGCTATTTTGTTATACCTGTATGCAAAAAAAAATATTTCATAGTTCAGCAATACTGATCAATCTAATAAACTTAAACCTGCACCATCCTCCCTATTCTGGTATTTTAAAGAGTACTTAGCATAAATATTAAGCAACCTAACTAATAGGGTTCCAACTCCCAGCAACAACAAAAATAAATAAATAAAAAATAGGGAACCACCCCTCACGCTCCACCTCATGATGCTTAATCGACGTAATCAACCTTAATTTGATGCAGTGTGAAAAAAAATGCACAGAAATCAATTATTTTTCAAGAAATATTAAATAGATTCAACATCTTTCTTCAACAAAATTGCAGACTGCACAGATGGTACCTTCCCAAAGGAAAAAGTACTATAGCTTACTAGGGTATATATATTAGACGTAATAGTTACTATATACAGTAATTGACTTCTATTCATTTTACATCAAATTAAAACTTTGGGTGTCAGATAATTATTTATTAAAAGCTAGACATTTTAAATGAGAATAAGAAAGAAAAGTATGTCTTTGTGCCCCCTTTTCCCTGTTAATGCCCTATCGGCCCCCCTGGCTAAACTTTGCTAGATCCGCCCCTGCACAGTTACCAGCGTCAGCTATGTAGAAAAAGATCCTCGAGTAGAAAGTAATATTAAATACATTCTAACAACAGCTGATCAAGCTTAAACGTGCTGCTGTTGTTCAGCCGCTGGTTTCCTCTTTCTGGTGCAAAGTGGGCCAAAAGCAAACTAGAGACACGGACTCGCGACAGAAAAGCCGATCAGCTGATCGTTAAGCAGTTTCATGATTGAAGTAGCAGCAGGAGAGGCAGTCGCTTGTTAAGCTTAACGCAGGAATGCTTTACAAACATTCAGAGATGGACTTACACACTTGCTTTACTTCTCTCGGGGATAACTTTGTCGGAGATGAAATGCCGGGTTGCTAGCGAAGCTCCACATGCTATCCAGACCACCTACAGGTCCCGCATGCCACAGCCGCTCTATCACGTGATGCATACTGCTCCGACGTGCTAACGTTCTGAGGTGAGTTACGGCGTGTTGCAAGTTTTGTGAGGTGCTTTCGTGATATTTAATGGATCGGATTACATTTTTTATTTTTCTCCGATATCCGATCCAGTAATTTAGGTAAGTATCGGACCGATACGTAATATCGGATCGGTCCATCTCTATGTGATACTACAAATTGTTAGATATTCTGCAATATTCATTCATACCACTACAGGCAACGCTGCAAATTATTAACCGCTTTAATGCAATATTGGATTTTTATAAATATATTTCCGCATCAGTGTAATGAACCACCTGGAGGTATTTAATTTCCTGGAATGGACAGAAAACCCCTTTTTCATGTTTTCTTAAGTTATTGCATCTGATCATTTATTCATGTTCTTGAAAACTTCAACTATATTATCCAACGATACAAAGTTGTGAAGCGCGAGGGGTCGCTGGTTCAGGAACTGATTTTCTTTCAATAATATTCTTGATGTACCTTCGCTGCATTAATGTATGAACCCTATGGGTTCATGCACAGACCGGCAGTTTTAATCCTTCTTCTATTGACTTTTATTTTAAATTAAACTTCAATTGAAGATTAAAGCCGTAGAGTTTCTTGCTGATTCAGAAGCACTAAAAGAGTGAAAGATACATTTTTCTTCCAAAATTAAATAACTTTTCTGTTTTAAACTCTGTACCTAATGTGGTTAGGAACAGAGTTAGAAATTTAAACTTGATAGCGATACCCTTGAAAATTCGAGATACTCAATACCAGTTTCTTTACCATAGGTGAAAACTTTTTTTTGTAATATTGAAACAACACAATGTTTTCTAACCTTTATTTATAGCAAGACAGACCTGTTTCTGACAAACATATTGGATTAAAATTAAACTGTATCATGTAGTGCAAAAAATACTGTAACATAACTAGGGATGGGTATCGTTTAGGTTTTATCTGATACCGGTGCCAAATCGGTACTTTTGAAACGGTGCCGGTGCTCAAACGGTGCTCAAACCAGTGCTTAAAGAATGGAGAACACAAAATTGGTCCAAAAACCTCTCATGTTCAGCTGGTTTTTGTAAAAAGATAACAATGTTAGCCTTTTCTGCAGCTGTGGGGCATATATGGTATCACTCTTGGCTGGAAGCAGTGCTTAATCAATGGAAAAAACACAAACTTTATCCAAAAACCTCTCATGTTTAGCCGTTTCCCTCTTTTTCTTTGGTCACTTTAGCCTTTTTGGCCAGGGTGAAGGGAGTATCTGCCATCAAACAAGAAGACAGCCGCATGTAGCTATGATGGTGTTTGCTAGTTCACCTTACATGCATTAATGTAATAACGTGGTTAGCGTACTCAACGTAAATTACACACAAACAACATTAAGCTACTCACGCAGAGAAGAACGGCTGCTGCTGCATCATCATCCTCATCATTTCTGCTACACTGGCAGGGCTAGGGGCCAGGACTCTCCTCTTCGTGTTTTTGGGGCTGTTGCTAACCCCGGGTCCGATAACAGGCACCACACCCGCAGTAGATGCGCTCGGTGTGAGGTCTCGCAGCAAGCTATCAAATATGGCGCATTTCTTGGCTTTTTAAAAAAAACGCTATGCGTCGCCAGGTGTTTCATCGGATTCGAGGTGTTACCTCCTTTGACAGTATCACAGTATCTGTCACGGGTTGCTCTGAGGATCCACTCGCAGGACTCCGGAGTGTGTTGTAACAGAGACAGTTTATTCACAAAAATCTTCACCAAGTGTATTTACAGGCAGTGCGAGGACAGTGCTATATACAAGATGTGCGAGGACGGGTTCCAGGGCTCCAGGGAAAACAAGGGGATCACACACACGCTCACGCCAACCTCTCTCCGCTAGTGACCAGCCACCTCTTACACGCTCCACACGGGGAAACACGGGGACGGGTCCGGGGAATCTAGAACAGAGAGACAAGTGTTACTTTCTGAGGCGGAAGTGTGGGAAACTAGGGCTCGACGTGTACTGACAGGAGTCTTCACAACAATCCAGCGTTGAACAGCTGATCTCCTCCTTCTGATATACCAGCTGGTCTGATGAGGCCCAGGTGTGCATGATCCGGGAGGGCGTGGGCCGAGGGCGTGAACCCGCCATGAGTTCCGCCCCGGCAAAACAGGGGAGGGGGAGAGAGATTGCTGATCAGTGCCTTGCCGACCCCGCAGGTCGTGACAGTACCCCCCCGCCAACGGGAGCCTCCCGGCGACCCCCAGGCTTCCCAGGGTGAGCCTCATGGAACCGCCGAACCATGGCCCGGTCCAGCAGAGCCGCCCGCGGGACCCAGGAACGCTCCTCAACGCCATAGCCCTCCCAGTCCACAAGATACTGCAGGCCACGGCCCCGGCGCCTGACGTCCATAATCCGAGACACGGAGAAGGCCGGACGGCCAGCGACGACCCGGGCGGGCGGAGGGGGTCCGGAAGGAGGGCACAGAGGACTGGAACAGTGAGGTTTGATCTGCGAGACATGAAACACGTTGTGGATACGCATGGTCCTGGGGAGCCTGAGACGCACAGAAACGGGGTTAACAATGGAGTCCACTTCGAACGGGCCAATGAAGGAGGGGGAGAGCTTTTGCGACTCCGTCCTGAGAGGCACATACCGGGTCGAGAGCCAAACCTTCTGTCCAGGTGAGTAGGCCGGGGCCAGGGACCTGCGGCGATCCGCCTGCCGTTTGTTCCGGTCCGCCGTGCGAAGAAGGGCAGCTCTAGTGGCCCGCCACGCGCGCCGACACCGCCGCAGGTGCTGCTGAACAGAGGGCACAAAGTGCTCACCTTCGATGGCAGGGAACAGGGGAGGTTGGTACCCCAGGGAGGCCTCGAACGGGGAGACGCCTGTGGCCGACGAGGTAAGGCTATTGTGAGCGTACTCCACCCACGTCAGTTGCTCACTCCAGGTGGTCTGATTAGTGGACGTCAAGCAACGGAGAGCCGTTTTGAGTTCTTGGTTGGCCCGTTCCGCTTGACCGTTGGTCTGTGGATGAAAACCTGACGAGAGACTAACCTGGGCCCCCAAGGAGGCGCAGAACTCCCTCCAAACACGTGACGTGAACTGTGGGCCTCGGTCCGAGACCACTTCAGCAGGGATCCCGTGGAGGCGAAACACATGAGTTGACAGAAGCCGGGCGGTCTCCAGGGCAGTGGGGAGCTTGGGGAGAGCGACAAAGTGGGCAGCTTTAGAGAAACGGTCGACAACGGTGAGGATGACTGTGTTACCTGATGACGGCGGAAAACCAGTGACAAAGCGGCGGAAGACCAGGGGCGGCTTGGCGTAGGCAAGGGATGAAGTAGGCCGGCAGCAGGCTGGTTGACCGGCTTATTCTGGGCACAGGTTGGACAGGCAGCGATGAAGTCTTGGACGTCCTTGGCCAATGTAGGCCACCAGGCGAACCGCTTGATGAAGGTGACGGTGCGATGAACGCCCGGATGACAGGTGAGTTTTCCGCCGTGGGCCCATTGTAGCACTCGTGAGCGAACCAACGTGGGAACAAAGAGCACTCCCGGGGGACCAGTACCTGGATCCGGTTCCGCCCGCTGGGCCTCCCGTATGGCGGACTCGATCTCCCATGACAGGGCCCCGATAACGCACGTGGGAGGGAGAATGGGAGGGTCCTCTGAGGTGGTGAATTGGCGGGAAAGGGCATCGGGTTTCACGTTCCGGGAGCCGGGCCTGTAGGTGATGGTGAAGCAGAATCTGGTAAAGAACAGAGCCCACCTGGCTTGTCGAGCATTTAGTCGTTTAGCCGACCGGATGTATTCGAGGTTCCTGTGGTCAGTCCATACCACAAAGGGTTCTGTTGCGCCCTCTAGCCAGTGGCGCCACTCCTCCAGGGCGAGTTTGATAGCCAACAGCTCCCTGTCCCCGATGTCGTAATTCTGCTCTGCAGGAGAGAGACGACGAGAGAAGTAAGCACAAGGGTGGAGCTTACCGTCTAGTTGCTGGGAGAGAACTGCTCCGACCCCTACATCCGAGGCGTCCACCTCCACGATGAACTGCCGCTTGAGATCCGGTTGCCGGAGGATGGGCGCCGACGCGAAACGTTTCTTTAGCCGGGAAAAAGCCTCCTGAGCCTGATCATCCCAGCAGAAAGGCACCTTAGGGGAAGTTAAACGGGTTAGTGGCAAAGCAATCTTGCTGTAGTCACGAATGAACCTCCGATAAAAGTTTGCAAAACCGAGGAACCGTTGAAGCTGCTTACGGTTAGGCGGCGTGGGCCAGTCTAAGACTGCTTGTACCTTAGCTGGATCGGTTCTTAAATCGCCCCGTTCAATGATGTAGCCCAAAAACGACACAGTACTCACATGAAACTCGCACTTCTCCCCTTTAACAAACAGCCGATTCTCCAGGAGGCGTTGCAGGACTTGTCTGACGTGATGTACATGATCCGGGAGAGAGCTGGAGAAGATGAGAATGTCGTCAAGGTACACAAACACAAAGCGATCGATGAAATCTCGGAGAACATCATTGACTAGACTCTGAAAGACAGCTGGAGCATTAGTCAGTCCAAACGGCATGACCAAGTATTCAAAATGGCCCAGGTGCGTGTTGAAGGCCGTTTTCCACTCGTCACCCTCTCTCATCCTGACTAAGTGGTAAGCATTCCGCAGATCGAGCTTAGTAAAAATGGTCGCCCCCTGCAGGAGTTCGAAGGCGGAGGATAAGAGCGGCAGAGGGTATTTATTCTTAACAGTAATGGTATTGAGACCCCAGAAATCAATACATGGCCGAAGGCTTTTATCCTTCTTAGTGACGAAAAAGAACCCGGCAGCCACAGGGGATGAAGAGTGGCGAATCAGTCCATCAGCCAAGGATTCATTAATATACTTCTCCATGCATTCACGTTCAGGTTGAGAGAGACTGTATAAGCGACTAGTGGGAAGGGGTGCACCCGGGAGCAAATCAATACTGCAGTCGTACGGGCGATGAGGGGGAAGAGAGCGGGCGCGGTCCTTACAAAACACTTGCTTGAGATCATGATACTCTGACGGGATAGCTGAAAGGTCAGGGGGCTCGTGTGGTAGTGGTTTAGCTGCTTTAACGGGAGTAGCTGCTGTCAAACAGGTCATGTGACACTCCTCCCCCCACCCCAGAACCCTCTCCTCCCTCCAGTCGAGCACGGGGTTATGCTGGCGTAACCATGGAAATCCTAGCACCAGGGGCGTGAGAGGGGCTTCAAAGACATAAAACTGCAGCAGTTCAGTGTGATTCCCAGACAGCGTTAGGGACACGGGTTCTGTAACATGAGTTATGTCGGGAAGACGTTGACCGTTTAAAGCGGTGACCTGCAACAAGTGGGGTAATGCCCGTGCGGAAATCTTAAGTTTGAGAGCCAGGGAAGCATCTATGAAGCTCTGCTCCGCACCAGAGTCAATCAGCGCCTGAAGAGAGTGAGAGGCAGAGTGGACAGTCACTTTAGCGGCTAGCATGAAGCGTGAAGGAGAATGTGAAAAGGAGACCTCGCCCACCCGTATCCTCCTTTCTACCGGCGGGCGGGGTCTTTTGGCCGAGCAGGACAGACCTTGGCGAGATGGCCCTTGCGGCCGCAGTAAAAGCACTCACCGGATCGCCATCTGTGTGCCCTCTCCTCCGGGGAGAGTTGAGAGCGTCCGATCTGCATGGGTTGCTCCTGCTCGTCGCCACGGTCCACTTCCCGATCGCTACTTCCGCTTCCGTCGGAAGCTGACTCCGCACGCCCCACAGGCCTCTGGGAACCGTAGTTGCTGGCGCGGTGACGCGCCCTCAAATGTTCATCAACCTTAACACATAAGGCGATCACCTCCGATAGAGTCTTGGGCAGCTCCCTCATTAACAGTTCGCCCTTAAGGACATCACAAACATTGTTCAATAAGGTACTTATCAGCGCAGGCTGCCCCCATCCCGTCTCCTCAGCCAGTGTCCAGAACTCCACAGAGAATTCCGCCATACTCCGTCTTCCTTGTTTTAAGTTCAGCAAACGGTGGCCTGCTGCCTCAGCTCCGGTGCCCCTTTCGAACACACTTTTGAACTTTGAGAGAAAATCAGCATAGGTAATCTCCGGGCTAGTCCGTAACACTGCTTGGGCCCAGTTCAAGGCTTGACCGCGGAGTAACTGAACGAAAAAGGCTATCTTAGCTCCATCACTTTCATACGTTCGCCGCAGCTGCCTAAACTGCAACGTAATCTGCGTTAGGAAACCAGCACACTTGTGGAACTCACCAGCGAATGGCTCCGGTGACGGTAGAGCTCGTTCCAGGGGTTCCGCGGAAGCGGGGGCTGGTGGCGTGGAGTGTTCCGGGGCCGGCGGCTGTGCAGGAGCAGACGGGGGTGGCATAGCGGGACCTGGCAGCGGAACGTGCTGAGCGAGAGCCTGAGTGAGTGCGATCAGCTGTTGGTTAATGTGTTGTAGCATCTGCTCGTGTCGCTCCAACACAGCTTCTGGAGGAGGGGTGGGTTGTAGAGCTGAGTCCGCTGGATCCATAGTATGGCTGGATTGTTACTGTCACGGGTTGCTCTGAGGATCCACTCGCAGGACTCCGGAGTGTGTTGTAACAGAGACAGTTTATTCACAAAAATCTTCACCAAGTGTATTTACAGGCAGTGCGAGGACAGTGCTATATACAAGATGTGCGAGGACGGGTTCCAGGGCTCCAGGGAAAACAAGGGGATCACACACACGCTCACGCCAACCTCTCTCCGCTAGTGACCAGCCACCTCTTACACGCTCCACACGGAGAAACACGGGGACGGGTCCGGGGAATCTAGAACAGAGAGACAAGTGTTACTTTCTGAGGCAGAAGTGTGGGAAACTAGGGCTCGACGTGTACTGACAGGAGTCTTCACAACAATCCAGCGTTGAACAGCTGATCTCCTCCTTCTGATATACCAGCTGGTCTGATGAGGCCCAGGTGTGCATGATCCGGGAGGGCGTGGGCCGAGGGCGTGAACCCGCCATGAGTTCCGCCCCGGCAAAACAGGGGAGGGGGAGAGAGATTGCTGATCAGTGCCTTGCCGACCCCGCAGGTCGTGACAGTATCAGCTTAAAGCACTTGTTGCAGGCTGCTGAGTTTGCATATTTTGCTGTGAAGTACAGCCAGACTTTTGACCGCTTCGCCTTGGGCATTTTTAATCTGTAGCTCTGCTCTAACTGAACGTACGTACCTGGGCCCGCCTACTATCCTCGGAAACGTAAAATGATTGGCTAGAAGTGTATCACAGCTCAGGAAAAAAAAGCACCGAAATAAAGCACCGAAATGTGCGCTGCTTTTCGGTCTGGTTACTACCGTTTATGTCAGAACCGGTGCCCATCCCTAAACATAACCGTAAGCTACATGTGAAAAATACTTTACAGTTCTCTTAGGTACTGCTTGTCTGTGGAAATGCTGAACTTCTGTCTCTGTTTATTTCCTGTTGCACTTTTCTTAGCTTCATTTAGGTACTTTGAGAGAATAGTAATACACCTGAGACACAAATATAAGACAAAAATTATTACTGCCTGCAGACAGGAGTAATGACATCTGACGTTAGCTATGGCTGCTAACTGCTACAGTACCTTAATAATAGCAGAGCGCTAATATTGCTATCAGGTGACTGCTAATACTTAGCCAGGTTAACGTTTATGATAACTGTTCAGTACTTCAGTGTTGTTAAAACGGGAGCTTTACTGACCTCTCAAAATTCCTCATGAAGTGTTGTTCAGCATTGTGAAGGTCAGCTCCTGCCAGTGAGAGGAGGGGGCAGCGCCTGCCTGTCTGCAGCATTTTTGTGTCAGCTGGAGGAGATGAGGACAGCTGCTGGTGCTTGCTCTGCTTGTAATTTTTTAGCAACAATTAGGTACTGAGTATTGATTTTTGTTTGATAGTTTGTTTTTTGACAATCCTAGTCCTACATATAATTTAACCAAAAGAAATTTAAGCCATAGATGTGCTTTCAATGAAAGTCACTTAACATTATATAAAAAAACAGAATGGGACAATAGCACTGGTTGTACTTCGCTCAAGGCACTATAGATATAACAATCATGCCTCGTCTTATTTATTTTTTCTTGTACTTCTATATCAAAGGTATAAAAATATCTAGCATGGGGGCAAAAATATTTTAAAAGGTAGTGTAACTACAGCAGGTTGCTGTCCCACATCCCCCAGACACCTGACCTAGCGCTCTGACTGTCCGCCCTGCTGTCCTGACCTGGCGAATATAGGACAGTGTCTGGTATTCATCTGTTCATTTAATTCAACTTTAATTTATTATAGTTGATCTCCTATAATGTGATTGATAATTCATATTTGGTGGATGTCACAGGACATAGAACAGCACATCGAGGCCGGTGGAAATAGATCAGGTGGATTCATGGGCCATCTGTGATCTGAGTCAATGCTGGAAAAATATCATACTGTATTTTTAACAAATGTTTGTTGAAATGGAAATGGAAAAATGTATAGTATAATCTGGATTAATCTGGTACATTTTGTAGCAGTAGCTGAAGCCGCTAATCTCAGTTTGATCAATGAATCACACCTTCATTTAAAAATGCAGTAGGTGTTGGTGAGTGGGTGTGCTTGACATCGAACGGGTCTTTATCAAAGCTGATAAGCTGAAAACCAATGGCAGCCTTTGCAGTCCTTGAAAAACGCAGGTTAAGCGGTGACGTCCTCTCAAATGCTGGTTCAGTTCTGTCTCTTATTCTTTGAGGACATTCACAAGGCTGCCTACCTATTCAGAAATGGAAAGCCCACATGGATTAAAACATCAAAGCGTACTCCGTGTTCTGTTGAACTGCACAAAGTTGCTGTGTTTCCTCGCTCGATACGTGTCTGGAATGCATTATGAGAGAGGGCGAGCTGGATTGTGGAAATAAAAATGAAATAAAAACACCAGAGCCGTTTTCATTCTGTGTTCTTTGTAAATCTTGGGGTGGTAAGAATCAGATAAATTAATAATGCCATAAGGTTTGGCTTGCTTTCTCCTCCTCTACTTCACCACCTCTTTCCTCGGGCTGCTTCTGCCCCTTGTGTGTATTTTTGAAAATTGCCTTCATTGCTGCAGACCGCTTCAATAATTCACATGAAAGTTTTAAAGCACAGTAGATGATCTCGAGAACATTAAGTCTGAGCAAAAGTGAAAAATAAATAAATAAATGATTGAAAGTTTCCCATATTTTCTTCTTTCATGTCTCCTCGTTTTGCACTACTGCGGGAAAGTCTTATGCTGAGTGGAAAAAGACAAACAGCCACAGTGTGAACACATTAGGCAAAAAAAATCATTATTTTGGCTGTGAAAATGTGAAATTAAAGAAAATAATGTGGCATTGTGGTTTGTGGCTTCTATCACATAACTGGAAAATTATTTATAGTATGGTTTTGTTACACTTTAGCTTTGAGGACAAGTGAAAATTCATATATTCACCCCCAAAAACTGATTGTTGTCATTAGAAAAAAAAAACCCACCCAGATTCTTCGTGTAAAGCTTATTGGAAGCTTTCTGAGAGCATAACCTCTGTAAAATACTTTAATCAGAAAGAACTTTTTTAAATGTACCTTTCATTCATCAACTCTGGACACAGTTTGGTGCAATAAAGACAGTTTTTTTTTATTGTGCAAGAGTGCTGCATAAATGAATATGTCAGTGTAGACAAGGACAGGAGTTTGTTCTTTGGCATTCAAACTTCAACTGCTGTACAAGATTAAAAAGAAAAGAAGGGAAAAAAGTTTAAAACATGTATGCACTTCATTTAGATATTATAATATTCCAAGTTCATCTGAAGATTATGGTCAAATATAAGGTTTTTTAAAAATATATATTTTTTAAAAAATAACTAAATATTAGTATATACTACCAGCGGGGATGTGGTTCTGCTCACCTGAATTGAAGGATTTTAAGGGTCCCCTCAGTTCCACTGAGACGTCTTCAATAGAGTCAGAGAATGAAGAGGATGAATCATCCACTATTGAGGGTGGGGTCACGGGGTGTTAAATAGCTCCTTGGTGTCTGGGTCCCTGTGGTGGATGATATTCACTATGAGTTTCTCATGTCTCTGGCTCTGTTTTGGGGAATCTTAGTTGATATGCTTCTGGAAGTTGGGGACAGTGACCCTAAATTAACAGACTGGGGTGGTGGTTCCCCTCTCCAAGAAGGTGGACCAAAGAGTGTTTCCTAATTATAGGTGTATCAAACTTCTCAGCTTCCCTGGGAAGGTCTATGCTAGAGTGCTAAAAAGGAAGAGTCAGCTGGACCAGTTCTTTATCCTCTTGAGGATATTAGTGGAAGAGTGGGAGTTTTGCCCAAACAGTCTACATGTGTTTTGTGGATTTGTACATTCAACTGCATCCCTCAAAGGGTACTTTGGGAGTGCCTTGGGAGCATGAGGTATCAAGCCCCTTGTTCCCTTGTGAGACATTGGTCCGAAATGTCAGCAACAAGTCAGACTCTTGCTCAATTGGTATTGGATTGTCCTTTCTCACTGGCTGGGTTCCTAATTATTATGGCCAGAATTTCTAGGCAAAGGTGAGGGGTTGAGGGTTCAATGGTTTCAGGATCTCGTTTCTGTTTTTAGTGAACGAGGTGGTTTTGTTGGTTTCATCAAGCCTTGAACTCCAGCTTGCACTGTGGTAGTTTGTGGCTGAGTGTGACGCAAATGAGAATTATCATCTCAAAGTCAGAGGCCATGTTTCCCATTTAGAAAAAGGTGGAGTCCAGGTTGTGAAATAGTATCTCAGGGTCTTGTTCACGAGTGAGGGGAGATTGAAGTGAGAGATTGACACAGACATTGGTGCGGCATCAGTAGTGATTCAGATGCTGTACCGATATGTTGTGGTGAGAGCAGAGCTGGGCATGAAACCAACGCTGTCCAATCTACATTCACTCTCACCTCTGTCCATAAGATCACAGATACATGAAGTGGCAGAAATGAGCTTGGAGCTTGGAAGGGTTGCTGGGCTAGACCTAGAAAGGAGAAGTAGAGCTACCCCATCACAGTTGAGATGGTTCCTGGGCGCCTCCAAATGAGGCATATGCCACCAGGAGGATGCCTCAGGGCGACTCCAGGACACTCTGGAAAGATTGCATCTCTCGGTTGGCTTGGAACACCGGGTTTCCCATCGTCATGGGATCTGGGAAAAGCTGGAGGTGGCCGAGGGGAGAGATGTCTGGTTGTCTCTGCTTAGACTGCTTCGCATGCTATCCAGCCCCGGATAAGAGGCAGAAGATAAGTGGATGAATGGATTCACATTTAGCATTTTCAGAAGTGTGATTATTTCTAATTAGCTTAGCACAAATACTGTTAACAGGAGAAAGCTGTCATGGTTAAAGTCATGAGATATAACTCACTGGGCCATAATGAAAATGCCTTTTCTGATTTACACTAAAAGATCTGGACAACTGTTGTTAGTCGTTACAGGAAAGATCATATTTCACTGTCAACAGGATACAGCATAAACTCCTGGGAACAAGAATGTTTGGATCTAATTTCGTGGCACTCTAATAAGGGAAATTCAAAGTAGCCAACAGATCAACCTTGTCATGCCTCATTGTGTAACATACTGGTCTTATCAGTTATAACAACAGGCTATACACTTATTTTTAACTAGAGAAAATAATATAAATTGCCAGTGCTTTCATACAGTCCTGCCACTTCTTTTATCATCCACACAGATAAGGATTAATAAAACGCAGTATTAGCATGGCAACCTAAGTAACAGAATGTGCTTTTCAGCCAAACCCTTGCTGTGAAGAGTCAGAGCATCAATAACTGCCGAGAAGGAGCAGGGCACCAAAGTTTTTCTCAGCATTTTAGGTGCACCAGACGTTTAGCTTCTCATTTCTTTTGAGTGCGATATTCCTCTATCACTCATACATGTGGAAATAAATGGACCTGGATTGCAGTCTATCTTCAGGGATGAAATTGCTCCTACATTTGGTCCGTGTGTGCTGCGTGTCAGGATAATACTTCTCATATATTCCTACTGTGTACCAACTCTGCCTGCTGTCAAATTGACAAAAAGTGCCTCTGCTCACACTGCTGCTGATGGTGCAGATGAGAGCCTCGGGTTTTATTTCCTGGAGAGAGAAGGAGGGGAGGAGAGGGATGGAGAAATGGAAATTGGCATAAACATGAAAATATAAATAAACTGCAACCTCTGGGGTTCCACCATCCACCATCTCCTCCCCTCTGCATCTGCTTACACCTCCAGTGAACTTTGTTATTTATACTGTTACTATTATTATCAGGTTGTACCTCTGGCCTTACCCTGTTCCTTCAGTCCCTCTAAATGTACCTGGCAGCTGTTAAGGTCAGGGATGTTGGTCCGTTTGTTAAATCAGCTGCCTTTGCTGCTCTACCCCCCCTGCCTTTATCTCGACATCCTTGCTGCCTAAGGGATACTGTAATTAACAATCACTCTCTCTGCATGTCAAACATGAAGGAGAATGCCATTAGGGAGAATAACGTGTAATTGTCTTTGTAATGAGCTACAAGACTGCTGGACTATAAACAACTTGATAGGTTTCTTTTCATTTTACTGTTAAGTGTTTGATACTGTAAAGCATCACAGTAGCATCCTTGGTGCCAAGGAACAAGTCCTCTCCTTCACAGAGCTGTCTCTTAATATATGCCTTCACTTGACTCTGCACTGTGCAGAGCTGCACAATCAAATTTGCATGCACTTGTTTAGCCAGTCAGAACAAGCAGCCTCATTTTTCCCCTGGTGCCCATATGCCTACAAGCCTATGGAGTCAGTTGGAAGATCCATCTGTGCTGGGAGGTTAGTTAAAATGCACGCCTTTCAGTATTTGGTGTAATGGGTATCTGTGCACGAAGGACCGCTGCTCTGTACATTCTAGAAGTGTATTGCTGCCCTCCCTTAACAGCAGGAGATTGCCATGAAAGCCTCAGGTTTCCTCCATTTGTGGACGTGACATGCAAAACTTCATGCATCACAGACTGCACTAGGTGGTGTAAAAATTTCTGCAGAAATATGGATATCGTGCAGCAAAGAAGGAAAAGGGTTATACCCCTTTTCCTTCATAGCTTCCAGCCATAGCTGCCAATAAGCACTGTCATGTCGTTTTTCAGGATATGTTATGCTTGTAATAAAAATCAAGTGCAGTAAAAACTTTGCAAAAACAATGTATTTTTTGAGTATATCCTGTAATGTTAATCACTGCTGTCATTAATGTCCTCAGAAAAAGTCCAGTCCGTGTCTTGAAAGGAAAAATATGTTTTTGTTTAAGGTTATGATTTAAGGTAGTATTGTGCATTTCTGTATGTTCATTATTGCTATTATGTAGATGATACATCTTAGAGGTCAAATGCACTGCAACTTACAAAAACACCAGCAAATATAAAAATGTTGCAAAAACACACAAGACACAGCAGAAGTGTTTTTGAGGAGACAATAACGGAACGTAACACCTGTGGAAGTAACAAGTAAAATGCTAATAGCAAACAGGTATCTACAGTATTATAAGAATGATGCGAACAAAAACACACGTTACCTTGCACCCTTTTCTCCCACACTGAAGAATCCCGATCTTCTTCTCAGTGTGTCTCAGTCCTTCACATGTTTTGGTTTTTGTCACTTCCGCACCTGTTACATTAAATTACTGTTTCCCCAAAAACACTTCAGTTGTCTTTTGTAAGATTTTGTTTGGATTTTTTTTGTACTTCCATTGTGTTTTATTCAACTTCTACTATGTTTTTTTTTTCTATTTCTGTTTTCTTAAGCTGAAGTGCATTTGACCTCTCAAGGCCACCATACAAACACCTGTAAACTGAGTCGGCTGTGCAGTGATGTACATATATGATGCTACACTGACGTAATTTTAGACTGAATTAAAGTTTGCAAAATACAAAACTGGTTGAGCAGAATTTTTCACAGATATATCTCTTGCGTATGCAGATTTCCATCTCGGAGGCAAGAAGTTTAGACCATCTTATAATGAGAGTGTCACTGATCAAACTGAATGTTAGAATATGGGATGACTGATACTGTCCCAAAGTGGTTTGGTGAAACTAAGTGGTCATAAATTTTGGATCCCAAGCATTAAACGCTTCAAATAATTGTTTTTTTACAGCATACACTTTCTCAAAACTTTTTGAGTTGCTAAGAAAACTCCAGAAAAGTTTACATTTTATCCATGAACAGAATTAAAACAACCAACTTGTCACTCCATCTTTTAGGGGCCCTCTGAGGGTGCCAGAGGCCAATTAAACAGATGCCAAATCTCCTTTGCTCCAGGCCAGCTCTGTCCCGAGTACTCGCACATGCAGCTGTGACATAAATCCACTGCTGTTAACTCTGTGGTGACTTATTCAAACACATTTAAAATAGTTTTTACTGAAATATTGTTCAGTTCTCCACTGCATTCATTTCGAATTTACATTTTCAATTCAGCATAAGATGAGATTAAATGTTTTGTTTGATGTAGATTTGGCTGTTTGTCCAAATTTAAATTTTTTCCACACCTCACAGCAGAAAAACGTATTACTTTGACAGCTTCCTTTACGACTATAATGGAATTTGTTTTCTTTCTATTCTTGATACTTTAACTGAAGGAAAAGTGTCTTTTTTGAGGGCCTTTTCTTTCTTTTCTACAAAACGAGGGCACTGCCAGTGCAGTAATTATGATCCAACTGATATTAAAGATATTACTGAGCTGATTCTACATTTCTTCCCCTTCTTATTTTCTGTTTTATCTGTTTTGCTTAATCTAGCAAATCAAATATAGCAAATGACTCTGAAGCAGAGACACCTCTGTTATAAATCATGTGAACACTCTTCATTAAAACATAATTAGTTTTCCTCAAGAAAGGCTTGTATAGTACACGCTAGTAAAAAAGAAAAGGAGAAATGTCTAGTATACTCGGGTTGTAATCAAAGAAAGTTAAAAAACCTCAAGTTTAATTATTGTTTTGAATCCTGCCCACTAAGGCCATAAAAGCTGCAGGATAAGAGAACCTTATACTGTCTTTGCACACGATAAGCAGTAAAGTCTCCTTAATGAATTCTGCTGCTGTATTTCCACTTGATAGGGTGTTGCATTCAAGGTCACTGAATGCACCGTGAAAAGAAGGCACTCTGATTTCTAATTTTTCTTTATTCTTCTTCTTCTTTTTCTCTTTCTGGGGTCCCCTATTTACAAGTTCATTCCTGACGTAAAGGAGAAAATTCATTTAGACTTGCTACGTGACACATTTTCAGCATTTTGTTCTACTACCTTAATAACAGGTATAAAATCATGATTAAATTTTTAAAAAGTCACACACAAGAAACACACATGCAGTAAATGAGGTGGCTTTTCCCAATACGGAAGCTGTAAAATGTACAATTGTGCCCATGTGTTTGTGCTACAGCAAAGGCAATTGTCCAGTGAATATACAGCTAAGCGGGTATCGTGAGCCTCCCTCCTGTGTGCTCTACTTCCTTACTTTACCCAAATGGATTATTTCCAGTAGTGTATCTGCAGCAGACTCTTTCTGTCTGCTACATGTAAGAAAGCTCAATATCCCAATCTGAGTCTCCCAGCGGTGTCCAGAATTAATGTGTGAATGCAGCTCAGCTCTGTAAAACCCAGTGACGGAAAAACAAACTATAAAAGGCACCAATTGATCAAAGAATTAGAAGCTTGAAAAAACAAATATCTTATATTGCTTGATAAAATAGTAAGCTACTTATCCTACAGTACTCCACTGTAAAGCTTGGTGATGACCACAGGACTACCACAGGCTACTAAAATAGGGTATGTGGAAATATAAAAGCTTTTCATAATGGGAGAGCGCTGAAAATCCATTATCCTTCCACAATAAGCAGGAATAATTTATGATAACAGTTTCTGCTATATGTGAATTTTTACTGATGGGGTTCAGTGCAGGGTCAGCAGTGGTCCAGCTGCCCTGGATTTGGAGTGAGCCAAGGACAAACTTTAAAAGTTAGATGTTATTATATTATATTATTATTATTATATTACATTATTATAGTATTTAGATGTTAACATTTCCCACCAAATTCTGACCCAACTATCTGAAGGATCCAACAGAAATTGTCAACAGTCAATTTTTTTTTACATTGGAAAAGTTGAGACATTAGGAAACGTTACAGCATCACCGACATAGATGTACAGTAGCTACTATCCCCTCTACCGCAGACCTGAAGGTGATCCAAACGCGCTCTAGATTAGAGCGAGTCGGCCTGCATGGAGATGCAGCACATTACGCTCACTTTGTCTGAGACTGACAGCTTTCAAATCTGCTCCCATCTGCTGAACTCTGCTGTCGGGTCACATTCCAACATGCAACAGGGATAACCTATTTACAGATTAATCCTTTTCTCATAAAACACATTTTTGTGTCACCCACAATCCGAACCATTTGGGAGGTTTGGGCTGTCTGTGCCATCCGTGCATAGCCGAGTGATGATATTGCACTTAACATGGTTTCGCAGTGACGCTTCCCTCAGCTGACATCCCGCCTGAATTACTTCTAATGATTAAATTTTACCGCAGCCTATCTTCTCTCCTCACTTGACCTGCTAAATAAAACAGCTGAGAGCTCAATCCATTAATGTCGCTCAGGTACAGAAATATCTTGTGACAGTTCCACAAAATAGGCTTTGAAAATGTAATTTTTATTGAGGCACACCATTACCGTATTTGCTTTTGGTTTACAGCCACAATTTGTCTGATTGACCAAATGAGAAAGCATTCTTGGTTTTTTTATTGAATTTGTTTTTCTTTATTTAAAGCCATAATTTATTCAGCCATTTCCCCCCCACTAAGAGCTGTTTACCCTCAAATAGTTTCATTAGTGTCAGTGGAGAGCTTCAGGGTGAAAATGGTGTTCATGTGGAGTTCACAAAATCACAGTTTGGGGGTAAAAATGCGATCGTTTGTAATTTTTGAGCCAAATTAAACTCCAGTAAATATTACTCATGGAGTAATGAGGATTCTCATTTGTTTTTCTGGGTTTAGAAACTAATTCAGCAGCAGCTAATCGTTCTTTGTCTCATACATCAGAGGGCCTCTGAGCAACCGTTTGCTTTTTTTTTAATAACAAATAGATCTATAAGTGAAAATTGGAGGGAAGCAGCCTACCAGGATTCCAAGTGACGGATACGTTTTGACAGTGTTATTGAGGGATATATTGTTTTCTGTTTTCTGGGACATTGGAGAATTTCATCTGGCAAGTATTGTGAGAGAATGATTAAAGGGAAGATACCCCTGAGAATTGCAGCAGTACACAATTTATGAATGCACCCAGAGGAAGACTGAGGGCGCGTCTAAGGAGATTAAGAGGTCATGTGATGCACTCTTAATTGTTTTTTTTCTTTTTCTGATTGAAGTCAAACTTCTCTTTATCCACTCCCTGCTTTGAAACTTGAATGTAAATAAATTCACTCACGTAAATTGTTTAATGCTTAATAACCTTGTACCAGCTTTACGTAGGCAGCTGGCAGAAGCAGTTGACACGACTACAACATCAAACAAATCTGAATGTCATCCTTTTTCCCCAAAGTGCTCCCCTCACATGGGCATCCAGTGAAATGTAGGACAGTGGTTTCCTCTGCTCGGCTTAAAGTAGTAGCAGTGATTCAGAGACTCAAATTACCTGTTGCACCCAAATAACATTATACAGGTTGGTCTATAACCTTTTAAACAATTACACACAGTGGACTTTAAATCACACAGATAAGACCTGATCAATGTGCAGACTTTCTGCTTTAATTCAAATTACAAACTGAAACAAATCAATGTTAATTTTTTTTAAAAATTGCATTAACTGTTTTAAAATTACAGACATTTTTATACATTATCCATTATTTTCAGCCTGAGAAGTAACTGGGCAACTGGCTGAAAAGCAGTTTTATGATCAAGTGAAGCCTGTTTACTCATTAGGTCTTTATAAATTAAGAAGATAAAAGATCTGGAGTTGAATCCAAGTGTTGAACTTCCATTTCGTAGCATTTCACTGCAATTTAAAATGTGATGCCCAAAAAGAGAATCACACAAGAGAGGGAGACCATCATTAGACTGGAGAACCGAAATAAACCAATCAGAGAGGTAGAAAAAGCTTGACCTTCAGAAGTGGTCAGATCAAGAATCTCAAACATTTAAATTATTTCCTTGGTTAGTTGTTTTCACTTAAAAACATCTAAAAGAACCTACATCTAAAAACGTTCTCTGATAAATAAAAAATAAAACAAAAAGAACTGAAGAGAAACGTATGAGAAGGAAACAGCTCATCAGTGTTATTTGGCCTTGGCATGAATAGCCGCCACAGGATGGACGACTAGTGTTTGGTGATAATGCGACTGATGGCAAGAGCGGCAGCATGAACTGTGACGTGTACGGCGCTGATCAAAACTGATCAGCAGAGTTCACAATAACCCAAAGCAAACTGCAAAATTCTTCAACTGCCAAGTCAGCTATGGGATCTTTACCCAGCAGTGCATGCTTTGCAGGTATTAAATACAAAACGTCTTGTCAGAGACACAAAAACAAGCAGCAGCTGAAGGTTGTGGGAAAGCTACGTTTACCTGCTAACTTATTCACAGGGGTTCGCCACAGCAGGTAGCTCTGCGTGTTTGTTTTAGCAGATTTTCATGCTGGAGACCCTTCCTGTCACGTCCCCAATTAAGGTACTGAAGTTAACTACACACTGAGATTAATGCAAACTATTTTATTGGTATCTTTTGGTACAGCGTTGTCTACATTATAGCAGCTCCTCGACTATTTTCTTACTCTATCTCTCAGTCTTACTCTCAGTGGTGCTATTTGATATTTTGTTACTGATATTCTAAACATTACTGTTATGTAACATAAATAATGAGTCCAAAATATCCAAATTAGAGGCTGCTACAAACTAGTTCTGGTAATGAAAAGTGGAAGGATTTATTTCAAGTACACTGATGCTTGCAGTCCTTTTCTCTCTAGTCTCAGTTGGGCTCTTTAATGACAATAAAGGGAAATTCAATATGCAGGTGACAGCAATCGCCAATACTCTGAAAAAGTTACAGCCTCACTTTGAATTGTTCATCCTTTTAGCACTTTTATCTCGTTATAATGATTCTTGTGTAGGTGTATCTTCCTTGTTTACTTGTAACAAATTCAACTTTTAACCTCGGGGTTATTAACAACACATTCTCAGCTGCAGCACCGTGTAATGTTAGTGTAGGCAGAGGCTCTTCACATGGTGTTATGTATGCTGTCTGTTGGATGAAACTTTCACAGGTCTAAGTGTAGTATTTCACACTTTCCTGACATTGAATATAACATCCAGGTACTTAATGGCCAGAGGGAGAATTCAAATGAGGAAATGAAAAATGATGTTTGCATTCAGCTCAGCTCTGATGAGCAGAACTTTATTTTTATCACAGTATGTTGATATTTCGTGTTTGCCTTAATATAATTCTAGATTATCACATGCAGTTATTTTCTAACAGGTCTATACTGTACAGGTTTTGCCCTGAAATAGATTTCTCACAGGGTTCCTCGAGATTGAATTGTGTTTACATTAAAATATATAAAAACCCTTATACTCACATTTTTCACGAGTTCAACATAGGACATGATACAACCACAAGGCACATAGGAAAAACACACTGTGCCCAACATTAATGCTGCACTAATTCCAGTAGCTTTTGTTACTGATAGCAAAGGTTGTGGCTGAGCGCTGTAGCCAACACATTTCAAAAGGTGCAAATTTAGCTTTGAAGACGAATGATCTCCGTTTCCAGGTTATATCATGCTTTTCACAGCTTCACTACCCCTCAGAGAGTAGTGGCGTCTTCCATGCAAACTACAGGCAAGCACAACAATCTGCTAGAAAGAGGTTTTTGCCACCTCTCTAGGCCTGTTTGATTCAGGCCTTGCTCACCTGACTGTACACTGTCACAGGTCCAAAATGGGATTAAAGCCACCTCAGCAGTGTTTGTTTGCAGCCTATTATCTCAGTAAACATTTACTAAGGAGAAAGTGAATATTTTTTCCTCAGAGGTGATGTGTTAGAAACAGGAAAGATGGGCAGCGTGAGGATTTGAGCAGGTCTGAAAAACTGTGGCCAAATTTTGATGGTTAGACGACTGGGTCAGAGCATCTCCAAAAGAGCAGCTTTTGTTGACTGTTCCTGGTCTGCAGTGGTCAGTATCTATCAAAAGTGGTGCAAAGAATGAACAGTGGTTAACCAGCAACAGTCTCATGGGCGGTTTGTGATCAGATTCAACGACAAGCTCTTGTAGCTCAAATTAACTAAAAAGATCAATGTGGTTCTGATAGAAAGGAGTCAGAATAAATAGTGGAACACTTTTTGTTGTCTATGAGGCTGAAGAGCTACAGACCAGTCAGGGTGCCCGTGCTGACCCTTGTCCACAGCTGAAAGCATGGACACGGGAGCATCAGAACTGGACCACAGAGCAATGGAAGAAGGTGGATTGGTCTGATGAATCACATGTTCTTTTACATGCCCTGGATGGCCAGGTACGTGTGTGTCACTTACCTGGGCAAGTCCTGGTACTAGGATGCACTGTGGAAGAAGGAAATTCATCAAAGGCAGCGTGATGCCTTGGACAATGTAAACCTCGGGTTCTGCCATCCATGTGGACGGCACCTCCTAAGCATTGTGCAGACCACGTACACCCTTTCACAAATACAGTATCTCCTAATGGCTGTGGCCTCTTTCAGCCAAATAATGTGCTTTTTAAGGGGTCGCTATCAGTGCTATTTTTTTAGCTCAGTTTCCTGAATCTCTTTGCTTTTTTTACATAATAATCTTATTTCGCGATTGAGAAGCTGCACAGTGAGGGGGGGGAAGAAGAGGCAAGTAAACATTATGTGTATGCATCTGTGTTGAATACAGTTGAGGAAAACAGTGGCGCTGTTGCCGTCAGCTAATACTTCAGGGCAGCTTTGTCATATGAATATTAATTATTCATCTTCATTACTATTAGTTTTGTGCGTGTGTGTGTGTGTGTTTATGAATTGCAATCCTAAGCCCTTCTGCCTTCCTGTATCGCAAAGTGCAGCGTCATAAATAAAACAGCATGTCTTCCATCAGGAGAAGTCCTCTTTACATTTACAAAAGACTACAATGATACAATAGCCTAGAAATGTGTTGCATGGCAGTTTTTCTCATCTACGTCATTCATCTGTATTCTTTTCCAATCATTTTTTACCTACTTTGTTCAAATTGTTTTACAGTTAATTTTTTTTCAAATAGTTAAACTAAAAAGTTTTTGTTTTTTTTCATCCAGCTGAGGACAAGAGAAACAAATGTCTCCTTTTGACTCCTTTACCTGAGATGTGCTTGTGTTATTGAGACAATTTATCACTGTCATCTATAAGTTACAAAAGACATCATACCGCATACGCCATGCATTTCTTCTGCCAGCCTTCCCGTCTTACTTTCTCACCTTTCCCCCCTTGGCTTGCAGTGAGCCGTTTATGACTCTACCAGCTTGCATGCGTATTTATTTGCAGGCGTCACATATTGACTGCATCAATAATTAGTCACTGTGAAGGCATTTGGGTCCTAATTACCAGCGGGGTGATCCATCAGATAGTCACGTGTATATTGCACATGCAAATGCAAGCATCTATGTATCACCCACCATACATGTCCACAATGTAAATGTCTCTTTCATCCATTTATCTGGTTGTAAATCAACATTTTATTGTAGGGTAGAAAATAACAAAAAACTAAAGAAACTTTTTATCCATAAATTACACAATTTAGGTGAGGAAGAAAACCTTTGCCAAATTGATCAAAGTGAAGAATGCATTGGCAAATGTGCTAACTGTGCTTCTTATGGGCGAAGGAAAAGTTTTTAATAAATTCTCATAAAACTTTGTAGGGGTGTAGAGTGTTAATGATCCATTAAAATTACATCCACGAGGGTCTTCAAGGTCAACTTTATGATTTATTGATCCAAAATTGACAAAAAAAAAAAATCCTCATAACATAGAGACTCTGATTCTTACACTGTGCACTGTATATTATCAACATATAGAAAGTACCACACAAATGTTTACATTTGGCCTCAGACCTGTCCTTGAAGGTCAACAGAAGGTCAAAGCGATAAAAATGCTATATAGAGCTACTTAAAATGACAAGAGAATAGAAAGGAATAGACTTGAATAGTCCAATAGGTATTCAGACTAATCAGAACATGTTGGCAGGGGATACTTTTTGAGAATAGCTGATTATACTGTAACTGTCATGTACAGTAGCAGGTTATAAACTCGTGATCTAAAACTTTCTCCACTTCATATTTATTACTAAACATTTAAACAAACTTACCGTGCAATGAAATGAATGCTGCACTAAAAACCTCTTAAACATTTAAAAACAAAGGAAACAAAATGAACGTATACAAAGTACATTACTATTCCCTTTAAAGTGAATACTGCCCACAGAGTGAGCATCCTTGGTGGAGGTTTGCGTTCTCTGAGTGCTTCGTGTTTCCCTGTGAATATCACATTTCTGCCAAAGGTTTGGAAGAGATGGCGGCCGTTCTGCTTCCATGCCAACAATTCACTGTATGTTCAAACGCTGTAAATAATTTACACAAAGCATTAACAGTGTGGCCAAGTGTTTGTGTAGCGCGTATGTTGGTAGATACATTTCTTGTGAGAGTGCAAAGCCATGATGCACAGCCTGTCTGCTGCCATTGATCCATAAAATTTCCTGTAGTACTGTTGTGTGTGTGTGTGTGTGTGTGTGTGTGTGTGTGTGTGTGTGTGTGTGTGTGTGTGTGTGTGTGTGTGTGTGTGTGTGTCTGCTTGCATGTTATTTACCAGTATGATTTTGTGTTTATTAACACAGTGGAGCATTTATCATCTTAAAATCTGCAGCGTGCTAAAGGTGTAATTTGTTTATCTCTGCGTTCTCCGAGCATGCCTGTGTGCACGTGTGTGTGTTTATGTGCTGCACATGATGGATCATAAAATAAGCCTGATAGGGCTTGGTGCATTGGTGAGCACATTATTATGAGCTAGCCCTGGACTTTTATTGCCTGCCACACCTTTCAGTCCTACCGCAGCTCACTGTTGGTGTTTTATGGGTGTTACTCTCACACACCGAGAAGCAGAAGCAGCGTTAGTAGAAGGGTGGGAGAGAGGTTTTCTGGGCTAAGATGTAAATTATAGACTGTTGGCTGCGGTGAAGGTAATGCAACAGTCATGAAATATGCAACTGAAGACATAGAAGGGATAATGAGATTGGCACATGGGTAACATAGGATGTTATGGGTTTGACATCAGCTGACATTTCAAAAACAGGCCATCCTACATTAAGCAGAACGATCGGCGCTTTATTTTCAGACACGAGAAGCTGGTGAGAGCAAATATAATGATCCAGCAGAAATTAGCTGCTGAGACTGAGCGTTAATCATATTGTGCAAACTGGGGGGGGTTTAATGATTTACTGCCTTGTTTGGTTCACCAAATCTAAATGCCTCTCAAATTCCATTTATCTGGAATTTCACAGTTGAGCATTTTCTCTTGGCCCAGGATGCAGGTAGTCTGACCCAGATACTTTTGCAGCTTGATGAATTATTTTGTCTCTGATCTTGGTCTAATTCTAGCTCAAGCATGTGTAGCAGCAGCAGCTTAAATTATGAGGGTTTTTTTTTAATGAGTCTCTGTTTGGCCCTATCGGGACCCGATGCCTAATTCAGCTCCTGCACCAAAACGCAGCAAGTTCCCACAGTCAAGCTGGTGTGTGTGAGATTATGGGATCAGCAGAAATTAGGGCGCTGCGGCTGCAGTGACTTTCAGCTGAAATGCGCCACCAGTGCTCGCTCGCAGAGACCCTGCACAGACACACTTGCTGTCATAATGACTGTCACACCTTCAAAAAGACCCTTTTTCTGTGTCAAAAGTTTACATTTGTGACCCTGTGCTGATTTAAATTCAATGAACTGGTGAGGTTACAGAATTAGTGTAGAGGATGTGTAAAAGGACGGTGCACGTGAACCATTGTTTCTAAAGTACTTAGCAATCGTCTGCATTATTGATATGGTTCATTAGGGTGAAATTAATTGTCTATTGGCAAGTCCAATCGCCCTGAGTTACCAATGCTGAGTTGTAGTACTGCTGATGGTGCAAAGTGGATGGTAACAGAATCTGTGCTGTCACTGTGAATGATGCCACGCCTCCGGTGATCAGGCACCACCTCAGTAAAGTTGATTTGCACCTTTAGGTTACACCTCGACACCTTGCAATCCCGCACACGCGCCACTTGGAGCAGATGCTTCACTTGTGCAGAGAAATAAATCATCAAGAATTAAATATGGACATTTGCTGTTTTTCCAAAGTCTAAAAAAGAAAAAGAAAAGACATTGATTTTGGACTCGCCACTATCAGTCTGCTTGTAAAGACTTTCTAAAAGAAAACACAGCGACAGTGCTGAGTCCTCACTCTAATCAGCAATGCCATCCATCTATCTCTATTTTTCTGTGTGCGCTCAACATCTGAGCGTGATTCCTGTGAGTAGGAAAAGATCAGAAATCAGTCACCAGAAAGGCATCCTGATGGGGAAAGGACTTACTGTAAGTAAATCTCGGCGCATAAAAGCCTCTGCTCACGCTGTCCACATTCTTGCACCATCTGAGTGTCGAATTGAGTGTCATTGAGTCTATAAAGAAAACAAAGTCCACACATAGTGAACTGCCGCGAGGTCCGAAGAAATCGTGTCAGCAGAATGTTGTATTAAATCAAAGTGAACAAAAAAAATGAACATTTTTATTTTTTCCGGTCTATGACTGATACAAATCTATATGAAGTGACTGTGCATCAGTGTGAGTGCACCGATGCAGTCTTTTTCAAAGTCAGTAATGCAGAACTGAATCAAATTTAGAAGCAAACAAATATTTTATTTAACTTCACTCTGATTTCGCTTTATTTTGCCTTGCTAAATTTTAAATAAAAAATATTATTGCACATAACTGTGATGTGTTTCTGGCAAATATGATGCAAAGCATCCCCTTCATATCACGCTGACATTCTAGCCTGTTATTGCAAAATCTAACCACTTGTCGTCCCATGTCAGCAGGAGTCACGGCAATCTCATTTTTATGACCGGCTCATAAATCACACGTGACGCCTGTCACACGGTGCAGAGGTGCTGCTCGTGTTTGGTGATAGGGCTGCGTGGCTTTCTGCTTCGGCAGGTCCCACTTTCATCAAATATCATTGAAGGAGATAATCCCAGCTGTGGTGGAAGCGTATCTGCACTCTGTAATATGGGAAAGTTGCCATTTATGTCATCTCATCTTCCTTATGTGTGTTTGTCTTTGTGTTTGACTATCTCTCTGCCACCCTGTGTCAGTATCTGCGATGTCTGCCCACAACACTGTGACCTTCAACAGCAGAGTTTAATTTAACTTCTATTTGTCAAAATCATAAAAACTTTATTTAAAGAAAACATATTTGTAGTGTATTTCACAGTTAATGCCATAAATGGTTATTGATTTTTTTATTTATAGTATATTATTTTTGTTATTATATTATTAACTAGCCCACACTAAAAGATTTTTAGGGTTATGATTGTATTAAACGCTAATTGATATGCACTGGCATGAATGTTGTTCCTCTGAACTTATGCATGTACACTAAGATCCTAAAGAATACTCTTCTTTCCCAAATATTCTAACATCCAAAATTATGTGTGTCTTTTAAAAAAGGAGTAACTGTTAAACAGCAGCAAAAAATAAAAAGTTTTGAAAAATAGTTTTTCATTCAGACCTTTTAACTTAGTGTACGGATGGCCTTAAAGTTAACTTATCAACCATGAAATGCAATATGTGATTAGTTTGTGTCACTCCAAGAATCTCCCTCTGTCTCTCTTTTAGTTTCTTCTAATATCGGTCCTTTCCACTTTTCAGTTAATGCAAAAACCTGGCCAAACTAAATACACTGATAAAAACATTTTGCAAATAATATGTCCTTGTGTATTTGACCCCAATTGACAGCCTATAATGACATATGTACTTTATAATATCCCACTCAACCTTGACAGACAGGAAATTAAATTAATACTTGACTATTCTCGGGGACTTTTACTGTCATTGCCGGGATTATCTGCTCATACGCTGACTAAATCAACAGGAGAGGAGCTCTGACGATGAGTCCATTCAGAAACCGAATAAAAGCCCCGAAGGATTAAGACCTTGTAAGAGCTGCACGTGAGCACGAGGTAGATGGTCTATAATCCATTGAGAGAAAGAGAAAGGGATTGAAAAAGAACAAATTGGGGAGGAGGGGGAGGGGCATTTACGTCATGCGGCTGTGACTTTCCAACATGACATCTGGACTGGAGGATGGGAGACAGTGGTAAACTGAGCCATTCTTTCTACCTCAGCTTTCCAGCTCGGTGTGAATGACTGAACCTGAAGACAGAGTGTAGCCATGTGTAAAACACTGAGAACAGTAAATAAGAATTAGCATGTTCTGTGTAGCACAGATTGGATGTCAGCACAAAAGGAAAATTGTTATTGGTCCTTACATGGGAGTGAAATGAGCTTTAAAAACAGAAAGCCAAAACTTTCTTGATAAGGCTTGATTTTAATAAAGCAAACTTTTCGAAAGATGGACATTAGATGAGATTAGATTAGATGCAAAATGTTGTGAATCTAGTAAAACAAGCTATTAAATCCTTCATTCACTCACTAACAAGTCATGCTGGCTTTGTGAGGCTTAAGCACAGCTCTACTTTGAATTATCTGCATGAACATCAGCACGTGAACACTCTCAACATGCTGGAGGATAGTGAGATGAATGGTCTCTGTATACTTTTTTAAGCCTTTATTGGATAGATTGGCAGGAAACCAGGCAGAGAGAGAGAGGCAGACATGCAGCAGAGGGCTGCAGGTTGGACTCAAACCCAGGCCTACGACTCTCCGACCATACAGCATATGGTTGTCTGCTCACCCAATGAGCTGAACCAGCCTCTGTATAAGTTTAAAATGTTGGTATGTGCTGGAAAAAGTAAAAAAAAGTAAAGTAATTCTTAAAGTAATAACATTTTAAATGCCTAAATTTAGCTAAACAACAACAAAAAGATGAAAAGTGTTAATTAATTTAGTTGTTTTAATAGGGCAACACAATCCATTGACCAGTGTAAAAAGTTATAAATAGTCACAAAAAAAAGAGATAAATTTAAGAAATGGTCAAAATCACACTTTTGGTCTACCTAGTAGGAATACATAGACATCCAAACTTCACTCAAAAAAATATTTATGCCCAAAATGCTGACTTTAAGTATTTTGATTACATTTTTGAAATTTCCATGTAATTTTGTTACATAATTACACTGTAAAACATTAAGTGTATATAACTCTGGTCAATGAAATTTACTTTGACAGTACCAGTTTATACCCAGTAGATTATCCTTAATAATTAATTATTTAAATAAGTACACTTTGACTTTATATGGTTCATTTGATGTATATCAGTTGCCTTTGTCCAGTCAATATGGCAGTTACACCTGAAATCAGTGTGCAAACCTTGACACTTTTTATCGATACAAGAGCATTAAAACAGTCAGGTAAAACAAATAATGTAATTATTCTTAATTAGTGATCCTTTTCACATGCAAACAGTGTAAACTGCTTGACAGCAGAAAATAGGGAAATAAAAAAGAAAATTAAATGCAGTAATAGCCAATATAAAAAAATAACACAAGACACAATAAAATAAAGTGGAATTCTTTTTTTTAAGACAATAAAGTGCAGTCAATACATTTCTCAGGCCTGTTTGTTTAAACAAGAACTCCATTTTAAAAGAGTCCACAGAGTCAGTTAAACATAGTTGTAGTGGCAAACTGTTAATAGACAATATATTGTATATAAGAGATGAATGCCAGTCAATGCTCCGGTGGCTGCGGTGACACTGCAAAATATTTAACTGACACATATCCATTTTTTTTATTCCCAACTCTTTGCTGAGTGCTGATATTATTCACATATGTACAGACAGACTGTCCAACAGCAATTGTTGTGCAAAGGCCACCCGCTGCCTTTACTGTCTAACAGAGAATAGCCACTCACAGGGTACAGAGGTTTAATTTGACTGGTCTCACTTACAAGGTAATCTCTTTATGAAAATCTGCACTGCTTCCAGCACAGCTGCCTGGAAGTCCTTTTTTCTGACCACCAGAAAAGGACTTCCACATTTAGAGAGGTCGCTTTACTATACTTCGTGACTCAGATTAAAAAATTTATTATTTTGTCAGTCTGTAAGAACAATTCCATCTGTAATCAAGGACAGTGTGGTAAGGCTTTTTGGAAGCATCCTCTTTTGGGAAAAACATCATAAGGTCAGTTTGACCACAAGGCCTCAGTGCTTCAAAGTGGGACTTGCTGCTTTTTAATATAGGAAATTTTCTTTTTGAAATGGGATACACGATGTTTAAAAACACATCACGTCGTCTGAGTTTTGCTGGCATAAATGTGAATCTCACTGTTGAATATTATTGAAGTTGATCTGCCTTGAGCCTCTTACTTATGAATAGCATCATTTCACAGGATGTCATCATCCTCTGACGGAATATAAGAAGTCGACATCAGGTAACATTTTCCCTAAAATTGTATCCAGCATTAACTAAATAGAATCTGTGATAGTTATGAATACAACATGCAGTATTTATGGAATGTCCATAGGTGAAAAGGTAGAGATTCTCCCCTGAGGAATTATTCTGAAATTGTCATTTTTCCCATGTGCATCTATTAAACCTTTAATCCCCACTCCGCTCAGCACCATCTGTCTTGTAGTCTCAGCCACTACTAGTGGCCTGCCCTCATTTTCTCAGCTTCTGTCTGTATCTTTCTGTGTTAGTGTCACATTCCAGATTATTGGCTAAAGAAGTCTGGGACAAGTTCAGTATTTTTAGTCTGTGTGTGTGTCCAAGTCTCCTGAGCTCAGGTCATGTTTTGAACCTGCTGAGCCCACAGCAGAAGAGTGCATACTTATCTCGCCATATAGGAGGTTCAGTAAATGTCAAACCTTCGGAGAGAAGTGCTGATAGGACACTCAAACAGGTAGCTCATTATTTCCTGCATAGGGTCTAATTAAAGAGCTATAGTATTTATCATATCATGGTCCACACTGTGGCTGGACAAAAAGGCCACATCGGGAACTAGTGGATGATCATTAAAAAGCAAAGCGTTGAAAAAAAAGGACAAAGAGTCACCCTCCCATTTATTGTTAATTCAATTCAATTTTATTTATATAGCACTAATCACAACATCAGTTTTGATGAGGTGCTTTATATTGTAAGGTAAAGACCCAACAATATTGCAAAGAAAACCTTGATAATCAAACGGCCCACTATGAGCAAGCATCTGGCAACAGTGGGAAGGGAAAACTCCCCCTTAACAGGAAGTGAGTTTTTCACTGATTCTTTGTCACCTATTCTATATCTAACCAAACATCTGAACAGTGGGAGCACATTATATAGGCTGATGTTTTGATGCTTTGTTCCTTTGTCTAAACCGAACCAAACCTTAAACCAATAGCTTACAATTCATAATATGAAGAGCAATGGTTGTCTTTGTATTTTTTTTTTTTTGTTTGTTTGGGCACTTCAAGCATAAAAAGGCACCTAATTCAAGGGAACAGAACCACTTAGCAAAGAACCTATTTAAGAGTGTGTATTTAAGCTCTTTGTTGCGAGCAGCCTGTTGCAAAAGAACATCATTTGTTCCCATTTCTGTAGTTGAATCTACTAAAAATGCCAAATATAACACAGTTTTACAGGCATAAATTGGTACTTTTGCTGTGTGCTGAATTACTTGAGAAATGGACTAAAATTTTCAGTTCCACTTGCTGTTTAATTAGTTTAAGGCACAAAAATATTGAGTTAATGGTAAAGTTAGCGAAAGATAATGGTTTGGGTAAAAACTGCCATTTCATTAAACTTATTAAGTGGACTGAAAAATTACTCTAAAAAGAATATAGCATGTTACAATGTGACGTGATGCCCAGTGTGACAGTTTGGGAATGAATCTGAGCTCTCCACATTGTATTCAAATGTCTCTTCAAACAAGCAAAAGTGACTATTTTTATGAATACAGCCTGAGGCCATGAGGTCTGCAAAGCAATAACACACAGTCAAACTCAGAAGAGTCTCTTTTGTCAGCAGGCTTTTAAATGCACATCGATCATCTCCCCAAAGAGTGTCAAATTAGCAGTTAGCGAAACAGGTGGCCTGCCAGCATATGCCAAGAAAATAGCAGGAGAGAGATTGAGGTCATGTTTGTTTAAAGCCTCAGGGGTTAAGTACCAGATGGATTTGATTTCTTTTTCCTGTGATTTAGTAGAGATGAGGGTTGCAATGTAATTAGAGCTGCTTGGAAGGTTTAAAAAAGGGCGATATTAAAATTTGATATATTTTTTTTCTCCATTGACATTCATGCTCCCACCTTTAGGTGTCAGGAAATGTAATGAGTGAGAAACAGTGCTGTTGACTTCCTCCTGTAGTGTGAACATTATTAGCATAGCTCTGGATTATTATTACGAGCAAATGTCTGATGCTTTATGTGATTCAAAGAAAGCTGAATTATTCAGTAAATGTTCAGTAAAGAAGATGATTTTAGGAAAATGCAAATATTTAATTGATAGTTTTCAAGCATGTGCAAAGAAAATTTAAAAATAAATAATCTGATTGCAGAAGTTTGGCAGACAGCCTCTAAAGATTAATGGCAGCCTGACCATCATAGATGGATTGCTTTAAATTTGTACAGACATGCATGTTTTCTTTTTTTTCTTTTTTTCTTTTTTTTTTCTTTTTTGTGTCCCGTTTGGATCTTTAGCCATCAGAATTGTTGTCTTAAGGCCAAGAAAGATGCCAAGCGGATTTATTTTACCAAGTGGATCATCATGGCCTTGCCATATTGGTCCATTTGATTGACCTTTATTATAATTATGAATTTATTTTATTTTCAGTTGCTACAAACGGGACAGACATGACTGGGGGATAGGACAGGGAGAAAGAATGAAAGAAAGAGAGGGAGAGAAAGAAAACCAAAGGGGAGAAGAGACAGTAAGGGGGGAAGAAAGAAAAAAAAAACAAACAAAAAAAACACCTGGGTCACCTGTATGGAGAAAAAAAACAGAAGAGAAAGCAAACAACAAAGAGCAACATAATAAAAAAAACAGCACCATCACAATAAACTAGCTAGCAGTAGATATCAGTAGATACTAAATAATAAACGATATTGTGCAGCACGCAAGATAGACAGCGCACAATGTGCTTTGAGGCAGCAGCTAAGAAAGCTGTAGTCCGCGTCTGTGAATACCCGTGTGTACACCTGTGTGGATCAGCGCGCTTGTATTCCAAAGGTTTCTCCATGTAATGATCTACTAGAGGGTGTGGGGGGGCCACATCCCCGTCCTCCAGGGTATGAAGCAGGTATGGAGGAGATCAAAACTCCAGACATCCAGAGGCCCCCAGAACACAAGAGACCAAGGAAGACCAACAGAGGGGCAGCCGCGCCACTGTCCCAGTAAGAGCTGAGGAGAGTCCCAGATGAGGGCTCACTCAGCAGCCGCGGAGCAGAAGCCGGGGGGGTTGCAGTGACGCGCCCGTGAGCTCCGCCGGCAGCCAGCCGTGCCTGAGTGACCGAGCCCCAGGCCGAGAGGCCAGGGGCACCCCACCTCCGAAGTGGCCCGAGCGAGCCCCAGGCTCCAGGCCCCGATAAGCGGCCGCCAGGGAGTGAGCCGGTGTGTACTTGGACGCCCACCCCCAGACACAAAGAACCACCAACGCACCGACACCTGAGGGAGTCCGCCACTGGCAGGGGAAGTGGTGGTGGAAGACATGCATGTTTTCAACAGGTGTTTTCAGTCTGCCTTTACAGACATCTCCTTTTAAAGAGCTCACTGAATCCAAGCGTGGTGCTATAATAGGATGTTTCCATTGCAATAAATCAGTCTGTGAAATTCCCTCCTTTCTAAATATTTCAGAATCAGCTGTAAGTGATATTATGGCAAACTGGAAGTGTTTAGAAACCACAGCAACTCTATCACATAAAGTTACAAAGTTGCCTCACCAAATATTGTGATGTAAACGTCACCAACTGTCTGCTGACTCAATAACTGCAGAGCTCCAAAACTCCACTGGCATTAACATCAGCACAAAAACTGTGTACCGAGAGCTTCATGACATGGGTTTCATGGCCCAGTACTTTTGTTTACCTGCAAAACTAAATAAATTTCTGAGCCCCTCCCGGATGGCCAAACTTCTCACCCTATCTCTAAGGCAGAGGCCAGCCACCCTTCGGAGGAAGCTCATTTCCGCCGCTTGTATCCGCAATCTCGTTCTTTCGGTCACTACTCACAGCTCGTGGCCATAGGTGAGGGTAGGGACGTAGATCGACCGGTAAATTGAGAGCTTCGCTTTTACACTCAGCTCCCTCTTCACCACGACGGACCGGTGCAGCGTCCGCATCACTGCAGCCTCAGCACCAATCCGTCTGTCGATCTCCGGCTCCCTTCTCCCATCACTCGCGAACAAGACCCCGAGATACTTGAACTCCTCCACTTGGGGCAGGAACTCATCCCCGACCCGGAGTGGGCACTCCACCCTTTTCCAGCTGAGAACCATGGCCTCAGATTTGGAGGTGCTGATCCTCATTCCCACTGCTTCACACTTGGCTGCGAACCGTTCCAGTGCGAGCTGGAGGCCCTCACCCGATGAAGCCAACAGAACCACATCATCCGTGAAAAGCAGAGATGAGATTCTGAGGCCACCGAAGTGAAAGCCCTCCACCACTTGCCTGCGCCTAGAAATCCTGTCCATAAAAATTATGAACAGAATCGGTGACAAAGGGCAGCCCTGGCGGAGCCCATCACCCACCGGGAAAGAGTCCGACTTATTGCCGGCAATGCGAACCAAGCTCTTGCAACGGTTGTACAGGGCTCGAATGGCCCGTAGCAATGGGCCAGACACCCCATACTCCTGCAGCACCTCCTACAGGACACCCCGAGGGACACGGTCGAATGCCTTCTCCAAGTCCACAAAACACATGTAGACTGGTTGGGCAAACTCCCATGCACCCTCAAATATCCTTGAGAGGATAAAGACACACTTACTGCTAATAAGTACATTAAGGATGTTGCTGTGTTGATGAACCTGTTCCAAAGCCGGAAAGAAAAGCATGAAAAACAGAGCTTTAAGATTTCCCTCACAGAACTGAAAATAATTATCAGCATAACGTATAGGCACCAGTGGTACTGGTACTACTTTTAAGTACTGGCACACTAATTGAAAAAGGGAATAGCCTACTGTAATAGACCAATTTTTAGTGTTTTGACATAAAGATGTGATGACACACTTTGCATACTGTAATATTTAATGTGCTGGATGCAAAGATAATGTCTGGAGGACACAGTATAATGGCATTCTGGCAGCCGAAAATCTCGTCTTCCTCTTTTTTCCAGTGTGTAAATTGGATTCAGTAATCGCCTCAGGCAGCAAATGAGATGATTTAGATAGTAATTTGTGGAAGACAACTTTGAGGTCAGCTGAGTCCACCAATTCATTTGCATTTAGTTCTGTTTTTCTCTCATCTTTTCAGTTGCACCAACCAAGAGTTTTCTCAGTCAGAATTCTCCTACCATCTGTCAGACTGTAATACCTACACTAAGATCCCGTTACAGAGTGTTCTCTTTGCCTCGCACCATTCAGTAGTGATTGCACTTCTAATTGTACTAATATGCAACCATTGCTTAGCCTCATTCAGCTACAGAATAAACTAAGCATCGAAGCCACATAATTTTGAGCCTTGAATACATTTTAATTTTGGAGGACACACATTTGTTCTCCGTTATAGTTAAGGGAGACAATAATGTACCGAGACAGCTCCAGAAGTGAGTAGCAAACATACCAAACATGTATTACATGAATCATGCAATTAGTACCTTGCATCTTTTTCTCAATCACAACATCGAGGACTCCTCTGCTTCTTTACCGCTCGATCTACGTCCCTACCCTCACCTAAGCCCAAAGACGATATAAGAGTGGCGGCTCACAACAGTTTGTTTTTTTTTTTGTTTTTTTTGCTACATGGATCATTTTAGTTCAGCTGGGTGTCTTTCCTTTTGTTATATTTCTTTAAGAGTTCAAAATGTGTTAATTACATAAATAAAATGTATTTTTCTCTGTAGCACTTCATGGATTTCATAAGCAACACACTTAGTTGCTCTGTGGATTCTTTTTAACATTTCTGTTCAAATAAGCCTTTTTTGATCTACGTATTTTATATTCTTTACATTATTTACATTTGATCTTTCACATTGTGTATAATGTCTATTGATTGTATTTTTTATTTTAATATTTGTGTACAGCGCTTTGTGACTGCCTGTCTGTGAAAAGTGCTTGATAAATAAACTTTACTTACTTACTTACTTTAGTTGTTCACACAAAGCATAAAGAAAACACAGTGTTATCTTCATTTTAATATCAAAAAGTATTAACGGCGCCCAGTGTTTTCTTTTACATGGAAACCGGGTCCAAGTGGCTCTTTGGGTGTTAAAGGTTGCTGACCCCTGGTCTATGTATTAGTATTATTCATATTATTCTTATCATTATTAGTTTTTTGTTTTGTTTTGTTTTGTTTTTTGCTTTTTTGTGGGGTTTGAGGGAATTAGAAAAAGGTGACTTTTGGAGGGTAGGAGTCAACTGCATTGCAGAGAGCGAAAAATATCCCAGCTACATCCTTCCTTGCTTTTACGGCAAAGGATCATTACCATTATGAGGCTGGATTTTTATTTGTCATTCTGTTTTGTTATTAAATTTAGCTATTGCATTATGCATGTGGGGGATATTACTGCAATTTGTATTAAATTGTTGAAGAGGGTGCCCTTGCTACAAAAGTGTTTCTGCCTTCAGTCATTCAGCCAGTGAACTATATCATCTCATGGTAGCTCGAGCCTTTGGCCTTAACATCACAGGACGTGTTCCCAGCATATGACTCCCTGCAGCGCTTTGTTCACAATTACCTTTAATGACTTTCAAGCCACCAGGCAGTTTCTCACAAACTCACATCCATTGTTGTAGTATCAGGCTAGTTTTCAGCTGAGCCAAAGCACCTGTGCTGCTGCTGTTGGTTCTTTATGATACAGAAGTTACACAGAATAATCGTGTTGGGCAGTCAGTTCTTCCACCACTTTAGCCCAGACTAAAATATCTTAACAATGGATGGAAATACATAACATTTTCTTCACTGTTCCAATAAGCTCAATCCTAACAGCGGCATCAATACACATGCCTTTGATTGTATTCATTGTTCTTGGTTAAAACCAATATACACTGATAATAACTTCTATTTTTTATTAAAATCATGTTACAGACAGTCACTGTATTTATGATAATACTGTAAAAAAAATAAAATAAAATATACAGCAACTCTGTGGTTGACAGTGGGTTTAATATAAGAGACACTGTCTTCATTTAATTATTTATAAAACACACTAAATATCTGTAATAATGCTGTGTGCTTGCTTTTATTTCCTTTGGTAGTTTGTGAATACCACTGCAGCATTGCAGGGATCTAGTGTGATCATTTGGTGTGATCAGTGGTGTAATCTGGCAAGAAGAAGAAGAAGAAGAATGTGTGATGATTATGTTTTGAGATCCATAACAAATAAAAACAATCATAAAAATAAAAATCTTTGAACTCCAGAGCCTTTTCAGTGACTTTGGTAAAAGAAATCTGTAAAGTTAAATCCTAATTGAAGGTTTTCTGTTATTATTTAGCTAATTTTCTTTGTGTGCAGTTGCTTTTGTTGCTGTTGGGATTGTTGTTACTAACCCCATGACGCCGGGGCTGAGTCTCCCAACCAACGAGCTATATTTATGATTCAACTGAACATGCATGTAGCTACACTAATCTCAAATTAACTGAACTGAGGAATAACATCAGATTTAACCACTTTCTCAATTTCTCATGTTTCAGCAGTTCCCAAATGAGAAAAAATTAAACACTTAAAATGGTATGTCATCATAAAAAAATAGCTTTTGCAGCTGTTTTTTTTTTAATAGATATTAGTGGTATTCAATGACTTTTACAGAAAGGCAAGGAAAGGCCATTATTAGCTAAAAATGACACGTGGTGAAGGAAAATAAGAAAAAAACACCTGAGTACACATAAAACTATTGCTGAAAAATTTTGCAAGTAAAATCAAAAGTAAAAGTAATTAATTTGCAGAAATGTGTTCCCCATCAGTGTTAAATGCTTAATTATCATTGCTGCAGAAAAACTGACTTTATTTTTAACACTTTACATGCTGTTTAATGTCCAGCATCAGATTCTATATGGCGGATACATAGATAGATAGATACATATAGATAGATAGATACATAGATACATAGATACATAGATACATAGACTTTTTTCCTGTATTTTCACCAGTCTCTCCTGGATGTAATGTGCAACTAACCGTTACAAAACCCAAACTGGATAAGGTCAGACTGGTGAAATATGTGTGGCGCTATGGGAGTAGGCAGTAATGTACAAATATTAAAGCCGTCAGAAAGTTTTTGCATGAAACTCTCAGAAATAATTCAAAAAAGAGGTGCCGTGTGAAATTCTCTTGAGCACAGAGATCCAGGACCATCTTGGCGTCAGGCAGCAGTGCTAACCACTGACCTACAAAGTCATTCATATAAAACATTTTATGTTATTTTAGTAGTGAAGCAACCTGTGCCATCTGTAGCCCAGTCTGTTAATAGCTTGTTTAATTAGCCCCAATACTTGCTATAATAATTGGACTTTAATCTTTTCCAGTGTCTTTCCTAAAGTAGTAAACCTAATAATCTAGTACTTGTCTCTGTCTATGCACAATTTTCTCTTAGTGTGGGACTGATATCTATCTGTGAATGTTAGGAAACAGCAGCATCTTAAAAATATCAGATTGCATTTCCAACCACATTATGTTCAATCCTAAATACAAAGTAGTTTCTTTTAACCACAATTTAACTTTTTAACATATTCACGATGAATAAGAAATGACTCGTACTTACGTGCCATTTTCTTTTCTCGCTTAATGCCATTCAGACCTGAAGATATAAACCCAGAATCTATAATTGGGCTTATTGAGCCAGTGGGGGTTTCTGCATTTTGTTTTGAGTGAAGTGGAGTTGTGATTTCTGCTGGCACAGCACTACTGGAGGTGAAGAGCCATGATGTAGTCAAAGTCACCATCTATCCCAAGGACATGTTTAAAACTGGCCGCTTTCCCCAGACTACACTCCAAATTCCTTTTGCCCCACTAAGCATAAGGATGAATTTGCAGTGGTGTTTTCCAAGTGCTGTGTCAACCATTTGTGTGGCTTTAATTGGCTGTGTTTGAAAAAGAGAACTAAAAAAGGTATTTTTTTATTTTTTTAAGTAAAGCAATGGGAGACCTGCTTTATCGAGCTTTCATGGATCTGACTCTTTGGCCTTTGCTCTCATGTACCTAAAGCACTCTTTGAGGAGTCCCAAAGCTGCCTACACCCACATTTACAGGCACCTGAAACTCAAAGGCCTAGCTTAACCATGCCTGCAGTGTTGCATGACATAGAGCCGCAACAGTGGAGGGAGTTCTTCCCCCAGAGTGCTGAAGAAAGTTTAGATATTCTTGAACAGACTGTCTGTGCTCGTTGGAGCAGAAGAGTTACGTAATGTTGAGAGAACAAACTCTGATTGTGATGCACCTTTGATACCAGATAATAATTTCCTATGTCTTCATTTTCTTTTATCAGCTACTACATCAGTTTGAAATAATCCATAAACCTTTATCACTGATCGGGACAGCTTGGGCTTTTAGGAGCTTCTATGAGTCATCATATTTCTGAAGTATCACCACATTACGTGAAAAAGCTACATATGCAAACATGTGATTATTGCTACTATAAATTTGTGTATCTGCAAGTAATGCAGTGTGATGTACTATTACCATGCTCAAATTACCGTGTTCATGCTGACATTTAAAAGAAATGTTCCACTGTTATTAGGGAGGAAAAGGCGTTTTTGTTATCCTGTTGAGAGTTAGAGGAGAAGATCAATATCACTTTCTTGTCTTGCTGTTAAATATGAAATCTAAGCAGGCACATCACAAAGACTAAAAATGAAGAAAACAGAAGCCTGGCTCTGGCTTAGTAGAACATTTCTACAAGTACTTCTAGTAAAAGGAAGAAGAGAAAAAGTGTATAGAGTGTATTTTTCTTTTTTTGAGGAGATTTGCCTGGCATAGCTAGCTGGTTTCTCCCAGTTGAGTAAAGTTCAGAGAGAGGTTTGTGCATTTTGGGTTATGTATGTACCGCCTATTATTTATTATTTAGTAAAGGTGGTTTGATTTAGCTTTAAGTTTCTATTATTTTTGTCATGGTCCCTGTGCCTCACCAGCTGATTCTGTATTAGGCAACATTTTCTCTCTCTCTCTCTCTCTCTCTCTCTCCTGCCGGGGCGATGCTCATTATGGGCTCCCGCCCCTGGCCCACGCACCTGCTGCCGATCGGGATAATCACAAGGCCGATTTAAGACAGCAGCCAGCACTGTGTCACTCGTCGCTGGATCGTTGAGTTATCAGCGTCAGTCGCTCAGTAGATTGTAAATAAGGATCTGTGAGTTCGTTCCGTCTGTTCGCCTCTAACTATAATCTCTGTGTACAGATCTATCCCGGACCTTTCCCTGCCTGCCTGTCATCCCGTGGACGAGTGAGTGGATGGTGTTTCCCCAGTGTGGGGAGTGAAGAGAGAGAGCCTTTGGAGGACGTCAGGTTCCCGTCTTTTCCCTCACATACCCCGGAACCCTGGACCCCCCTCCCCTCCCTCCAGCACTTTGTAAATAGCATCACCTGGTGTCGTTGTGTAAATAAAATCTGTAAATCCTGTAAGGAGTCCCGGTCTGCGCCTGAGTCCGTTAACTGAAACCTGACAATTTTTCCATCCAGTTTGTGAATCATGTTATGTTATTGCGCATTGTGCATAACTGCAGAAGAAAGAAGACATCAAGGGGAAGCCAGTGTTCCTTTTTTAATACAATTGTGTTCTTTGAGTGTCTTTCCACCTTCCCTATCTGTCCTCTTCCTACACCAAATCCCTTCAGGCCTTATATAACCACACTTTACCAAGCAGGCAGCATTCAGTAGTGTGTGCACATACACCTATTCCTATAGGATTGTTCCCATCAGCACTCCTTTCTGAGCTGGATTTGTAAGTTGGAGCTATTCTATTTTATACAGTTAAAATAGTACAGTCACATACTAAACATGGCCCAAAACTCAAATAATGAGATCAGAGTATTAACAGTTATTTGCTGCGAGCCACATGCTCAGTACATGACACTCAGTTGTTGTTTTTTTCATTCATAGCTCTGTGTGATGTCAATTTGAGCAATTATTCCTAATATGGTCATCTTTATGGTATTGTCAGTAGAGGTCCCACCCGCCTACTTTTCAAACCTAGTGTTTACAGAGGGGAAGCCAATCAGAAGAAAAGTGGTTTAAAGGGAGATTAAATGAGAGGCCAAGGCCCACTCAAGCCTCACCAGATAAACTGTGAATCACGCATGCCTATGACGGTAGAGTCAGACGTGTACACTACCAGTCAAAAGTTTGGGCACACCTTCTCATTCATTGTTTTTTTTTTAATTTTTACAACTTTCTACATTTTAGATCCAAACTGAAGACACCAAATATATGAAGCAAGATATGTGGAATTATGTGGCAAAGAAAAAAAATGATAAAGAACCCTAAATATGTCTTATATTTCAGATTCCTCAAAGTACCCTGCCTTTCTTTTGTTGGCGCTGCAAACCCTTGGCCTTCTCCCAATAAGCTTCATGATGATGTCTCTTGAAATCGTCAGGAATAGAATTCATATTATGGCAAGAACCAATCAGCTAAGTAAAGAGAAACGACAGCCCATCGTTACTTTAAGAACTGAAGCTCCGTCAGTCTGGAAAATTGCAAAAGCTTTGACTGTGTCCCCAAGTGCAGTCGCCAAAATCATCGAGCGCTACAACAAAACTGGCTCACGTGAGGACCGCCCAGGAAAGGAAGAGCAAGAGTCGCCTCTAAATTCATCCGAGTCACCAGGCTCAGAAATCGCAAGTTATCAGCACCTCAGATTAGAGTCCAGATAAATGCCAGTAGCAGACATATCTCTACATCAACTGTTCAGAGGAGACTGCGTGAATCAGCCCTTTATGGTCAAATTGCTGCTAAGAAACCACTACTAAGGCAAGATTTGTTTGGGCCAAGAAACACAAGGAATGGACATTAGACCAGTGGAAATCTGTGCTTTGGTCTGATGAGTCCAAATTTGAGATCTTTTGTTTCCACCTGCCGTGTCTTTGTGCGACACAGAAAAAGTGAACGAATGGTTTCTACATGCATGGTTCCCACTGTGAAGCATGGAGGAGGAGGTGTGATGGTGTTATTTGAGTTATTTCACACTCTTATAAGGCTGTGCCATGGAGAAGGGTACAGTAAGATGAGCAAAGACAGGAGAGCACTGGAGCTTTCCCCAGGGTTTGCACTCAAGAGACCAAAATCCCAGGATCATACCACATCATGACTCTCCTGCTTTCAAGGTAAAATTATTTAAAAAATGGAAAAGAAAAAAAAGACTGCAGTCTGACTGAAGCTCTGTCACCCCAAATGCAGCTTAAACTGTTATTTATATCAAATGCTTCACACGATTATGTCAGGAGGTGGATGTCACCTATGTCGAGGTGAATCTCTAATCTGCCACTCATTCTCTCTGCAAGTTGTCCCTGCAGGCTTAATGGCAGGTTCAAGGCAAGAGGGATTTCAGCTGGGATGATCTGCTGATTTGTCCTAATATACCTCTGCAAAACACTTTTAATTTCTGCATGAAAAAATATTTATGAATCCACAACAACCTTTGACTTGATCTCATGTCATGACTTGGTAAAGTTTAAAGTCTTTGTAGCTGACAGCCAGGAAGGGAGTGGAGGATTCTTTTTTCCAACAGGGTGCTGACAAAAGTCACCAAAGCAGATGACACTAGTATGTCTGCATTCAATTCATAATGAAGGCGCTTTTCATAAGTAGTTACTGGTGGGTTTGATCTAGCAGGGGGAAGTGGGAGCACTCTCTTTCCCCACATATAACACCGCTGTTTTACACAAGGAAGCCAACTTGTGACTGATACAAAAAGAGAACAAAGACATGAAAGAAACAACAAAGTTTGGAAAGTCTGTGCATTTCATAAGACGGGAGTCCTGTCAGCGTCTCCCAGAGGAAGGTGTACGTCAGGGCGAGGCAGATTGTTGCCACTCTTCCTGTGGTTTGCTCCATGCTTCTCTGCACCGGACTGACGGGAAGCCCTGTCGAGGACGTGCAAGAACTCTCTGTTACCTTTTGGAAAACACACCTGAGCCAGAGCCAGCAGGGACAAGGCTACTGTCAGATGAGCAACACGCTTTTCATTTTAGATCCCGCTCTGAGTTGGGAGCGCACCAGATGAGGCGGTGGAACTGGAAAACTACTGTCCACCTCCATCTTTGTTTCACATCGAATCTCTCACTTCGCCACATACATTTTAAGTTTCGGATCAGAGCGGAAAAACCCGAGGCTGTTTACCAAATTTTCTCACACACTAAACTAAATCCTACTCTTCAAAGTAAAAGGGGAATTATCGTTCTGACAGCTCGCACCAGCAGCTTAGCTTGACTCTGTGCAGAGGTAGGTGAAATCTACCAAAGGGCCTCAGAACTCGGGAGACACTCTGAGGCGATGATGATATTACTCGGGTTGTTACATTGTAGACGTGTCATGACCCCATGAGCTCCCTGCAGGTTAAAAAAGAAATGCAGTAAGACCAAAAATTATATGACAGTTATCACAAAAAGAAAATGTGGGACATCATACAGCATTATATTGCACTATGATACCTAAATTTAAGATAAATCATTCAGTGAACAGATGTAACAAAGCTGACATAGAAGTTAACATTACTGAAATAAAACTACAACACACGATACATGCTTGTAAGTTTACACTATATTTTCTCAAGTTACAGTGTGTAACATCTCACCACTAGATGTCAATAAATTGCAGACTGAAATCAATTGAATTGTTTTTTGTTTTGTCTTTTGTTTTTGTTTTTTGGGGGGGAGGGGGGGTAATTCTTGGTCATACCATTATTTTAGGCTTATCAGCTGTCCATCAAAGTGCATTACTCAATGAACGTGTGGTTTCACAGTCAGACCCGTTTTTTTAAAAGCAAGTTGGCGCTCATCTCAAAGCTTTACACCAAGACTTCAAAAACAAATTGGTGATGACACAATCTGGTCGTTAAGTGATGACGTGACGAATCCTACTTCCAGGCCTAAAGTAGTCTGCGTTTAATATGGCTTTTGTGTTGTTAACATGTTTAATGTTATGTATTTTCTTCTATTTAATCTCAAAAAGCTCCTAAAACAGTCAGTGATCACTGTTGACCTCCCTCGGCTTTTATTACCGCTAATCATTTATTTAAGCTCAGTTTTTAAAACCTTAGGATGTAACTACAGCCCAGCCCATGCAGCAGTATATGAACGACCAACCTCGTATTGTGGATGGATTGTCTCAGTTGTTCTCCTGGCTGAAGTTTGGTCCTTTTACAGCATCCTGCCATGCGATTACATTTGTTCCTGACCACCGAGAACACTCACGTTAACTTTTATCGAGTGGAAAAAAAGTTAGCTTGTTTATATTATGCTAACATAGCTGTGTCGCTAGCGGTCACGTAGCACATCATTATATACCAGCTAGCCCAACTTCAGTAACCCTACAAACGTCACTGCTGTTTAGTTTTCTGTCTTCATTTATGTTGGAAGTGAAAACAGAGCTGTACGTTTTAATTTGTTTCCAAAACCCGCAGTCAGGACATGCTATATTGTATTTAGATAGAAGCTAGCGAGCTAACTTCCTGCTAACTTCTAACTCCATTAAATGTCATAAATTCCATTTTCATGGATGCCTGGATGTTAAACTCAATTGTTACACCTGGTAGAGCAGAACGCTGATCATTTTATTAAAGATGAAAGACTTTAGACAGTTTTTCAACTCTCAGTAATGCCATAGTGATCGTTTGATATATGGACCTGCAGCGGAGTTTAGGCCCAGACACGGCTAGTGACATCAGACTTAACGACCAGATAGCTACATCCATCTCTTATACTGTTTATGCTCAGAACAGGAAAATGAGGCTACAGTTCGCATGGGGTCACCAAAATTGGACAGCAAAAGCTTGGAAAGACACTGCTGATCTGACAAGTCTTGATTTATGCTGCGACGGATGGCAGGCTCAGAATTTGGCATAAACACCATGAAAGCATGGATCCATGCTGCCTTGTCTCAAAAGTTCAGGCTGCTGGTGTGGGGGATATTTTCTTGGCACAACTGAACATTGTTTAAACACCACATTTTCTGCTTTTATAACCACAGTTATCCCACACTATCCCAACATGTTCATATCATCTCAATCTGGTTTCAACATGACAATGAGTTCACCGTACTCAAATGCCCTCCACAATCACCAGGTCTCAACCCAATAGAGCAGATTTGGGATGTGGTGGAACAGGAAACTCACATTATGGATGTGCAGCTGAGAAATCTGCAGCAACTGTTGGATGCTGTCATGTCAATATGAAGAAAAATCTCTGAGTAATGTTTCCAACACCTTGATGAATCTGTGCCATGAAGAATTAAGTCAGCTCTAAAGGCAAAAATGAGGTCCAATCTGGTACTATCAAACTGTACCTAACAAAGTGTCCGGTCACTGTATTTTGTTGTACTGGTCAGGTCTGCAGCAAAAGGCTTGCATTCAGTTAACAGGTGTTAGTGCAGGAAGTAGTATGCTCTTTTTTGTTGTAAAGTTTGATGTAATATCAAGTTATGATTAGAACGAACACTGTAGTTCGAGGCAGAAATGTTCAAACAGCATCTCCATTCATAGCATCCATAGTGTCAAATCAAAAGCTTCAGAAAAAGCTGCATAAAAAATAATACAAAACAAAAGAGAACTTGAGAGAGAAGTTCAAACCCCGGGCTACTCTTCCATCTCCACATGCAGTGCCAATTAGTGGGTTAGGAAAGTCCTGCATGCATTTCTGATGGAGTCTATTAGCATGTAAGGGGGTTATGGGATGTATAGTATATGTGCATTAGACCTGCAACAGGATTTAAACTCTGTTTTATAAATCATAACAAAAACGTTAGTTGCCTGCAGGTGATATTTAAAATGCCAATAACCATGACGTAGCAGTTTGCTTTATTTATAGTATTAATAGTGTCTTTTGTTATTTAGATATTGGGTTGAACTTACGTTGCCAAGCTCACAATCTGTTTCTACTCGAATCAAAGCTACAGAAGCTCTTCTCTGGTGCAGCTGACTTACAACACTAAAAATGCAATGTTGTAAGGATGTCTTACAATGCCTATGTGGGATATCAGTGTTACAGCTGAACAAAGTAGTGCAGCTAAGATTTTTCAAGGCTCTGGAAACTCACAGGACCCCCTGTGGGCTGCCGATCCCCGTTCTTTGGAAGGAAAGCACTTATTATTAATAATTCAGGACAGGAGCCACTTTATTATCAGATGTGGTGCCTGGATCGTCCTCTTAGCGAGTGAGGCTGGTGCTCTAACCCTCAATCTTTGTTCTCTAAATGCTATTAGGCGGTGCAGCAGTAGAAAGAAAGAGCGAGCAGGTGTAAGTCACTTCCTTAATGGCCTCCATTGTCCACTGCTCAGCATAATTTTACTGTACACTCTGTATAAGAAGTCTCTATCCATGTGTCATGTAAAAGAAAAACCCTTTTATTGCATGTTGTTTAGAGTTGTTGGTTTCTACACTATAATTTTATTACAGCAGTTAAATTAATCAAAGTAATTTATGCAAACAGTCCATGTGTTCCCTAAAGAATAGATATATAGAGAGTATAAGTAATGACTTCAGGGTGTGTGTGTGTGTGTGTGTGTGTGTGTGTGTGTGTGTGTGTGTGTGTGTGTGTGTGTGTGTGTGTGTGTGTGTGTGTTTTGTCGTTCTTTGTATTTCATTCAGAGCTGAAAACAAAATCAACACAGCGCTCTGGGGGCGCTCAGATTTCTGAATGAAGGTCTTGATTTCTTCTCTCTCCGGCGTTGTTTTCACTTGTGATCATCAGAGTGAAATTGGTTGCATATCATGAATTATTCTTGTGATGAGCTCTGCTAAATGACAGTGTGATCAAAAGCCTCAGAAATCTGGACTGTCAGACCGAGAAGCGTTTAGAAAAATCCTTTCCCGACTACACACGATGCCTTTTTGCATTTCCGGTGCATCTTTGAGGGCATGTTACATGCTCCGTTAATCGATGCAAACATGGGACAGTCTCCTAAAGCAGGACACGGATGCACAAACACTCATATCAAAAGAGAAATTGCAGACATCCTTGCGGCACGATCTACCTCTGCCTCCTCCTGTGAAGTTCTCAGCAAAGAGTGGCCTGTTGTTCCTGCCTCTGCATTGCTTTGCATATGATTTCCCCTGAGTCATTCATGTATTTATCTTCATAGCACACAGCAGACATGAATATGGCGTGTTTAGCTGTTGCCATAATTACATCCAATAATTGAAACCTGAGAGATTATATGCTGTTGTTCTGCACTTTAATCACATTTGAGGCTCTAAGTCACCTGTGTGAACACGATTGCTGTGCTTTTTTCATTATGCTGAGTGTAAAAACTGTGCTGCTGTGGGCTAATGCCATCGGCCTGGCTTGTCCTCAGCCTTTCTGAGGCACTCTGAGTGGGAGGTTTGAGCCACGGGCCGCTCGTACAGTATCTCTTACAGTAATTACTGGCTTCACAGTTGGAGCTTTGTCCGCATTTAACATTTTTATCTCAAAAATATCTGTGTCACAGTGTCTGCTCTCAGTGGGAGGAATCTGCATGTATTTTCAGCTCATTCCAGTTTCTTTTTCTCGTGCCCCAGCATCACAAATAATAAGGAAATGTCCTTATCGCTCAGTGTCCATCTGAAAGTGACGCACAAGACTGCACAGCTGGTTTGCTGTGTTTATGAGCGATTGAGCCATTTTCTTCCAAACACGCTTTCAGCCTATTCACCGTCTGGGCCAGGCGTGCATTTCCAAACCATTAAGAAATACAGTGTGATAGAAAACTGCAGCCATTTCTTCTCACATGCTTCCTTCATATAATGACAGCCATCATTACTGTCCATGAAGCTGTACTCATTATTTGTTTGCTTTTGCTGAACAGCAGTTGTACTGGATTAATTAGAAGTAGCAGACTGCTGTAATTTTTCCTAAAGTGAATGTTTTCAGTTTGCATAAACACTAAAGGCATTTTTCCACTCACTCCCTCAATCACATGCCACCAGCAGCTCTGGCTGCCAGTGGGGAGTGTTTTTTAACTGTTGCAGGGCTGGGAGAAGCTGAATGAGCTTCTCCCTAAGCTTTCGCTGAAAATGCTTTTTAAGCCTGGTGAGAATTTGCATGAATGGCAAGACAGGTGCTTCGCAACACTTGAATATCCTTGCTTGCATACTAAAAAGGTGATTCAGTCATGCTTTTACCCTGTCGCTGGAAGCTGAAATTAGATCCACCCCAGATGTAACTGCCACACAGAGGATTTTACACAAACTCCTGCTGCTTTTTACCTGTGTTATTTGTTTGCGCTTTCCCCAGCAAATCGCCTTTGCTTTTATTTATTTTTTTCATTTACTTGCTAGATGTTGTATTAAAGGTGTTTTCTAGGAATGTACTCTTTCATTTTTAAAGTTATCCCCATGATGAATCGGGAGGCAAATGTCTGCTCAGCCTCATGTAAAGACCCTCTGACAGAATGACAACCAGACATCAGCTGACCTGTTTTTATTCCCACAGAGATGCACGCTTCGTCCAAATTTGGCAGACACGAGCACTTTTTTCTACACCTGCTTTCAATCTAACAGTCAACAGAACAATTTGGGGTTCAGTGTCTTGCTCGAGGACGCTTTGGCAGACTGGATTGAACAACCAACCATCAGGTTAACAGATGACCTGCGCTGCTATGAACTACAGCCACCCCACCGCAACCAGTTTTGTTTTGAGATCAGCTGATGACTTGGATCTTGAAGAATATCCCATTTCTTTGTCTAGAGCAACATTTGGGTTGCTTTCTCAATTTGCTTTGAGTCATTATCCATTTACGCTGTGAAGAGCTGCAACATTTGGCTGAGTCCATGCAGAGAGTATAGCCCTGTACACTTCACAATTCATCCTGCTGCTTCTATCAGCAGTCACATGATCAACAAACACTAGTGATAATAATGTGTTACATTTTAAATAATGAGCTGTTTTTCCCCATCTCCATACTTTCCTGTTTAAAGTTCATGTTGGTTTCATCTGTTCAAATAGTTTTAACAAAACTGTTCAGGCTCTTTTAAATGTTTTAAGTCTAATCTGGATTTCCTGATCTTGAATGTAACCAGTGATTTGTTCTAAGTCCCTTTAGTGTTGCTGAGCTGGTGAGTGAATTCATCCTTTTAAATAATGAACCACCCACTAACTAATAATGAACTCGCTTCATTTACATGAACATCTCATTTGACCTCATGTTGCAAAGCTCCACTGAACAGCTATCAAATATTAAATTCAACACATTGAATTGAATCTGCTTCAGTTGCATCACCAGGTCATAAAACCACTTGTCACTCAAATATCCAATTTCAGCCTCTGAAAATGGGGGCTGTGTATAATAATGGCTGCAAAATCTGTTGAATTAAAGCTGAAAGTCTGACCTTCAATCACACCTTATCTATTTGATTTAAAATCAGCTTTTGTGGTTTCAGCTACAAAAACTACAAAAAATGTTTCCGGTTCCAAAGATTTAAGGACCTAACTGTATAAGTGCAGAGTGGTCTTCTCCTTAAATCAAACAATTAATTACACATCAAAAGTAGTGCAGATGCTTATGTGTGAATCATCTGTTAACTTTAACTGTTAACTTTTGAATACTCGGTGTTTTCTGCAGCCAAGAGAAATTTGTTGATTCGTTTCACATTTGACACATTCCTCTTCTGATTAAGCTGGAAAAAAAAAATTTGTGTATAAATCTTTATGTTTGAAGTATGTATTGAATTGAAAAACTTAATTCTATCTTCAGTTACATCAGCACACCTGTGGTGAAATTTAATAGTAATCCCCAAAAAACGAGATTGTTTTAGCTTCGTGCATTAACAATAGCAGCTACAGGTCTATGAATGTGTGCGTGTGGCTGAGATTAAAGAGTGCATCGGCCTGTGCGACACACAGCCACACAATCACAGAGAGTGTTGGATATATGAAAGGTAAGATGAAACCACAGTGATCGTGTGTGCATGTCAGGGGAGGGACAGCACGGAGGGAAGTGTCAGTGATTTAAAACAAGAGATTTTCTCTTTTTTGCGAGTTAATTGGAACCCGACACAGCACGTCGCTGCTTTTTTCTGCCTCCCTCCCGCATGGCTTCCTGTGCCATCAGGCCTCTTTGTGGAGACCAAATCTGAGCTGCACACAAAGTTCTTTGTGCTTTGCTCCAGTTGAAAGTCCCTGAGTGAAGGCTTTTCCCCGGAGCCCCAGAGGGAAGTCAGCGTGGGTTTTAACAGGGAGTATCTGAGAAAAAAAATTAGTTTTAGATTAGCCCAAATTTCTCTCATTTTCTATTCACTGCCATTATACCTACTTCTGCACAAGTGCTTCAAAAACCACAATGTCCAGTAAGTGTATTTACAACTGGAAATGCTGTTATTGTCCGGCTCATTAAAAAGCCAAATTGTTTCATACTACACTTGAAAAGCCTCCTAACGCCAGGACTTCGATTTCTGTTCAGGAGTAGATTTTGAGCTCAGGTCTGAAACCACATGCTGCTTGGTTTGGCTGAAGCTTCTTCAGACTCTGCATTTGTTTTGCATTGAGTCTCAGTGCAGAGATCACTGGATTTTAAATGAAACTAAAATTTAAGAAGTGTGAAAAGAGCAAGGGGGAATTCACTTTTGTAGATTTATTCAAATAGCGACTGGAGGAAAGCTAATAATACAGCACAGAAACTACTTTACTATGCTTATTTAAGCTTGCAAGAGTACTATTTTGGATTGGTTGACATAATTAGGTCTTATTCTGAGTTTATCCAGCCCAGTGTCATGGGCAAAGGGCTTCAACTATGGGGCAGGGTGTGGAGCAGCGGGTTCAGAAGACAGTGACTGGGATGGCTGGTCAGCACACACCTGGCAGTGTGATTTCACCTTTCCTATTTCAGTAGACGCCCTGACCTATAGAGAGGTGTTAAGCTGTGAGCAGGAAACAGTGGTGGCGCGTCTTAGACACTGTGGACTGTGTGAATCATCACTCCTGAGGACATTTTGTAAATAAAAATAAATAAAACCGTCATCATCACAACTCTCTGCCTACAAACTACTACAATTATTTCAAAGCCAGTTGAATCCTGTGAATATACAGCAAGTGTTCTTTGGCACTGGTGAGATGGGACTCACTCCCAAATTGTAAAAATCGATGTTTCTAAAGAGTCCAGTGGAACAGGCTTTTTTATGTGTTTTATAAGTGCAGAGTTAACCTGGACTGTGGACCAGTCAGCAGCAAAGTCAGCAAACCAAACTCACCAAATGAAGACAAAGGGGAAACTATTGGAAAACCCCCAGTGCTACCCATCAGCCTCCTTATAGACACACCTGTGGTATCAATTTGAAAGTCGTACGTGACTTCCTTCTTGAGTTCTCAGGATTTTCAGATTCAAAGATTCAAACAGATGCAGCTATGGTATCAATTTGAAGCTCCTACTTCTTCTCATTTTCAATTTATCGCATTTGCCAGGGTGACCACAATAGTAAAAAGAAAACTAAGCAAGATTTAATCCACTACCACCTTTAAAACATCTGAATGCCAAGGTTGTCACCTGTGAAAGACGTCTCTCTGCATTCAATATTGCAGTGCTCGTGCTCGTACTGCTACAACACCTTTGTATCTGACAGAGAAGGAGTTATTTGTCACCCTCGGTTGAGAACCTGTTGATTTCTCACCATCTGGAAGTCAGTCAAGCAGGTAAGAAAACCCCGGATGGACGTGAGCACTGGGCAAAAAATACTACACCAGGCAGTTTTGGAGTATCAACACACCACGAATGGTTGAATGTGGAAGCATCTTTATCATTCACATGTTGCCACTACTGCCGGGTGCAGCAAAGCAGTTATGGTTGGAGGCAGCGGGTTACTAAGAAAGATAAAGGTTAACGTCAGCAGGCTGGATGGGTCAAGTGATCGTGAGACGAATGGAATTTGTGATTTCCCTTCACTCCGGCGAAGTTCTTCTGCTTCAGAAAAAGTCCATGTCCCACATGCCACAGTTTTTGTCAATTATCAGCAACAAAAGAAAAGAGAAAAATCCAGGTTGAAACATATCAACTGTTTATTTATATAGCGCCAAATCACAACAACATTCGCCTCGAGACGCTTTATATTGTACAGTAGATCGTACAATAATACATACAGAGGAAAAACCCAACAATCATATGACCCCCTATGAGCAAGCACTTTGGTGACAGTGGGAAGGAAAAACTCCCTTTTAACAGTAAGAAACCTCCGGCAGAACCAGGCTCAGGTTGGATAAAAGCAACAGCTGGAAAAGCATGAGCCTGTGCTTTGTTAGAAAGAGAAAGGTCAGGTGGAGGGTGGGCTGCAGAGAGGGGCGGCCATCTGCTGCGACCGGTTGGGGAGAGAGAAGGAAAACAGGATAAAGACATGCTGTGGAAGAGAGACAGAGATTAATAACAGATATGATTCAATGCAGAGAGGTCTGTTAATACATAGTGAGTGAGAAAGGTGACTGGAAAGGAAAAACTCAATGCATCATAGGAATCCCCCGGCAGCCTACGTCCATTCCAGCATAACTAAGGGAGGATTCAGGGTCACCTGGTCCAGCCCTAACTATATGCTTTAGCAAAAAGGAAAGTTTTTAGCCTAATCTTGGAAGTAGAGATAGTGTCTGACTCCCGAATCCAAACTGGAAGCTGGTTCCACAGAAGAGGGGCCTGAAAACTGAAGGCTCTCCCTCCCATTCTACTTTTAAATACTCTAGGAACAACAAGTAGGCCTGCAGAGCGAGAGCGAAGTGCTCTAATAGGGTGATATGGTACTACGAGGTCATTAAGATAAGATGGGGCCTGATTATTTTAGACCAGGGCTGCCCAATCCCAGTCCTCGAGAGCTACTATCCTGCAGCTTTTAGATGCATCCCTACTCCAACACAGCTGAATCAAATGGTTTGGTTACCTCTTCAGCATGCCATCATGTTTGGCAAAGGCCTGATAACAAGCCATTCATTTGATTCGGGTGTGTGGGAACAAGGATGCATCTAAAAGCTGCAGGACGGTAGCTCTCGAGGACTGGGATTGGGCACCCCTGTTTTAGACCTTGTATGTGAGGAGAAGTGACAAGAAAGTTGGGACAGGGCCAGACTGCAGATGATGAGATAGTCACAGTTTTTTGCAGAGTGGCAAATCTTTTCCCGTCTTTACTTCTGAGAAACTGCTTCTCTAAGATGCTTTTTATAACCCAATCGTGTTACTGACCTGTTGCCTATTAAAATTATTAGTTGCTGTTCTTCATTATTAGTTAACTATTCTTCAAGCTGCTTTGTTTGTTTATTTAGAACCACTTACTTCCCTGCCCTTTTATTTTCTATATTCTGAATAAAATATGGGTTTATGAGATTTTAAAATCATTGGTAGCCGAACTTTTTTGGAATCTGGATTATGTTTGCTTTTGTTTATTTTCATTCTATAAATCAATTTTGTTCACCTTGACACCTAAAGTGCCTTTTTATCCCATGTTTGCCTGAACGCAACATTAACAGTCCAACCCCTACACTGACTGACTCGCAATGAAGCATACATCGGTGTTTGTATAAATAGCATTAGAAAGAGGAGACTCTCTGCAGCCCACCCTCCACCTGACCTTTCTCTTTCTAACAAAGCACAGGCTCACGCTTTTCCAGCTATTGCTTTTATCCAACCACTGAAATCAAAGGAATTCATTCCCATCTATTCAGGCTGATGTTCGCAGACAAAGGTAGGCAAGCCGGCCGACAGCTTCCTCGTGATTAGCAGAGCTGTTGCTATGGATACAGTTTTATTATATTTTTGTCAAATTATTTCTCTAATCATTCTCAGACAAAAATCCCCAGCATTCACTAAATACTTTGTGTGTTTGACTACTCTTAAAGCCCCAACAAGGTCACTTTGCACATAGCTTGTCCTCTCTCCTCTTTTTGTTTTTACAGCAAATGTTCCCGGCAGAATGGAAGTGAAAAGATGGAATGCATCATGTCTCACCAAAGTCACATCTGAATTTCTGAACGGCTGAAAAATAAAGTTATCAACAGATTATATAACATGTTTATACCCAAGTGCTGACACTGCCACGGCCTGAAGGATTCCTTTTGAATAAATAACGCTGTCATTAGTTTGTAGTGTTACTATCCTGGTCTGTTTACTAATTGTCTTTCACCTAAGAAAGGACATTAATGCTGCAGTAAAAATGTTTTTAACATGCTCTTCAATCTGTTTCCATGTGAGTACTCAGAGACCTTCACCTCCACTTAGCACTGTAAGCAGGCTCTGTCTTCAGAGGCCGATTACACTGACAGCCCCAACAGTTCATATGTTCACCTCTGACCTCTCGTCCATTCAGTTACTCCCTCCTTCCAGTTGGTGTTTCAACTTCTGATTGGCATCAGGCTTTATACTCACATTAATTGGATTTGGAAATGAAGCTTTTTTTTCTTTGTGCATATCAAAGATATCATGTGTATTCATTAGTAACATGTCTTTGTACCTGTGTGTGTTATTTGCTATATCCTGTTAAGCCTTTATAACGTGTCCTGAATACTGAGTTAAGGACATCCTGCACTTTTATACCCAGGTGATGAAATAGGAAGTAAAAGGGATGAAATGAAATAAATATTCTTTGCATAGGTATCAAGAGAAATAGATGACTGCCAAATCAAATTTTATTCATGAGCGGTATCTCTTGAAGGATTGCACTGCAAAGGGCTTTGCCAAAGAAATGAGAAAAAATATCTATCTACATCAGAGATGGAGATCTGTAGTGGAGCCAGTAATAACTGCTCTATCACTGATGCCACACTTGATATAAACAAAGCAGAGCATGGACGAGAAGAAGTGTGATAGATGTTCACGGCTATGAATTTTGAGAAGATGAAGAGTTTCATCTTCAGCAGCAACGGTGAGGAGGAAGGAGGGAGAGACTAGAGAGAACAGAAGAATAATGGTTTCAGGTGAGTCTCCTTGAGATCGGTTATTGGCACAGAGTAAGACAGAATAAGTGAAGTCAAGTTAAGGAAACATCCAAAGGGAAAGAGGTTCCCCAGCAGGAGACTGGAATAAGGAGTTGGTGGTCTCTCCAGGTGAGGAGAGAGAGCACGAGGAAGCATATGAAGGTAAATCCATCCATCCAATCATTTCACGCTTTGCATCTCCAAAGTTAGAGCTGAGAGCTGCAAACTCGTAATTCAAATTTCACTCATATTTATTCTTTTTATATATGTATACTACTTACAACCACAGTTCTGTGATAACACCCTTTCAAATCAGTGAATATAACCGATCAGTCGCGCCCTCTCCAGTCATACATTCACGAATTTGCACGCTTTGCACTTCTTGCAGTAAACGTGTTGGAAAACTCGCACTTGTAGCTGACATCACTTTGAAATTAGGCTCCAAACTAAAGATGCCTCATCACTGCAGCGATGCTTACTGGACTTTCTCACCTACTCCATTTGAATCTCTGTTGGGAGGCTCTGAGACTGGTCAGAGAGGAGGCGAGGAAAAGAATTGCATTTATACAAACTCACAAAAGAGAAGAGAAGTCTGCTCCCATTAAACAAACCATTCAAAAGCAGCACACATCCTACAGTACCTCTGGAAAACATCCACTACACTGAATGCGTGGACAGCAGTGTGAAAGAGGTCCTCAAAAACCTGAGCTAATTAATTAGGTAAATTAATCTATGGGTGTTAGATACATAAAATTCAGATGAATATTGTAAAATTAATTTAGAAATCAACCCAGTTAGCTCCATGACACCTACTTGGTATAGTTTTCTTTTACTGTAATGAATGAATGGCTAAATCAGCATTAAGGTACAGAGGAAGACTCTGGTTTAGTGTGATTTAAAGTGTGATGTACTGATGTCCCTGAGTGACCGTGCTGTGGTTTAGAGTGGGCGCTAACAGTACTCTTTTACTGCCACCAGTGGGTCAGACTGGGTGAGAAGACACTGCAGCACAGTGATCTTTATGCTGGATAGCCAGTTAGCTAACACCATTTACCCAAAATGCTCATTCACTCTCATTTTTGCTGCTGCTCTGAATGATGAATGATAGATTTCTGGTGTCTGCATTGATTGATCCCAGTGTTAATGTACTGAAACAAATCTTTGAAGGAAACTTACCACGGCTCCAGGCGCTCTGTGGTTATGACTCCAGCATGGCGGACAGAGAACAGCGAGGAATGAGACCTTTTGGTCTTCTGCCTTCTAATTCACTGACCTCTCCTCCCGCTCCCTCCCTCAGTTTCAACACTTACATGGTTTTAAGTTTCAAATAAATCCTTCACATTTCAATTTCTACACATTACACCTACATTTTTAACCACTCTTGTACTACTCAGTAAGGTTTTAAAGTAATAAGTATAAAGCTATTTGGTGTCTAAAACCTTAGTGAAGGGGCTTTTTATTCATTCGGCCGATAGCTGGTGATTGACTGACTTTTGTTTTAGTGTCTTTTGCACAGGTGAGTCTATGTTATGAGAAATTTCTTAACCTTTGGGGGGTTCTTAACTGCATAAAAGTGGTGAGAATGTCGTCCCGGACGTGAGAACTGCTTCTAAGCCATCAGGAAAAACTGTAAAATGGTAGATCTTTGCACATAACATAGAATTCCATGGAAAACATTCACACATTGAGAACTGAGAGGGGGAAAAGGTGTTTTGCTTGTTTTTACATCAGATACTCAAAGGTTTGCACTGAGGTTTACAGTACATCTGTAACGAGTGAATGTATTATCCATCCTGGTCTGTAAGCAAATAGGTTAGAAGTTTATACACTGTATCATAAACCATGCAAACATTCACATTTGTTTCAGGACAGATAACCTGTAAAATACAGTAACGTGACATTTATTTCAAGCTAATTGTGTTCCTCCCAAATGAGACCCATTGTTCTGCTGTAAAGGCCAGCGCCAACAAAGTCTGGGAGTTGCATAATGCTCGATGCTAACTCACTGTAATGAATTCCTCGCTACTTTACTTTTGCTTTTCACCAACTGCTTCTCTCCTGTGTCCTGGTATTTTTTAAATAGGCTGTTATTGATGTGTACTAAGGAAATAAGCAAAAGTGTCAAGGCCTGTGCGTTGCACATGCATTATTAAACAGATCACCCTATTAAACTCCGAACAGCCAGTCAGCATGTTTCCTTTAACGTCACATATTAGAAGTAAGCTCAAAAAACGGCATCTTTATGAGCCCTGATGGTTATTACTTCTTTCAAGTGGAAAGCTGAACTAAAATAAAATAAAACAGCAAATGAATAATATGATAAAATATAGTGAGCGAGGACCTCTGACCAGAATCAGTGCTTCACACATTAATTAAGACATTTCACACAAATGTGTAAAAAAGTGCTGACATCCAAAAGAGAAAACATCAACTTAACACTTTTTACCCCTCAGCTGTAAAAGGCTGATGGGGTATTCACGTCATCCTGACGTACGAGTGGATGGGGAACATGGACACCCGAGTTTGTGAATGCAGTACCTCGAGAACGAAATGGATTTTGAAATTCGGACCATAGGTGCCTCTACTGGCTGAGGGTGGCACTAGGCACTGCCAGTATTTTTATTCAGTGCATATATTATAATGCATACATTCTTGGGTATGTGGCGGGTTACCATGTTTATTACTTAACTATTCAAAATGTGTGCATGTGTACTTACACGCTAATACAGACAGACTGATAGATACAGTAGATACAGTAGACGGCAGCACATCAATTCATTTAGGCATGCAGACACGCTAAAGCTCAAACTGAACATCAGAATGGGGAAGAAAGGGGATTTAAGTGACTTTGAACATGACATGGTTTTATTAGTCTGCTCTGAGTGTTTCAGAAACTGCTGTTCTACTGGGATTTCCCCATTCATCAACCCATCCATCCATTTTCTTCCACTTTTGTCCCAGTGTGGGAGTCTGTCGCAGGAGTAACACCCCAGTATACCTGCCGCAATGGTTGCTTTGCTCACCACCGCAACCTCATTTAAAAGACACTTGTATTTATACCCACCGTTAGAGTGCAGGAAGCCGCTGCAGTATTCTCCTGAGCAATATGTGTCACCATTCAGTCACATAAGTGCTGCTATAGGAGGAGGAGAAGTCAGAACTGGAAGCCAAGGCTTTTAGAGTGTTTTGGTTTTTGCAAACTTTTCTCCCTCTGTATATCTGTATGTCTCTGATCTTCTGTACTGGAATATCATTCAAATGGTGGTAAAAACAGACATGATCGTACGCTTGTGTCTTCAACCCAGGTGCGGCGGCCACAGTGTATCCGCCAGTTTGCAAAAGTCAAGAGGCGCACGACCGGCCGACGTGCCACACACAATGTGAAATCAAAATCTGTGCAAGACACCTGCCACACGGAGACTTTGCCACACAAAGGCCCCATAACACAGAGATAGACAACTACTACACATTTACCAGACTCGATAATTTTGCATCTTTGGGATGTGGTGTATGTGCAGCTGACAAATCTGCAGCAGTGCAGATTTTCTTTTTTTAATTAAAGGTATTTGCTGGAGATTTAACCCTTTCAAAAACCTTGGAACTGCCACATCCGCATGTTTGTGGAGTACTATGAAGGCTTTACTATTACATATGTGAGTTTCTACAGTCATGGATGTAAACTTGGCTGTTGGGTGAGGCCATATTATTTGTGACACTTTTAACAGTCAACAACATTTCAGTATTCCTCTTGTTTTGCATTTCGGGGAGCACTTTAGAAAGCCCTCTGTTGCTCTGAGTCAGTTTGTATTTGAGCGGGTGGAGTGAAGCAGGTCTCTCCCTCCCCTCACACACACACACACACGCACACACACCCACACCCACACACATTTACACTTTCTATAACTCTAAATGATTCCTGAGCAGAGCTGGAGGAGCCTGAGCAATCAGAGCTTTTGATTACTCAGAGAAACTGGTCTTTTGTCTCTATCTCATGAATGAACATAATGCTCATACTGATTATCAGTGAGCTCTCCCAAATGCCCTCTGCTGCATGTAGGGACCACGGGGTATTAATGAGCTAAATACTGAGGTTAAACGGTTACTTTAATCAGAACCATTATGATTAACTGAGGTAGAGATCCTCTCTCAGGGGCTGATAAAGTCACTCCAGTGACTGATGCGAGCAACACATAACATCAGGTCCAGTTGTGCATGCTTGTGTGTGTGCATGTGTGTGTGTGGCTGATGTGTTTTTTGCTTGGAACAGCTGCAGTCCAAACTGAATTTCCAAAGATTGGATTTATAAACACTTCTAAGACTGGAGCACTAAGCAAAGGCGGCGAGAGGGATCGTGAGGCTCCTCGCCGCCTTTGCTCGTCATCACTATGCAGAGTCCTCCTGACTTTAGTGTGTCCGCAATTTAGTTCAATGATAGCCAGCATCTATGATATATGAAAACCACAGGTAACACACTCGTCTCTAGAGAGAGAGCTGTGAGAGGTTATCCACCGTTATTTGAGTTTCTTCCTGCTTTTTCTTGTCTGATTCTCTAGGGCTTTAAAAATGTTTGTTAGATATCACTGATTTTATTATATTCAAGGCAAGTGCCCTACCTTTAGGCATGCTTTACCAAAAATTTACCAGAGCTGAGGTAATCTGAACATAATAGCAAGTGTAAACACAACGAACTGTCAACTGGATGTGATTATGCTGATGATATATAATGAAATAATAATATAAAAACTGTTTAAAATGGGCTGGGATGCTTGGTAGCTGAGGCTGAAGGCTATAATATAAATGCAAAGTGCATTTTTGTCCTTTCTGGTGTTATGCACAACTTTAATTTACAAAAACACCGGAACAAAATCGACAAACTGGACAAGGAAAATGTCCAAATTGTTAGAAAGAAAGCAAAATGTGGTGAAGCATTAGCTGTAGTCGCAGGCTGTTGAAGCTTCAGAGGTATCTCAATCAAAAAGCAATTATTTTTGAGGCCAAAATGTAAAAAAAGAAAAAGAAAAAAAGGAGTGGCTTGGTTAGGGGCCAACTTTCATTTTAATATTTTGATGTCTATACATGGTTGTGGCCCTCTCTCTGCTTCACCAGGATCAGCAGCAGAACAACACCCCTGTGGTTTCACTGCTTAAGGACACTACAGCGGGGTGGATCTAAAGTGAGCTTATAAACAACCTAAGAGGACTGGGAGAAAGGGGGGAATAAGGCTCGTGTTCAAACCAGCAGGAGAACGCAGGAAGTCTTGGATCCAGGTTTTCATGGGGAGTTAGCCCACAGCAGAGAACAGCAGCCCCCTGTGGAGATTCAGATGGAGCTGTCTCCAGACTGCATACCTCGGATATGTAGTGCTGTATCGGAGAAGCGGACTGGCTGTGCTGTGATGCACAAGCCCATAAAAGCTCACTGTTAATGTTGTGCAGTACGGAACAGTGAGCATGACTTTTCTCCGTGTCCCCTCTGCTTCGTTGTCCTACTGTAAACCCGCTGCTGTACCAGGGCCTGGAGCATTGTCTGATTCTTCCCCAGCAACCCTGAGAGAGTTGATGCAGAGAGCCTGTCACAGTCAAGCTTCACAGATCATTTATTATTAATTCAGCAACTATGAGGTGGGTGGAGTGAGCAGGACAAAAAGCCACAGAGAGAGGGTAGAAGGCAATTGTTAGGCCTGTTTAGCCAAAAAAATATAAATGGATGTGAGAAGATTTATTGCAAAGACACCAGCAAGAATTTTATAAAGCTATCTAAATAAATAAGTGTATCCTTTTAACAGACAGCTGCTGAAAGGAAGATGGAGGTGAGCTTGGGCATGAGGTTGTGTAGAGAACAGGTAGCCTCAAAGCTTTGCCTTGTAGCTACACGCTTCCTGCCTCCTGCAGGCTGTTGTGCCACAGGCAGAAACATCTCCATGTCATAGCTCATCAGCTGTGTTCCCAGTCTCAGATCAGCCTGCCCACTATGTGGTGCAGAAGTTCTCTGGGGTTTTTTCTGCCTGCACTCTGTCAAAACACACCATGCCAGTGAGGAGAAAACGGGAAGTAGCTCTGTGAAGTCAACATGGTCAGGGGCAAAGTCGGGCAGTAAGATCTAAAAACAAAGACAAAGACGGATGGATATCTTTTTTTATACAGTATAGTATATTATATAAATTTTTCTGTTCCGCTTTTTTAAATATATGCTCCTCAAAGAATTAAAGAAACACTTTGAAAACACATCAGATCTCAATGGGGGAACAAAATAATTCTGATATCTATACTGATATGTGTTAGGAATGCTTGCCATGTCACTTGAGGGAACTAAGAATGATCCGCCTACAGAGTGCTGAATTCAAAGACATTCCTAAAATCAACGTGAAAAAATGATGTTGTGAGCTAGTCCACTTTGGCAAAATTTCATCGCAGGAACTCAAAATGGTACTCAGGAGTTTGCATGGCCCCCTATGCATCTTCTCCCAGAGATGAACTAGGCCAGACAGTCTGAGGTGCCTCAACGTCTCAGTGGTGTTCTATTGGATTTAAGTCAGGCGAGCATGGGTCCCAGTCACCGGTATCAATTCCTTCATCATCATCTGGGAACTGCCTGCATACTTTCGCCTCATGAAGCTGGGCACTGTCATCCATGAGGGGAACCCAGGACACACTGCAACAGCGTAGGGTCTGATAACAAGTCCAGGTATTTCATCCTGATACCCAGTCATGGTTTCAATGTCTAGCCTTTAGAGGTCAGTGTGTCCCTCCATGGAAATGCCTCCCTAGATCTTCTTTTGATTATTTGGTTAGAGACATTCACACCAGTGTCCTGCTAAAGATCATTTTGTAGCTCTGGCAGTGCTCATCCCGTTCCTTCTTGTACAAAGGAGCAGATACTGTTGAGTTAAGGACCTTCAACAGCCCTTTCCAGCTCTCCTAGAGTAACTACCTGTCTCCTGGGACCTCCCCTATGCTCTTGCGACTGTGCTGGGAGACAAGGCAAACTTTCTGGCAATGGCATGTAATGTCATGAGTCCAGGTTTTCTAGCCAAATGCAAAAGTAGTGAAAAAACCATCAGAAAAAATGTCAGTTTCCTCCACCTGTAAAACTATGTCTTTTTAAGACAGGGGTGTCAAACTCCAGGCCTCAAGGGCCAGTGTCCTGCAGGTTTTAGATGTGTCCTTGATCCAACACGGCTGATTTAAATGGCTAAATTACCTCCTCAACATGTCATGAAGTTCTCCACAGGCCTGGTAATGAACTAATCATTTGATTCCGGTGTGTTGACCCAAGGTGAGATCTAAAACCTGCAGGACACCGGCCCTCAAGGCCTGGAGTTCAACACCTGTGTTGTAGTGACTCCCTCTGCTACTTAACTGACCAGATCAATATCCCAGAAGTTAAACTGACTTGATGCTTTACTCTAACTAAAATGTTCCTTTAATTTTTTGAGCAGTATATCTGAAGCCGATTAAAATCAGGGCCTGCAGATTCTTTTCTTCAGAAGTGAAACCAATTTTCATATTTTGCTGTAGAGTGATTTACAATCCAGCAGCATTCCCCACAGGCCTACATAAACCAGAAGTCGACACTAGCTTTTTTTTGTTACTCATCTTCCCATTTCTCATTCTCTTTAGAGCAACATGTGTTATGGTGTAATTTACAGCAGGAACTCATTATCTTCATCACGCTCAGTCTGAAACGCTTTGGAAAAACAAAAATCCCTTTCTGCGCACACACATAAAGCCCTCTGTGATCCATCATTGTTTTTCACATGGATAAATATTCTTTGGTGAAGGCAATGCTGTTTGTGTTTAAAGTGAGATGTAAACATTTATTTCAATACCATACAGTGCCACTTCATTTCCTTTCTCAATATGCTCGATGCAGCACACAAAACATGCATCTGACAGTATAAATCAACCTAATGAAAATAGACTGGATATGTATTTTTAAGAATTTGGGTAACTGATTATAAACTGGAACATACGGGGCAAAGTGTGTGCTGTAACTACTTTTAATTGTGTGTTTAGCTTTATTTGTTTTGGTGAGAGCTTAGTTCACATTCCCAGGAAGTCTGACTCAAAAGTGCATCCCAAGGGTTGGAGGGTGTCAGGTTCAGTAACCTGAGGATCTCATTTCGCTTTTATGCAGATGATGCGGTTGGAATGCTGCCCCTCCCTGAGCCTGGCTCTGATAGAGATTTCTTCCTATTGAAAGGAAGTTTTTCCTTCCCACTGTGGGAATTGTTAAGTTTTTCTCCTATTATTGTAGGGCTGTGTTACATTGAATTGAACTGAACTGAATTGAATTGAATTGAATTGAATTGAATTGAATTGAATTGAATTGAATTGAATATGGTAACCCAAATGCTAACCCAGGCCCCAGAAACGCTGATTACAACGCTGTGTGTTTATTTCAATTATTTTATCTTGGGGTCAAAATGACCCTGATTGGGTTCATTATATAAATTCAATACACATAAGGTTTACTTCACATTACAAGAAAATTAAGTAATACCAGAGTCACAGAATAGTAAGTTAGTTGTTAAGTAATAACATGGATGGTACTCAGGCTAAAAGCTGAAAGTTACATTAAATAAGAGTTTAGTTTGTCATTTTACAAAATACGCAAATTAATTGCAAGTTTGCAGTAATAAAAATCATTGCATTTTAAGATTCGCATTAATTAGATAAGTGATAATGCTGTGAAAATAATAAAGTTTTGCTATAATTATTATTTTTGCAATGTGAGTAAAATATTCTTGGAGTCCCCGGGGAACACAGGTGGTAGTCTGTGTACATTGAATAAATGAAATGCAAGCACTATAAATCCCAGAGCAAAGACATCAATCACACCCTAAACCTGGACCCATAAATAGCTCAGTGGTACTGCCGCCATCAGTCACTCTTTTCAAACCAGCACACTCATTAAAGAAATAAAAACACAGTAAACACATGCAGGCAGAAGCTGACGCGGCAATTTCCCAGAAAATCACAGTTGTTTGGTTGCTGTTAGTGATGTGTAGATGGCTGCTTTTTCAGACAGGCATCTTAAAGCAGAAAAAACAACTAAAATGTAAAGAAAACAAACATCAACTTACATGTATTGAATCCCTGCAGTGAGCACCATGATTTCCGTACACCGCGAGATTTAGCTCGATGTTGTCAGGCAGTTTGTTCTCTGCATGTTCCACCAGGTTGGGCTATTCTCTACTATGCCCTATGGTGAAGTCTTGTGATGATTGCAGGTATATCTACTGCTGAGTGATGGGCATGCATGTTTGCATCATCATCCATAAATTATTACAAACCAGTTGTCCACTACTTTCAGAGTGAGTCATATTAGATATACATTTTAGAATTTAAAAGAAAATGCCAGCACTTTGAGCCAAAACTGCAAGTTAATGTTATTAATGTTATGCATAATGCTAGAATTATGTCTATCACATTTAAGAAGGATTGAATTGAAGGACAGAATGGACTTTGTTAGGCCAGCAGAACAACATAATCAGTTTCCCCTGTTTTGAATGCTCCAAACCAATAAGTCTCTTATTTAAATGATGATTAATAAGAACAGTATGTTAGATGCTAATGGACCTGCTTCCAAATGCTGCATTGCGTAGTTATGTCAGTTGCAACTGGGCCTAATACAGCAGTAGAGGGTCTTCTTTTGTTCTGCTACACGTGGACAAATAAATAACCTGAATAGAAACTTTACGTGCAGAATTCAGGGTTTGCCCGATTAACAGCATTTTATTAGACGAGAAGCCTGTGCTGAAATATCAGGAGGGTTATAAAGGTTAGACTGCCTCTGCACCAGTGAGGGCTAAAATATCTATTGTTATGATGGGGTGAAAAAAAATGAATGGTACTGTGGAGATGGAGATAAAGCTGGGGGGATGCGCCGTCAGACTTTTGAATCACCTTTTTTTTCCTGTTATTCTTCAGCACCTCATAGTGGTCAAAGGTAACGACTGCAAGATGATCCACATCTCATAATGAAAACTGTTCTTTAAGTACAAATGCAATAACCCTGAGATATTTGCACACCAAACAGTCACATTACCATTGCAGTCTGCGACTTAATGCACTTCAAATATTGCCTGTGAAACTGTATCACTCTGTTACTGAGAGAAACCCCACAGCCCAAGGCTTTTTAATTGATGGGGACAGCTGCACCATTTGTTAACAGATGAATACTTTTATCCACCTGACAGAACAGCAGAAGAACTGATCAATATCCAGAGTTGTAGCCATATTCAATTAATATCACATCATATTTTCTTATGTGTCGTATTTATCCCCGAATTACTAATTTGATGATGAACTTCTTATATAAATCGTTACTGTGTGCTCTGCTGCTAAAAATCTTCATCTCTGAGTTTTAAGCTGAGGTTACTGAGCACTGGATCGAGGATGAGTTATAAAGTGGCACGTCATGTTGTCAAAACACTGTCTGTTTAAGAGATTCGGTTTGTTCCCACAGTTAAAAAAAAACAGCACATGACATTAATAATGAAAGAAAAAGCCGCAAGGTAAGGGGACAAGAGAAGCAAAACATGGCCTTTAGGTTCTTGCATAATTTTTGATGAGCTTTTTGTTTTAGTTGGACTATCCAACAGAGACGCAATGCTTTCTCACTTCCTCACACAAAAAATTTCATTAAATTATTTTTACAATAAACAAACTGATAAGATGAGGAACACCCTGTCAACACCACCACTCGTCTCTGCCAGAATGTCTGTCATATGTTCCTCCTGAAGCTGTGTGTTATTAATCTTACGATAGTGAAACACCTTTACCAGAATGTCCTCTGGACCACTCAGCCTGCTGCTGCTCCAGATTCATACTTCTGTGAGAACCCACCCCACCGATACAGGATATTTTATAAACTGATTTTCACTTTTCTCTCTTTTTTCTTTTCTCCTTTTCAGATAAAGGACAGTGACTCAAGCATTCTGTTTAATAAATAGTAGTTTGTACAACTTTTACCATTACAACAATTAAGGTTACCCAGCTCTATTCGAAAAGTACGCTATTTTTACATCACATATCAAAAAGAGCTACTTTTTTGCAGGAAGTGGATATTGTTCTGTGCACTCTTGCCCCTTGATATTTTAAACTCCTCAGCAAGACTCATTGAAGGTATTTTTAGTCACAGATGACGCTGGGTAGTCTTTGACATCGTGCTGTGCTTGAATAGACATCACAAATTTTTAACAGCTTTCAAACAGCAGGAATTTGAATAACACTCATAGTGTCTTCCTTTTTTTTACTTCTTGTGCCAAATTCTTTGGTTCCTCGCCAGGTGGATACAGAAGCAGTCACAACCGCAAAAGAATAAACTACAATAATAATAGTAATAAATGAATAATAATAATAATAGCTAATTACAATGAAGTGTTTATGAAAATAAATATTAATTTGTGTAAATTTTGGCCCAATTTTCAGCAAAATAGACTCTGATGCTAAATATAATTTAGGGCATTGCTGCTTTGTGATTCAAATGTATTAAGTTACTATGCTAACTGGCATGTGGCTAACATGTGGCAAACACAAAAGTAGCATTGATAGTACTTAGCAAGAAAGCTAAAATGAATAGGTCACAAGACCTCAAACTCTTCCACTAAACTCAAATGTCATTGTTTGTTGAGGAAATATTGTTAATTCAGAATAAAACTCGTGTTCTAAACGAGGTGTACTACAGCTAACAGTGCTTGACCACTGAAATCTAAAAAATAGTCAAGGACTACAATCTCATTGGCAACAGTAGGCTATTTCCTCAGGAAGCTAGCTTGGCTACAGATTTTTTTTAAATATGTTTCTGTAATTTTGTAGGCACATCTGTGGCCCAATGACAAAGACTGGAACTTGACAAACTGAGAGAGGAGCATTTACTCATCTTTCAGTGCACGTACGTTACAGATAAACCTGTACTCTTTGATAAAATACAGATGGGTGTCAAGCACGCTAGTCAAGCTGCTTGTGACTCAGTTTTCATGCTGAAGGGCATAAAATCTTGCAGATCATCAAGAATGAGATTTCGTACCAGATTGGTCAGGGGCCGGATTAACAATGACCACCAGATGCTGTTGTCCAACAGGATCCCGGTGGAAAAAAGAGAATTGAAATGGGGAAGGCATGTTAGGAGGCAGTGGGAGAGAAGGGCTGGAGTGACAGAGGAGGATGCAGGGTGAGATGGAGGGGCACCCCTGCAGGAAGGAGCTAAAAGAGAAGAAGAAGAAGACTCCGGCTAATGCATATTGGAGACTGCCCTCTGTTCCAAGATGAGTTTGGTTTCTGGGACTTGACAGTCCAGCAGAAGCAATGGCATTCAAGTGATAGTCAGTCATTAGACAAGTTTTTTTACGCAACAATGGAAAGACCAGTTTTATTGAAGAAGGCTGTTTTAGCTTATTATCGTTTTTTTCTTGCAGTACTCCACATTTCCCCCAATGTTCTGCCCTTCAGTAATGTCTTTTAGGATGACAGAATTTGCAGTATGTAAAATGTTGAGTAATCCACTGACGAACATTGACGTATCCCTGAAAAAGGACATGATTATTCTCAAGCAGGTTACAGCCATAGCCCTCAATCATCGATTCTGTGCTCAAGAAGGTGACCCCCAAGAGATCTTTCCAGCAGTGGACGTCCCAGTAAATTCGTGCAATGCTCAGAGAAACTGCAAAACCCCCAAGATTTACATATCAGACTTTCAGTTCATGATAGTACAATTAGAAAAAGACAGAACAAGTGTGACTTTTCTGTAAGTATTGGCAGAAGAAGCCTCTTCTCTCCAAAAAGAACATGGCAGCACAGCTTACGTTTACAAAGTTCCACCTCCAAACGATTTCTGGACATCTGCCTTTTGGACAGATGAGACCAAAGTGAACATGTTTGGTGCACAGTATCGTGTTCGAAACAAATGATTTGATGTGATTAATCACATTACCCTGTGATATGTGCATGATTGCCCCATAGTAACCTTACAGTCAGCTTTTTACTCAGTGATCCATCACTAATAAGGCTTTTTTCTTCATGCACGCCTCGTGTTTTGACACGTCTCAGCGGAATATGAAGAACTGAACCATAATACTGTTCATCACACGGTGACCTCGGTAGCCACGGCAACCACAGCATCAGTGGTGACCACATTTGCATGTAACATTGATACCACTGACAATGGGGAATGAAGATAGGACCCAAAATTGAACACAAGAGGATTATTTGTTCATGCAACCGCGGTCTTTGTGCTGACCCTCCAATCTGGAAACTGTGGACACGGTGTATGAAATCTGGATAGGAAGAGAAGTGTTTGACTGTGTGAATTGGTCATTTTTGTTTGTACCATTACAGAGCCTATTTCAGGCAGTCAGAATAGGAAACTTCAGAAAGATCTGGCTGTGATCTACTTCACTGTTATGAAGAAAAACCAAACATGTGCTGCTAAGGCCAAAAATGAGTTATCAGATGCACAAAATTAAAATAACGCTCCTTTAAGAAAATATCTCACTGACTGAATCAAAATATCTGAATTAGTCTCACTGGGCTTTAAGCTATCAGTTTCCCAGTATAAAGTCAGCATGATTTCAGATTGCAACAGTGTGAGAAGGTGAAAGAAGATGAAATCCTGAAGCCACCAAAGTGAACACCTTCCACCACCTGTCTATACATCGACAGGTGGTGTCTATGCCTACACAGGTGGTGGTCCAAAAAGGCTGTCTAAAAAAATATGAACAGAATTGGTGACAAAGGGCAACCCTGGCAGAGTCTGCCACCCACCAGTAAAGAGTCCAACTTATAGCCAGCAATACAGACTAGATTGTAATTAAGAGAAAAATGGGCTAAATAATTGATTTATTATGAAGCATTAAAGCAGTGCTATAAAATGTAGGAATTACATAACTGCTGCCCCACTCGGGATGTAGGTACTTGTTGTTTTCTGGGACGTATGGCTGGATGTTCTGTTGTGGTCGCTGACCCACTCCTTTGGTGGGCCTCTTCCATGTTGGGGAGGGGGGACTCTGCTGGGTAGTGCCTGGAGCCATGGGACCTTGATCTCGACTCACAATGGGGTGGCCGACCTCCAGCAGAGTCGGCTGCCCATCAGCAGATCTCCTGGACCTATCTCTGTCTGCCTCTGCTTCCCACCTCTTCCCACCATCATTTTCAAGTACTCTGTTTCTGTCTCTCACACTCATACTAAAAAACACCTCACAAGAAGATTATTGATTTATGTACCTGAGCATTTTCAAATTTTTGCGTTCCAGGTACTGAATGTTTGTTCTTCTTACAGGTGCTTTCAGATCATTCTGATTCTGATTGCAAAAGCTGCCAGACGGGACAGGATTTTTTAAAAGTGTGTTTCTCTTTCATTTTTTCACATTCAAAGACATCCAGATGTGTATTTTTCCAGCTGTAAAGAGGTGTTTCTCATCAGCTGAGCGGGGTCCTTAAATTCTTCAGTAGTCTGGTTTGGAGTACATTCGGTCTTCACTGCTGTTTCCACATCAGTGATTTCAGCTTGAAGCACTAGAGGGTAGACTTCAGGCAGCAGCGCTGCGTGGAAACTCAGTGCCATCTGGCTGTGATCCGCTTGAATGTGAGAGAGGCTTTCACTGTTGCCTCCACATCAGGAGATATCAGTTTCATTTTCCATTATTTAAGATTTAATTGGTATGATATAACATGAACCTTTTTGAAGGCCTCCATACAGCTGATATGTTTTTTCAGGTCAGTCATCTTATTAACACTGTGGGAAGTTATGCAAATGCCCAAGGCTTTGTTGATAGCACAGCAGAAACAAAGCATGCAGACTACAGCATTCATATTTGTTGGAATAAGCTGCTGATTAATTTTTTACTCCAGGAATAAAATTATAATCATATTTTCAGCATTGGGACTGTAGTGTCAGTTCTCCTCTCTCTCCCTTCAACAGACTCTGATTACAAAACATTGGGCAAAAATCCATCTAAGCAGAGATTCCCAGAGCTCCCTCACTGCCTCCTACAGCTTTTCTGGGCAGGACACCGAGGCATTCCCAAGTGATACAATATGGTATGAAAAATAATATTTCACACAAGGTATCACTTCACAGTGCCGATGTTCCAAGCTTTTGTTCAAATTCAAGTTGAAAGCTGATAATATCAACTTAATTTATTACTTTGTACATCAAATGATATTTCTCTCTGAAACTTGAACTTAAACCTTTTATAGGGGCTGTATCACACTGTTTTGTCATATTATTTGTTAGACAATTCAGTTAATTCGGATAATTAAAAAGAACTAAACAAGGTTTAGACGTCCAGTAACCAGAGGGGAGGCCAAGCACACAGTTTACCACTACACCCAGTTAACTGTTACTGACTGTTATCCAAGTGAATGACTGTTTGTTTGTTTAGTGTCCCTTCTGAAGGGAGGGAGTATGTAACTGGTTCAGTTTGTTTGTTTGTCCATCTGTCTGTGGGTTAGGTCCCTGAGTCCACAGTTTTCAAGATATCATTTTGAATTTTTTTCTGATGGTAGATGCCAATAACAGCTCGAGCTGATTTAATTTAGGAGAAAATCAGGTAAAGATCAAGGTCACATCAAAACTGAAAATCAGTTAAACTTTTATAACTCACACTATTTGGTTGGGAAGTCTTTGACCTTGACCTTCATTGTTAAAGGTCAAAGTTGACCTTGAAGAAAATTTTCAAGAAACCATACTGAGTACTCTGTTACATGAAAAGGGACGGAGAGAACTGTAAAACACACTTTATATATTTTTAATACGACACCCTGTGACATAACAATGACACCATAACAGGCTAACCTCATCATACTGTAAAAAGCATTAGAAACTGTCAGAGTTCTAGTATAGCCTTTGCCCTTCGAGTGCATGCTTACCAGGCTGTAAACATGTTTTCTGAGAGTTTATAAAGATTGACTCATTTTTCTTAAGTGGTCACAAGAGAAACTCATGCTTTTGATTCTTCCTGCTTTGCGTAATTTTTACGCGCAACAATAACTGAGGAAATGACAAGTATGGTAACTAATATCAAATGTCACGCTGTCAATCCTTTTAAATAATCTGGATAAATTAAAGTAAAATGGCAGTTTATTAGAAACGTAGACAAACACAAATCCAGTGATTCCAGACGGGGCTCTATCAAGTAAATCGAAATATGATTAATGAATGTCTAGTCACATCAGCACATTTTAAACACATTAATGTGCACATAAGAATCCTTGAGGACAAAAAGGGGATTCAGAGGTTAATTCTATCTGAAGAACAACAGCGCACGCTGTCTTTACTGTTCTTCGACATGGTTGTCATTAATTAAATCATGCTAAAAAGAAGCCATCATGTCTGTGTTTTCTACACCCCAGACCTTTGAAGGATGTGAGAAGACTAAAAAATTGCTTCTTCCTGTTGAATTTTTCTCGTCATCATAACAAAAGACAGGGCAAAGTAAATGGTACAGATCCTGAGGAAGTAGCAAGCCACTTCCTGTTCAGTCAAGCGTGCCCGATAAGACATGGAACAGCCCTTCAGCACCACTGCCTTCTGTTCACTCCACCTCTCCCTAAGTAAAAAGTCCTCCCTGGTCTGGTTGTGACTGCCCTTTCTGGCCTCTGTCCTTGCAGATGTATTGTAGTCTTTCAGCGGTAAACCACCTTCACCCAGGATGGGCTGCAGACCCCCCGGCTTGCTGTTTCTGACTAGCCTGCTACACATCTGTAAGAACCCAGACTGAGGATGAAGGATGTTACTATATTATAAACAAAATCTCCTGATTTTCACCTGATTTTTTTTTTTCTTCCACTCTGTGTGACTTACAGGGCATTGTGCTGGAGGACAGGGGTGTAAGTATAACTGCATTACACGCCTGATCTTATAATAACTAGTGCAGACTCCCCGGTGTAGTAGCAGTTACAGTCCTTTCTATATTTAACAAAAAAGCTGTTTTCACACAAAAAGAAATTGATTTGTCACAGGCGATGCTGGGCCATGTTTTAATCACCTTCAATTTGAATAATATGACATTTGAAAGCTTTCAGAAGGCAATACAACTAGGTGCCTATAAAGTTGCCACGATCTTAGAAGACCACCTTTCCTCTGAAATAAAGAAATAACACCCGTGTTTAAAAAATGTAATTCGATTCTGGTGTCTCTGAAGCGTCCTTATTAAAGTGGCACCTTGTTGATTTAAACTTTGAAAGCGCTGGGTCATCATCATTCAAAGCTAGGCTCAGGGTTTGTTATTTACAGCACTTCACATCCCAGAATCCAGATTAACAGCAATTGGCTACCGTGAGGATGTGGAGTGATTGTTTCCACTTCCACTGTGCTGTTGTCGTGGAGGGAAAGCAGAAGTTTGAATGAATCCACATGGTTTTCCAAGGGGATGTAGAGGGTCGGCACTGTTTACTGAGGTGCTTTCCTTCCTCCATCAGTTCCTCTGTGCACCCGACTGATGAGCAGGAAGCACCTTTCCATAGTCTTAACCTGGCGCTTGTGCTGCTGTTTAGGTCTTTTTTTTATGTTTGTTGATTATTTCTTTCCCCTTCATCTTCTGTTTCTGTGTCTGTGTGTGATATTTGTGGACTACAGCATACACCATAGATACTGTTCGCCTCACAATCGAACCCAGGAACGCAGTTCAGACCGGGACAGCAGTGAGGCTACGCTGCCAGGTCAGCGTCAGTCACAGCAACATCCCTAACCTGATACACAGTTTCCAGCTCACACGGGACGATGTTCCTATCTACACCAACAACGCCACGAAAGACACGGTCGAGTATAAGATCAACCCAGCCAGAGCTGCCGACTCTGGAAATTATGAATGTCGAGTCTCAGTCAAGAACAAGGCCAAAGCCAGCAACAGCCAGAAACTGGATGTGAAAGGTACAGTTACATTTACAAGTAAAGGTCTGGAGATTATTCTAAGTGTGACATTTGCATTTGGAAACTGTTTTTGTAAAGCCACAAAATGCAATCAAAGGAGCTCTCAGCACAAACAAAGCTTATCATCTTTTCTTTGCACAAAATGTATTCATCAAGGAGAATCAGAGCAGAAGGAACGCCTAAATTATCAGTTTTTCAGCGTGAACAAAAAAAAAGTGTGCAATCGTGGATGATCTCAGAATTTTTTCTGTGTTAAAAACAAATAGCCTGCAGCGGCGGAGCCAATCAGCTTATCTCAGCATAATCACGCTTTTAAAGTTTACTGAAGACAAAATTGAAAAGAAGGAAGGAAACCACAACAAGAGGAGGCAGCTGCAGTAAAGGCCAACTCCTAAGAAGGAAGCCCATTTCAGGCGGGAGCTGCCTGTCCAGCGTCCAATTACATTTGAGCCCTTAAAAACTGGCAGCTGTTTAGGGAAACTGTCGCACTTTCTACACATTTTATATGAAATGAGTTCAACATCTGAATCTTGATTGTTTGATGTCACACATATCCAATATTTTGTCTAAAATTGAGCAAATTTTCTAATATTTCTGGATCTAACTACATATGCACTATATTATTATATATATTATTTGAACTATAATATGAAAGCAATATGAATAGTAGGTTCACATCTGTAGTAATGTGGTTGTTTTGCTTTGCTTATTTTTTATGACTATAAATAATAAGATATATACTCCAAAAATATTTTGCGGCCCCAGACTTTTTTCAGTTTGTCACCAAATTTGTGAGCTACAATCACACACTGGCTAATGAATGTCTTCCCTCAATTGTATTTTGGCAGTAGAGCTTCTCACGTCAAAGTGCATGTCTCGTACCCCCTTTTCTTCCTGCCTGGCAGCTCCATCTTCAACATCCCTTGTCCTCCTCTGCAGATGCTCAAGCCTTTGGAGCCTTTATTCGCTAACTTTGTCCAACATTTGGAGAAACTAATATACTTAATATACCTGAATGTGCTTTTCAGGCTTGCAGACCCCGACCCTGCATTTGACTACTTCATCGCCCTATGAGAACGAGGAGTTTAAAGCCACCTGCAGTGCTCCAGAGGAGAAAGGACCCCTTATTTTCCAGTTTTACCAGAGCTTTAAGACCGGATCCCCTGAGGTCATAAAGCAGCTGTCACAGGGGGGCAACTCATCAACGGCTACACTGAGACTGAGTCACATCGGAAACTGTATCCTCTACTGTGACTATGAAATCCGTTTGGTTTCCGGGAACCAAAAGTCTAACAGTAGCAAAAAGGTTGAACTCATAGTCAAAGGTGAGTCGATCGAATGTTGTTATGTCACAATGAAAAGCTCTGAGTGCCTATGGAGGAGTGTGTCTGATTATTCTGGATTTTGTCTTGTAGCACTCCACATCGCCCCCATCATAAATATACTTCCCTCCAATAGTCTCTCTGAGGGTGATATAATTGAAGTGGTCTGCAGAGTTGTCAATCCTCCGAGCAACACTGAAGTGTTCTTGACAAAAGACAAAGTGATCCTCAAGCAGGTCAGAGCTGCAGCCCTGAGTCATAAATTCACTGTACGAGAGGATGACTCTGGAGAGCTTGTGTGCAAAGCAGAGTGGGGCAGCGTGCAGAAAGAAACCTCGCGAAGAATCACAGTCAGATGTAAGCATCAATTACTCTGAATTTTTCAAACATGGCATCATTTTTTTTCATCTTATCAAATTAAATCGAATCAAAAATAATATATATGTACACATAAAGATTGTATGAATCCTTAATTTTTGCTCTCTAATCCCAACAGCGCTGTTTTCAAAGCCACAGCTGACTGTGGAGCCCACAGACATAGTTGAAGGAGACCACTTCAAATTGACCTGCTCTGTTAGCATTCTTGATTCCAGTACGATCAACAATGAAACCATGCAGTACTCCATCTTCAAAGATAACACTGAAGTCGCAAATACTGCCACGTATGTGACTGTGGCACAACTTTCTGCAAGTGGCAACTACACCTGTAATGCCACATCTGATTCTCTGACACGCACTATTGTGAAGGAGAGCCAAAAACATTTCGTCAAGGTCAAAGGTGAGTTTAATCCAACCGAAGTTTTGCTGTTGTCACAATAAAGATGTGGGACATGTTTCACTTTGTTAGCCATGCACGTAATGTGTCAGCCTGTTGGTCCGTTTATTCTGTTGGTTTAGGCTTAAGTGTTACATTCAACATCTATTTAGAAGAAATTTGGAGACATTTCTGAAAATTCTGTGAAAAAAAAAATGGATTCACTCCTCTGATGACACCATTAGCCATTTTCGCACAGAGGTGCATCTAGGAATGCAAACACCTGACTCAGTCAGATCACACTGACTGACCTTTTCTTAAACCAAACTGAGTATCATCTGTAGAGAGAACGTGCAGGAATCAGACCCTGTCCTGATCTATGCAACAGGTGAGAAACCTCCTCCTAAAATAGTGCACAGTTCAGTGTGTGCAGAGTATGAAAACAACTATCAGGTCTATTTTTGTATTGAAGAAAAAGGTCATGAGATTCCCATCATCCTCAACTGTACTTTGTGTTTTGTTTCAGATCACACTTGTTAACACACTATACGGTGATGGGGAACTAGCATAAGAGGATGAGCGTATTGGCATTTACCTGGAAGCCTTACAGTGCAGCATCAGAGTTCCCAGCATGGCTGTAGACTCACAGTCTGGTTTAATGCTATCTTATTCTCCATTCCCAGTTCCTGTTTCAGAGCCTGTGCTGTCTGTGGTGGGAGGTACGCTGTTTCTGGGAAAGCCCTTCCAGTTGAGTTGTTACAGTCAGAGAGGCACTCTGCCCATCAAGTACACCCTGTATCAACCTAGTAAACCAACCGACATAAAAGTTGTGAGCAAGCGCGGTGAAAAGGCTATCTTCAACCTCACATCCATCACCCAAATATCGGACATAAAAAACATTCTTTGCCATGCAAAAAACAGTCAACTAAAGCCTCCCAAGGTGGGAACAGGAGAGCAACTACTAAAATCGTCCAACATCATAGGTTTGTTGGACTGATGACCATGAAATGAATAAAACTGATATAAAACATGTTGAACCCAAGTCTAACACGTTTTTTTTTTTTCCTCTGTGAAGAACCTGTGTCAAAACCACACTTGACCACTGAGCCCAGGATGGAGGACATCTCTGAGGGTTACAACATGACTCTTGTCTGCTCTGTTCAGAGAGGTAGTTTTCCCATTAACTTTACCTGGTACAGTCAGGGAAAAGGTTTCCTTGATTCTAAGACCTCCAGGAAACTGAAAGAATCTCACAGCATCAGCAATGTCAAAGGAGATCATGCTGGAGGATACTTCTGTGAGTGCACAAACCCAGCTGCAGAGCCCAAGCAAAGTGCCATCATCATAATTGGAGGTGTGTGTTTTATCTTCAGTTAAATGTGTGTGTGTGTGGGGGGGGGGGGGGGGGGGGGGGGGGGTAACATCAGCTGGACTTTAAAGATATGTGATGTTGAAAAGTGAGGACATTCATGCTATTATGAGTGCGCTCGCTTCCTCCTGCGTTATCAACAAGCAACCAATTCGAAGCAATAAAATTGTCGTTGTTCACAACCACTGACAGATTTTGAAGTTAACAGTATGGTTGTTTTTAATTAATATATATTCCTCTCTATTAAAATAAGTCTTTTATTAACATGTTTTCAATTAAATTAAATGCATTTTATTTATATAGTGCCAAATCTTAATTGTCACCTCACGACGCTTTATATTGCAAGGTATTGTAAGGTAACTCCTCTACAATAATACGGAGAAAAGCGCAACAATCAGACGATCCGTGGTCAGCAAGCAATAGTGGGAAGGAAAAACTCATCTGCTTAGTTAGGGGTGAGGAAGACAGGACACAAGACATGCTGTGGAAAGATTAGGAATGACTAGTGAAAAGAGGTAAGTAAAGAAGAAACATGGTGTCATGGGAAACCCCCAGCAGACTAAGCCTATTGGAGTGTAGCAAAGACAATAAACTCATTTTTTTTCTGAATTCAGAAGCAGGAAATTAGAAGTCATCTGGAACTTTATATGCATAAGATTTTCCTTCAGTTTTACTAATTGGAGTGTGTTATCTGGTTTCAGTAGATAGAGTTGGGTATCATCTATATACCAATGAAAATGCATGCTGTGCCTTTAATAGTACTGTCTAAAGAAAGCCTGTATAATGTCATTAGAATTACAGGCCTAACAGGACAAGCATGGAGATGAGTCCACTATCCGAGGCCATAAAAAGATCATTCTTAACTTTCTCCAGCGTTCTTTACTTTCCTTCTTGTTATTGTGGAAACAATGCACCGTCATTCAATTCAATGTTATTTATATAGGGCCAAATCACAACAACAGTTGCCTCAGTAGTTTTTTAATGTCTCCAATTGTATTTCAGCTGTACATGCTATCGTTGTTTTGACACTGAATACTGTGTTAGCTGTTTATGGATACAGTTTGCTATGAAATACTTAAGAAATCTAAAATAGCTGCTGGAATTTCTATTCATTTACACTAAGAGTAGCCTAAGAACTTATTGTACAAAGTTCTCAGGCTACTCTTAAATTCATCTTAATTTCTTCTTCATGTTATCAAGTGGTAAATAATAATCTAAATATATCTAAGAAATAACTACAACGTTTGAACATATGAAGTCAAAAATAATAAATAAATGCTTAAATTATTTTCATTGGGGATAAAATGAGTTGCAGTGCTATGCAAGTCTTGAGCCACCTCTCATTTCTTTATGTTTTGCAAGGAAATGGGAAATAGGTTCAATTATTTCCAAAAGATGTGCAAACATATATGCAAATACATAATGTAAGGCAAAAGCAGAAGCAAAAGGAAATTTCCCACGCGTGGGACTAATAAAGGTTATCTTATCGTATCTTTTTGAAATACATTCAAAGCTTAGGGCGTCCGGGATCATTGTCATGCTGAAAAACAGAGCTGTTTCCAGTCAGAGGCTGTTCACACTGCATTACATGGTGGATCAAAATGTTTTCTGTGTTCATAATTTCATCAGTTTTAGTCCCAGTATTATTGATCCCCAACACCACTGGCTAAAATGCAACCCCGACACCATCATAGATCCTTCACTGTATTTTACAGATAGCTGTAGACAGTCACTGTGGCTTTCCTCAGCCGTTTTTCACTGTTTCCCTTCCTTGAGAATGGGAAGCAGGGAGTCACCCTTCCACTTAAATCATTTCTGATGAGGCTTCAGTAAGCAGTAGATGAGTTAACTGAAGCCTCATCAGAAATTTCAGATTTTTTTCTGTTTCTTAAAGACATGAATTTCAGATACTGTTCTTCTGCTGTGCTCCAATTGTCCAGTTTCCTAATTTTTTAAGGATAGGGTGCTAAACTTCACATCTGATATGAATATATAAATAAATAAATTGATTATGCACCTGTACATGCACTCATGTGTGACATTTAAACAACTTTAAGCCAAAATGAGGTTTTGTGAGTCCATTTTATTGCTGTGTTTTGTAACTAAGTAATGACTTTAGTCACATGTATTCTGCAGTGAAGATGGCTGGCTGGAAGAAAGGTCTTATTGCAGTCTTTTGCCTCCTCTTCGTAATGGCCATCATCCTCTTTCTTTTCTACAAAAAGCGTCTCCCCAAATTAAAGAAAAGACGCACCGGCACCCTATCAGTGTAAGTAGCATTTCTCGTGTTCTTATCAGTATGTTAAAGGTTAGTTACCAGAGTATGGTTCCCATACATCCTCCTGTTGAACATACTTTGTGTTCACTTTGTTTTAGGAAGGCAGCCAGCACCAAAGTAGAGCGAATGAGCCTCACCCAGGCAGAGGTCAACAAAGCCGCAAATGGTACAGCTCCTTATGCTGATGCAGTTTCATTTAGCACCAAAACACAGTCTTCTCAAGGCGCTTTATTTTGTAAAGTAATAACTATACAATAATATAGAGAAAACACCAAGAATCCTAACATAAAATTATCCTAAATATATATTAAACATGTGTTGTCTTGACTGATTTTGATGTTAAAGCAGGAGAATGTATCAGTTACATCACTGAGATCTGTGCCATGTTTATTCTCCCTGTGCAGCAACTCCAGGCATGATGGGGAAAAGTATTTGGAGTGAACATGTATCAGGCTCGGGTATGTAAAGTGCTTATTTATTGGTAGCAACTCATGAAATCTCATGAAGATTCAAAGTCAACAATACTTTAATTCAAAAGGTTTGTTTCCCGTCACATAAATCTAAAGTTTGTCCAGTAAGTGTGCTCTTCTGGGCTTTTTTGTCTCTTTTTAATGAGGAAACATCTCACCCGGTGAGACAGAATGATTAATCAATGTGTTTCTGATTTCTTTTAGAGAAAAACTGAGATCATTGGCACAAAAAAATAAGTTATACCACGTCAGCTACTCAGACATTGTTGACTTTTCTCTCTTAATGCTGTTTTTGAAAAAGAAAATAGCAAAAGAACATATCTTTGTCATTAAATATCATGTCATACTATTTTTTTAAATAAAAATAATGAAATATTCCAATATGCAAGTAATTTAAGTTTGCTCATTTCACTGTGTTGCAGAGTCTGATGACAACTGTAGTACAAACACTCTAGAAAAGCCAGAAATTCAGTACAAAGAGGATCAGCTGCGACAGGCAGATCCCAGCAGAGGTGAAAGATTATTTCTGAATTTTAATAAGTTGTAATTTGACTTTTTAAAGCTCAGTCTAAAATATTATATCTGTTCCATGTCAGTTCCGGTGAAACAGGGCACAGACACAGTACACGGTGAAGTACGCAACTCCCAGCAAGGTACGACTAACATCCTGCTCCTCACACAGACCCCTTTTCTACTACACGGTGAGAGAAATCAGGTCATTAGATTAAGAAAAAAAATGCTAGCAACAGGAAACAGGATCAACCCCAACTGTAAACATCTGCATTGTTACTGAAAGAATGTACCATTAAAACAGAAGGGCCAGTCCCTAGGTGTCCACTTCCTGCTTTCGTCAAAGAGCACTTCCTGTTGTTGCAACAGACTCATACAATGCTTGCATCTGTTAAGGCTAAGTAAGCAAAGTGCTTGATTGTTTGAAATTTATTGTCCATTGTTCAGTTCGGCTCCTAATAATATAATATTACTTAATGAGTGATACAGCACAATTCAGCTCAGTTTTATTTATACACCACCACATCCTAAGTTAAGTCATCTCAGGGCACTTTACATAATCCGAGTTAAGAACTTAATGTATTATATGGAGAAAGCAAATGATCTGGAGTGAAGGGTTTTTGTGCATGTGTCTCAGGAAGCAGCTTGTCTAAAAAGACATGAGCTTATGAGAATGATCAGTATGAATGTGTCGGATGTGATAAGCTGCCTGTTTCCTGGGAATAGAGAGCTGTTCATGGGAGTGCTGGAAACTAAAACAGCCCTCATTTAATCCTCACACACCTTTTGTTTCCTGAGCTTGTCCTCTGGCTTTGTTTTTGCAGGTGTTCAAGAGCTGGCTGATGCTGTAAGTGTGAACACGTCATGCACATACACATACTACCAAGAGCTGCACGCACACACACACTCATGACTGTATTGTGCCTTTGCTCCGAGAAACATCTCACAGACAGAAACTGTACAATAAGTGGAAACCCAGTGGAGACACTTTTTATTGTTTGTAGAAAGGTAACTTAAAGGGTTGCATTTCATGTAATATAAAATTTGCAGGAAAAAAGCATCTAATGTAGCTGAGTAAAAGGCTCCAAATTTGCTCATCACATTGAGTTAACTCATTAGGAGGAGTAATATGATAGCAGCTCTCAAACCTCCTCCATCCTTCTGGAGGAGCTCTCCAGAGTTTGTAGAAACAATCCTGATGAATGTCTCATGTTATCGCTGTATCAACTGAGAAATAATAATCTTAATAAGTAAAATCACTAAACAGTACCGCACGTACAGTCAGCATTTAACTCAGTGAGCCAATGAAAATAATCGTTCATACAACCTTCGTGTTTCAACAGGCATCTGTGGAATATGCAGAACTGAATCATGATACCAATCACCAAAGCGACCCCAGTGACCACGGTTACCACAGTGACCCCAGTAACCATGGTTACCACATCGCCAATGATGACCAGCCAAATGACAATAGTGTTAGCATTAACTGCGCTAACAACGAGGAATGAAACCCTGACCAGATACCACTTTGTTTACCAATATTTGTTCCCGTATTTATCCAGCTTGTTCATGTGGCTCAGTCTTTGTGCTCATATGTTTTTTATCATGCTTTGGAAAAACAATCCACACTGTACATGTACTTGCTTTGTCCTTGTTGGCTAAATACATGGTTTTGTTAAATAAGTCTCTCTATTTTTGTCAATTTTTTTAATGAAAGAAGAAAACACATTCAGATGTGCGTCTTTTGAACTGTAAAGAGGTGTTTCTCATCAGCTGAGCAGGGTCCTTGAACTCTTCAGTTGTCTGGTTTGGAGTACATTCGGTCTTCACTGCTGTTTGCACATCAGTGATTTCAGCTTGAAGCACTAGAGGGCAGACTTCAGGCAGCAGCGCTGCGTGGAAACTCAGTGCCATCTGGCTGTGATCCGCTTGAATGTGAGAGAGGCTTTCACTGTTGCCTCCACATCAGGAGATATCAGTTTCATTTTCCATTATCTAAGATTTAATTGGAATGATATAACATGAATCTATTCAAGGTCTCCATACAGCTGATATGTTTTTTTAGGTCAGTCATCTTATTAACACTGTGGGAAGTTATGCAAATGCCCAAGGCTTTGTTGAGAGCACAGCAGAAACAAAGCATGCATGCAGTATGCATTGCGGTGTTTGGACTCTAGTATTTGGAATAAGCTGTTAATTTATTTTTCACTCCTGGAAGAAAATAATGAGAGTCAATATCACTTTTGGAGCTTTTGTTTCAGCTTTTGAAAGCGCAAACAAATTTATTAAAAACAGAAAAAGGAGAAACATTAAAAAAGTTTATATTTATTTAATCATAATTTACTGTGATTTGGGATGGTATTAATAAATGCCATGATTAATTCATTACTTCATACCTGACACGATGGCTCTGCAAACAGATTAAACTCAGTATGTTATGTTCCTCCTTGTTTTCTGTTATCAAGCCTGTTACAATGGTAGTTGCTCTTGTTAAACACGGCCAAAGTTTCAAATAAGGAGGTCAGTGTATGTTCAAGTAATCCCTTTATTCTAGAGCTCAGGCTTCAGGCTGCCAATCAAAAGAAAGCTGGATTACAGGAAGGGTCAACAGAGCTAAAACACCTTCCCGTGAGGCACGATCTGATATCCTCGTGTTGGTGTTGTTCCCAGATCATCATACTAAATGTTGTTCCAGGATCAACATTGCAAGTGACCAATCAGAATGTTGTGACGTCATACTTTTGCGACTTCGGGAAAAACCAGCGTAAAACAAAAAACTGTACTTAAGCTGCGAGAAACCGCCTCTGTCCGCCGATCAACGGACCCTGACCCTAACCGTAACCCTTTAATAAACAGTAAGCAGAATTGATATTGTCCTTGCAACATTGGAATTTCATAAATGCACGAATGGCTTGGTGCGCAAAAGAATAACGTCACAACAATGTGATTGGTCACTTGCAATGTTGAACCTGGAACAACATTTTCATGATGGTCTGGGAACAACACCAACACGAGGATATCAGATCATCCTTGTGTTTTGTGGAAGCCACGATGTTACTCCACCACATAAAATGTGTTTATAGATAATCCTGAAATGATCAATAACAGACATCTGTGAATTATTAATTAAACATGAACTTAATATTAAATCCAAAACAAAAACTCACCAGTAAAAGTGCCTGCTATAAATAGGATGTTTACTAGGATCTTAAAACCGAGACAGCTATAGATCTATGACTTCTGTCATGGATGACAAAAGTTCCCTCTCCTCATTTTCACGGGTGGCATACGTTGGGTTCGCTTCGTTTGCTGCAACTCCTGTCGACAGTCTGGATTATGAGGCTCTGCTGTTCAACGCGAGGTTTTTAGGAACACCACACAGCAGATGCGGGAATCTGTTACACAAACTAAGCTAACGCTAAAAGCTTGCCACCAACTCAAACAATCTTTAATAACCATCCATCTGAAACTTGCATGTCTACGACTGTGATCAATAAAAAATAAAAAAAACTCTAAAATCTCCTCCTCCATCACTTCAAAATTTGCTTATTGCTTCATGCATGTGTGCATATGTGACACCAGGGTGATTCTGCAAGGTCCTCTGAGGCAAATAGAAATGTCTTCAAGCTCCGAGGTGCCAAAATGAAAGCCCACCTCTGCTCTGAGGATAGAGCAGTGCCTCAGTGAACCTGTGGTTTATTAATCAAGTTACTTAACCAGGAGGCTGAGCTTGACATGGGGGAACAGTGTATTCTGAGCCGCAGCGATCACGCACTCTGGAACTGATACTGTGTTACATTAATATCAGAAGTGTAAGTTATACAGTATCATTAGAAATAAACTGGAGCTACTTTTGGCTGCTAGCTTATTCACAAGGTGTCACCCCAGCGGGTAGCTCGGCATGTTTGATTTGGCAGTTTTTGTGCCCTTCCTGAAGCAACCCCCAAAGGGATTCGTGTCTCCTCCTCCTCTCAATTCATTTGTATTTATTTAGAGCTCAAGTCACCTTAAGGCAGACCCTATAATAATAGAGAGAAACCACAACAATCAAATAACCGTCTTTGAGCAAGCACTTGGTAGCAGTGGGAAAGAAAAACGCCCTTTTAACAGGAAGAAACCTTCAGTAGAAACAGACTCAGGGAAGGGCGGCCATCCAACATGACTGAGTTAAGCAAACGTGTAAACCACTACAGTATTGAGCCTCACAGCTGCTGGAATTTAATCAACAGCAGACAGAGAACTTGACTTGTTTTTCGATACGTGAAAAGGCAAAACAGCAAAGTCACCATTACCCACTTGAACCTGAGCATGTGCTAGAAGACAGTGTGCAAATGCTTGGAGTGAATTCCTGCCGCTCATTTCAGTCACTGTACACTTTGCCCAAGGATGGTCCTGCTCTGCCTTCAGATCCTAAACTGTATCAGGGGCAGCCTGAGGATTTACTACTGCTCCTAAAGTTATGACCTGTGAGCCCAATCGGTAACCTGACTGACCTTTTGGACTCCTATTAGAAGGAGGCATGTCGCACCACCCCCAGGGAGTACAGTACAACAGTCACATGATCCAGACTTAGGGTGGACATTATGTGGCGAATAAGGAAAGGGGCTTGGCTATATGCATACATATGTCTGGAGTGATGGATTAGTCTAGCAGGCCCAGTACAGTCTTCTGTCTACTTTCTCTGTGCTGCACGTACGCTGTTTGTGTCTCAGCCACGTAACCTGATCCAGCCCCCTCGTGTATCTGGAGCACAACTCTTGAACTGCCATTGGCTGCTGTGCTAATATTAGCATATTGCCCCCTGTGAAATGCATTCTGGGAATATCCTGTCTTTTCCTTGGCCTTATGGAGCCAGTGCTGTTTCTGGTCTTCAGATGAAGCAGTGAGGTCATCGTGTAGACCGCCGCTTCCTTCTTCCTGCAAAGGATCCCCAGCCATGGTGTAATTATTCTAAATGTGGCATATTGTCACTGTCTGATAAAGTTAAAAGGTAACTAAAAAAAGGAGTATCCCTACCAGCAATCTTATTTCTTGTCACCCTTGCAATCAGTAGTTAATATCACTCCCAAAAACGTTGGGCAAATTTCATATACGTTTATAGGTTTACTTTTTCAGCTATAGTTCACATTCAGTAGGTATATGGAAGTGTATGGAAGTGTGTGGTTGAGCACTCTATGTCCACTTCTCTAATGTATGTTGGATTTACCTTTGATCATAAGTTTGATCATTACTTAACTACTTTGGTGTAGTATGAATGGGGATGGGGATGGAGTCGATATTGGTTGGAAAAACTGCAATTCATGACAATCCACTTAAAAGTTAAAAATCTGTGCACTCCTTCACATTTCCCAAAGCTGGACTGGAGTCTTTGCCAGGCTTATTCTGGCCCCCATGCCTTAAGTTTGACACCCCTGTAATAAACAAAGTTAAAAAATAATCAGCATTCTTTCAAAAAGTCTATAGACACTGATATAAAATTTCTATTGTGAATCTGTTTATTTATTGTCACAATAACGGAGTCAGAGTAGCGACAGCTATAACAGTTAAAGCATCAGATGTTGTTAAGAAGTGCCTCATTCATTGTGCTTTTACAAAAATTATTATTTACTCTTTGCCTTTTTTTTGTTCTGCATGCTCAGTAGTCGAGCATTTTTGGGTGAAGTGATGCATTTGTTGTGATTTTAAAGACCTTCACTGATATATGCAGATATATAGAAAGAGATCATTTTTACATAGTGGCAGTAATGCACTCTTAAACAGCGTTATAAAGCAAGGATGGTTATGCAATTGCAAAAACTAAACACCTCTGTCCTTTTTAAGCTTCCTCTTAAATGACCTCGAGGTTACTTTTAGTAAAACCACAGCTAATTTAAACACACTTAGTGCTTCTGGAGAAGAGCTTTATATGAGATGAGAGAATGGCAAAATAATGTCTTTATATAATGTGCATTTGCAGTTTCCTGATTGGAAATAATCAAAGCTCAAAGGCTGCAAGCTAAAGGCATGTGTGGAAGACTGATTCTCCATTGTCCTTCGTATGGCGAGTAAAGGTTACATTCAGTGAGTCCACCTGTTTGATGCCCTCCATCCTTAATAATTTAAGCTCTCCCAAATCCAGGAAATTAATTCTTCATAACCTTGAGCAACCTGGTCAGAAAAAGCAGAGGTTCACCGGACTGACGTCTTCTTAGCTGATCGTTTCCACTTTTAAACACGCAGACTCATTATGCAATCGTGCATCAAAGAATTACACACATGTATGGAGATTTTTTAACCTCTGACCTCCTTTTCCATGAATGCAGGCTTCAGCTAAGGTAACCCTATCCTCTCACAAACTGCTCCCGCTTCCATCTGTTCTCGGTCTGATCCCTCAGACTCTCTCTGTGCCCTGGACAGCTGCAGTGCCATTTTGCGGGGAAGCATTCTTCACACAATGTCAGCAACAGCATCCCTCACTGACGTAGCAGCTTCATAATCAGATGCGTTATCCTTGATTCGGATGACATGCTGACTGCTTTTCTAAGCAGACCGTGGATTCTCTCCTGAGACTGTTTTCACAGCTCCATTAGAAGCCTTTAAATTTTGGGCTACAAGGGAAACATAAGTGTTTTTGTGGGCACATGCACAGTCAGTAGGAAACTTCTCTTAGCTTTGCTAACATTTGAACAACGGATAAGCTTTTGCATGCATGTACTATGCTATGTGCAACTGATGCCACTTTGTTAGGTACACCTTTTCAGCTGGACATTAAACACAAAGATCTAATCAACCAATCATATGGCACCAACAAAGTGGAAGTGAGAACTGCTGTTCAGCCAATAGCAACTCAAATAATCAGAACACCATATTCCAAGGTATGCGAATACCTTTGACTCTGACTATGTCCACTTATGCCCAAGTGTATTTTTTTGGCACACTTGGGCATAATTTGATCACCACAGCCTACGTGAGTATTGTTGCTGCATTTTTGAGCACCAGTAAGATGTGGCGGGACGAGAGATGCCCAGCTGACAAATCAGCAGCCACCGTGTCCTGCTATCATGTAAATATGGACCAGAATCTCTGAGGAATGTTTCCAGCACCTTGATCAAAAGGAGGTCCAACACAGTGCTAGCAGGGTGTTAATACAGTTAGTGTACACAGAGTGTAGTGCTCAATCACACACACTGATAGCACCTGTTATGTTTAGGTCTAAATTATATTCGTGGTATTAATGAATGTGTTAAAAGTATGTTAAACTGCATAATGCACAGATGAACTGCACAGAGCTCTGATAAAATGGCCCTGATAACACAGCTTCAGCTGATCTGTGCTGTTTTTATCGATTAAATACAAAAAGACACAATTCATTGATTCAGTTACTGTAATGAAAAGAGCAGTATGTGGAATAGCACACTGAATTTCGGGTTAGGTGTGTCCTCTGATAAAATTAAAAAAGATTTTATATTGTGCACATCTACTTTTTATTATATATGTTATTGCTGTGAAACCTGCAATGCTATTAGCTTAAAAACAACATTATATTATTATTAAAAAATCAGTCTGTAGTAATGAATATGGACCATTTCTCATGGAAACCATGAGCTCATGACTGGAGGGCTTCAGCAACTAAGAGTCCAGAGGAATGGGAGCCACGACGGTCGCGCCATGTATGCAGGGCCAGATGGCAGTTGGTCTCATTTTCAACAGCAAATGGCTCAATTTAGTTTTGCTTGGCTCATGTAATCTGCTCACGAGACTCTGTGTGAATATGTTTATGAATTCTTTTTGATCTCGTCAGCATTCATGTTAATGTGTGCTGCTCAATAAAATAAACCTTTACTTAGAAACATTGGTATTTAGTCCCTCTGTGTTGGTTTACTTTAAGATGCTTTGAAAGAACTTTGTTTGCTTGATTTTATTTTTGTCTTTATTTTTTTCATTTCAACCTAATAAGCTTCAGACAAAATTATCACAATGAATAGAAGTTATGGGTATGTCACCCCAGAGGCACTGACTGACTTTGCTTTTGACTGAAAAGAAGAGGGTAAACGGGCATGTGATGCACTCCCAGAGAACGTACACAAGGCATGATCAAAAAGTCCCAGGAATTGGCCTCTAAACATCTAAAACTTTACTCCAATATAGATTTGGCCCATCTTTCCACCTAATAGCATCTTCTCATCCACCTCTGGACCATTGTCAGCATTGCTGCTATAATTAAATCAATCCCAGGAAGTCCTTTCATGCCCCCTTGCACTTGTGTTACTCCAATAGCCACTGGATTGCCTCCAGTGCATCACAGCAGTGATTTTCATTTTTGGGAAGCAGACAAAGTTGCAGAGAGTGTAGTCTGCAGTTTTTCATTTTTAAAGGTCAGTTCTCAGTATTTCCAATGTGCAAACTTATAGTTTGTGGACCTCTCTGAGCAAAAGCAAAGATATTAACAATAAGCTGCTGTGCAAACAACCTAAATTCAGAACAGCTGGGATGCTTGCAAAATGGAAAACAAAAAGGAAACCAGAATGCAGTGATATACAAATATCATGAACCCACAACAGAAGACATAAAACATGTCAAATGTTTAAATGATATTACTGGGTATGAAAGAAAGTATCTTATAGAGGCTGATTATCTCAGACGATGGGCACAAGTTCACCAATTGCAAAAACTGTTCATAAATTATGGAACAATTAAAAATTAATGTTTCTCAATGTAAAATTTCAAGGACTTTTAATGCTTCATCATCTGCAGTAGAGTTGCTACTTTTTGGTGCTATATAGTTCAATTAAACTGTGGATGAAATAACTTAAATAATCTTTTGGATTAAATTGAAGTTCATAATATCATCAAAAGACTCCGAGAATCTGGAGAAATCTCTGTGAACAAAGGACAAGGCTAAAAAGCAATGTTGGATGTCTTAAAGCGTCAGTTTGTTTGTAGGCTTTTATTATTGTGGATTTGTGATGTGCTTTTCTGTATTTGTGTCATACTAAACATCTAGAAACCATAATGTGTTTGTTTTTCTTATGTTGACACTAGATATCACTAACTCACGCAGTTCAAGCAAGCAGGATTTGGTGTATTTTGCTGGAGCTTCTCACTTTGACTTTCCCAAGATCCACCTCCACAGCACTCTTTTCACTAAATGACAAAGGATTACTGCATCCTGATTTAGATTACAGCTCCTTTTTTTCAGCCCACCGCGCGTGCCGTAACCGGATACTTCTCAGACCGAGTGAGTATTTCTCATTGGGCCTGTGGAGATCCAGACAGACACTAATCCCTGCAGCGCTTACCATCCAGCGATCCAGGTCTGTAACATACCAACTGACCCTGTTGTCACCCATGGCACTGCATATGTCTTGCACAGCAGGCTGATTTATGAGAAAAGGATTTTACAGCCAAATAAGAGGAGCAGACAACTAAATTTGGCTTGAGCTATGATTATTCAGTCAGAATTATCAAAATAAAACTTAATGTGACTTACTTGTGTTACACTGACCTTTCTAAACTGCACTGTTTATGAGGGTGGCAGCCCGCATTCATAACATGCTATACACAGTCAGGACGCTTCACAGCTCTTATTTTTAGACATCACATCCAACCTGCCACTTACCTGCATCACGTGAGGCGGAGGAGTGTGGAGGCGCGCGTAGCTGGCGGTCTTTGCGGCATGTATTGGCCAACTCTTGAAGAAAAACAATAACATGGTTTCGACTTTAGAAACTTCAGCTTTTCGATGTGGTTGTGTGCGCAGTGTGATTTAGGTCATTTTCTTTTTTTATTTAATGCCAAATTTTTATTAAGTAAAATCTGGAACATTGTCTTTTCATTGTTTAAATGTCAGAAGGCTGCTGCTTGTAATTCAACAAATTCAATGACAAATGAAAGTTAATTCATTGAGACTGGAAGGTAAAGCCATACAATGTGCTTTCCCTTTTCAATTTTATTTTAATAATAGGAAGCGACTATTACATCACAAAAAAACAAAGCCACGTGTTGGGATCGATGAGCTCAGGGGCTTCCGACCACATTTACAGTATAACACCACAGAGGGAGTTGAAAAACAATGCAAATACCATTACCTCCACCAAGGAGGTCATGGGTTTTCTGTATACACAATGGCTCGAAGAATTTTGAAAGAATTCTAATTCAACTTTGTAAGGCTGTTACAGCAGGGTCACGGCAGCAATGTATTAGAAATTTGTTTTACATCAACAGAGGTCCTCAAGGTCAACTTAATGATTTATCGGTCAAAAATTGTGAAAAAGCAGTAGAACTTAGAACCTATGATTTTTACAAGTGTGGTTTGTATTGTCAACATAATGAATAGAAAGTTACATTTGACTTCTGACCTCAAGGTCAGATAGAGACAAACTTTCATAGATTGTCTTTTTATAAAAAGTCGTATTCATAATAGAATAGAATAGAATAGAATATGTCTTCTTTAAAACTATGTTTAAAATTCTGCTGCCTTTCTATTGGCAGCTTTTAGGCAAGAATACTGGTATATGGAGATTCTAAATATAACATCATAGTTTGCATCCAAGTATCATGTCATGTTTGACCTCTGACCTCACATCTGCCTTTCTTTTAAATCCAAAATGTGTTACATCTTTAAAGGTAGCATTTTCAGAAAGAATGCAAAGCAGACAATGAGCTGCTTTGGTGTAATATTATATAATAACTCAACTTATTTATGTCCAGTGTCCTATTTTCCATTACCTACTCCTACACAATGTTTGTCCAATCAGATGTTGATATACTACAAACTTCTTAAATTATGCCCAAAAAGAACAAAGAAAACAAAAAATATATATTTAAAATTAATTACTGTTCCCAGTGAATGAGCTTTCTGCCTTGGCAGAGGTCTGATTTCTTTTAGTAGATCATTTTAGGTCACAATTCCTGCACAACCTCCCTGAACCAAGGGAACGTCACTTATTTTATTTTACTGCATATTATTTATAGGGACTAAGAGGTTCTACTAGGGAGGGGGCAACCTCATATAAATTTTGCCACCGAACTAAAAAGACAAGAAGATAAGAATAGTCTGTTTCCCATCAGTCTTGTGGAAAGTGTTTACCACTTTCCATTCTCCTGAATGTTTTCAGCTCTGACTTGTTGGTAATTTGACAGATCATAACATGAACTCTAAAGAGCAGGTAGGCGATGGAAAGGCGGCCTGACTCTATGTATAGCAAGAAGTCATAAAGTGTGAAACCTCACTCTGACATTTGGTGCCTGTTTTTTCTGGTGAGAACACTGCCGCATAGCAAGAGCAGGAGAAGCTGGAAGGGGCATCATTATTGTTCAGGGACACCCTTGAACCCCCCGCCCCCCTAGTGCCATAAGAGACGGTGAAACCTGGCAGCTGGCACATTCAGATACTAACGGGTGTTTGAAGTTTCTTTGTTTTTGTGCGCACACACACACGCACACTTTAGATATCAGTAGGAAGAAGAAAGAAGTGATGAATAACATGATTATTACACAACTGATTATTACCTGCTCCAGTTGTGTACAACCTCAATGGAAAGATTTTTTAAAGACTGTTCCTAAATATTGTGTGATGTTCTAATAACATGTTTTCTATATTTAGCCACTTTAAAGCATTTCGGATGGTGTGTGAAAATGAAAAACTGAATTATACACAGTGTAAAAATGGCAAAAATATGAAGCCCAAACATTCAAGCGTGTGCAACTTGAATGGCCGACCTTGGAAAATCAAAATCCTGAGGATGGCATCCATCAGCTCGTTCCTCTGTTACACTGGCAGCATCTGTGAAATGCCCAAGTCTCACTTCCAAAGGTTTTGTGAACCAGTTATAACCAGCTCTGCCCCACTTAGAAATCTGGACAGCTGGGCCCACTACCACAGCATTCCACCACCATTTTACACATACAGTATGCATTTGACTCCACGGTGTGAGCCTGCTGGTCCACATTTAAACATCCTGCTTACAGTCTGAATTCGTGGGTTTTTACGTGCTTCCAGTTGAGGGAGCTTTTCTGGTTGACACTTTTTAGCAGATGTTTTGTTGTAAATAGCTGCATTTCTTTTAACCTTGTGACTTTTTAGTGACATTTGCGGGAAGAGGTTACATATCATTTGCCTCCTCAGCTGGTCATGGCTACACGCCCACATGCGACCTCTTCAGAAGATGGTTTATCTAGTCTGGGTGCAAAGGGCAAGCACGAGGTGTCCTTTAGGTCAATGGGTAATATGAGAAAGAACAAGGGCACACAAAGTAAAAACACTATTTTTAATGACTCTAGTATACCTACAATTACACTGCACCATAAGATATAATTTAAGCAGACAGATCGACTGCATGATTGGGAAATCACACGTGCCACTGAGGTCCAGTCTTCTTCCTCGGGGCAATATTTACCAATCATGTTTACCATAGTTTCGATGTTTACGAGGGAACATTTAAGTCTCGGGTGAGGAGAACATTTTGGTTGTCAACATTTTTTATGATCCCTTGGTGAGTGCAGTGTCAGTGGCCATGTGACCACACAGTGGGAGGAGGCGCGCAAGGGCCACTCATTTGTAAGCTGAAGTCACTGGATATTGGACCTTGAAATAGCACTACAGAGGATATAAAAGGATCCTCTCCTGCTTGCTCCCAAAAGAGCGCAGCCTTGTGCAACAGCAAATAATACTGTGCAACGGCTAAATTGTAATTTGGGCAAGAGAAATGAGCATCTGGTGAGAAAAAGGATGACCACACAAGCGAAAAGAAGTGGATGTGGACAGAGCAGAACGAAGTAAAGGATTTGACAAGTGCTCGCAGGAGCTACTCTGGCTATAAAGTAAAAGGATAAAGGACATTTGGGGACAAATAGGACATAGAGCAAAGGATACTGGTCTTTTTACTGGATTGTTGCATTCCCTTGGATTTCTCACTTCCCTCCTCCTGATCTAAAAGACTAGAGGGAGACAAGCTGCAACCATTGCAGGCATGAAGTACAGCTACCGTGTGCCGGCGTCTACGTACGCAAGCAGCTCACAGTACACACCAACTTACCACACTACCACCCAGTACACCCCCTCATATTACACACCGCCACCGTACACATCTTCATACACGTCCGCATCAAAGTACAAACCGACACAGTACAGCACCACATATTACACCCCGTCACACCACACGTCCACTTACAAGCCTGCGTCAGCATACGTCCCTTCATACAGCAAAGGGTCACGGTACAGCTCAACATGTGGCACACAAGCACAGGAAAAGCCTGCACCTGTAATTCCTGTCACACCTGCCAAGAGGACAGTGCACTTCCCCAATGACATCATCTTCCAGGATATTGTTAGACGGGGAGATCTGGAGCAGATTGGTCGGTTCATGAGAGCAAGGAAAGTTCGTGTGGATACAGTTTTCCACTCAGGTGAGCAATATCTCCACAGCTTTGATTTTCTGTTTTTTATCTGCAGGTACTCACATCCAAAGTTTCTTAAAACATATGTATATATATATATATATATTATTGTTGTTGGTAAAAGCAGTACTAGCTTCACTAATGACTGAGAGCTTTGATGTTAAACATTGTGCTAACCGCATTGGCTGTAAGGGAACTGATTATTACTGCACTGTGCAGGTATGGCAGCACTGCATGAAGCTGTGCTAACGGGGAACCTGGAGGTGGTGAAGCTGCTGGTCAAATATGGCGCCGATGTCCATCAGAGAGACGAGGACGGCTGGACGCCGCTCCACATGGCCTGCAGTGACGGCTACCCAGAAATTGCCAGGTAACGTGTGACTTTTTAACCAAAAGTGTACACTGATGTAAATATAGAGAAGCTGGAGGGTTATTAGAAGGGAAAAAAAGAAGCGGTTACTCTCTTGCCACTAGGGGACGCCACAGCCCATAGCTCAGCATGTTTGATTCGACAGAGCTTTAGATCCCCTTTCTGATGCAAGCACAAAGGGGACTTGTCTCTCCAGCTGGAATCGAACCAGCAACCTTTCGCTTGCCAAGGAAATGTGTTAACCATTGCACCTGTAGTATATACAAATGTGCTACAAAAATAAACTCTGCAGACAAAACCTATTTTTACATGACCCATGTAGTTTGCATGTGACAGCTGATGCTGGCATAAACAAGCAGCACCCACATGAAAAAGTGACATCACCATCATACCATCATCATCACAGTGCACACCATTCAGCATGAAAGAAGCATCAGATTAGCTGAAGTGGAGAACATTTCTGGGAAGGGAATTAACAGAGATTCACCACTACAACTTTGAAACTTGACTCTATATTCAAATGTTACAAATCTAAAATCTATTTAAAAAATTAGATGCACTAATGATTAATGATGGCATGTATTCATGCACTTTTGTAATATGTTTAAATATCAATATGTACTTCATTTTCTACTCAGATATCTGCTATCAATGGGCGCCAGCACAGAGGCAGAGAATGAAAATGGAGAGAAACCTGCAGACCTCATCGACCCAGAGTGCAAAGACCTCGCCAAACTGTTTGAGACTGGCTGCGTCTGATTGGATACCGGGCGGGTCCAAAGGAAAGCAAACAAAGATTACAGAAAGAAGAAGATGAGGAGCCGGAGCAGAACATATCCACCACAGCTCACTTCACGACCGATCCCGTAAAGCAAGATTGTGTTTGCTAGTTTCAAAACTGTAGTACAAACACCTGCAGGTGTATTATTGTAAATTATTGCCTCAAAGTGATACTCCAGTAAGCTTTTTTTTCCCCCTGGTGGTTATTTTTATTTAATTTCATTATATTTGACTTTATTTTTATGTGTATATTTGTCATACTACCAGTTTCAGCACTATGGCGTAACATGGAACGTGGAAGCAAAACATGTTTTTTGTCACGTATAGTCTAACTGTCTGGAGAAATGTTTGACTTTCAGGATTATTTCAGTTTGGGTTATTTATCTGATGTGTTAGTGTTAGGCAGTTTTTACATTGCTGGATGAACTCTGAAAATTGTGTCTCATAGAAAGAGTTTCTTTACTGCTGGGCAGTAAGAGGATCATAAAAATGGATACTGATACTTTAGTATCAGTCAATCATCAATCAAAAAGAAAAAAAATCACCAAATCGCAAGCTTGTACAAGCTTTGTAACCCTGCAGTGTTTCCCCTAATGCATTACTTTCATTTATTTAGGTATAAGAATATAAATGCCAGCAGTGTAAATCTTATTATGTTTTTGCTCAGTTATTATTTTTGTATATTTTCATAAATAAAGAAGCCTTTTATTAATTTGACTGACTTTCTGTTGTGGTCTCTCTAAGGAAAATGAAACTACATTTCAAGAACTACAAAGTTCATAGAGTTATTCGTGCCATCACTAGTAAAGTACTTCAATCACTGGCATTTTCTAGAAAGCTACTATCTGGTATTTAACTAACTCACAACCTTGTGACGCAAGGGTTAAAATACGCTTGAGGATTTGTTTGTTTGTTTGTTTGTTTGTTTGTTTGTTTACACTTTTACAGTGACTCAGAGGAACACTTGGTTTCTTAAATGAAGAGCAACCACTTGGTTGACCGGGCAATCCATCTGTTGAAAGGCTGCAGGGGCCTGGACCAGCACTTGTGTTTTATTTCTCCGCTCTCTCTGCTCTGTGCTGTGGATAATGAGTGCTAAAAATAAATAAATAAAATAGCCTATAATAATATTAATAGTAATAATTACCTGCAACAAACCAACATCGTTTTTGTTTGTTTGTTTGTTTGTTTGTTTGTTTGTTTGTTTGTTTGTTTGTTTGTTTGTTTGTTTGCTTGCTTGCTTTTCCTGTTTTTTTATTTGCCTGAGTCACCTGGTTTGGACGGATCACTTCCGTTTGTTTTCCCGGAAATGTTTGGTTGGCATTGGCAACGTTTTAGCCAGCTCTAACGCCATACAGCCACGTCCGGAGGAGTGTTTATACACGGGTTTGTTGAATATCCTATCTCTCGTTCAGTGTGCATCTGGAAATACACTATTGCGCTGATGTTTGTTTTTTCTAATACCTATCCTGCGCTAGTGAAATGAATGAAATTGTAGCTGTTACGAGCTAACGTTACGACAAGACAATGAAACTCAGCAGTCAGCTAACTACATGCTAAATTCTCGTGTCGAAAAATATGTTGTTATTTGCCCCCACAGACATAACTGCTGGGGCACGCGTATCTCTAAAATACAAACTGGTTTAGATACAATGGTTTTTAATGGCAGTGGAAGGCTAAAACGCTGGGTTTCGGTTTGTAAGCCGATGCTAACACTGCTGAAGCTACTGGACTCAAAACGTAAACAATGGCTCCTTGTTTAGCTAACGTCAATATTTCTCATTTTCAAACTCCTGCCTGACATTAGCTTTACTACAACTAGTTAATCTCAGCAACAATGATTTACTCGTTATATCTCTAATGTCACCGGAACTCATCGGATGACTGACTATGTTTTAAGAGCGTTAAGCTAGCTAACACCACTAACCAGAATTACTACCATCTACACAGTTAGCTTAAAAGTAACCAATGCTGAAAAAAGTATTTCTGAGGTCATGTGGGAATTAATTACCCAGTCGCTGTTATTTACTGGCAGGACTGAGCTGAGGACTTCTGGACGTTTGTTTATACTTATATTCCACTCACCACAGAGGAGCGAGGAGCAAGTACAGACTCCAAACAGAATGACCAGGTTTGACCAAAGACAAGCACTTAAACACCCGTGATCACATTTAATTAGTGCTTTTGCGGTAGCTTTAGTTTAGAGTAAAAGATGAATTGACTGTGTGCTGTGGTGCTAATTTGAACGTTTCCATGTTTTTTGAAGCTCATCAGCTCCCAGGATGGTGAACAGTTACAAGAGAACTTCAAGCCCCAGATCCCCTACTAACAGTGGGGAGCTCTTCACCCCGGCACATGAAGAAAATGTGCGCTTTATACACGACAGTAAGTATGCCTGTCTAACAATGATGTGCCAAACTCTCTTCATGAAAACATTCAGGATTTTAAATGCAGCTCCTTGAAAACTAAAACTGAATTGCCTGTCAAATGAATTTAATTCTGAAAAGGAAGATTCTTTCAGAACCTAAGACACATTCAGGTTGAGTTAAAATGGTTACTTTTCAGTTAACTATAAACTGTGCAACTATAACAGTAGATTATTATTTATCATATACTTAATAGGGTAACAAATAGCAAGTTGGTTACACAAGACATTAAATTAAACAGCCTCTAAATCATGAAAGCTGATTATATTAGAAATGAAACAGCATTTTGATCATTTTTTGTTAAATGTTTGTCTCTACAAAGCAAAGGACACTTATTACGAGCAGTATTTGTAACTGGTTAGTCTGTATTCATTGTTGTCAAAGCTGGTCATTTAAATTCCATGGTTTAGTATTATTCATCAGAAGTTGCCAGGTCTCTTTGAGGCCTACAAACCCATCGTCTGTCTTGCAGAACATCAGTATCTTTGTGTGCCACTGCCACCTATAGATCAGCACAGTAATGTGGAATGACAGCCATTTTTAAGTCTTGATCTGCCTATCCACATGCAATAAACAAAACGGGATCCAGCTGGCAGCCTGTCCACTATTTCTGTGGCTACACAAAGAGAAGGACTATGAGAGTTAAGCCAATGCATATGCTACAAAGACACACTTGAGTGTAGTCCTCAAAACACACACTGTGCATGCTGATCGGGATAAGGAACCACTGAAGACTTCTCCAAAAAGAGAGACACACACAAAACACACAAAGAAAACAGATCAAAAAGCATAGAGGAGAAACACAAACAGTGGAAATTTTTATTCTGCTTGAAAGGAATTCTTCGTCTATTGTGACCTGTTTGCTGTGTACCAGATCTCTGACAGATCTGTGACCAAGATTAGCATGCATGCCCTTGGACATAACAATAAATGCCTACATGACACTTATAAGCTGTATTGTACCATTAAACGGACACTCTTAAGGTTGTGCACACACTAAAGAAATTCTTGCAGTGTGCTTTTTACCCAGCTGTCCAGTCACAGTCATGCCAATCATGGTGCAGGGGCTGAATGGTTGAGCCCTTGGTATTTGTGTTTGCACCAGATGACAACGCAAGATTGCCACAATTTATGCAATAATACAAAATCAGTGTTTGGAGGATTTGTTTACTATTCATCTGCAGGCACCTGCCAGCATATTTTATGTCACAGCAAACAAGGAAAACTCTGTGGGTCTCTAATGCCCTTCAAGTCTGAGAAAAGGCTTGAATAGAATAGAATAGAATAGAATAGCCCTTTATTATCATTGTACATGTACAATGAAATTATAGGTGCTCCACGCCAACTGTACAGGAGTAAAATAAAATGGTAAGACAACAGGAATGTAGCTCCTCATCCTTTGTTAGTGAACACAGACCACAGTTGAAATTCAGTGATTACTTCCAAAACATTGTTAAAAGGACTTTAGTGATGATGGTTTAAGATGGCAAAAATTCATTTTCCACGCTCCGACACTGAAGCACTTTAAAAGGTCTGGAAATAATGCTTTGCAAGTTAGAAAATGCCAGCACACAGCTCAGATGCATCGTTAAGTAAAACGTATTCGTCTTTGCTTATTTCGCAGCCTGGCAGTGCGTGCTCAGAGACATAAGATCAACGCAAAATAGTGACCGGAATGACCGTGGACCACAGGAGTATGTCGAGAAGAACCCAAATCCTAACTTACATTGTAAGTTCCAGCAAATATTTATTTTTCTGTCACACTAAAAGATGAAATCGGTAAAGGACGTGCCGGTTAACTACTCGTTTCCTTTTCGTTCTTGCAGCTTTCACGCCAGTGGACCTGAGTGACCTCAAAAAACGCAACACACAAGACTCCAAGAAGTCCTAGTCTTTCTCTTAATGATCCCATTGCTTTTTTTTTTTTCTCCCATACATTATCCTTGAGAACTTTTCCTCCGTCAGCCCTCTTGTCAGCCAGAAAGTTATCGTTGTTGGTCAGTCTAACACAGAATGCAAATCTAATTTCTAAACTCTGGACCATAGAAAAGCTTCTCTTCCTTCGCCCTCAAGACTGACTAAAAAGAAAAAGTTGGATTTCTCTCAGTTCCTGTTTTTTTTTCCAGTCGCATTCGATATGTGGACGAGACCGATGCAAAGATTCATCCAAAATTTGCCGACTTTGTACCTCAGCTTTTCTTTGTCTCCACAGGACGCAAAAGACTTCAATCTTAAACGCGACGCTACAACTACTACTAATATGACATGGGAGGAAAATATGAAAGGGCTGACTTCTTATTTGTAGTTTTATTTTGTTTATCATTAATTAAGCAAGTGTAGAAGTAATTGAACATTCACACACACACTTTATGGGCGAGTTTTGAAAGCCAAAACAGAGTGTAAACAAAGCCAACATTTTTATTATACATTTTCTTGCCCTTGGTCGGACTTTATTAAGTAGAGGGCCTCCCCAAGTATTGATAAATCCCCCCCATTCCCCTCTTCTTTCCCAAAGCCTTGAAACAAAATGTTGAATAAAAAGACTTTTACAGTACTTGTAGTTTTACTTACTCTACATAAATACATCACTGTATTTTTATCACATTAGAATTCTAGTTATGTATTGGTCATGAGTTGTAATTTAGTTTTTGATCCAGTTTATTTTCAGCTAGTTTCCAGAGTTGTTGCTCAAAAATGTTCAGATAGCCTTTGTTTTCACCAGTATTGGTATTATTTTAATTGTTTTTCTTTTTAATTATTATAGTATTTTATTATTTTTCAGATCCAATATTTAAAAAGTCAGCAATTTAGATGTATCCCTTTGCAAGGCACTTTACGCACAGTCAACGTGTAGGGTGGAGCAGATGATACTCCAAAGGTAAAGACAACCAGGCTTGACCTTGTTGGGTGATCTTACTATGAAATCATACATATATGACCATTTTAGAGGTCTGATATTTCTCAAAACCTCCTTTTTAAGGCAGTCTTATACACTTTAATGACAAAAGTATTCACTCAACCTTCCAGATCGCTGAATCCTTACATCACCAAGTGCAATGCAAAGCGTCAGATTCAGTGGTGCAAAGCTCGCCACCACTGGACTCTAGAGCAGTCGAGACGTGTTCTCTGGAGTGATGAGCCACGCTTTACTATCTGGTAATCCAATTGGCAAGTCTGGGTTTGGGAGTTGCCAGGACAACAGTACTTATCTGCTGCATTGTACCAGATGTGAAGTTTGGTAGACGGGGGATTAAGGTGTGGAGCTGATTTTCAGTAGCTGGGCTCGGCCCCTTAGTTCCAGTGAAAGAACTGTTGCTTCAGCATACCAAGACATTTTGGGCAACAATTCGGAGATGGCCCCTTCCCGTTTCAACTTGACCACAAAGAAAAATCCATAAAGGCATGGATGAGTGAGAGCTTGACTATCCTGCACAGAGTCCTGACCTCAACCCAACAGAACATCTTTGGCATGAATTAGATTAGACTGCAAGACAGGACTTCTCATCCAACCTGACAAATGTGCTTTGGGAAGAATGGTCCAAAATTCCCATAAACACTCCTAAACCTTGTGGAAAGTCTTCCCAGAAGAGTTGGAGCTGTTCTAGCTGCAACGGGTGGGCAGACATCATATTAAACCCTCTGAATTAAAATTGGGATGTCACTCAAGTTCACATGTGTGTTAAGACAGACGAGCAATATAGTGTATATATAATAGTACTGGGGTGGCTGTAGCTCAGGAGGTGGATCAGAAGATTGTTGGCTTGATTCCTGGGTGCTCCAGTCTGAACCCAGAGTTGTTTTCTGATACATCCATTGAAGTGTAAATGTGTGTCAGTGTTTGATAGAAAGCCCTTAGGAGTTAGATAAAGCATAGAAATGAATGGGTGAATGAGGGATGTTGTACAAAGTGCTTTGAGTGCTCAACTAGGGTAGAAAAGCACTATATAAGAACCAGTCCATTATCATTTATATAACACCTACAGGAGCTTTTTTAACATCTCATTATATACTGATCCATTTTGCAGCTTAATTATTTGCAGCTGTTTGTTTAATTTATTGCAGTAGATAATTCGATCTTGTTGATTAATTTAACTTAGCTAAGTGCTTTAAATCTCCAAACATACAGGTTGGATCAAATGGTGATTCTAAACTGGCTGTAGTCAAAAGGGTGTAAATGGTTATTTGTGTTTCTGTGTTACCCTGTGCATGGTGTACCCCACCCCTTGCCCACTTTCAGCTCTGCCTGACCTTGAACCGGATGTGTGGTTAAAAATATCGATGGATATATAGGTGATAGATAACTGTGTCTGAACTGACAGATTGTGCCAGCAAGGGATAACTAAGCCAAGGGTAAAAATGTCTTTAATAATTTATTGAATTGGACTGGATGAATGCAGGCATTGTTAAAATATCCAAACCTAGTTGTGAGTGTGGTAATCTCAACCTGCACAGCTCTGTGTAGCTGCAGCTGTTATCACACCATCAGTGCCTAAAAATTGGATACCATATGACTCAATGCATTTTCTATTTCTAAATGCGGAAAAAATCTGAAATTGATCCAGAGGGTAAAAAAGCTGTTTACTAAGCTCTAAAAAAGCAATCTTGGAAAATTATGCTTTTATTCAAAGCGCTGTATTAAAGATTGTTATCCACACAGTTGGACTTTGATGAATTATTTCTTTGAACTGTTCTTTTTCCACAGTGGAATGATTGTACACCATACATCATTAATGACTTGAGAAAAAAAAAAACACCATTTGGGCGCACAAGTTTGAATTTATGTATGCAGAAGTATACATGCAGGCTCACCCCACAATTTAGCAAGTTGCACCTTGATAACACACTTTTGTTAGCCATAAACATTTTTGGCATAATTCTAAGTGGACATTTGACCAGTCTTATGGGCAGAATTTGCAAAGGTCACTTAAATTGCTTGATTTCCTGGCACTTACGTTTAAGTGTAGTCCACAGATTTTCAATAGGGTTGAAGTGGGGCTTTGGGAAGGCCATTGAAGCAGCTTTATGTTTATCCATGCCAAAACCAGTTGTTGAAACACCAAATGTGTCCAGGTTTCAACCACTTAGCCACTGACTTTATGTGAAGTGAGGTGATTTGGAGGTGGTCCTACTTCTTCGTTATTCCAAACACTTTGTGCAATGTAACTGTCAGCAGGCAGTGTCTGGTTTAGGTGCAGTTTGGACAATTGTGGGGTGTATATCTATAGTTTAGCCAGTGCTTTACAATCATTCCACACTGGAAAACGTCAGTTCACAAAAATCATTAAAAGCCAAAAAATTACCATGACGATCGGTTATGGCCACAAATATGTACATATTTATTCAAACTGACTAACAGTGGTACATTTTCTTTATTTTTCGTTTGTTTTTATTTCAGTTATTTTATACACACATAGCTGTAGTAGTTTGTGTACTGAAGACTTTCAACTACAACTCAAAATAATGAAATTTACAGTGAAAACGGTAAATTTATTTAATATTTAGATTATTTGAATAATTGTAGATTTAGTGTTTCGGACGATACTGTTAATTGTTTACCGATACTCATCTGGGGAGCAAAACAATAGCAATTCCCTGTTGGTAACTTTGTACTAAAGTCTGATTGGACAGAAAGCTGTTACTACGCGTTGACGTATATCTACGTATGATACGCGACGAAACTGTTTTTCTTTATTGAGCAAAGGTCTGCTCATTGTGTTTTGTCGTCGGGGAGAGAGAGGAAAGAGCAGGCAGAGGGACCATTGAAGTCTAGGGCTTTACTTTTTTTTAACTATTTCATTAACAGTTTAGCATTATTGGGGCAGCATAATGACCGATAAAATGGATATGTCTCTAGACGACATTATCAAGCAGAACAGGCAGCAGAGAGGTGGAGTCCGGGGCGGCAGAGGTCGAGGCCGCGGAGGCGCAGGCGGCCGTGGAGGAGGAGGCCCCGGGCGTCTCGGAATCAGCGGTGGAGGATTTGGAGGCCGAGGCGGCGGATCCGGCCCGATGAGGAATCGACAGATCCCGAAACGCGCTAGAGGCAGACCAACGCCTTACAGCAGGGTATGAGAAAGTTAAAGGAAAAGCCTTCGACAAAGCTGAAAATGCCTGGTTAACGTCGTTCTGTAGCTAATCCCCTAGCCAGCTTGCTAGTCAAGCGAATAAAATGATTGCTAGCCGCCGAGTTTTCCCTTCGGAGGAGAGCTCTATAATTGGCGGCTAAGCATTAATGGAAGTTGTATGCATATTGTGTCCCCTCTCCCACAATCCGTATGTGTTACATCCTTTTTCAAGAGGAGCCCTTTTTGGAGAGAGCAGTTGTGTTAGCCGTGTTGGCTAACTAGCTAAAGTTGGATCGTAAAGGCCGAAGCGGCGCCATTTTGAATCAAGCACCTTAATTTAGAGCTAGTCGTCCAAGGTCCATATCGGTGCTTTTCCACCTCTTGTGTCAAATTGATGGTGAAAGGAAATCTCATCAACGACAAAGTCTACCCGCACGCTACTATCGTGGGAGCAAAATCCTTCCTCCTTTTTTTTTTTTTTTTTTTTTGGTCAAGTCCCAGCGCAGCGACCAGACGGCCTTTTGTTCGGGAGTGGCTGACGCTCTTCTCAGCAAGGCCCATTTTGGTGGCTATTCAACCGGTGTGGCTGTTGCTGTTTGGATGGATCAGTGGACTTTAAACCTCCTCTCTGATAGTTTTCATGTTTAAGGCAAATCATCACTCCTTAATTGTGAATGAATATCTAAACAAAGCCCCAGTCAAAATGGCGTGTCTCAAAATGGACGCTCAGATAATCCACGCTCATTGATGGGGGGATAGCTGGGCCCCCTTTCAGTTTGTTTACATCCCCTTCCCCACTCATCCTATGGACATTTCCCCCTTCATGAAAGCCCTTTTCGTGGCTTGGTAAAGAACTCTTGGGCGGGCCTGGAAAACATGGTGCAACGCTGGAGGCAACGCTGCTTCAGACGGCGACCCCTGTGTCCCTGAGGATCATGTCTGGAAGGCCTCTGGTGGAGGTGCAGCTGGCAAGAAAACAGTGGGCAATTTTTGTAGCTAGCATGGGAGGTTGTTTGGGTTTAAACATAGAGATTATGGGTGGGAGTGGGCTATAATAAAATCAGTTGGCTCCATTTGAACTTGGTCATTGAAAAGACATGTACTTTAAAAAAAAAGAAAAGAAAATGTATCCAAAGTGTATGCATGTACAGGTTGTATACAAGACATCCCCTTGCCTTTTAATTATTCTATATATATTAAGTTGTCTTGTGTATGTCCTTATATGTCTGAAGTGATTCACTTGCTTGTAGTGATTGGGGTGGGCAGGGAATAGTGGGGATCCTCTTGGGGGACCTGAGCACCCTGGCCATGTTGGAAGTGGAGCCCCTGCTTGCCCCAACACCCAGCCGTGTGGACTCTGTGAATAGCAGAGGCAAGGGGATCCTGAAGTCAGCAGGTGCGTTCTCTTTCGTCTGTTGCAGCCTAAACAGCTTCCAGATAAGTGGCAGCATGACATGTTCGACAACGGCTTCAGCGGCTTCAATGGTGCTGCTGGAGGTGGAGGAGGAGCTGGCGTGGAAACTGGAGGGAAGCTCCTCGTGTCCAATCTCGACTTTGGGGTCTCAGATGCAGATATTCAGGTATTCTAAGTTGTTTGTGATTCTTGGCCTGGGTTGGTGTGTTTAACAGTCTGGATCAAGAGGGACCAATTGTTTTGGGCGTGTGTTTTTTAGGAACTTTTTGCTGAGTTTGGAACTCTGAAAAAGGCCGCAGTTCATTACGACCGATCAGGAAGAAGCCTGGGAACTGCCGATGTCCACTTTGAAAGGAGGGCAGATGCGCTCAAGGCCATGAAGCAATACAACGGCATCCCACTGGATGGTAAGTCTTACGTTCTTTGACCTGCCAGTATAAACAGTTTCTTAAAGTTCGCTGCTTCTGTAAAGATTTTGAGGTTCATGGTGTTTGTGTTTTTAGGGCGGCCTATGAACATTCAGCTCGTCACATCACAGATCGACACACAGAGACGGCCAATGCAGGGGTACGTTAATATTTCTTTTTGTTTGGGAGGGGGCAGCAAATGCATTTGATGACTCGATGTGTAAAGACTCCTTTATCTTCAGTCTGAACAGAGGCGGCGGAGGAGGCATGATGAACAGAAGTCGTGGTGGTGGCGGCTTTGGAGGCATGCAGAGAGGCCGTGGAGGGCGTGGTGCAGGTGGCCCTAGAGGACGAGGACGAGGCGGCCGTGGCGGTAGTAGCAAGCAGCAGCTGTCAGCAGAGGAGCTCGATGCCCAGTTAGATGCCTACAATGCCAGGGTATGTCTACCTGAAACTTTTAAATATGATTTCTTCTGAGTAACGGATTGTCCATTTTCTCACATGTCTAATTAACTCTTGGTTTGTTTTCTCAGATGGACACCAGCTAAGAACGTAAAAACAAGCTCCTGAGGGTCGTCGTCCCTTCCTGTCTGCACAGAAGGGTGGCTGTTACAAATGTGCAGATTATTTTACACTTGGTTGTCTTCTAATGTGATTGAAAATATTGCCCCACCTCTTGTTTTAAATGCTCCAAAGTGTTTTTTACCAGTTTTGTTTGTGTTTTTTGTTTTTTTTTTTTTTTTTTTTTTTTTCCCTCCTCTCTCTTCTGGTGGAAAAAAATGGTTTCAACTGTAGGTTATGGAACTGGGTTTCCCCAGTTTGTTCTTCTACCCTGTAGTTAAACAATTGTAATAAAAACCTGCAGTGCATATTAACCACATTAAATGTCCCTTTGTTTGGGTTTTGTTTTTCTTTGTTTTTTTTGTTTTTTCTGGTCATATGTCTACTTGTGCACTATAGTTCACTATAAAATGTATTATTTCACCTGTAGCGTATCAGGATTAAAGACCTGTATTTGCTGACGTTTCTGTATTTTGGAATAAACATTTGCATTGTTTTGGAAACTTGCAACAACTGTAAAATACAGATTTGCCATTTAAATGGAAAAATAAAAGGAGTGGCCTAGAACTTGGGTTTCGAAAACCTTTGCTAACTAGCAGATGGAGGACTGGATTAATTGTAATGCACGCATTAGTTGTAGGCCCAACGTGCTCTATTTGCTGCAGAAAATGATACTGTTGAAGTACAGCCACTAGATGGCACCCTGCTCTGCTATATACCTTTAAGTTTTCAGTATGTGCTCGTCACCACGCCTTTTGCAAGCACACAGGCGTGTATTAAATCTCAAAGTCTGTAAAGAGGCTTATGTGCTGTGCTACAGATGTGATCAAGTGACTAAAAACCAAAGGGCGTGAAGTGAACGTAGTGTAAAAACAGCCACAAAAGGTAACTACATCTGCATGCCCACGCGTGTCGAAGCGTATATTTCCCGGAAGCGTTGCGGGGCAAAAAGTGTGAAACGTTCAGAAGAACAGTTTCCGGTTGGCTTTCAAGGTAATACGTGGAAATCATCTGATCTTATCTGCGCGACTTTTATATAAACGTTTTATCCTGTTCTATTATCATTATTATTATTATTGTTCTCATATAGCAGCGTAGTACGATTTATAGGTAAAAGTGACAATTCGATGCTAGCTTCACACTTCAGTGTGAAGTATAGGTTATACATTCAGAAAACATAAATAGTCTACCCATAATACAAATAAGAACGTTACATATATAGTTTATGAGTTACTGATGGACTGAAATGTAGTTTTGCAGTTTATTTGAACTCATATAAAAAATAAACAATAGCAATTCATACACGATTAATTAAAATGCACTGTCACACAAGTATAAAGATACTAAAACTAGAAGTCCCCACTCAAATTCAAATTCAAATTCAAATTTTATTTGTCACGTACACAGTCATACACAGTACGATATGTAGTGAAATGCTTGGACAACTGCTCGTGACCTAAAGAGAACAAAAAAGGAAAAGGCTATGAATAAGATAGGAAATAAATATGAAAAATTAAAAAGGGTAAATTTAACTAGGAAGGAATAAAATATAAATTAAGGTTAAAAATGAAATAACTGTACAACACAAATTAGAATGAAGGGTAAATTTAACTGGGAAGAATAAGATAAAGATAAATATATAAATTAAAGTTGAAAATAAAATAACTGTACAACAAAATACACAATATAGAACTATATAAGAATGTATGAAGAAATATAAATATAAATAAATATATACACAATAACAGCAGCTGTACAAGTATTAACCGGAAATGAAGAATATAGTGACCAGTGTTGTGCAAAACCAAAGTCCAGAAAGTCCAGTGTGTGTGTAAGAACCATATGTGTGGGTCAGTACTGCACTCAGTAAAAATACTATTCTAAATTGTACTTAACATTAAGTTATTTGAACCACATACAAAGAAAATTCATAGTCGAGCTTAAAAAATACTTTGTTGTGGATATTTTCTATTTTTAAAATGTATTGTATCTATACTGCGTGCAGCTGGGGCTACGTTTTTAAAAATGTGTTTTTTTTGTCGCCCTTTATTTTGAAGGTGGCATACCGGACATTGTGCCCGTCGGCGGCACCGGGCTCAGATTTTCCTCTGCCGCTTCACTGCACTCCCATTCACAGGAGACGTTTCCAGCCAACCACAAGTAAAACGGTAAGAGTAGATAAAACACCCACTTAAGTCTTCTTATAATGTATTTTATTCTGTTAAATGTGCGTTAATATACGTCCTTAAGCTGCTCCGGCAAATTTCTATCGATTACTTGCTAAGAAAAAAGGAAAAAAAAACGGCTAACTTACCGCTTGAACCTGAATTCTAGAAAAAATGTTTACCAAATAATCGCTTACTGTAGTTAAGGAACTACTTTTTAATAGCATGTTATACTCCCGTAGTTGCACTAATGTCGTTTTCTTAAAATTACAGCGAAGTCACTGTAAGGTTGTTCGAAGCCGTCGGTTAGTTGTGAATTTCCGGGTGTTGAACCCGATCTGAGCTGAGAGGGTTGGGGCTATTAAGTAACGAAATGTCACCCGTTGCTGTTAAAAGCACACACATAAAGTGATTGCACTGACCAGTAAAGTAGGGGATTTGTTCAAATTAGTAGTTTAGTCTGCTTTAACACATTCTTCATGATCATGTCCTTTATATGAGGAACATTTTTCAGCCACTTCCTGGAACTCATCTGTCTTTTAATTTGAATTAGCTTACACTTGAAGCAGCCACCATTTTGGCTTTTTTTGTTTTTTACTTGCAAACAATTAATCAGAGCACGTCGATCAAATCTGCCAAGATCGAGTAACTTCTTGAGCACTTTGGGTGTGATAGTTAAGCTGTGTGCTTTTGGCTGAATGGCTGGCAAGTGATTTCTCAGCGTGATCACACAAACCGTGAAGCCTCCCTTTCCTTCCTGTATATGTGTGTGCATGATAAGTAGAGGATTTTTTGGCCCCTTCTTTTCTTATAGAAGGTCGAGAACCTTCTGTTTAATCAACTTCTGCCGTGAATTGTTCACTTGCTTCACCTCATATTTAAAATGTTGCGAGCTTCCAGTGGCGGGCGGATGTGTCTTGCAGCAGTTTATTTCCTCTGGTGTGAGGAGAGGCCTACAGAGGTTTAGAAAAGAAAGGAGAAAGACCCATTTAGGGTCGGTACTTAACATTTTTGGTGTGCTTTCCTGACACTGCTATAATCTTCAAACATGTTCCAGCAACTCACAGTGAAGAGTGCAAGGGTCAAAACCACAGGCCTGAACTGCAAAAATGGCTGGAGCATATTTCTATGAACTGACAAAGTAAAGTTGATGATGCATTTGCCCTTCTCAGTTTACATAACAAAAGAGATTTTAACCAAATCATTGTTTTTCTCCATGTGCCACACTTTTCTAGTGGACTTTCTTAGCCAGCGTAGCAGCGCAAAGCCCTGACCTTTCAGCGTGGCTGGCGCCTTGGCTCTCCCATTCACGCTTAGCTTCCTGCTGCTGTTCGAAGGGATTTCTCACCGGCTATTTTTAAAGCTTCCTATTTATCCTGGGCCTTCTTGGGGATGAAGACATGTTTTGCTTTTCTGTTCTCTCACAGCCACTCCTGTTCTTTCTGCTGCTCATTGACCATGGATTTAAACCCTTTCTGTGACATTTTAGTCTTTTATTCATTAGTACATGTTAAACCGATTTACCAGTGTCCCTGCATACTCCTCCACTCCTTATCTCATTGCATTTCTGTTTTTATCCTACCCACTTGTCTATATTTGTTAGGGTTGGGTTCCTCTGGATTGCATCAGCTCTACAGCACTTCCTCAAAGATTTGGCATGTTAGCACTGCCCCTACAACTTGATTGAACCTATCATGTTTTTTTTCTTCTTTTTTTAGAGGCTTCAGGAGCAGGCCTTCTAGCATTTCTATCATTAAAAAAATGCTTAGCTTGGATTAAGTTAGGCCCCCAGGTTAGCTTGAAGAAGATCAGTTGTGCAGTGCTGTGGTTAGCGCGTTAAAGGATATGAATCATCAAGCCCGCCTGAAAAAGGAAGCTTGCAGTAATTTCTTGACAGACAAAATGGTTCAGTTGCTGCCTGAGGTGCAAGGCTTCCTTATTTGAAGACATGTGCTGCGGGCTTAATCAGTTTCATCAAACATGGGGGCTCTGCATTACTCAGATGCACAGCAGAAAGGTATTTTCATGTGGTGTGTGGTGCAGGTCTTAATTCATGCCACCAAAGCGCTGCTCTTTGCAGTCATTGTGCTAAGTGCACAATTTTCTACTGAGATAAATAAAAAAAAAAAAAGCTTAAAATGACAGCAAGATAACAGCGGAACGATATAATAGTTACATTATCTGATACATGTGAAATATTCTCGATCTGTATGCATGAAAAAAAAAATGTTGAACTACAGAGACGGTGGATACAGGATGTGGTCTTACAGCAGCACCCCTTTCCATTACAGTCATTGCAGGGTAGTTCATTTCGAATCAAATCCCAATCTGCTGATTTGATGATTAGGATTTTTGTGGCGCACCCAAATCAGAGAAGTCACCGCTAAAGCAAAGTGCAACTGTAGAGAGATTGTGTAGGTAAAATTGAACGACTCCAAAGGGCTTATGTGCACTGAGAGCTGCATGAAAGAGCAAGAACACAGAGAGCTGAGAGGATCAAAGCATCACTTTCTAGAATAGAGTTAAGGCCAGGAGCTAAATGTCACCTCATAAAGGTCTAGTAAAGCGCTGTTCATGTCCTGTTCTTGTCTCTGAGGTAAACGTGTGCTTTATTCCATGAAACAAATTCAGACTGTAAGTTATCAGCGATAATACTTCCACTTTTTGATTTATCAGTAAAGCAGGCTTCCCATATTGGTTTACTTTGTCCTGCACCTGGCTGCTGTATGTGCCTAATCACTGGAAAACCTGGCTAATAAAAAGTATTCTTAACAAATATGAGTTGTTGCTGAACCTGCGTGTATTCAGGGTTTTCCAGTTTGCAGCTCTCTTTTGCCTTTACTCCAGCCTGTGATATGCTGTTTGTTGTCCCCCTCCCCCCTCCGCTCCATTGCCCTTTGCCTGCAGTGAAGAACCTGAACAGCAGCATCTATTGCATTACCAGTGGCTCTAAACGGAGCTCATAAGATTACATCAAATCTTCCACGGCCAGAGGGCTGGACTGTGAGGGATGGTAACTGGCTTATCCAGGTAGCCTCAGGGGTAAACCTCTACATTAACCTGTTGTTGTCGTGATAGTTTATGCTGGATCTTCAGACACCTTAAAGCAGATAATAAATGAGCGATCAACCTTTGAGTGCAGACAGTGAGATGGACCCTAAAATGTGTGTGTAAGCCCTTTGGCTTTCTTTGAACGGCATCAGTAAATGTTTGATTCTCTACAGAGGAAACTATTATGTCCTCTTTTTTTTTTTTCTTTTTTTTGTTCCTGCTTTCTGCAAATTATTTCTAAGCAATTTTATTGCTACATATGCTTTGTGTAGTCACAGTCCTTTTAACAGATGCTCCAAAGGCTTGTAGCACACTTGTTGACCTTTTATATCTATAGGCATACCTTTGAAGTGCTCACTCCTGAGACTAAATAAGGCTAAAACTGTCTTGGACATCAAAATGATATACCTACACAGCCTACAAATTGAATAGAATACGTGATTGTATTTAGAGTCGCATCTATTGAGACTTTGTTGTTGCAGTTGCTGGGATTCATTTGGGTTTTGTCTTTTACTTCCTCATGTTTTCTCAGGATTACAGTTTGTTGTTAGAAGTCTGTAGCTCTAATCCCATATTTAGGATTGGTTAGGTGATGCCAGCACCAACCACATTATGCCAATATGCTCAAACAGCAAATCAAAATAAATGCCAACAACAACTAAAGAAAATGCTTTGTGAACCCTGACTTTCCATGATCTAAAAACCCAGGTTAAATCTAAGTAATTTTAGTAGATTAAACTCATAACCATGTTTTATTATTTTTTTATATATATATTAGATATTCTATAAATATATAATAAATGTTACATTTTAATTTTTAAATAATGCCGTTCATGGTGCTTAATGAAAGTAAACCAGGGAAATACAGAATACATCACTTCTAATCTCTATTTACTATCGAAATAATGCTCAGTATTTTAGTAGAGAATAAAAAGTTGACTTTAACTTTGATTTAAAAACTCTATAAAATTTGTTTTCTAGTATTTCTGTCCAGGGGATGTGGCATATGAAAGAATAACTTTTTTTATTCACCTCATTAATGGTTAAAAGTAGATATTCAATAACAACAATATGCAACCTGAAAGATGAGGACAAACACAAGAACCACAAGTTTGCTTTCATTGTATGGATGTTTCAGTAATATAATATCTAGTTCATTACCCTTATGAACACTCACACACATATATTAATGACACCTGTAGCTCTTGTGTCATCCCACAGGGATTACCTGGTGCCTCCTTAACCTCAATAACTTGCCACAGTCACTAATGTTTCAGCAGGAGAGCTTCGTGGTGCGTCACCAGCGACACTTCCACACAAACACTTTCCTCTCCTGGCCCCGAATGCCTTGTGATCCATAATCCCACCTTTTCTTACTGCTCAGCAGTGTTGCTAGGGAGCAAGACTAATCTCAAGCCTCAACTCCTGCCAAGCCTGGTATGTTTGTAAATTTGTGCTGCTTAGTCCAGCCAAGCGGCGAGATTATCACCTGTAAGGAGAAAGTAGCACAGGTGAAGGTTGGGACACTGAAAAGGAGAAGTCCAGCAGCACATCCCAGTGTGGGTTTACACGATCTCATGACCTCTGTGTTGATTCCCAGCAGGCAGAACAATGACGGGGCCTTTTCCTGTCAGCTCAGTATGTAGCTGCTTAGCCACAAGCCACATGGATTGAGCGAGGGGGGGGGAAAGGGCTCTCTTTAAAAATATGCTGAATCAACAATTTCACACTTGATTAAGATAGTAGCTTGAAGTGATGTGGCTGTCTGCCACACTTAGAACAGCCGTATCTATAATTTCTTGGTGCTTATGTTGGTAAATGTGGCTCGATGCACTGGAATAACTTCATCAGATGCCCTGCAGTTTTACAGTTCAGAAATGACTGCCTGCATTTATTATGGTGATTGTATTTCACGTCAGTCTAGTCATTACCAGGCTTAGTATCATTAGAGACAAATTTGGAAACTGTTTCTTTGTGCACCATATTCATGTTTTTCTGGGAAAATGTTATCCAATCGTACACTGTATACAAAAGATGGACACACTGGCTTCCGTTTTCCAAGCATGAAAATGGAAGCAGGAAGTGTCTTAACCCTGCATGCTTACTTGTGCCAGCAATGCCATAATGCAAACCTGCTTTTCATGTGTTCTTAGTAAAGCTTCTTTATATAGAGCTCACAAAGCGCTGTACAACAATTAAAGCAATTAAACCATGTTCTGATTTTATGACCTGTCTTGATGATTTTATGATCTCAGTCTAGTTTTAGCTCTGGTTGAATAGAATAGAATCATTTTGTTGTATTTCGGCCCCCATTGGAGTCAAAAAAGGAGAGTAAAGCTTGGCGCGTCTCCGTTGCGATGTAAAAATTTGCGGTTTCAAAATGCCAACGGTGTAGAAGCTCAGTTCAAGGTTTGCTTTGTGACTTACCTAGTGGTTTAGAATCACTAACTGAATAGTATATAGTTATTAGATTCAGCCATACTTTCATCTTGGAGGTGAGGTACTGATCCAGTCAAAAAATAATAATTTTTATACACTAACAGCTGAGATTTAGGACAGAAGTTTTGACTTGAGATTTTCAGAATAGTTTCCAGTAGAGAAACATGCCAGTTCTCTGTGACTGAGCACTTCCTGCTGTGTGACAGTTTGGTATGCTGCAGTCACAATGCTGCTCGCTGCACAGCCGTCACAAGGAGTGCATTGAAAGTCGAGAAGAGGAAGCGAGAAAAACAACCTGTGCCTTGAAGAATGATATGACACATCACTGTGATATCTGGTCTGATTTTCTTCTCCGTCTCTTTCTCCCTGTCTTTTTGACCAGGAAACACTCACACAGCTGACAGGCCAAACCAGCAAGCTATTGGGATAAGAGGAATTTGTGCTTTTATGGGAGCATAGAGGCCCAATTTGGGGAAAACAAAAAAAACAAACTGTGCTGCATTCTCAGTTCCTGCTTGGCTAATGCCCAACTGTATATGGAGGCAAAATAGAGCAGAGCAGAGGGTTAGGCGGATCAACAAACCAGTTTTGTTTTTTTCAACACTGTTCATTTGCTGAGTGTGATTTGCTGCAATGGGTGAGGTTGTGTCAGCTGTATTCTGCTGCCGAGGGTAACAACCTGTACTGAGCAGGTGAAACTGGCCTCGTAAGCTGTCGCCACTTAAGGGTTGTTTGTCTGGTGGGTTCTTGTGCGTTTGCTTTATCCGCATTTGTTAGCTCGCCTGTACCCGTTCATTGTGTCATTACCTCCCGGGTTAACCTGATTTGCAACAGTACAAAAGAAAAAGAAGCTGAGGTGTTAGTCACTGCCTGCATCTTTGTAGCATGTGTAACTAAGAGTTTAAAGGAGAAGAAGTTGGTGCTCTAATCTTCCTCTTTCAGTTTAATGCAATACTGCACATTTTTGCACAGTTTAAAACAGTGATACGTGTGGCCCGTGTTGATGCATGGTTAAATTCAGCGCAGTACAGGAAGTTCTTTCAACATGCAAACACGCAGGATGAGACATTTGAGGGTGTAGCTGCTCGCTAGCTAGGAGGAAATGTTCTGTTCATGGCAAGACAGGGCAACACCTGCAGATTAATAAATAATTGTCGCTGACCAGAAAGAGCTTTCTGCTGTGTTGCCTCATTATTTGACAGTAAGTAGTGTCACTTCTTCTAATTTTGTTAGAAGTTTAGAGTTGCTTTGAGATTCGCCTCAAAGGGCAAAGTGCATGAAAGCTGGTCTTTGTGTTTCCGTTGCAGGTCTCTGCCTTCTTGCTTTCTATGTGTGATAAATCAACTGCTTCAAGTCGATAAAGCACTGTATGACTGCGACTGTGGTTTGCACTGTACGTGAGGCTTCAGTGGTCGATAAGAGTAGAAAAGTGCTATCAGTTTGTTGATGACTGCAGGTTCTGTTCTCATCTTGTTGTGCTTGCAGAACAGACCTCACGCAAGTGTTACACAGTACCATCATCCAGCTGCATGTGTTGAACAGCACTGTGCAGGCTTTGCCCAGCATTTGTGCACCAGATGTTATAAATTGCATAACTAGAGCAGGTTTGTTGTCCAAGGTCTCATTGTGTTACTGTGCTGTTGCCTGCTCAGAATCACTGGCAATTAGCAGTAAGAGTGGTTGTGAGAGCACAGCTGGGTGTAAACGGCCACGCGCGCATTGCTGTTTTTTTACTTGCTGTTGAGCCGGAGAGACTAGGACAGCATGGAGCTCAGATAACCATCAGCTTCTTAGACCACCAACCTCTGCTGTATGTCATCGCTGCGACATCAGGGAAACTGGCTGGTCCGCCAAGTAGACTGCGAGGGTTAGAGTGTCATGTGTCTTGGCTCGTGTCTGCTAGGGTGTGTGCATATGTGCAAGTCTGTGTTGAGGTGTTGAATAAACAAAGGGGCTTTGGAAGTGGCTGGGCTCTTGTCAAAATAATGTGAAAGTTGCCCGCAAGGCACAAAACTGACTCATCTTTGGTTTATTTCAATATAGCTGACCTGTTGCCAGCTGCCTGTTAATGAAGAAAATAGTGCACACGAGCTCTGTGGATTGTTCCTCTTGTCACTCTGTTTGAACAGGGAAGTTGCTCTGAAGTGAAAGTTTTTGCAGAGCAGATGCCATTACTTTGTCTTTCAGCATGTGAACTATTAAAGCAGTAGAATAGGCTGTTTCTTCCTACATGACCTGCAGCTTTAGAGTGCTGTGCCCAGGTCAAAGTTTGTTATCCCTCAGGATAATGAATCCCAGCAGCTGGAAGTCTTAAACAGCCCGTCGCTACTTTGCTTCGTAGCAAGAGTGAAAAGGAGAAGCAGTCTGTGGTGCGAACCTCTGTTGGTCAAAGTGTATTACTCTACTTTCCTGTCATCTAACCCTTCCTCTCTCTTCTGTCAATGTTTCCTGCTGCAATTAGCACACCATGGCAGAGCACGAGCCCACACCAGAGGAGCTGGCAGCGATCGCAGCAGCCAATGATGAGAGCGACTCTTCTGTCAACTACAAACCCCCCGCCCAGAAGAGCTTGAAGGAGATCCAGGAGCTGGACCAAGATGACGAGAGCCTGCGCAAGTACAAGGAGGCGCTGCTGGGAAACGCAGCTGCTGTAGTCGTTGGTGTGTTGATGTTAATTAACATACATCAATAAGCTTAAATACGCGTTGATTTCAAGAAGAGTTGGAGTGTTTTTTCTTGTGGATTTAGCTTGTGCCTTTTTTTAAATTTATGATTAAAACCTGTGTAGTGACGACATGACAAAAGTATGTTAAAGTCATTCTTTAATAAACCTGCCAACGTTGTTGCTCAACATGTTTGTCCTACCAATAGCACGGCGTATCACAAGGCCAGGAATTTGTTGTGGAAACAGTTAGAATATTGAAAACTGAGCTGATGAGTCAGAAACTAGTCATTAACAGCTCAGACAGACTCTTTCCTGTATTTTTGCCATTGAGTTATATTCTCAGCAAAGAAATCTGTTTAAAAAATATACAGATTTACTGTCATACAGCATGCTGGTACTGTTGATCTGAAATCTTTGTTAGTTAAAAGGCTTTAAATTACTAATTTTAGCACAGTATTCATGAAAGTAGAGCAACTCCACGTGTGCAAAGTAAAGCAAATCCTTTCCGGAGTACAATTTCAGTTCAAGAGCTTGAAAAGCAGAGATTGTTATGGCGTTTCTAACTCGCCAGATACGAGCATTTAATGTTTTAGACAAATTTCACTGAAATTAAATGCAACGTAGAGTGAGTGTTCGAGTAGTTATATACACACAAATGGATGTGTGTGTACGTAACACCTCCCCTGAGCATTTTTGTTGTTTTATTCAAACTAATGAGATGTTCTGTCTCCTGCTATACTGTGACGATGTTTTTAATTGCGTGACTTCTTCTTCTTGTCTTAGATCCCACTGTCCCCAACGTCCAGGTGACGAAGATGGTTCTGGTGTGCGATACGGCTCCAAACAATCTGGTCCTCGATCTGACTGGTAAGTAGAGCAGGTGTGTCCGTGCCGATTTTAGTTTAGAAACTAGAAATCTAAAATAAGTGAGCAGAAGTGAGGCTGGCATACAAGTCTCATTGGTGTGTGTGTGTGTGTGTGTGTGTGTGTGTGTGTGTGTGTGTGTGTGTGTGTGTGTGTGTGTGTGTGGTGGGGGTCATAGGCCTGCTGGGTCATTAGTTCACTAATCGGTGTCGACTTGATTCCTATGTGTCCGCGTTAATGAGCCATTTCCTGAAACTTCAGCCCCCTCCAGCAGAGCAGAGGCTCACTTGTGACATTGTTCCCCCTGGTGGTCATTATTCTTACTACAGGGTGTTGAAACCCCAAAATCCACGGGAACTGTTTATCAGCCTGCTATATATATATATATATATATATATATATATATATATTTATTTATTTATTTATTTATTGTCAAAGTGGAAAGAATCTGACTCTTCTGTCCCTGCTGTGTTGCTTTCTGCCAGGGGACCTGGAAGGCTTCAGGAAGAACCCGTTTCCGATGAAGGAGGGAGTTGAGTACAGAATAAAGATCTGCTTCAAGGTGAGAGTCTGGTGTTTGTCACACTCGCCACTGCGCTCTGTTTACGTCGCAGTGTTGTTGTTACAGCACTGCTGGAGATGTAACTGCAGTCTGCAGAGCACTATCATTATCGTCAGAGGCTTTTCAGAGGAATTTAACTCTTGTTGCCTTCTGCAGGTCAACAAAGAGATCGTGTCAGGCCTGAAGTACATGCAGCAAACTTTCAGGAAAGGAGTTAAAGGTGAGCCTGCTCAAATCATCTCACTCTGCTGTTTTTTTGGGGGTTTTTTATAAAGCTGTACTGATTTTCCTAAACCTTGCCTCTCATACATGGTCACCATACAGTAATTATTAAAAAACAATGAAACTAAAACTATAACCATTTTCATATGATAAAAATCCATGCTGGAGCTAAACTGACTTAAAAACAAAAGGCAAAACAAAATAAAAACTAGTGAGTCTGCCTCTTGATCCTAAAGTTCTCCTTTTTCTTTCCCTCTGTGATGTGCAGTTGACAAGTCTGATTACATGGTGGGCAGCTACGGCCCCAGACCAAACGAGGACTACGAGTTCCTCACCACAATGGAGGAAGCCCCAAAAGGGATGCTGGCCCGCGGCACCTACCATATCAAGTCCAAGTTCACCGATGACGACAAAAACGATCACCTGTCTTGGGAATGGAGCCTCGCTATCAAGAAGGATTGGAAGGACTGATTTTTTTGATTTTTTTTTCCCCCCTTCCCACACTCGCTCGCTGGTCCACCAATGTCTTCCTCTGCTTTGTTTCCGCTTTTCTTTTTTTCTTGCCATCATTCCCACCTCCCCCTGGATATTGGATTGTTTCAGTCTTTTGCTCTCTCCGTCCATCAGCTTGCTCACTCCTCTCCTGCGGTTCCATCTATTTTCCTTTTCTTCTAAATTCCAATCACTTCATCATTCCTCCCATAGCAACGCTGATTGATTTTTGTTTGCACCAGCCTTTATTACAAGAATGACATCTTAAAAAAAACCCGGAGAAAGTAAATGGTGTTCATTATCCAGATTTTTGGTTACAGTTTGTTTATAAAAAAGGAAAAAAAAAAAAAAAAGCATCTGTTAACAAGCAAATTTGATTCCTATCACTTTTTTCCTTCCTTTCTTTTCTCTCTTTTTCACATTGTTTTGTACGATTACCACGATCTGCCTTGGAAAGAATTGTACAGGAAGCTAAAGTGCTGCGTGCACACGATCGCTGTACGGTCACTGAGCAGTAATTGCTGGACACAAATCTTGGACACAGCCCGCCTAAAGCCTTTGAGCAGATTATTTGTAGTTGGGTCTTGTTAAATTATTTGGAATTCAGGCCACTTCTTTTTTCCAGATAGTCGAACAGCCAGCAAATTCTGCTGAGAGAAGAGGGAAAGCAGTTACCTCTAACCCCCTTGCATTCCCTCGCTTTAGCTGTGGCTGTTTGTTCTTTTTTTTTTTTTTTTTTTTCCTGATCAGGGTATTTTGGCAGGTTTTATTTTGTTTTTTAGCAGCCGCGTGGCCTTAACAAGTAAATAAAAAAAAAAAATAATAAAAAATAGACAGCCTAGTTGAGCCAGTTGCCTTCTTACTATTAAATATTATATTTGCCAGACCATCGTGTGAGCCTGTTTTAACAGATTTTGTATTACATTGACAGGGAATCAGGACTGAGGACATGCTAGTCTCCTTGTTTCAGGGTGTCAATCATATCAGCTTTATTCGCCAACACCTTCATTTCAGTACTTTGTAGGTTTCTTCAAATCTAATAAATGAACTCTAAATCTAAGAGTCCGGGTTGTACTAATGGCTTTATATCACCCAGTCTCCTCTTATGTTCCTGAGGACATCAATTCTAGTGCGTTACCTCAGTTCCCTATTGAACCGAACACCGCAGAAAACTGTTAAACCGCTCACCTCGTATTGCTCAAGTTAAAGATTACCACTGCTGACTGTGCCTCCAGACTCTCCCGACCGGCCACGCGCCGCCTCTGCTGACTCGACAGAGCTCAGAATAGTCTATAATTGACTTATGAACCAGAATAGAGACGCGAGTCCTTTAACCAGACACTGATGGTTAACACATCCTGCCATATGAAAGTGTTTTTCCTTTTTTTTTTTTTTTTTTTTTTTTTTTTTTTTTAAATACACTCCATAAGTATCCGAGTGAAGCCCGTCAAGCTTCGTTCAGCTCTCGTGCCGTGGACTGATGTTTTTCCTCTGTGGGTTGAGTGAGACTCGATGTGTGCTATTTGTATTACCCTACAGTTTACTGATCTGTGTTCACATTAAAGTGTTCAGACTGGGTGTGTGTGTGTGTGTGTGTGTCGTGTTTTATTCAGGGTTATTACCAAACAAACTTCCTTCATGAGCACTTTTGCAACTATTAGCAAAACAAAGAAGCACTCAGAGCTCAAACCTCTGCCAAGAAACTCGCTCTCTGGGCAGTATTTACTTGAAAGGTAATAGTGCTGCATTTTGTATATATTCACTTTGTTGTCTTTGTTCTTTGTAAATGTACTTTAAGAGGTTTGTAGTGCAGTAAAAACAAGTGCCTAGGGCAGGCTTTTGTAATTACTGACATCATCCTGAGAATAATTACTAATTATTTATGTGGATTCATTATTTGTCTTGACAGTACTTTCTTTAAGAATCTAACAGATGTTGGGCTCAAGCTGAAAGAGAGGCAGATGTAAAATGCCAAAGTGAGGTCATAGGTCAAACGAGACATATTTGTATACAAATTGTGTTATTTAGAGTCCCTGTTTACCAGTATCATTCCTAAATGTTAGCAGTACAGTGGGGCAAAAAAGTATTTAGTCAGCCACCGATTGTGCAAGTTCCCCCACCTAAAATGATGACAGAGGTCAGTAATTTGCACCAGAGGTACACTTCAACTGTGAGAGACAGAATGTGAAAAAAAAATCCATGAATCCACATGGTAGGATTTGTAAAGAATTTATTCGTAAATTAGGGTGGAAAATAAGTATTTGGTCACCTCAAACAAGGAAAATCTCTGGCTCTCACAGACCTGTAACGTCTTCTGTAAGATGCTTTTCTGTCCCCCACTCGTTACCTGTATGAATGGCACCTGTTTGAACTCATCGTCTGTATAAAAGACACCTGTCCACAGCCTCAAACAGTCAGACTCCAAACTCCGGTGCCAGACGTGTTCCGCTGCTGAAGCCAGTGCATGTCCAGGCCCGTCTGAAGTTTGCCAGAGAGCACATGGATGATACAGCAGAGGATTGGGAGAATGTCATGTGGTCAGATGAAACCAAAGTAGAACTTTTTGGTATAAACTCAACTCGTCGTGTTTGGAGGAAGACGAATACTGAGTTGCATCCCAAGAACACCATACCTACTGTGAAGCATGGGGGTGGAAACATCATGCTATGGGGCTGTTTTTCTGCCAAGGGGACAGGACGACTGATCCGTGTTAAGGACAGAATGAATGGGGCCATGTATCGTGAGATTTTGAGCCAAAACCTCCTTCCATCAGTGAGAACTTTGAAGATGAAACGAGGCTGGGTCTTCCAACATGACAATGATCCAAAACACACCGCCCGGGCAACAAAGGAGTGGCTCCGTAAGAAGCATTTGAAAGTCCTGGAGTGGCCTAGCCAGTCTCCAGACCTCAACCCCATAGAAAATCTGTGGCGGGAGTTGAAGGTCCGTGTTGCTCGGCGACAGCCCCAAAACATCACTGCTCTCGAGAAGATCTGCATGGAGGAATGGGCCAAAATACCAGCTACTGTGTGTGCAAACCTGGTAAAGACCTATAGTAAACGTTTGACCTCTGTTATTGCCAACAAAGGTTATGTTACAAAGTATTGAGTTGTATTTTTGTTATTGACCAAATACTTATTTTCCACCCTGATTTACGAATAAATTCTTTACAAATCCTACCATGTGGATTCATGGATTTTTCTTTTTCACATTCTGTCTCTCACAGTTGAAGTGTACCTCTGGTGCAAATTACTGACCTCTGTCATCATTTTAGGTGGGGGAACTTGCACAATCGGTGGCTGACTAAATACTTTTTTGCCCCACTGTACAAACAAAGGCAGCAGAGTTTTAAGCAGGGTTTCTTAACATGTCTTATTTTTAAAAGTTTGACCTCGAAGAAGAGGTCAGAGGTCCAAAGTACCATGATATTTACAATCCTCATATCATTGGGGATATGTTGTCGATGCAAATAATGGCAGTAAGAAAAAAATCGGCTAATAGTATTATCACTTTGACTTTTGGATCATCTACTGCCCTTGAAGGAGAGGTCAGAGGTCAAATGTGACACGTTAGAAATCTTTACAGGCTACTTTGTACATGTTAAGAATCGTAGTTTCTAAGTTACAAGGCTTTTTGTTGATTTTTAATAAATCATAAAGTTGAGCTTGATGGATCTGTTTTATCAGAATTCATTCAAAACTTTCCGAGCTGTTGCATTTACAGACAGACTGGCAGCACACATGCAAGCAGTAACAAAAACATGTATTTAAACCACCTTGGCAGAGGTTTAAACAAAAACAAAAAAGGAGAACATGGTTGATGCAGTAGTTATTTTAATCAACAGGAAACATTAAAACAGCCTATTACAGGAACAAGTTGGATCATGTGACAGCACAGTGTGGAAATGATGAAATAAATCCCTGAAAAAGATGCAGAAGCATCGCTGCCTGTTCAGGAGGTACACTTTTGTGCTATCCGGTGAGTTCAAAAAGCTTTAAGCTCATTGAGCCATTCAAAAGCTTGCGATTCCTGTTTCTCAAAGACAGATTTAGCTTTTTTTGTGTTATCAGCCAGATGCATGCTGTAAATGCTGCAAGTTTTAAAGCTTCTGAAAGTTGGCCTGTTATTTGGCTTCAGTGATTATCTTTTTTTTTTTTTAGCATCAGTTACAAACGACGTCACAACAAAACCCTCCGTTCAGATAGTTTGTCAGTTACAGTCAGGAGAAGCATTCCATCCCTTTGGCAGTTTCATGTGAAACAGGATACAGCAGTGAAGGGTGTCCAAACGGTTAAATGAGAAGCCTTTAAACAGTTTGGTAAACTGAGATGTTTGTAGTATCTCATCAAATTCAAATTCAAATTTTATTTGTCACGTACACAGTCATACACAGTACGATATGTAGTGAAATGCTTCTGCCTCACTTGTTAGTCTTTCTGCTCTTCCTCGTGTTCATGTCGCTCTTTGTCTTCTGCAGTCGGGAGAAGATCTCCTTGAACAGCGCCTTGTACTCTGGCGTGTTCTGGCTCAGCCGTTTGTCCACCTGCTCCACCTGCCTGCTGATCCCCTCCAGGGCTTCAGGGGTGGAGGGAGTCTGAGGGGGTGTAGGAGGGGCGGCGGCGATCACGACGTCTCCGGAGGTGGAAGGCCCCGCGGCGGCCATGTTGTACTCCTTCATGGAGGGATCCCTGGAGACGGGGCGCGAGGTCTGCACCCCTGCGTGGCACAGGCTCTCTTCGTGACGCCTGCACTTCCCCAGCAGCTCCTCGTACTTCTCCAGCAGCGCGTGGTACTGTTCGTCCACCTCCCGCAGGATGGACATGCCCCGTTTGCGCACGCCATTGGCGTGGAGGGCGTAGCTCCCCTGCCGTCTACCGGTTGCGTCACGAGCTGAGATGGCGTTCAGGGCTGTGTCGCTGCAGCTTTTTCTCACCGGTCCTCCTTGCTGCCCAGCCTCTCCAGCACCTCCCTCGCCTCCATCCTCCTGCCCTGGGCTCTCCTCTGGAGTGTCAGTCTCAGGGCCGTTATTGAGCAGATTCTCTAGGCCGTCTTCCATGTCACCAATCAGACACACCCTGGACTTCCTGAGCTGCTGCATCTCCTGGAGCTCAGCTTCCAACTCCTGAACCCGCAGCTGGCATCCTTCTGCTCCTAGGAGACGCTGCTCCAGGCGCTCAAACTCCTGCAGCACAGCAGCACACTCCCTCTCTGCACCCTCCCGCTTGGACCGCTCTGCAGCCATGGCCGAGTGCAGCGACGACACGATGTCTCTCAGACGGTCGTTCTCCTCATCCAGCGGCTGTCGCTCGGCCAGGTCCACGCTACCCGGATTGGCCAGCAGGAAACCATCCTCATACCTTACAGGAAAAAAACACTCAGTGAGCTGCGTTTGTGGCCAATCTCATTCAAATTTCATGTACAAACACTGCACAGTCACACTATAAATACAGTCCAGTGATAAAGCATTCAAGTCCTTCTGGTTTTTTTGTTTTACATCAAACTAATTTTAATACTAGACCAAGATAACCTGAACAAATACAGAATTCAGTTTTTAGATGATGACTTCATCATTTATAAGGAAACAGCTACTGAAGCCTACCTGGCACTGTGTGGAAAAGTAACTGCCTCTCTTGTTAAGTCAGGAATTAACTGTGATTAACAACATCTTTTGGAAAGAAAAAAAGTTCGGTTTCACTCGCCATACCAAGGCCTCACTGGGTTGGTTATCTAGCAGGACGATGACCTGAAGCACACCAACAAGTCCACTTCTGAATGGCTAAGAAACAAGCAGTGAAAGTTTTGGAGCCAAGCCTGGACTTCAATCAGATTTATATGCTTAAACAGGCCGCTTATGCTAAAAAACCTCTAATGTGGCTGAATTTAAAAAAAGGAAAAGTGGGTCCAAATTCCTTCACAAAGATGTGAAAGACTCATTGACAATGACTGATTATTAGCTTTAAGGAACAATTACTTTTTCACACAGGGCCGTGTAGGTTTGGATACCTTTTTCGCTTAATAAATGAAATCATGATTTAAACACTATGTTTTGCATTTACTCAGGTTATGTTTGTCTAGTATTTGTTTGATGATCTGGAAAAAAGTGACAAATATGCAAAAAAACTAAGAAATGAAATACTTTTTTGCATACAAAGGACATGTTACAGTTACTGTTAGCTCTATGTTACAGACAGCAAAGACACCAATCATTTCCTGACGCTCAGTGACCTCGGAGCAGTGCAGAGCTCCTTGAGGCAGGGGAAAGAGTGGATGGTCTTGCGACGCTCCTTCTTCTCCCTGCGGACTCTCAGCTCCTCCAAAGTTCGCAGCTCCTCAACCCGAGCTGTGAGACTGTCCACCTGGCTCTGTAGGGTCTCCATGGTGCTGGTTAACCTGCAGGCATGCACACACACAGATCACTGATTTTTTCCATTTTGATTACACCATACCTTTATCTCAATGCTGGAATGACTCAGCATTACAAACCAACATAACATAATGTAATCCCTGATTATTTAAATCCGATTATTTTAAAACCAGCTGCTCAGGTGGAGGGAGTGGTCTGTCAGCGCAGCAAGGCTCACATTCTTCAGCTGATTACGAAGTGACTGTTACATCAGGCTCGCTGCTTTTCCCACAGAGGCCAACCACGTATAGTGAAAGCGTGGGCTCAAAGCAGCTGTGGGTCACCTGTCTATTTTCTGCTGCGACGCCTTGCTCTCCAGCACCAGCTTCTCATTGGTGATTTCCAGCTCTCTGGCCGTCACATCCAGCTGTTCGTACACCTTTGCGTGCTGCTCGTTCATCTCCCGCAACATTTCCAGCTGCTTGGACAGGTACTGCAAGAGACGCATGTTTGCAATTAAAATGAGAGGATCTTAATGGTTTACATCTGGAGAACAGACTGGTCCTGGGAGCACAGGGTAGAAGTACTTTAAAGAATGCAAACTAACCCAAATACACACGTTTATACAATTACAGTTCACACGGGTTCATATGGGTTAAAAGTTCATCTCGTGGGTAGTGTCAGTCAAAACTGTGAGACATCTAAGCCAGAACACTGGAAAATCTACATCTAATAATCTAACTTAAAGGTTTACAGAGAATGGTCAGAACAAAGAGCGGCAGTTCTCTGGGAGAAAATGCCTTGTTGATGTCAGAGGTCAGAGGTGAATGGCCATAGAGCTTCAAGCTGATAGAAAGTCCACAGCAACTTATTAAAACCAAGGTAAGCAGAAGAGCATCTCTGAACACTGCAGCAGCAGAAGAGCACACCAGCTGTCACTCCTGCCAACTAAGAACAAGAAATTGAGGCTACAAATTACACAAGGTCACAAAATTGCACACTGCACTAATAAGTTCCCACTGAGTATAGTTTAAACACCACAGACACCAGAGTATTGTTGTTGCCCATGCCTGTCCCTTTATGACCACAGTGTATCCACCTTCTGCAGGACAGCACACCATGTCACAAAACTAATCATTTCAAACTGGTTTCTTGAACATGACACTGAGTTCAGTGTACTTAAATGGGCTCCACAGTCACCTCACTTTGGTACATTTGCAAAGCCAACAGCATTGTGGAGGACCCCACACACCCCACACACACTCTTCACCCTGCTGCCTTCGGGCAAGAGATACCGGAGTAATCAGGCCCTCGCTGCTAGACTGCGAAACAGTTTCTTATCCCGAGCTGTCAGACTCCCGAACACTCAGTGACTGGATTAACACACACACACACACACACACACACACACACACACACACACACACACACACACACACACACACACACACACACACACACCCTCATATACCAAGTGGCTTTTTGCACAATGCTCAGTCTTTTGCACATTTCTATTGCCCTGTTGTGCATGCACTGTGTTGTGTCTGTATCGTTCTGTTCAGGTTGGTGTTGCACTGTCTTTGTTTTGTTTTTTTGCACATTGCACTTTATGCAGCGCTGTGTAGATTGTCTGTTATATGTCATATGTAGCACCATGGCCTCGGAGGAACGTTTCACTGTGTACTGTATCACTGCACATGGTTGCAATAACAATAGAGCCACTTGACTTGACTTGAAATTTGTACCACAAAAAATTAGGACAGCGCAGAAGGAAAATGGGGTCCAACTCAGTACTAGTAAGGTGTTCCTAATATAGTGGCTAGCAAGTTTATATACAGGTTTCGCCAAAATTCGATACGTTGACTTTGTGTGTCTATCTCTAAGACTGAGAATACATTTTCAGAGGCTCTCATCAGGTGTTTACTTTACCCTCGGTGAGCCTCGTCGCTAACACCACATGCAGATTTTGAGCTGTGAAGAGGCTGACGCATTCTGCACGTGTTTTTTTCTTCTCACACACTCGTGCTGCTTTCTGCCATTTCTTCCCCTCACTTTATACCATAACTGAGTAGGAAAGGAACACAGACAGGCAGCAGCCCAGGAGTAGCACACCTCAATCTCTTGCACTTGCTCCTCGTTGTTGATGTACATCTGCTGCAGAGAGTCCTCCAGCTCTTTGTTGCGTTCCAGGAGGGTCTTGCCGAGCTCCGCTGCCAAATGCAGGTCTGACGAGAGATGGGAGAGAAGGACAGACATAAGCAGAGTTCGCTCTCAGGGCTTTACGGCTAAAACCAGTTGTTCAGGCTTGTTTGTGGATGACTTAATGAAAACCAAGATAAAGAGAACAGGCACCAAATATTACCGTGCATTTATTTTAAAGATCACAATAGTTGTCTTGCAGATTGGTTTCTCTTCACATCATGCTGATAAAAGCCTGCAGTTGTGCGCACAGCAGGAGCCTGAGCTCTGACAACACCTTAACAGTTGCTGATATTTTCTGACACAGCGTGAAGCATCCATTATTCATTCTCCTCTGGTGGATAAAAACAAGCTGGACTGAAGAGGAGGAGGAGGAGGAGGAGGAGGAGAATCCTGCTGGCTCTGTATACTTGGAGCTCATAACAAACATGGGGGAGTGGAGGGACGGGAGGAGACAGAGAGGCACTGACATCCATTACTGAGCAGTGAATGGAGTGTTTTTTCAACCCAACGCAGAGGATAAAAACACAAGCCTGCATGCATGCAGTTCTGCAGGTGTAAAACCCAAAAGATTAGATCCGATTGGGCTCATTTGCATGTAACACCTCTGCCTTATCTAACATATTTAACAAGCTCCATTTGTGCACGCTGTGCATCCTCTCTGTCGTCTAAAACGCAGCGAGGGGAGGCAAGGACATGCTTCAACAAGACAGAAGAGATAGCAAAACTCCAGCCTGAACCGGAGAGCGCTAATGAGCTGAGGAAGAGGCGTTGGAGGAGAGTTCGCACGGCACCTCACAGTCACGGCGCCGCTTCTGTCCCTGTGGCGGGCACGTGCCGAGAGTCTTCTGTTATATAACTTCTGAGTTCTGTGCAGGAGGCCTTGCTGAGAAAGTCATCCTTATCACAGGGACTGAACTCTAACTCCTCATGCAACAGGCCCCCCCTCACAGGTCAGATGAAGCTGCAGGACTAACCACACCATCTGCCAGGACTCATTTTCCATGTTTGCCTGATTCTAATAACCACACAGAGGTAGGGGGTGGGTAGGCGAGGGGGGTGGTGTCACCAAATAGTAGATCCGGCAGCAGAAAAGTTGCATAACGCAGCATCATTTCTGGGGCAAAATGATGCCAGGCTCTAAAGTGCACACAGTGTATTTGTGTGGCACAGTGAGAGCTTGACGGTAATTACGCTTCCAGTCTGACCCCGAAAAGCCTCAAATCTCTGATCTCCACTAAGGAGGCTTCGTCTGGGGCTCCCTAATCAGATCAGCCTGCGGGATGGGAACAGAGTGGGGTTGGGGGGGCTAATGACTTTAGTCTGTATGCTGAATAATGCTGAGATGAAATTCTGATGATGGACACACACACACAGGGAGTCAAATCCACCTGCCTCTCCATGCATGCTGCACAATGACGCTACAAAGCTGCTTTAGCTCTCTGGGTCAGCAGGTAATCAGGAGATGGGGTGATGCTGCTGCAGGAGGACGCAGGCTTTCCAGAGCACAGCTCTCCTCAGACGCACTCTCAGTGAAACTGCAGCCTTTTAAAGCCATTTTTCTGGCAGGGCTGGTCACACAGCAGCAAGGAGGAGCAACAATAAACAGTCTGAGCTGCCTTTGCTGCTCTTTGCTTCTTTCATTTTATTCAAAAATCTACAAAGTTCTGGGGATTTGTTGCACACACTGTGCTGACCTTTTTGTTAGGAACATACACTCAAAATAACGTCATGCAGCTCCACAGCAAGTGGGCTGATGGATTTGAGAGAGAAAAACAGCTTGAGATGAGAGGAAGACATTCAGTCAGTCTGACAGGAGGACTGCTGTCCGAACCACCGCTGACAGGATCGGAGTAATTGATGAGATGAAGGGCAGGCAGCTCCAACTCGTGCATGAGTTGCCTTTAAGAGGTGCAACCTCCTCCCGGTTTTCCACCCACCTCTAAATGCATGAACACCCGGGGGCCAGCGGTTGCTAATAGAAAAGGGGTGGGGTTGGGAGGAGTGGGCTCACCTTGCTCCAGGTCCCGCTGGTCGTACCACGGCTCCTCTTCCTCCGTGACAAACTCCTCCATCCTCCCCGCGCGAAGCATCGATGCTGCCGAACTTCCTCTTCTTCTCCTCCTCCGCCGGCGATGTGAGCTGCCGGTGGTACCGACTGCTCGCCCGGAAGTGACAACGAACAACAGCCCCCCCAAATCACTCAGAGAGAGGAAACCTCGGCGGCGGGGACTTCGGTGCACCTGCTCCTTCTCCTTTTTCTTCTCGAAGCGTCCGCAGATATGAAGCACCCCGCATCCGAGCGGCCTCGACGTGAAGCAGGTTGGAGGAGGCTGACAGCGTCTCCTCGGTGTCTCATCAGGCTTTGATGTGCAGCAGCAGCAGCGGACGCAGACTGGCAGCCTGGCGGCAACCGAGTAACCGAGCGCTGCTGGTGCTGCGTTTATGTGCTGTGGGAGAAAAGTGCTGTTTGCAACGTTAGTCTTTTGAGATTCTTCTTCTACTGTTCCCTTAAAGAATTCAGTGCTGTTTTTACCCTATCAGTGAGGTTAATAGACTTTTTTAACAGACCATTTTACTGTGCAGTACTGCAAATATTGATATTGAGCCGATACCAATATCAGCGTTCGTATCAATACTATTGATATTTGGATTGATCCGGCCACTATCCAAAGCTTACAAAAGAGAGATCTGGCCAAAAGGGCCAGCGGAAATTGAAACAAGTAAAACATAATGGTACTATAAACACATTTTAAGTGGCCAAAAAGGGCCGGATTCTTTATAATGTAGGTAAATTAACACATAATCATGAAGATTAAAATATATACACACCCTTTTCGTAAATGATGTTGACTACTGTGTATTTACCAACATAAGCAATGACATTACTCATAAAAAGTGTGGGAGGCTCTTGAGTCCTACGTTAGCAGGAGTTCCTGAAAGCAGCACTACTAAAGATGACATCATCGTTTACTTGACAGCGTCCCCACCAGGGACGTCTCCTGTACAGTTAATAATAACAACAATAATAAGAGACGTCTCACACTGTTTGGTACTTTGTATTCGACACAGACTTTATTGTGAACAATCTGCAGCACAGATTGGCTCCACTGTGGCCACCAGGACTCCCCACAGCTGGGCCTCAGTGGCCATCTTTGCTTTTGGTTTCTTCCCGACTGTGGGGACTGATACAGTCGCCTTTTATATGCTTTCATCATTGGAAACCATGTTTTAGGAAATGAAAAGAAAAAGAAAAAGCCCTGCATCACAGATTCTCCCCCTGCTGAGAGACAGAATATTTTTAAATACAGGAAAATTCAAGCTGGACAGTTTCACAGTAGATTGCATGAATAAAAAAAAAAAAACCACAAAACTGGTTCCAGTAGTTAAGACGAATAAACAAAAACATAAAATTTAAGAGCAAGTAAGATAGTCTGCCAGAAACAGAAGCATTAAAACATGTTTTGTGCATTTTATTCCCCCATTGACTTACACACGCACCCCCCGTCCTCCCCCGTCCCCAGAGAATAAATCTCAATGACTTACTTTGAACTTTCTAATGTCAGAGAAACAACAAGGAAATCATGGCTTATTTATTCCCTTTTTAATAGCACAAAAAATTTATTAAAAAGAAAATAATAACAGCTTCAAAGTCTTTTTGCTCTTCACGACCCCATCTTTAAACACCACCCAACCACGAATGTCATCTTAAACGTGACAGACGGCTATCAGAGGACAACTGTGACAGCATTTTTAATGTTTCCTGAACAGAGAGCTGCAGACACTGTACAACAAACCAGTATTTTAGCTTTCTGACACACCTTTACTTGTCACTCTCACACACACACACACACACACACACACACACACACACACACACACACACACACACACACACACACACACAAAAAGAGAAGGGATTAAATGTTCCAGTATGGCAACATTGGAAGATCCCCAAACCAGCTTGCTCAAAATCGCACGCTGTTGTTTGAATGCCAATAATTACACCTCTGCTTTTCCTGCTATGAGAAGCCTGTGAAAAACCTCAGCTGGCTTCCTGCTCCAAGCACCACTGGGTCTGCATAACTCTGCACTGTGATGTAATAAGACCATGTGAATTACACACAGTTTGCAGTTTAAAAAGAAGTCTCACACATGCATCTGTCTGATCTCTCAGGCTGCAAAACTGTCCCTGTTTTATTGCTTACTATTTATTAACCCAAGTTACAGTATCAGCAACCATCCTGGAAAACATTTTAAAAGAATAACAAAATAGCAGCAAGTGGACCATAAACCTCGTCAGCAGGCATCTGTGACAAAGCCTGAGGTCATCGTAACCGGAGAAGTTTAGGCACTGTCAAAGAGGAAGGGCTACATATTTCCTCCCCCCATTCATTCACTTTTGGCTGTGGTTTTACAGCTGTGAGGTCTCTTAAGGTGCTTCCAGTCTGCCTCGCTCTCACAGCGCTGGACGCTGCTGAAGAACTTCTTGATGAGAGCCTTGGCCTCTGCTTTCACTGTGGACCCAGAGGCTGGAGTTAAAGAGGACCAGCACACAAAGCAAACTGCAAGTTATAAATTTCCCATGCACCCTTTACCTTGGCCTTTCCCCCTGCTCCTTCCCTCTGTAAGAAGGTGAGACAGGTAGCGAGCGAAAGACTTAAACAGCTCCTGCGAAATAAAGAAAGAATTTTAATCATTCTGCTTTTAATCGCAAACCTACTTTTTTTTTTTTACAAACACAGCACTCGCTCACCTTTGTGGCAAACTTTCCCTGAGTGTAAAAAGGGTCCAGGTAGCGGACCACGATATCAGCTGCTTCCTTAAGTGTTACAGGCTTGGGCGAGTCAGTGGCTGGGTGCAGGGCTCTCTCCTGCACGTTGGGGTTGAAGGTTACTCTCCTGCTGCTCTCATTCCCGGGCCGGCTGCGCTTCGCCGGAGGGGGAGACTCCGTCATGGTTTTCATGTCATCTGTCACCTGGACACACATGTCATGATTGTTCACAAGCATAAAGTCAGACTCAGGACTCCAGGCAGAACTGAAATCTATGGTTTGGCCTGCCAAAGACTCCAATCTGGATATCTTTGGAAAATGTATAGGATGGTATAAATTTTAGAATTTTAACTGTATTTTCATATGTTTAATGGCTTTCCCCCCATGGTCCTAAGAGATATCTCTAAGTAAGAGATAAACCATTAAATAACAGAGTGTTACTGTTCCTTCACAACATACTAGAGAAATTTATGATTTTTACAGATGGTTCACAGAACAGATATATTTAAAAATATAGGGGATTAAATGTGTGGCTAAACATCTTTACACTATCAGAAAGGAGTTTCACTGGGCCGCCCACTTAAGATCAAAGTGATCTGTACGTGGCCCACGATGTAAAATGAGTTTGACATCCCTTCTTTACAACATTGACTTTAATGAGGAGTTTTCTATTAAAACTAATATCTATCCCCCTCATGCTGATGCTCAGTCTGTTATAGAAAAGAGAAATTATGCTGAACAAAAACGAGACTTTGGATTTAGATTGTGTGGATTGTGGAAAGAGGCTAAATGTGTTTTTCTATACTGATAATTCAATATTGTCTGAAGCTATGCAGGAAATTATAAGGAAAACTGAAGAGTGACAGATTTCGACCCACTCCTGCATACTTCAGGTGCTTTGTCGAACACGCTATTTGGTATTTCGTAAAAGTTGCTAAAGCTCCACTGATTGAATAACTGACAAGCTCAAAACCTCTGGCATTAACATCAGCACAGAAACTGTGCGCCAGGAGCTTCATGTCATGAGTTTCCATGAGTTGCTCGAGCAGTTGCTGAATGTGTAGGTGGCCCAGTTCTTTTGTCCATACAGTGAATGCTAAAATTGTATGCCAACTGACTTCCTGTGGAAAAACCCCAATCTGAGTGTAAGACAGATTATCATGCTCAAACTCTAATCTCTTAAAACTTTACTTTGTCTTATTTTGTCTTTATACATTTGTCCAAAAGTCTTATTTTTGGACAAACTTATAAAGCCTTTGGAGCACTTCATCTAGCTTCAAACTGCTGAGCGGAAAGACTTGTTTCAAGAAGGACTTTTGTGGGTGTACAGACACCTACCCCGGGAATTTCACTTGTGTTAACCTCTTCTTCACTTGGTTTAAGTTCTTCTTCGTCTTTGTTTTGTCTGTGGGAGAACAGGGGGAAGAAAAAGCAGTTAAAAGTCAATAAAAGGCTTTTTTCCGCTATTTCTGATCAAATTAAGAATCAAATACTCTGTGATGGACGTCAGGTCCTGCTCAGATGTCTCTTGAACTGGTTCTGCAATATCAGCTCCGTCCTCCTCGTCATCATCAGGTATAACAATTATCTCAGATTTGCTTTCTACGAGGATCACATCCTCAGTCTCTGACTGTGCAGCACTGCTCTCTCCTTCTGACGCAGCAGGTGAGTGTGGTTCCTGGTTGATGTATTCCTGGGAGATGGAAGCTGGAGCGGGAGATAAAGTGGCTTCGGGCTCCCTCGGCATCTCCTCCTCATCCTGGCTTTTCTCTGGAGTATGTTTCTTCATGAAAAAATGAGAAATGTTGTGGAAACTCTTTGCTGCTTCCGCCAGCTTCTGCTGCTTCTTGCTCATGGCTCTGCCTCCTTTAGTTGGGCTGCTCAGGGAGGTCGTGACGGCATTTGCTTTGGCTTTGATGGGCGATGATGCATCTGTGTTGGCTTCTTTTCCCTGCATAATGGTTTCTCCTGAGTAGCCATTGAAAAATCCGCCGCTTGTCCTACCTTTGTTAGCCCCTGTTTCCAACATGGAGGGGTTTATTAAATCCTTAGCAGTTATGAAGGGGTTAGAAGAGCCCCGTTGGCCTGCCCCTACCCTCTTACGCTTCAGCTGGGGGGGAAAGAAAACATGTTTTCCTCTGAATACTCTGCAGCCACAAAAACCTCCAGTTTTCCTTTAAAAAATAAAAAAAAAAATAAAAATCTGGGAAAGTAGAAAAGCAATGTTACCGAGTACACCTCAGATGCCAGCGTGAACCCCTGCGGCTCATCAGAAAACGAGGATGAAGAGGAGGATCCAGCCTCTTTGAGTTCTGTTTCTCTGGAATCGCTGCCGCTGCTGCTCCTAGCACCTTCTGCTTTATCTCGACCTGCTGAAGCAGGTGCCGCTTTCTTCATCTCTGTTACCTTGACAGAATAATAGAGCTAAGCATAAACATTTCCCTCTATATGGCAATGAGACATTAACAAAAAGCCTGCACTTACCTTCTTTAGCACCACAGCTTTGTACAAGTTAGAGGACTTGCTGTTTCTGAAGACCTCGTGTTCAATATCCACCGCCAAGGACAGACTGTCAGAGCTGAGAGACAAATGCCGACACTTTGAGAAAAGTTAGTTATATGTATTTTTTTATTTTTTTTTGCAGTATTTTTATGTTTGAGGAAAAATGTTTAAAAAAAAAAAAAAATCTGAATGAATCTAGATAAGTACTTGAGTGCATCTTCTGCCCCCTGCTGGCCTTGAAGTGCCTCCTGCAGGAGGTACAGGCAGTGCTCTCTGGCCTGAAATACAATATGAATCTTATTAACGCCTTGGAAAACGCTCACTTTCTGCTTTTACTGTACAAAATGTCAAACACCAACGAGCCACAGCCTTTTAAGCTGCTGCGTTTTGGGTTTTTTAACGCTGCTTTTCTCATCACATGGCCTGAGTCGCTGAAGGACGTGTTCATAAATGCAGCAGATATGAGGAATGTGTGCGTAGTGTTCAAGTTTTGTCTTGTACCTTTACACTGAGCTTGGGAATTCTCTGGCTGCTGGCCTCTCTAAGCGGGCAGTCGATATCTACACAGCAGAATAACACCGGTTACAAAACAGGACAGAGAGAGTTATTCACAATCATTTTTACTGTTCGTGTTACACGTTACCTGGAGGAACAAACTCTTCCCTCTGACTGCTGTCGTTACCCTAAATAAACACGAGCACAGGCAGAAGGGAAGCCTTCAGTATTCACACGTGTATTAAAGCCAGAACATAGAAGACAACAGTGAACATTTATTATATACGGCTTTGGGACCACGACGCAATTTTTTGTTGTTTTGCCTCTGTACACATCACATCACTGAATGTGCAGACTTTCTCATTTAATTCAAGGGGTTATCAAATAATTCTGCATTAACTGTTTATTAAAATGAACTGGAGAAACTAATATACACTCAACAAAAATATAAACGCAACACCTTTGTTACTGCTCCCATTCCCCATGGGATGGACGTAGAGACCTAAAATTCATTCCAGATACACAATATAACCATCCCTCCCAAACAGTGGTCACAAATCAGTCCAAATGTGTGGTAGTGGGCACATCTGCTATATTGAGATAATCCATCCCACCTCACAGGTGTGCCACATCAGGATGCTGATCTGACATCATGAGTAGTGCACAGGTGTACCTCAGACTGCCCACAACAAAAGGCCACCCTGGAATGTGCAGTTTTTTGCGCTATTGGGGGTCTGGGGACCCAGAACCGGTCAGTATCTGGTGTGACCACCATTTGCCTCATGCAGTGCAACACATCGTCGCATGGAGTCTATCAGATTGTCAATTGTGGCCTTTGGAATGTTGGTCCACTCCACTTCAATGGCTGTGCGAGGTTGTTGGATATTCGTGGGAACTGGTACACGCTGTCGTATACGCCGGTCAAGCACATCCCGAACATGCTCAATGGGTGACATGTCCGGTGAGTATGCTGGCCATGCAAGAACTGGGACATTCTCAGCTGCCATCTGCCCTGAACAATGTGAACCATGATTCATCCGTGAAGCGCACACCTCTCCAACGTGCCAGACGCCATCGAATGTGAGCATTTGCCCACACAAGTCTGTTACGGCGACGAGCTGGAGTCAGGTCAAGACCCCGATGAGGACGACGGGCATGCAGTTGAGCGTCCCTGAGACAGTTTCTGACAGTTTGTGCAGAAATTGTTTGGTTGTGCAAACCAATTGTTCCAGCAGCTGTCTGGGTGGCTGGTCTCAGACGATCTTGGAGGTGAACCTGCTGGATGTGGAGGTCCTGGGCTGGTGTGGTTACACGAGGTCTGCGGTTGTGAGGCCGGTTGGATGTGCTGCCATATTCTCTGAAACGCCTGTGGAGACGGCTTATGGTTGAGAAATGAACATTCAATGCACGGGCGACAGATCTGGTTGACATTCCTGCTGTCAGCATGCCAGTTGCACGCTCCCTCATTGCTTGTGGCATCTGTGGCATTTTGCTGTGAGACAAAACTGCACATTCCAGGGTGGCCTTTTGTTGTGGGCAGTCTGAGGTACACCTGTGCACTACTCATGATGTCAGATCAGCATCCTGATGTGGCACACCTGTGAGGTGGGATGGATTATCTCAATATAGCAGATGTGCCCACTACCACACATTTGGACTGATTTGTGACCACTGTTTGGGAGGGATGGTTATATTGTGTATCTGGAATGAATTTTAGGTCTCTACGTCCATCCCATGGGGAATGGGAGCAGTAACAAAGGTGTTGCGTTTATATTTTTGTTGAGTGTAGATTGTTTTTAATACTTGGATGAAGCGTAGACTGCCGTTTCCCCCCTTGAGCTGCTTGGCCTGGACTTCATCCACCTTCAGTTGCTTCTTGTTTGTGAGTCTCTTTGCATTTAGCTTTGTATTTAATAACTTTAAAGCATGCTCTGTTGGTTAGAGATCAGCTGACTGGCTTGGCAATTGAAGAATCTTCCATTTCTTCTCCTTCAGAAACTCTTGAGTTGCTTTGTGTCATTTTCCATTTGTGCTGTGAAGCTCTGATCAGTTTTGCAGCATTTTTCTGAATCTGAGCAGAGAGTATAGGCCTGTGCACATCCATCAGCAGTCACCATCATCAATAAAAGCTAGTGATCTATATCCGCTGGCAGCCACACATGCCCATCTATATCACTGCCTCCGCCATGTTTGACAGGTGATGTGGTATGCTTCTAGTCACGAGCCGTTTCTCTCCATCTCCAGATTTCTCTCAGCGCTGAACTGTTTTCAGGCTCTTTTGGATATTTTGTGTTCTAGCCTTTCTGTTTCCATTCATCGAGCAATCTCCATTTTAGACGTTGTTAATGATGACTGTTAAGGACTTTTTTTTTTTTTTTTTTAGACATTTTAAGGATGTTTTTCATAACCATAGAAATAATTCTGTCATCATCCACGTTTTTCAGGCGTTTTGATGTTGCTGAGCTGGTCAGTGCATTCAGCATTTTTAAGAAAGAACATGACTGTGTGATTGGCCACTCTCTCTCTCTGATAGTTACTTTGTTTTTTCAGTCTAATGATGCCTCCCTCACTTGCTCCAGCGTGTCTTTGGAGCTCACATTCACAGTTCCCGTGAACACTTGGAATCCACCTCTGATATTCTTCTGCTTAACATTTCATGAAAATAACACAAAGACGGATAACGGGGGACTGTGTGTACAAATGTCTGTAGCTTCCAAACAGCTAATGCGACAGTTTTGTAAAAACTTTCAGAGTTAAAGCTGAAAGTTGGCACTTCAATCGCATCATGATGGCTTGATTTAATATCCACCACAATTAACAACATTTTATCATCGTCCAAAAGCCTGTGCATCTGTAGTTGAAGTGCAGAATGTCTCTTTAATGTGTAAAGAAAGAAAGATAAAAGAACCATAGTTTTAAGCTAGCAACATTTAAATGAAGCTCTGAGCAACGAAGCCCTGAGGCATCAATAACCTCCATAACTCTCCACACACTATAATGACTTGTTTGTTCTTCCTGCTCAGTTTCTACTTTTTTTAAATAATCATGGCATTCCTGCTTTTTATGCTATGTTATAAACAGTTTGGCCAACCTCCTCTTGGACCTGATGAGGAATACTTTAGTTCAAATGTTGTAAAAATTCCACTGAACATGTGGGAGCCATTTAGCAAAAGCAGCATTTACAGGGCCTGATAGCCCCAGATGGCTTACAGATGTGCAGAGGCACAACACAAACACTCTGGAGATGCTGTCCTTACATTTAGAAATAACGTATATATTTTACCCAAAGAGTATGAGCTGATTTTCTCTATTTCTTTTTTTGTGGTAATCACCTTGCGCATGCTCATCTGCTTCTTGAAAAGCTCAGAAAACTCCTTCTTCCTCTTAAAAGGATCATCTTCACTATAACCTTCCCCTTCATCATACCTGCGAAGCAAAACATCGGTGTTAACCTACAGGATCAACCATCAAGTCATAAATGCAAGCGGGACATTTCACACAACATCACTAAAAATCGTCCTGCCTTTCAAAGCCGTAACCCTTCTTTCCTCCTCCATAAGTGTCCGACTGGAACCCGAACGCTCCCTTGGGCTCGCTGCTCTGAGCCGCACCGATCTTGGTGCTGAGCGTGGCCGCTCTCTCCAGCTGCGCTCGCACCAACTTGGGGTTACGGCAGTAGTCGCAGGCCCCCGCGCAGTTCGGCGCCGTGTTGCCGAAAAACTTTGAGATGGTGGCATGGCGGCAACTGGTGGCAGGACGAGAAAAGAGCTACCGTTGAACAGACGAGTTAAAGAAAACACACTCTGCAGTTTGCAGTTGCAAAAAGGCATCATCTCATCTTTCTGATAATGTTTTAGAAACAATATTGATCTTTTAGTTGTTGTGTAACCACCATATCAATCCCCATAATCAATACTTTTGTTATGAAATAGGTCAAGCGCCACTCTTTGTCCCATGAAAAACACAACGCAGTTGCATCAACACTAACCCTAACTAACTGTTATCGACGGATATGAAGGATGGATGCAGAGGCACAAAGTCTGGATTTGGAAACAGTCGTTCAGCGTTGTTTTCTTACAATTTCAAGGTTTTTGAAAAAAAATAAATAAATACTATTAATGTCTGACAGCAGGTCACCCGCTTCCTCTGCAGCATGTTTCTGTTCACAATCCCTGCTTTAGACGGGATTTTCTTTTCAGAAAAAAGGTCTCTTGTATCACACTATCATATCCAGCATTACGCAACGGCCAGTATTCTCTCACACACACACACACACACCAGCACTTGGGAAACAGCCCATTAGACGAGTCATTTCAGCAACATACCAGCTACCTTGCTAGAAGTGGAAATGCTGCCACCTTCCCTTTCATGAAACAAAGAGAAGCACTAGAAGAGATGGGGAACGACAGAGAGGCAAACAAAGCTCTGTGAAGCAGGACTATCAAAGAGAAAACAGCCTTTGAGGCAGACAAAGAAAAGTAAGACACAGCAGTAACTACTCTGTATGTGCGCGTATGAGACAGCCACAAATCAAAAAACCAAAGAAAACAAACAAAGGGAGCAACAAGAAGCCTGGAAGAGGGGAAGAGATGAGAAGACTCAAAGCGACTGAGGAGTCAGAGCAGCGTGAAAGAGGGCAGAAGAGCGCCGGATGAAATTTGTTATCGTCTACTTTCCCCCCCTCACGTGCAGTTTGTCATCAGTGACAGTGGAATTAACCCTCTTAACTATATCTCAACCTCCACCGCTAATCTCAGGCTCGCCCGAGCACCACTCCTCCTCCGGATGACGTCCCCACAAACAAATTAGCACGCAGCCTAAAGCAAAGGCACTCAGCTGGCAGCTCCGTCAGGGGAAAGAAGAGAATGACACGTTTCCGACCGACTCCTAATTGCCAACTGGTTTTGCGATTTCTGACAGTTTAGGCTCGGCCAAGTTTCACAAAAAAACCCCCAAAAAAAAAACCCAAACTAAACAAACAAACAAAGAAACGACAAGAAGTTTCCGATCAGCAGGTAAGTGCTTTTAAATGTTTCTGTGCGAGCGCAGCGTGAGAAAAACAATTCAAGCAGACGAATGTGTAAAATGTGTTTAAAAATAGAGAATTTCTCAGAGTCACATGCATGTGATCTGTAAATACTGTTCATCGTTTTAACGAACATACAGTCAGCTCCAAAATCTGTTATTAATCAGCATCGCGTTCCACACAAGCTCACGGTCTCAGGTAGGAACAGCCCGCATGGTTGGAAAAATCAATCCTTCCTTTTCCCCTGACTTACACTTTCATACTAGGATTTTTAAAAAATAGCATGAAAATATTTTGTAGCATTAATTTCCCACATCACTGTGTGTAGCATAGCTATAATACATGTGGTCCATTTAAGCTGTTTTTATAAAAGTACTGAGTTAGCTCTGTGGCTTTTTTCCAGTGAGCAGAGCAGATATGTATTACTGGATTTTACTGGAAACAACACATTACACTTATACACAGTTAAAGCAATGCAGCACAACCTTTCCCCACATTTAAATTTTCGAAGCCAGGAAGGACAAGTTAGCTTGTGATCATGCAAATCTTCCCCCGATCTCATCCTGGTTTTGAGTATATGTGATACAGGTTTCTGACAAGGAACACGAGACACATACACTTGCATAAATTACAGTGCAGTGCAGGTTTACAGATCCTGTGGGTGGAGTTGATCCCTGATCTGATCTGTCACCAGCTCGGCCACTGAGAACAAAGAAAGCTGTGAAACCTGGCTAAGGTATGCCACAGTATCCTGATTTCTAACAGTGTACTTTGGATAGTATTACCACCTTATCCACACTTCTGGAACCAGGATGTTTACATCCAGAATACTCAAAAGCATGTGATCAGAAGGAGGATACACTACCATAACTCCTCTGAATTATCAAGACGTCATGTTGACCCCCAAGTTTCCAGGCTTTGTCCTCAGTGCCAGTGTAATAACTCATATTGTAGTTATTTTCAATAGTTTTTATCCTTTTATGCTTCGTACTGCAAGTGTTAGTTACAAAGAACTCTCAAAACTAGAAATGCCACACGCTGTCACACCCATTCCAGCAATTCAGCACCAGCTCAATGACTTGCCACCCTACCACCGCCCATTGCACACACTGAAGTGTCTGCAGAGCCGTCTGATTAACACATTTATCACAGAGAAGGGCCTCGTTCTGTTCCTCTTGTTAACTCAACCCATATGTGAATCAGCCCGTCTGTTTACCATACTCTCGTAAACAGAGCAGCTTCTCTATTAATCGAAGGTCGGCGGTTCGATCCCCACCTCTTACAGCCTGCATGACAGAGCAGAATATTGTTCCTCCAGAACACTTTTAAACCCGGTTGGATTAAAATTGTTCAGGCACAGAAAAAGCACCAGTGCATTTACCGCTTTCTATCAGACACACGTTTCTTCTCGGGCAGTGAGATTCCTGCCTTCTCATGACAACCCGCCCACTAAACCACAGGCTGAAAAACTGCTTAGCTCTGACATGTAAATAGCAATTCCACCTCGCCCCACTCACAGTGTCACCAGTGAGCAACAGGAGAAATACCTAGATTGCAAGGGAAATAAAAGAGGTGCTGTATACCTGTCTTCACTAGGATGGATGCCAGAGAACAGACGCTGAACATCCTTGGCAGAATCTGGGTCAAGCTTCAAGGTCTGCCCAACGCCAACCCCATAGAGCTGGGAGCTTTCTTCGTCCTGCTAACTTTTATTCGTGAGTTTTTGGTCGATATGTTTTTTTCCCCCACATTGCTTGTTCATCAATAAGCTGGTCATGACATTGTTTATTTGCTGCTCTCCCACAGTTGTAGTCCTGCTCATCACAGTGGTGACCTGCGCGAGCTTCTGCTGCGGCTGCTGCAGCTGCTGCTGTCGCAAGAGGAAGCTAAAGGGTCCCGACCTTTGAGCAAAAACAGACACAACTGCAAGCTCTCCACACAGCGAGTCCTGATCGTGTTTTAGAAACACACACACACAAGAATTGTACAGGGTGCATGCTGTGCAGCACTAAAGAACCTCAACCCTTGGACAACAAAACACCTGCCAAACACCGTAAAGGATGTCCTGCAACGCTGCCAAACACACCTGCTCGAGTCAACAGGCTTTCAGGAGAGTCCACATTCCTTGGAGCATCACTGCACTCCCAACAGCGATCCCTGAGGACAGGGCAGGGCCAACTCCAGCTGTGTGTGAATCAGGCAGAAACTTCTTGGACCATACAGGACTGAACACGTGTATGAAACTAACTTTAGGCAAACGGTGAGAAATGACTGGGAATGCCCGATTGGATTGTTTTTTCTCAGAGCTTTCTAAACATAATGATGTGTCACTCTAAAGTAATGAGAACTGGCAGTCAGACTTCTGAGTTAGTCAAGAGCCTCAAGCAGGAAGCAGCTTTCAAAGGATGGTAAGAGAGGAAATCTACCCTCTGCTGTCCAGAAACAGAAATGCACTCTTTATCTAAAACTGCACGTTACATACTGTGGAACAGGTGAAGGCGTTATGTTATGATGTAATGCTTTAAGCCTGCTTTGATCTGTATGTAAATAATAATAAAAATAACAATAATTATAACCTGTCACCGCATGTGTGAATCCTTTACTTACCCTTCTTGTTCACAAAAAGACACCATGGCTTCAAAGTCAGTCATTGCGGTTTTGTCAGTGTCCTTTGCAAAGCCCCGTTTTTCCTGCAGACACATTTAAACACATAAAAACTGTGCAGCAAAGAGCTTTCCATCCTGCTCTGCTGCTAATCTGACCTGCTTTCTTGCCACTTCCTGCCGAATGAGGAAATTAATTTGCTCCTTATCTCTCGGGGAGTAGTATGTGCGACAGGCGGAGGGCAGGCCATCTCTCCCCGCTCGCCCAGACTCTTGGTAGTAGCTGGCCAGAGACTTAGCGAGGTTCCAGTGAGCTACAAATCTGCAGAAACATTTGAATACACAATGGCAGGGGAAAAAAACAAAACAAAAAACTAGATACAAGAAGAATGCGAGTGATAACTGTGCATTTGCAGCCTCACCTGACATTGGCCTTATCTACTCCCATGCCAAAGCTGATGGTAGCCACAATAACCAGCACTTTCCCCTGCATCCACTCATTCTGTACCCCTGTCCGATCTGTTGCCTTCAAGCCTACAAAAGTAGAGCTCAAACACTCAATTTTACACATCCTATACACAGATCAGGCATAACATCATGACCAGCTGCCTAATATTGTGCTCATTCTGCTTTTGCTGCCAAAAAACAGCCCTGACCCATCGAGGTATGGGACTCCGTTAGACCCAGAAAGGTGTGCTGTGGTGTTGGGCACCAAGATGTTAGCAGCAGATATTTTAAGTCCTGTAAGTTGCGAGGTTGGGCCTCCGTGGATTGGACTTGTTTGTCCAGCACATCCTTGGGCAAGACACTTCACCCGTTACCTACTTGTGGTGGTCAGAGGGCCCGGTGGGAGGCAGCCTCGCCTCTGTCAGTGCGCCCCAGGGCAGCTGTGGCGGCTGTAGCTTGCCATCACTAGTGTGTGAATGTGTGTGTGAATGGGTGGATGACTGAACATGTAAAGCGCTATACAAATACAGGCCATTTACCATTCAAACAGGCCACAGCCATCAGAGAATACAAGTCCCATGAAGGGGTTAACATAGTCTGAAGCAATGCTTAGGTAGTTGGTACAAGTCAAAGTAACCCAAAGTCACCCAAGGGATCCCAGCAGAACATTGCCCAAAGCACAACACTGCCTCTGCCAGCTCACCTTCTTCCTATAGTGCATCCTGGTATCCTGTTCCCCAGGTAACTAAGCATCTGACCATCCACAAAAAATGTGATTCAGACCAGGCCACCTTCTTCCATTGCTCTCTGGTCCAGCAATTTGAGCTACAGTAGCTAATCTCTTGGATAGCCAGCCTTCATTACCCCCGGTTCACCACTGCTCCTTTCTTGGAACACTTTTCATAGATACTGACAACTGCATCTAGGAACGCCGCACAAGAGATGTAGTTTTGGTGATGCTCTGATCCAGTCCTTTCCTGCTAACACATGAACTTTGAGGACAAAATGCTCTCTAATATTTCCCACCCACTATGAGGTGCCACAATGAAGGATTAATGAGTGTTATTCCCTTTACCTGTCTGTGCTCATAATCTTATGCCTGATCAGTTTATATAGATGTAAAAAAACAAAAAAAACAAAAAAAGGAGGTAAAAAAAAAAAAAGGAGGTAAAAAATAAAATAAAATAATTTTACCTGCATGATACGGCTTAGCTACGACTCCAAGCTTCGTCAGCTGGTGAGCTACCGTCTCACAACCTTCCCTGGTCCGACAGTACACAATCCCACATCCCTGTTTACGAACATCAGACAGTTTGATTAAGCCAGAGTTTGCATGAAAGAAAATGGCAAAGAGTGTTATTCCTCCACTCTAGGCAACAAAATCAGTTGTATTCACACAAGAAAATGCTGTGTGAGCTCAATCAAGCCGTTAATAACAACAGAAATGTTATAAAACAGAGAAAAGGCACACAAACAATCCTGAAATAAAATTTAACAAAAAGTCATTCTAGAAGTAAAACATACAGCTGCTAAAATGCTTCAATAATTAAAAACTTGTTCTGTTTTTTTTATTTTTTTATTTTATTTTTTTATTTTATTATTATTATTTTTTTAATGTAAATGGCAAAGTCGTTTAAACCTTTTTATAAGTGATGCTTAAGGATGGGAATTGATAGGAAATCAACCACTTTAAAGAACTCTACCAATTCTGCCACAATAAGTATTCAAATATCCATCCAGAATTAAACTAGAAGCTAACTGTTGGGTACCAAAAGCATCTGGTCAACATGCAACTTGCTAAGGGACATTTAATCTAATCTAATTATAGGGGTTGTATCTATTTATGGAGCCTGTATCTACACTTTCGACACTGTGTGGATCAGAGAAAATCCCAAGTCAATTATTTTGCACCCAATTCTTGTTTTTTAAAGTCACATACAATCATTCCCCAATGCAAAAAGAACAGTTTAAAAAAAAGTAATTAAAAGCTCAGAATTTGCATGACATTCATGCCCATGATGAGTATTTTTAAACTTGTGGCCAAAAATGTAAACCCCTTAGGCAAACTGTCGCTACTCTATCTGAATATTTCTGTTTGTAAAAAGGATAACACATGACAGCCTACAGTCTACAAACCTGTCCGTTAGATCCACCTCCAAGTGATAATGTTTTCTTAATGAAGGCACAAAGGTGGACGTATGGGTTTGGCAGCAGCTCCCTGAAAATCACATCATAGTGCAAGTTACTCCGGAAGACGGGTGTAAGAAAAGAAAGCGGCGAGGACAGCCTCAGGGACTGAATGATGTCCTCCTGTACATTCTTGGGTGCTGTTGCTGTTAAGGCCAAACAGGGAACTCCTTGCAATCGAGCCCGCAGTTCACCCAGCTTGAGGTAGTCTGGTCGGAAATCATGGCCCCACTGCGAGACGCAGTGAGCCTCATCCACAGCCAGGTAAGACAGCAAGCCACGGGAGCACAGGTCCATCAGGCAGGGCTGGAACGTGGGCGAGGCCACCATCTCTGGAGTGATGTAGAGAAGCTTTAGCTTCGGGTTGCTGCTCCCCAGGTCGGCCAGGATCAACCGGCGCTCACTCACTGGGAGCTTAGAGTTGATGGAGCAGGCAGGGATGTTTAACTCCTTCAAGTGATCCACTTGGTCCTGGATAGAAACACGAACAGGGGTTAAAGCAAACCTGATACTGCAAAACTTATTCGAAGGTTTTGGATTGGAGCTCAGGAGCTAGAGACAGACGCTAACCTGAATGAGAGCGATTAACGGGGATATAACCAGAGTAATGCCCTCAGCAAGCACTGCAGGCAGCTGGTAGCAGAGCGACTTTCCTGCTCCAGTAGGCATGCACACAAACACATCCCTGTCACCTGCAGGAAGACCACAGAGACCACCGTGTTACACATTATTCTGTCTCTCACTGTCTGTGAAAACCAACTGAACCTCACATTCAAAACTAAAGACAAACAGCAGTTATGTTAGCTTGCTAACGTTCATCTAACAGAGAGGCAGACAGGAAAAATGAGCCGACTTACCTCTTTGGACTGCTTTAACAACATCTTCCTGCAGTTTAGACCTGAAGGTGTCGAACCCAAAGTGGGTTTTTAAGGCCTGTTTTAAATTTGTTGTCATCGTTTGACTACCTGCTGGGAACTCATATAAATCTTCTTAGGCATCGTCGCGCAGTGATTGCGTCATCACGGGCGCGTAAAACACAAAAAAAATTTAAAGAAATATTTTGTTTGTTTGCTTCTTTTAACGGCGTTAAATTCAGTTTGAATATATTTGTTATAGAATTATTTGATTTAATTTTTTTGATTAAAATTGTATGCGTTATTTTGTATCTGCATTTTGTCATGGTGAAAGAGTTAGAGTTCTGTGATTGGTCCCGCTGATACGCCTTTCAGCTTCTATCGATAACAAATAAGTCCTGAATTTCCTAAAAATAAATAAATAAATAAATAAATAAATAAGGACCTTTAAACCATACAAACGTCACATGCAAATTATGGAAAAATTCTGTAGTTGTACTGAAGAGGATTAGTATGGAAGAGGATTATGGCCACTGGGGGGAAAAAGTGGGCACATGTTTTTTTGTTTTTCTTCTTCTTTTCCAGAATTCTGAGAAAAAAAGTCTGAATTCTATGGAAAATTAAAGGTCAGAATTCAAACTTTTTTCTCAGAATTTTCTTTTTTTCCCCTCAGAATTCTGACTTTTTTTCCCTCTGAATTATTTTCAAAATTCTGACTGTAATCTCAGAATTCTGACTTTTTTCTCAGAATTTTCGTTTTTTTTCCCCCTCAGAATTCTGAAAATAATTCTGATGAAAAAGTCAGAGTTCTGAGATTAAGGTCAGAATTCTGAGAAAAGAAAGTCAGTCAAAAAATGAGGGAAAAAGAAAAGAACTATTTTCAGAATTCTGACTTTTTCCTCAGAACTCTGGAATAGAAGAAAAAAGACGTGCCCACTTTTTTCTGGTGGCCCTAATCCTCTTCCGTACATTTACATTGTTTAGGATCATCGTCATGTTGAAAAATGAAGCCACTACCAATCAAATGTTTTCAAGGTTTTGTTGCATCATAGATTATAATGTAATCTAGTTCTTTTTTTCAGTTTTTTTTTCTTTCTGCTTTTAATTTTATCAATCTTGATTAGATCCCCAACACTGCTAGCTAAAATAGAGCCCCAAAACATGACAGGGCCTCCACCATTTTGCAGATGGCTGTAGACACTCACTATTGTATTTCTCTCCTGACTTCTCCCATACATATTGACAACAATTTCAACCAAATACTTCAAACTCACATTCATCACTCTATAAGACCTGTTGTCACAGACTTTCAATCCAGTTCTTTTGTCATTTGGAATGGCTCAGCCTTTTCCCTTAACTTAGATGTGCTAAGTTTTCTGCTAATAGCTTTTTGGGAACCTCCTTGTTGGTGAAAAAATACTAATCCATGCCCGTCAAATAAAAGAAAGGATAATAAATTCAAACTTGTGCACTCAATTCTTGTTTTTTACAGTCATTCAAAACATATGCCGTACAATCATTGCACTCTGGAAAAAGGACAGTTCAAAGAAATAATAAGAAATCCAAAATTAACACGACATTCATGCCAATGATGAGTGTATAAATTGTATATAACTGTATATATTTTAAATACATTACCAAACAGAATATCAGCAGTATCAATAAAGACATGAAGCATCAAGACATAGATTTGGTTTATTTATTATTCACACGAGTGCATTTTATTGCTGGATTAATAATGCACAATACATCACATTAACACTATAGGTTTCTCTTGAAAGAAGATGACGGCATTTCATTAGATGGCATTTCATCACGTATGTGAGCAAAAGGGTTGCACTATAACTCTGTAGTGAGAAAATGGAAGCAACAATCACATTAAAGCAGCAGCATAGAGAGTGGTCACAAAGTGAAGCTATTCAGTAGCACATTTAAGGTCTTTTGCAACCTCCCTGTGATTTGGGATTGTTATACTTCACTATGATGTCTACTGATGTTTTTTTTTAAAGGAAATGCCCACGGAGGGAAACTCAACCCCACATGCAAGATGTGGAGCACAGACACTGGGTTTTGGCTGCTGGAGACCTGATAACCAGATCCTTGATGATCTCCACTGTGCCAAACAGTGGGAAAAGCTTCTCATCGAAGCTCTCGTTGTAGGTGTAAATGTGGAAATGTTTGTCCACATCATAGAAGGACAGCTGGTTGTTGTCATAGTCGAGGTAGACGCCCACCTTGCGGGGGATGAGGCCGGGTGGCAGCGCGGTGAATGGCACCGTCAGCGCCTTAAGCTCAGTGCCCCTCTCCAGCCGCAAGGTCAGGTACCCCGTATCTGTGTTCAGCGACTTAAAACCTTTCCTCAGGGCCGACTCTTTAGCAACGCCCAGCCGCCAGTCGCGCTCTCCCACTTCCACCTCCCAGTAGTGGCGACCAGTGCCGTAGCCCTCTGTTCCAACGGCACACCACCAACCGTCAAAACGCTGGTGGTAGTTGGGAATATCTTTTCTCTCAAAGCCACAGCGCATCCTTTTCTCATCAGTAGAGATGAGCAGATCAGGGTTGGCCGTGTCCAGATCCAGGGTCACCTCCACTAGAGGGGAAATGTGAAGAGGTTTAAATTACAAAACAGGTTGAGCAAAGATTATATGGGGAAAAAAAGCTGATTAAATATTTAATTTTGTACCTGCAGCATCTGCAATCCAATCCCACACTGCCAAAAAAAAGGGAAAATAAAAGTAAGTGGATCTAATAGTGTAAATGCACCAGCATGGGAATAGTAATGTGTGATTCGTGGTCTACAGTATCTCACCTGGTTGAGGGATGTAGGATATGGCACCTGGAAAAAGAGAATGATAAACTCATAAGAGGGTAAATATTTCCAAAGAAACAACCAAAGTCAGCTTGAGTTACGATTTACAAACCGATCTTCTGAGTCTTCTGTTTCCACAGAAGCCACTGCTGTGGGATGGTGTCCTGTAGGAACAAACAACAAAGAGGCCTCATTGATTAACTGCAGCGAGTCATGCAAGCTGTAAAGTTTGACCTGTGGATTACAGAAAGAACTTCTACCTTGTCAGGCCGCTGTAACATTAAAGTCCACATAAGCAGCTCCATGGCGGTCAGCAGATTGGGAGCACGGCCCCAGCGCCAGGCGGACTGCACGTCCTCCAGATTCTTCACCACTGGTTCTCCGGGCCACACACTTTGCTGCAGAATGATCAATGTCAATAAAAAACAATGAGCAAACTTGTTTTTTGTTTTGAAGGAAATATTAGTTGTATGTCTGAACCTCCCACCTCAGGCTGGGCTCTTATATCCTTGATCCATTCGAGAATAACAGCTTTGGCCTGCTGCAGGTCCTTCTCACTCGTCACATCGGGCTGTTTGCCCTCATTCATCTCTGGCCAGCCATCAGTCTGCATGGGTCTCATCTGCACAGAGAAAAACACACATTTATTAAATATACCTCTATACCTAAAAGACGTGTAGTTCTACTGTGACTATTAATTTTCTGCAGGAATCTGATGTTTCCTTTTAGGTCATCTGACTGTCCACATGTTCACAATTCATAAGATTTGATCAGATTTGGTCAGGTTTTAATTCAGCTTACTTCTTCCAAAGTCTGCTCAAGGTCACATTTGTCATTTTATGGGCACATTTCCATTTTCTCAGCATAACCTTCATGCACACTACTTACACTCTCACCAATATTCAATTCAACCCTTTCAGCAAAGTCATTAACACAAGGTTCCCAGTGCATGCATACAATAATAAAGTGAGAACTTCCTGGAATGCCAAATCATGTGATAGCTTGAACTATCGCTCTGTCACACGTTGTATCTTTTTAGATTGTAACGACCATGATCTTACTGATCATCCTATTAGCTGGCCATTCAACTACTAGACTTGTAGTCAAGACCGCCTAAACCAAGACCAAGGCAATACCAAGACCAGAGGGCATCGAGACCAAGACAAGACCAAGACCAAGTCAGACAGAGTCAAGACCAAGACAAAGTCGAGACGAGTCCAAGACCGAGACTAAAAAGTCTTTAAACTGCAGCCAGATGCTGGTTCGTTTACAGGTGTCAGGCATATTTATGTGTTTTTGCGATGCACTCGCACAGCCCTCCTCACCGCTGTCTACTGTCTCACTCACTTACTGAGAGGACAGACGCACGCTCCACTTGACTGCCGCGTCTCTCACCCTCTCTGTTTGTCACATAATGATATTATCCTATATCCTTGCATGTGATTGGCCACAATATGGAGGGATTGGAGCATAGCTGGGCCACTGTGTGAAAGCTGACCAGCGAAAGGAAATTAAGAAAATTAAGTGAGGAGCCGGCTCTCGCTCAATGGGAGTCGACTCTTCTGATTCACTACAAAGCACTCTGTAAGCACAGCTCTTAGAGCTGATGGTTTTGCGTATGAAACATTATCGAACGTTACGTTGTGTGTCATGGATACTGTTGACTCCAAATCTCCCGACCACTATGTCGATCTGAGAGAGCAAGACCGAGACAGCAAGACCAAGACGAGACCAAGGGATCCGAGACCAAGACCACATAAAAGTGGTCTCGAGACATCCAACTCTATCAACTACCCATTCATTCATTCCTGTCCAGATCTATTAGAAAGGCATAGTTGAGGCTAACATCAGTAGTATGGTCAATGCTATGACATACTGACATGTAAATATATTTTCAAGCTTTTTAAGGCAATGATTACTGCTGGTTACTGTATGTAGTCATGATACTTCTGAGCTCAAATTTCTCATTTGCTGTTTGTAGAGAACTTGTAGAAAGTACAAAAGGTGGACATAGCTACGGCGACTTTCTGAAGTGGTGAGCGATTTCACCGGCACCATCTTGGTATCAAAAAACTGAATGTAAAGACAGATCAACCTGTGACACCACTTGCTTGCTGGCTAATTGCTTGCAACTGACAACTCACTGCCAGTGAATGAGCTGATAATACCGCAGATAATCCTGCTTCCTAAAACATGATTTAACCAAGACTTTCAAGACAGAAATCTTCCCATAGACTTCTATTGAGGTTTTGCAATCATTATGGATGTGCAAAAATCATGCTGACAGTGTAGGACCACTAAAGTCCCAGTAACACAGTACTAGAGACCTGGTCATGAGGGGGAAATTATTACATGAAAATGACTGCTAAAGCACCATTAGCAAAGTCTTACAGACTAATCAGTGACCCCCTAGCAACCACGTGTTACTTTGGGGAAAATGTGTATTCCTCAACTGGTTGGCAAAACCTCCTTGTGACTGCTGCAGTGGTAGTTTGGATGACAGTAAGTGACTTAAGTAAGGCTACAGTAAGGCTGTAGGGAAACTGTAAAAGTGTGACACAAACCAGAAGTGTCAGCCTTACTATCACTAAGCTAGTGGTTAGCAAATATTTGTAGACAAGCATGTAAAACCGCAGGCAACTCTAGTCTGCTAGCTCAAGCAATCACTGCAAAGTTTTGGGGAAGTCTCTTCTTTGCATGATTGTATCAGGTCCAATATGTTGGACAAGTCTCACACAATATGCACATGGCTGGCACATGGTGTCAAGTGGGAGACTTCAATAGGACTCAGTCTTTTTGCAAACACAGCTATCGCCATCTGGTGGCCTTCACTTAGAATGCAAGTTCCACTTCCACATTGACTTTATTTTTTCAGAAGCTACATTCATCTTTACTGTCTGTGGTTGAACTAGAATAATTTGTCCTGCATATGACTGTTTGCGACCATCCTTGACTCCACAGTGTATTTGAATTATCATTGGCTTGTGCAATACAGCCAATCAATGGCAAAACAATAGTATATCACTTCCCACACAAATGATGCTTTGGTACTTTTCAGTTAAACACCTTGCTTTCCAGCATGGAGGCCCACTGTAGGATGAAGGCCCTGCAGAGAGGAGTTGGCCAGATGTCATTTTGGTTCCAGATGTGCTCCAGCATTGCTGATCTCTGCAAGGGTAAAATGGAGAGAAAAACAGTGGATTGATGAAGACTGCTAATTATTTCAGAGTTTAATAATTCCTTCATTAGGCTGTAAACAACAGTGATGATCAGCGTCACTTTTGGCATTAAGAGAAAACTGTTACAATGACACTATCCCATTCATCCTGAAAGCGCACACTAAGACAGTGAGGGAATGCAAGCATCAGTTCAGGTTCACAAGACGTTTTTACCTGACACACTCGGCCGATGTCTCTAGCCAGCTCCACAACGAACAACTGGTCCTCATCCAGGGGCTCCCTCTTCTCTTTCTTTGCCCTCTTGTGCGAATCCTGCGAGGAAAATACAAGTAAAGGATTTTCCGTGAGAAAATGCTGGAGTAAAGACGAGTGTTCGAGCCACAAAGAAAGACATTTAGACAGCATTAGTGCTGGTTCACAAGGGCTTTAGAAAGTAATAAGGCCAACTGGGAAAGGGGGCGGTCACTTAGCCTAATCAAAATGCACATCGGGGCTCTGATCCTGTCAGCAGAAAAAAAAAGCCTCTGTCTCATTTCATCTCATCAACTCCCTGCATAGAGTAACTTACATTACTTACATTAAGCCAAACACCAACACCAAACAGGTAAGATTATAAAAAAAATGTATTATGTCAGCTGTCTACCTGAGTATAAACGTGACCTCCTGCCAGGGGCCACGTTTGAACATTAAACACACAATATTTTTATTAGAGTGTACAGAAATGGGTTACCTTGATCTTGGCCGTCAGGTTTTTGGCCGGCTCCACCATGAAGTGAAAACACTGCATCATTTTGGCTGGCCTGTCCTAACATGACACACAAAACACACAAAAAATTTAGCTTTAGCAAACTACCCATTCATTCATTCCTGTCCAGACCATGTGTCATCCTGACAAGCAGCATTACGTGGTAATGAAGCATTTAAGCACAATCTGCTACATCTCAGAAATCTGATGGCAACTCCATGGCGGTAAAAACAGCAGTGAGTTATCTCACTGCTGCTCCTCAAACCCCTAAGGACTTGTTATTGTCCTTGGTGTCTTCTAGGAGGTGAATGCTGAAGTGGAAAATGGGCAATGTTTAGTTCCAAAACACTGGGAGGTCAAGTAAATCAGTAAATACATGATGATGATGGAAACATCACACGGCCTTTTGGAGATCAGAACATAACAATAACAGTAAAAGGTGAGGGATGCAGCGGTGGAGTTTTGGCAAGTTATATAAAGGATCAACAAAGTTAATGAAGTCATAGATGCCACACGCATGCAGAGCACAAAGTCTTTAAGAAGGTCATCGAGCAGAAGCAGAGAACAGCAGTGATTATTAACTTGAGCAGCAGTAAAGCGATAAAAACAAGCAGTCTGAGGCAGGAAAGGCCCAGATTTTCTGTCTCCCTGCCTTATTTACTCTGTATGTCACTCACTCTGGCCTTTTTCTCTCCCTCATCATCTGCAGAAGAATACAGTGTGAGCTCAGTCTGTGTCTGGTTGGCACTGCATCAATTATCATGACCAGACAAAACTGGTTCTCAGGCTGAGCAGGACGTACAAAAACCCCCCCACAACAAAACACAACACAATGCAATTAATAAAGCCTGTATTTGCATGCAATATCACCCCTTGTTTCATGTGAATAAACTGTGTTTCTGTGCAGCTTGAAGACGGCTCGAAATAGCGCTGGTTAGGCCCACTTTCATATACAAAACTAAGCTGCACCACTCAGGAATCTACCAACAACACGCACCTGTACATACACGTCAATGCTGCGTCACACAGGAAAACAACAACAGAAATCACAACACATAAAATCAAATGAAAGACTCAATTTTTTTAGACGACACGTCTAACGATGGGGAAGTGCTCGCTTTGTATTAATGCTGTGGGAAAGCATGACCATGCAGCTTTTGCAGAGTGAGAGCGGCCCAGTTCGCAGGCAGCTGATGACTGCGCAGGAGGTAAACACAAATCTGCTGAGTGACTTTGCGGCAGATTTGCATCACATGTGCAAAGATGCCTCTTTGCAGACGTTGCAGACTGATTTTTACCACCAATGTCCACACAACAACATGACAGGTTCATGCATTTATAGCGTTGTTGTCCTATAATTCGTCCCCTGCAGTGCGTCCTGCGAAACAGCGCGGTTAGTAATAAGGCGCCAGCTGACCTGCAGCTTACCGGGATCCGCGGAGTTTTGTTGAAGCTCTTCGGTTTTCCTCTTGCCTCTTTCTTTAAGCGAGAAGCTGCCGGGTCTAAAAGTGTCTGGTCTCTGTTCTGCAGTCTGTGTCTGACCTTGTTTACATACCAGACTGACAGTCGGCTGCTCGTGCAGTTTCGTTTTTTTCCGTGAGTGACGAAAGCGGCTCATTAATGGGCAGAGCTCGCGACCATCTTGGTAAGGTAACAGTATTTTATGCTGTCTTAAAGAGGCAAATCTGTAGTTTGGATTCAAGTTTTAAAAATGCGACTGTTTCACTTGTGTATTTACATTTTCTTCTATATGGCTTGCACTGCAGCAAATCAGTTTATGCCACTGGATTTATTTTACATGCACAGGTTCATTCAGCGCACACAGACTAACTAAATCTGATAAACCTGATATCATTTCTGCTATTAAGGGCACACTTGCAAGACTTGAAGCGCAGATATATTAGATTTAATCCTTGCATACTGGAAGTTCACTGTCATCTCAGCATCAGCTTAAACTGCTGCCTCTGATTATACATGTATCACCGTAACATTTGATTTACTGTGTAACGGCTGTCTATTGTTAAAAAGGCACATTATATTGTCAAAAGTTTGCCTCGTCTGCCCTCACACGCAAATGAACTTGAGTGACATCCCGTTCCTAATCCATAAAGTTTAATATGGATTTACAGCCTCAACTCTTCTGGGAAGACTTTCCACAAGGTTTAGAAGTGTTTATGGGAATTTTTGAACATTCTCCCAGAAGAACATTTGTGAGGTAAGACACTGATGTTGGACGAGATGGGCCTGGCTCGCAGTCTCCACTCTAATTTCCCCCAAAGGTTTTCTCTCAGGTTGGGGTCAGGACTGCGCAGACCAAGTTCTTCCACACCAAATTCGCTCATCCATGTCTTTATAGATGTTACTTTGTGCACTGGTGTGCAGTCATGTTTCACTGGAACTAAGGGCCTGAAGCCCAACTGCTGAAAAACAATCCCAGAACATAATCCCCACTCCACCAAACCTTTTTTTAAAAAAAAATTTATTTAACCCTTATTTATACAGGTTGTCCCATTGAAACTCAATGTCTCATTTACAAGGCAGATCTGTTCCGGACAAACATTAAAATTACAACAATACAAGAAATAATAAAATAGCTAAATTTATCTAATTCACACAGTCATATCAAATACAACAACAAGTTCCCAGTGATGATTTCACAAAAACATTTGCATGTCTTTTGAAGTCTGCAAGTGAAATCAGTTGATTGATTGATACTTTACATTTAGTACAATGAAGCCGGACAAATAGTGTTGTCCTTTCAAACCCAGACTTGTCCATCAGAATGCCAAATGGGGAAGCATGATTCGTCACTCCAGAGAACACATCTCCACCGCTCTAGAGTCCAGTGACGGCATGCTTTACACCACTGCACCTGACACTTTGCATTGTGTTTGGTAATGTAAGGCTTTGTTGCAGCTGCTCAGCCATGGAAACCCATTCCATGAAGCTCTCTGCACACCGATCTTGAGCTAACCTGAAGGCCACGTGAAGTTTGGATGTCTGTGACTGACTCTGTAGAAAGTTGGCGACCTCAACGTACTATGATCCTCAGCATCTGCTGACCCCGCTCTGTGGTTTAACATGGGCTACCACTCTGTGACTGAGTTGGTGTCGTTCCCAGTTGTTTCCACTTTGTTATAATACCACTAACAGCTGACTGTGGAATATTTATTAGTGAGGAAATTTCACAAGTGGATTTGTTCCACAGGTGACATCCAATGACCGTACACCTCTAAAGCTCACTGAGCTCCTGAAAGCGATGTATCCTTTAATAAATGTTTGTAGAAGCAGTCTGCATGTCTGGATGCTTGATTTTATACACCTGTGGCCACAGAAGTGATTGGAACACCTGAATTCAATGATTTGGATGGGTGACTGAATACCTTTGTCAGTATAGTGAATGTAAGGTATGGAATACCTCAAGCTAGATATTTTGTGTAATTTTCAGTCTTTATTAAGACCTTCCATTTGTATTAACAATGGCTCGGATTGTTAATACAAATGGAAGTCATCAGTGTTTCCTGATGACTAAACAATGCAGCTGAACCATCGATTGATAAATGAAATACTAAATAAGTAGTTGAAGGTTGTAAAAGGTTAATAAACAGGTATTAGATGTTGCTAAGTCACAAATGCATAGACTGAGTGTTAATAGTACTCCAGGTGAAGTGCAGGAGATATTGCAAGTAAACTGCTAAAGGTTTGTCAGTGGTCAGAAGAGTTTCAGACTTGATGCTTTGGTTGCATTAGTTCTGCCTCAGCTTTATTGTTCTTGTGTGAGCCCCTCAAGTGCTTCAGCAATAGAAATAAAACCTTGCAGGTAGTGCAAAATAAAGCTGCCGGTTCTTTATTGCAGTGCTTTTACAGAACTAATATCAATGAGATCTAAATTAAATATCCTAGAGACAAGATTACTGCATGCATTATATGGAATGAAACACAGTTCAGTCGACATAATCATTGAACACGATCTGCAGCAGAAAGGAGTTTTATATTGCCAAAGGTGAAAACAAGTGATATAAAGAAAACAGTAATTCACTGATATGGTGGAACTCAGTAGCGGTTCATATTACTACAACCAGAAAGCTAGAAAAAAGCACATTACATAAAAGTTATAGATTGATTTTCATGTCACTGAGTGGAAATAATAATTTGATTCCCAAGCAAAACATGATCTAGTATTGGTAGATAAATCGTTGTGGGCAAACACAGCGGTAAGACGTTTCTCGTAGTTGGTCACCAGGTTTGGAAAAATGGTGTTTTCTGGGACACACTCAGGATTCCTCTTCCACCAAACGTATTGGGTCAGGTTGATGGCAAAGAGGTCGATTTTCTGACCACAGCACTTTCTCCCAAGCCTTCTCTGAATTATTTAGATGTTCACTAGCAAAGCTAAGACGGGGCCGTATACGTGTCTTGTTGAGCAGGTAGACCTTGTGGCACAGCAAGATTTCAATTTAATAAAGCGTCGTGTTTTACTAGTGGTGTACTTTGGTCCAACTGCCTTCAGATCATTAACAAGCTCCACCTGTTTACTTTTTGGGCTGATCACTGTTGAGGCAAGATCTTGCATAGAGCCTGAATTCATTTTATATTTCTTCCATTTCTGAATAATGACACCAACAGTTGTCGCCTTCTCACCAAGCTTCATAGAGTATCAAATCCTTATTGAAGTCAATGACAAAAAGTCAGTTTATAACTTTTATGTAATTTTTTTCAGGATTTTCCACTCTGTGAAGCTACAATAAAAACGAAAGACTGGTCATTATTTTTCCATAATGGGAATGTTTCGCCATAGGAAGTTGTTTTTGAATATTAGGACCTAAAAACTGAAAATATTCCAGTTTTTATTGAACTCCAGAATTCAATAAAATTCATGGAAATTAGTTTGGGAAATACTAATTAGACAACAATCTCCCATGAAATTTTCCTGATTTGTCCTTTGTTTTCAAAACAACATGCACTCAGAAACGCGCATATAAAATCTTACCTCACTGTGAGTGGTTTGGATGTGGTCCACATACATAAACTGCGGCTGTGTAATGAAAAACATTCACGAACAAAGCAATAAAAGTATTTATTACATTTGTTTCCACAGAGAAATAACAAGATGTCAGTTATCTTTCTTCAATAAATACAGTACGAGACATATGCAGGGCAAACATACGACTCGTGCACATGGAAAGTAAGAGAAAATAACGCACAGAACATTAAGACATAAAATCTGGTGTGTAAATAGAAAAAAATCAAAAGATGGGGTAAAGACAAAGGTTTTGTAATGAATGTCTAGTTTCGATTCCATGAAAGGCACTCTCATTAGCACCTTTTTTATTCTCCCTCTCAAGCTAGAGCAGCGTTGCATCGCCTCAGCGGGGTAAAGAAGCCCGCTTTGCGGCAGCTACTAAACAAACAGACCTCTTTAAAAACCACACAATGAGGTTTCCAGTTCGGGGACATTAGAATAAATGAGAAGAGCTAACTGTGAAAACATAAGTCCATTAACAGAATTTAATACACGTCACTGTAACCAACAAAGTAAATAGTCGTTCCCTTTTTTTGGTATGTTTCAGTTCTGCCCTCTCCTGTTCGAGATGTGCCAGCCACCTTAGTTTTATGAGTATTCAGTGTTTCTGTTTTCAAACTCACGGGCACGGTAGAGCACAGTAAATGTCACAAAGTATTTTTAACATTCAAACGTGTCCTTCCCTGCAGGGTGTGCGGCTCCTCGTATGGTTGCCTTCCAGCTCATGATCAACATTAGCTCTGTCAGTTTTGAGGTATCAGAATCATCTTGTACACAAGTGTTAAGGATCCAGTCGATTTAGTAACTGCATCTGCGTTACGTTAAATATCGCAATTCTGCTTCACATTCACCAGAAAGCTTGATGGCTTGATCGGCGTCACATGGGTAGGACGGTGTTGTCGGCGGCCTCAAAGTTAGCTGGAGGCGCTGTGTCAGTCTGAACGACAGCTCTAGTGTTGGTGTAGAAACTCTGAGCAGAGGGGACGTCCAGGCTGGATGAGAGGATGTCGTACGGCAGCTCCACCGACTGACGGATGCTCTCTTCGTATGTTGGAGGAGGCTGTAGGAGATGGGGGAAAAAGATAGAAGAGATTTTACACTAAATATTACACGAACATCTATGAGCTGAACTGTCGGTCAGAATAGCTAATTGTTTAAAATTAGCAAGTAACTGAAGGGTCTGTGGAGTGTTCAGATCCACAGGTTAACTGCTCTGATTCAGATAAAGTTATCAGCCAGCAGGTGGACCAAGATAAGCATTTAACAGAACTTAATGGAAAAATAAACTTAATCAGCTCTTCAGACTCAAAATGCTAATGTAACATAATCTCTGCAGAGTGAAAAAATAGGCTGCTGACATCTATTCATTATTTCTGCTTATCCAATTCAGGTTTGCGGGATGTGTGGGGTGGAGCTGGAGCCTATTTTAGCTGTGATTGGACAGATCATGAGTCTGTCGTAGGGCTAATGGGAAATGACAGTTCAATGGTGACAGCATATTGCAGGGGTGTCGAACTCCAGATCTCGAGGGCCGGTGTCCTGCAAGCTTTAGATATCACCCTGGGTCAACAAGCCTGAATCAAATGATTAGTTCATTACCAGGCTTCTGGAGAACTTCAAGACATGTTGAAGAGGTAATTTAGCCATTTAAATCAGCTGTGGATGAAGGACACATCTAAAACCTGCAGGACACTCGAGGCCTGGAGTTCGACACCTGTGGCATATTGGGAGTCGTTGGGCAGCTTAGGGCAGCTCAGACTGCCCAGCTGCCTGCAGTCAGATGGCGGCAATGTCAGAAACATGTGGTACAACTAATCTGTGCCCTACTCTAGATTGTGCTGTCGTTGGTGTTCCACCGTGTTCTAGATACCTTCGAACTCAGATATCGGAACAAAAGCAAGTAAAAACAGGATTTGTTAGCTAAGTTAGCTAACTCTTGTATCACTGGCAATACAGCATAATACTTTGTTTGTTTGTTTTTTATTCTGTCTTTCCAAGTAAGAAATCCAAGTTGAAGGAACATTCTAGATTCAAATTCTGACTGGGAAGTCAGAAATTCAGATTTCCGACTTATTCAGGACTTCAGGAATTCATAATTTTGCTTTCGTCTTGATGCATGTTCAATCATCCAGGTAAGTAAATCTCCAAAAGTTGATTCTGTTCATCTGGACATAGCGTTTTGTGGGAGAAACGTTTCGTCACTCATCCAAGTGACTTCTTCAGTCTCGGCTGACTGCAGGTTTCCCCAAATCTTATAAACAGTACATTTGCATAATGACTGAAACCAGCCCATTGTTCCTTCACTGGGCTGGTTTCACACCATTATAACACACAGGGAGCTGAAATGGCCACTTTTGGTACTTTTCTTGCTGTATTTTTTTGATCGCACTTCTCTCACTCCTGGTTAACTCTGCTGTCACTCCTTCCCTATTCTGGCCCACTTGTCAACCACATAGTTGATAGTTTGGTCGACTGCTCAGAGAAAAGTTTGCAGTGGTTGAAAACCCTGCTTTGTCAGCTTTCTGTAGGCAAATACTTTCACAAACAAATACAACTGGAGTAGCATGAATTAAATACAACGCAGAGAGACTGACCACCATTTGCACTCACATTCACATCTATGTCCTAATAACCAGTTAACCTAATTTGTATGTCTTTGGACTGTGGATGGGGAAGCTGGAAAACCCAGAAGAAACCCACATGGGCACAGGGAGAACATGCAAACTCCATGGTCATTATAATATAGCATTAATCAAGTGGTAATATTATGTTTACAGCTGCTATCTTAATACAGATTTAAGGAAAGACATGGAATATCATTCAGTAATGAGATGCACGTGTATACATGTTACTGTCATACTGCTGCCTTTGTATGCAGTGATGAGACTTCTGAAGACTTTTGGGAAACATTTCCCAAGTTGCCAAAGGGCACTGTTCTCCATAGCTGTCTGAGAGCACACAGTAATGCCACCGAGGTTGCAGACCACAAAATTCTTCAGGAAATTAAAAGTCCTCGAACAATCCGGAAGGACTGAGTTAATCTGAGAGCATCCACAGGCCTGAAAGAACTGAAATCTGACCCTGTGGTGAAGCAGAACGTGTTTGTATTTACATTACCAATTAATCCATCCCCATCCTGGCTGTCTGGAACATGTTACTTTTTCCCCCAAATATATTATCTTTCTCATCACATCTAGCAGATTCACGCTTCCTGACTGAGTCCTCTTATCTTTTAATTGCTTGGGGACCCTCAGGCGACAAGTGCAACCCCACAACCCTGCCCCCCGTTTGATACCCGCACCACACGCGCACGCATACCAGGCTGCAAAGTTTTACTGCCGTCCTGCCTCGGGCCACGCAGGGCAGGCGGGGAAATAAAGGGGTCCATCATCTGAACTCTTGCAAGATAGAGTTCAGATTGTGTAGAGGAATGTTTGTCAGTGACTAGTGATGGGATGACAGAAGAGTATTGTGTGTGAATGTGCTTTGGTGATGAGCAGTCATGCTAGGGGGTGTTTAATTAAAGAAACGGAGAGGAGGTCAAAGTAGAAAAAAACGGTGGAAGATGGGAGCACAAAGCTGCATTCTTGGGCACTGTTTGCACTCAGAACGCAGGCTTTAATTATGTTTGATGTTCCTTTTTCTCATTACCTTGTTTGCTCAAGCGTTGTGCGAACTAGAAGCTAAGCGAAAGATCAACACGGTAAAACCTCGAAACGCAGCTGCCAGCACAATTCGGCAGCAGGCATTAGATGAGCTGATACTGCATCCTGTTTACTGCGCTCTGAATGCAGTCTAAGGTCTTGTTACAACATTGTGTGCCAACATCTTTCTATTAACAATAATAAAGAGAGTCTCATTCTGTTATCTCCACCCACTGTGTCAATAGAAATGAGGGCTTTCAATAAAAAGCCGACTTTTTTTGGAGATTTAATGTTCTCCCACAATCCCATGCTTAACAAAACCACCTGAAGGGCTACATTTCCAAAGGCTTTACAACAATACCAAACTGTGTAATGCAGTTTTAGTCTCTAGTGTACCCCACCTCAGTCACAATGGGTCCATTGAGACCAAAACGGTCTGCGATCATCATGTGGATCTGCCTCTGGCGGTCCTTCTTTCGGACGCTCTCATAGGAGGGGAGCCTCGGCAGGGGGCCTTCCAGCACAGGCAGGCTGTAGCTGGAGGGCAGGCCGACGTAGAACAGCTGACCTGCCTGCTGAGACGTAAACAGACCACAGTGGGACAAGAAGCAGGTGTCTTTATGTTATTTGTGAAAAGTGGTCTGAAGTTTAGTGGGGGAAATAAGTGTTTGAGCCCTGCTAAATTTATAGATTTGCTCACTTAAAAAGAAATGAAAGAAAAGAAAAGAAATTAAATGAAATAGATTTTTATGTTAGGTTCATTTTAATGGAGAAAGACAGAATACCAACCAAAAATCCAGACAAAAAACCCCAAACACATGACATAAAAGACATAAACTGATTTGCATGAGTGAAGTAGGCATTTGAACCAGCCAGAATTCTGTGTGGCCATGTGACATACAAATTACAATCAGTCAGTCAGTTGCAGACATTCACCATCTCAGCTCTTTACGTGTATAAAGCAAACCTGTCCACATAATCACTTTCTACCATTCTAACCTCTCCACCACCACGGGCATGACCAAAAAGTTGTCAGAGGACATTAGGAGGAGCCACAACACTGTCAGCAAGAAGCAAAATTTATAAAATGACTAACAATTACCCTCATTCTCATGAGAATTGTGATGGATCATCCCAAAACTATACCGGAGGAGGCAGGCAGTTGGGACCACAGTCACCAAGAGCACCATTGGTAACGCACTACACTAGTGGATTGAAATCTTGCTGCGCCCACACGGATCTGCACAAGAAGACACATGTACAGGCCCGTCCGAAGACACCTATAGGTTAAATAATTCAGAGAAGGCTGTGGTCAAATGACACCAAAAGGTCTTTGTCATCAACTTGACCTGCCATGTTTGGAGGAAGACAAATGCTGAGTATGACCCAGAAAACACCATCCCCAGAGTTAAGCAAGGAGGTGGGAACATTATGCTTTGGGGCTGCTTCTGCTAAGGGTGCAGGATGGCTTCAGCACATTGAGAGGCCAATGGATGTAAAATCTTAGACGAGAACCCAAAGGATGAGTTTAAAGAGCTTCTGTAAAGAGGAGTGGGCAAAAACCAACTACAAAAAACGTTTTGCTGCTGTGCTTTTGCCAACAAAGGTTATTCGACCAAGTACTACGTCATGTTTTGCTTGTGGATCAAATATTTATCTCACTCAGTGACATGCAAATCAGTTTATTATTTTTATGTAATGTGTTAAATACTGGATTTCTGATGGATATTCTGTATATAATATATGTATATTATATATATATTATAATATACAATGTTATATAGAAATCAGAGACTGCACATTTCTTTGTAAGTGTGAAAACTTACAAATTCAGCAGGTATCAAATAATTATTTCCCCCATCATATACCCCAGATGGGTATTATTCCCAGATACCCACGTTAAAGGATAAATCTCATCAGAAACATTCACTTCAGAGACGAGGACTTTCCGGCCTATGTGTATTATAGAGTGTGCATGTGAATGAAGGCCCTGCCTTAACCATTAGCATACACAGAGGGGAAGAGAGGTGCTTTGTTTGGCTTAATAGCAGATGATGGGCTCTCTCACCTGAGTGCTGCTGTCATCAGTGATCTGTGTCTGCTCGAGAAAAGGAGATGGCACCAGCGTCTGCCTGCTGCTGTAGTACTGAGAGGGAGCACCCTGTAAAACAAACAGTAATAAATTCAAGAAGTTGCGGGACAGGAAAAAAAAAACCCTTAGTTATTAATTAAACACGGGACTGGAATTTCACCTTTAGAGTTTAACTAGGTGAAGCATTTTTCTGGTTCTTGTTGCTGAGAACCACTAACTTCAGCCCAATTGACCAATTTTCATGCCTTGTTTAGTCACTTTGGTGCACCGGCTGGTTCAGCAGTACCATAAATTATCTAATCAATAAGACGACCACCCTCAGATTTCCGTGCCTCCTCCTCCTATAAAACAAGACCCGTCAGTGTCTCACTGTATGAGGTGCAGAAATCCTGAAAAAAGGCCGTTAGTAAAACGAGGTAATTGCCTCACGTCTAAATGAGTCTCCTTTGTGTGGAGAACAATGTGATGTCCTACTGTGTCATCAAGGTCCCTAGGCAACAAACCACACCGTGTGGTCTTTTCAGCGTCCCTCTATTGCCCGTGTAGCCCCGGCGGGTACCTGTTAAGGAGCACACTCCAATACACATTATGGCCTTTTTATGTCATTTGAGCCGCCTTTACCACAAAGTCAATTTGTTGCCTGACTGAGATTTAGATCCAGCATGAGGACAAGAGATATGAGCTAAACAGCAGTTGCTGCGAATACTATAGAGATTCTTCTCACACAGAAGCAACAAAGGCAGCTCAGATTGCACTAACACGGGGTCACATCAACATATCATCAGTTTATCAGATTTATTATTTTCCCAGGCCTTTTTAAACGATGACATCACTCACCATCAAAGTGACGCGATCTGTCGACCTTTGCCATAACCCTCATTACGTTTCACAGACACACAGAGATGGCACCAAGAAAAGGTGATGTCAAAGGTCATTTTCCCCTCACTGGTTTGTACTTTTGAGAGGGAGGATAAAAAAAAAGAAAGAAACGTCACCACGTCGAAGAGAAAAGGAAAAAAAAAGGAGAGGAGCTTTTGTCGCCTGCCATTGAATCAGCCAGCGTGAAGAAAAAAGCACAACCGTGTAAAATCAGTGTCGAAGTCGGGGGAGGACCCCAGCAGCAGTGTGCTTTTTTTCTCCTCCGCCGCAGCCTAAAGGAGCTCCCATTGTCCCTCTTGTCTCCCCCCCACCTCCAACACCCACCGTGGGGTCGGTCCACTATTCATGGAGCAAACTGAAGCAGGGAAAGGTATGTGACTATGAAGTCGAAGACATGAAACACAATGAAAGAGCGCCTGTGTGTGTGTGTTGCTCAATCTTCACTTTCTCTCGCTTGTGGTCAAAAGAGTGAAAGCCTCTTTTTCACCACAATTAATCGCAGGAATTGTAACGACACTCATCACTCTCTAATCTGTCACGTGCAGTTCACTGTACGTGACCTGTGGGTAAATAGAAACCATCATGTGCTTCTCTTATCAGCAACACGGTACAGCTGTAAGCAGAGGTCAGCATGGCCACTTTGTACAAGTGAAACAGTCTGTTAGTTCCTTAAACTCAGGCACAACAGAGCCTCTCCATTAAAGACACAGCTGAACAGACAGCTTCCTGTCAGTTGAAGGAGGGAGGCATGAGTTGTGTCTCTGCAATCTAAAGATAACACTCAAACCTCACCCCTGGGGACTAATGGAGGGGAGAGACGGGTCAGGAAAAGGAAACAGACGACTAATAAACAGTATAATTCTTTGGGAGTATTTGCATTTCCTCTTTAGTTTATCCTGCACCAGCACCTGCAGCACTGAGGATAGTCAAGTGTTTCTCTTTAGTGAGCAAACAGTTATGTTATTTTGTAGGTATGATTTTTAACACACAAGCTAAAAACAGACCCAAGGACTTGGGTTGATTTGCTTCACCCTGCCAATGCAGAAAAAAAATAAATTTGATTTGCAGTGATTTAATTAGGCCACTATGGTGCTGAAGTAGCATCAGTGCTAATTCTGTCCAATTCTATTGGAGAGATAGTGCAGCACTCAAGAGATATTTCTGGCAGCGCGCTATTTCCACCGGAGCAAATTCACTGACTGACACTGATCATATCAAGTTTATTGTAGGCCATGTTTGTGCCGCTATGCAAATTCAATCTGACACGCCTTAATGTCTGCGTGCCGGCCTGTCTTTGAGTGTAATCTCAACAGTTTGTGCTGAGAAACTGAACATACAGATCACCTTACAAAGAAAACCCCCCACAAAACTCAGCATCAGGGCGTTTTTTTTGTCCCCCCTCACCCTCACCCCCACCCACACACACATACACTCTCTGCCATGTGGTTTGTTTTTCCTTACCATATCTGCATGTGGCCCCTGATAGGAAAACAGTCTGCAGCACTGAGGATCCTTGCGGTAGATGATGGACAGCAGCACCACGATAACCACGAAGAACACCAGAGAGGAAACTGCTTGAAGCCGGAGAGAATGAGAAGTCACTTAATCACACTGAGTCAGACACTGTGCATTTTCTTTCCACTCACTTTGCACATTTGAAGCCTGTGATGAGTTTTTTTTAAATAAAAATGTGCTTATTCACTGTTTTTAAATGTCAGTCCAGAGTTTCTCTGGTGTGTTTAAAATGACAAACTCAAGTGTCTAAGCTTGTTTTAATGGGCTTGGTAAACATAAGAGCCAAAGCTGAGACATTAAAAGCCTGTATATATATATAGCTATCTGCATGTGTGGCTAGATTAAATCCAAATGCTGTATCCAAATGTCTCCCTCTAAAGAAACGATTTTTACTCGAATTACATCCTTAAAGCTTTACTTACAGGACGCAGCGACCACTGTGAGTTGATCAGATGTCAGCTGGAAGGAGGGGATGGTTGGAGTTGCAGTTGTGGACATTTCTTCTTCGTGAACTGTTAATCTTCCCTTTACAAATCCTCCTGAACTCTTCGGCCTCAGCGCCGGGGCTCTCATCTTACAGATCAGAAAAGGAAACTGTCCTCCTGTCGCTCGTCTTCATCGTGCGCTCAGTCCCGGACAGGCTGGCAGTCCACATGCGCTCTGCAAAGTGGGGATCTCAAACTCTCTCCACTCGGTCAAACACGCCACACAGCGTTTAAGAGCCCGTGACGGCGCACTGACGCCCTCCCCGAAGCGCGCGTGACGTCGCTGTGGCTTGGAGCCGGACAGCAGCATTGGTTTTGTTTATGGTCTGACTGACACTGACTGGAAGCAGCAGCAGCGCACGGGCACACAGACTCATTACTTAGGCTAATAGGCATTTTTAAGCTGGACCCCTCTCTATGTGCGGAGGACACCAGGCCACGGACACGGAAAACAGCAGCGTCTGTGCTGCTGAATAAATATTACAGCAGGTTGCTATTGCTGCTTCCTCCGCTGTTTAACTAATGGCATCCAGACCAGTATAAGTTAGTTAACACCCCGGATTCCTGAGCTGGAGTCCCGTTACCCTGGCAACCGCGGGTGTCCCATCCTTAGAGGCTTTCTACACAAACAAAGACCCAAAATGTACCATTAGTATTCATAGATGGAAACTATGAAAACATGCGCCCCCGCCCTTTTTCTCCTTTTTTACTAGATAAACTTCATAAAGTATGTCACCCCAGATACTTTCATTATTTTATATCTTAAAGGTGGAGAGAGGCACTGACATCCCGTAGACAGGATAAAACAGATCTCTTAATATGCACTTCACATATCTGGCTGTGGCCCAAGCTTGCTGAATTGAATCAGTATATTATACTTTGCCCTCGAGACAGCGAGGAGAAATTAGTTTTGCATACTGGCCATCCTTACAGGGAGAGGGAAGTAACTAAAACTTGGAAAAGCCAAACTCCAGCAAGCTTTTTAAGTAATAAGTATTCATTCGAGTCAGCGTATTTTACACAGTAATAAATACATAAATAACAAATCCGTAAACATACAGTTTAGTGTATCATTTTATAATGAAGTAATTTTCTGAATTCGTTTTCTTAACTGATATTTTGTGGCATTTTGTTGTTGTTGTTGTTGTTTGTTTGTTTGTCTGTTGTTGTTGTTGTTGTGTGTTTTTCTTGGGGGGGGGGGGGGGGGGTGTTATACCACGTATTGAATTTTACTATTTATGTAAATGCATATGAATGGGTGTTGATAGGCAGGCCTAATCAGTACAGAAAATTAAAAAATGCCTAATTCAAGTAAAATCCTGACCCATAACGCTGAAGGTGATCTGATGCCTTTGTTATGCTGCGGGTCTCGTCGCCACCTTGGAGGGAAGGGTGACTGCAAATCAATACACAGCTTTTCTGCCTAATTACCTTTGTTCTATGATGAAACACTGCTATCCTTAAGGGAGCGGTCTCTCTTTCAGGAGAACAATGCCCTCATCCTGACTGACTTGGCTTACTTTTACTTATAAAAGTAAAGTAAAATGTTGTTTATATCACACTTTCAAGAAAATATCACCGTGCACCTCATCAGATTTGCCACACAGCAAAATCTCCAGTGTTAAATTAACACTAGAGAGTGTCTATATGGGTCCACACCTCTGAGTGTTAAATACAACACTGTTGAGTGTTAAATTAACACTTTTGACAGTGTTATATGTTTAAAAGTAACCTAGTCAGTTTTGAAGATTAACAATGGCTAACACTGAGCAGTGCTGATTTTCTAACACTGGAATATTTCTAACATTTTGAGTTATTTTCCAGTGTTAGAAAATCAGCACTGCTCAGTGTTAGCCATTGTTAATCTTCAAAACTGACTAGGTTACTTTTAAACATATAACACTGTCAAAAGTGTTAATTTAACACTCAACAGTGTTGTATTTAACACTCAGAGGTGTGGACCCATATAGACACTCTCTAGTGTTAATTTAACACTGGAGATTTTGCTGTGCAGATTTCATTAAATATAACATTTTTACAACGCACTTATGTAACAAAGTTTTTTAAAAAAGGGGGGGGGGGGGTCATATGAGCTCTGGGACCTGTTGGGGATGTAAATGTCTGACTTATGGTTTTGCAGTAACTCAACCCAAATGAACACCTACGGTGGATTCAGTTCTGAATCAAAGCACCAAATGAGGGACCATGTTTTGGGGGGAAACTGAGCTCCAATGTAAAGGCTGACCTCCTGAAACTTGAATCTCAATGCTAACTGAAGATGCTATGAAGTGTAGTGTATGTTAGATTTTCCTTTAATATGTCACCTGTCAGTGTCATGTTATGTCTGTACCTGGAAGTTGAAGGAAAATATAATGCATATTTTTATTTATTCTTTTATTTTGTTTCTGATACCATTACACTGATGTTGAAGAAATAAGAAAATAGAAAATGAATTAAAAAAGAACGTTTACTTATTTATTTTTATTTCAGGTCATTGGAAATATAAAAAACTAATGTGAGTGAACGCTATAAAATACAGTCAAATAAATAAATACTAATTATTATTATAAGCAGTTCTAATCGTCTTTATAACTTTTTCCAGCAAACCGGGATGTTGAGCGACCCCGCGTGGGCGCGCCGCTCAGAATGAGCCCTGCACGCGCTCCCAGTCAACCGGAGTCGGAAAAATGGTGGCCAGCGTTCGAGTGCAGAAGCTGCTCCGACGATATAAACTAGCGATTGCCGCCGCATTAACTATCCTCCTGATTCAAGGGCTTGTGGTATGGAGTCTGAGAAGTCTGGAAGAAGGCGAGGCAGAGGTGAGGAACCGATCCTCCGGGTGTATTTGGCGTGACAGCTATTCGCTTTGGTTTAATTGTAGAGCTAGCCGTTAGCACTTAGCCCCCTGTGAGTTATAGCTGATGTTAGCTGTTAGCAGTTGGGGAAGAGCGCTGCTCCCAAACATTTCAGCACAACGGACCATCCCTGTCCAGCCCTCCTACCTACCTACTTGCCTGCGTGTCTGTCTGTTCCTCAGTCTCTCATTGACCACACTACCTGGTGAGAAAGTATTCGTTACTAGACTGTCACAGCCATGAAACCAGAGGAGTAGTTAAGTGGTAGTTAACTTGTTTAAGGAACAGCGGTGAGCTTGGGTACCACCGCTCATGTTTATTTCTTTTGGAAACCATGGCGTTGTTAAAATGTGATGAAAAACAGACTGAGGGGAATATCTAAGACGAATAGTATGCTATGAAGTAATGTAAGTTTGAGGGAGCATGAGAACAGACTGGTGATTCATTGATCCCAAACACTTCATCAGTGTGAGCAGGACCGCCTTCATGTAGTAGTTCCAGGATGACTTGGATCTCTTTTGTTTTATGTTTCCTACTTATTTATATCAACCTGTGGATTGTGATGTGCTTGTGGCTGTTCTGTGACTTTCAATTAGCTTTGAGTCATACCAAAAAGTTCAGCAGAGAGCTGCCTCTCCTACATACCACTGAAACCGTTTCTTCGACAGTAGCCAAGTCTTGTGTGGGAATTTTTTTCCCTGGGTCTCCCTGGCACACCTGGAGTGCGCTACCTTGAGGCAGTTTCTGTTCCAGTTCTCCCTCTAAGTCAGGTAACCTGAGCTGTTAACATAGATAGGTGAACCATGCGTGTACAGGACTCATTTTTTGAGACACACCAGTGATGATGGAGCCACAGGAATGCACACTGAAAACTGAGGTGGGAGCCCTGCCAGCTCACTATTGTGATGTATCAAGCAATGTGGTGGTGTAATTTTTTCCAATGTGGATAGATTGAAGTTCTGTGCCTGGCAAGGTTTAAGGCAGGCAACAGATGTAACAGTGGCCGAGTGGGAGGGGAGGGAAAGATGTTTGGCTGTTCCTTCAGAGAAAGGGAAAAAGATGGGTCATTACTCTGCGGACAGTAGCCTCTGTTTGCCAAGGAAATGATTTGCTGCTGACCACTTCAGTTTAAACCATGAGCTAATCGGTCAGATGGTGATGTTAGACTAAATAAATAAATCATTTCCTTTAAATGCAGCAAGTGAGTCAACTTTTCTTGCTGAAGTGATTTTGAGAGAGGCTCCGGCTTTCATCACCTGTTTCTGTTTGCTGTTTCACCAGTTGTATTCATGCTTAAACATGCCTCAGCAAAGATAAGAGAAATGTGTGCAGGGCTGTGGTTTCTGTGTTTAAATGCAGCTCTTCTGTGTTTCTAAATGAGCAGAAGTGCACACTGCTTTATAGAAGCTCAACTGCACCTCGGGTGTTGCTGTTGAGTGTCTCAGGTGAAAGCATAATGGTCTTAAAGTTAAAAGGTGTGCAGGTGGATGGGAAAAGAGCTGCACTGGTTGTTTGCTTCACTGTTAATCAGATTTATTTATTGACTGTTTTTAATCTTTGGGCCCTGAAGTTGTGGCACTACCACTCAGCAAAAATGTCAGCTCTATATGCAGCTATGTTGGCAGACATCTATGCAAATGTCAGCATTTGGTCTCTGCATGTTTGCACTCTCGCAGATGCAGAATCAAATTTCTGACTTGAGCGTGCACATTAATCATCACTTCACCTCTGAACGGTCTCCCCGTGCTCAGCGATCTCTGCCTTATCTTGCATCTGCTCTAATCAGCGTCTGGCAGTGCATGTGTGAACACGGTCACATGCGTTATATTAAATCCCTTGGGCAGAAGAGCGAAAGGATTGCGAGGACAGAAGAAGACATGACGCTTGTCATCCTCGTATCACCCTCTGCACGCCCGGGTTCTCCTGCAGAGCTGAGTGCTCGCTGCTGCTGCAGCTTCACGCTTCAGCAGATGGCAACGCTGATATGGTTTCACTCGACTTTAATTGGAAAGTGAAGAGGCTGACTGGCTTGCCTTTGAATCAATACATTTTTTTTTACATGATGGTGTTAATTAAAAGCTGTGAACACAAGTGATAAGGAAAATTGAAATGTTAGCCCGTGCTGCGTGCTTGGCTTTCTGCACAAAAAACATGTCAGCTGGCAGCTGAAAACTAAGCTTTCTTATGAATGTTTGCTGGCAATCATGCTTGTTGTTATCATGCCATTAATGTTTTTATTATTATTCTTTTTTTATTTAATTGAATTTTACAGGAATTTGATTTTCAGAACAAAAAGTTTTTGTTGGCATTTTTACATATTTATGCCGTATTAATGCCACATTTTGCAGCTGTGGCGTTTTGCATCAAATACAATTTGGTTTATGAAAAGGTCAGAAATGGCAACAAAAAAGGATAAATCTTTGTTAAGTAAGGCAACATGGGTAGTCACTCTCTAAGGCCTATTCTGAGTTAGTGTCGTGCAGCTGGTCAGACCACAGATTTCCTCCCAGCACTTCCACAGAAGCTGAGGTTGTGTTTAGTTTGGCCTTTGAGTGTTGTGAAATTGACATAAAGATGTAACTAAAGCACCCGCTCTTACACCGATTAAAGGAAGCAAAGCTTTCTTGATGAGTTGACATGTATGGTGTCATAATTTCTCAGAAAGATGGCAAGGTTCCTTAAATGTATATAAGCATCTTCCAGTAGGTTTGCACTGCACTGACTGCTGTGTAAGTTTACTTCACAATCCCTCTTACTGTATTGGATTTGAGACTGCAGTTGGCAGCCAGTAGCTGACTTTGCTTTATTGGTTGGCAGCTGGTGTGTTGGCCATGTATTATCTGGCTCCTCGTCCCACCGCACAGGCCCGGTCCATCTTCTGTTCCCACAATCTCTGGGCTGTCGGGGTGCCAGCGGTGTGAGGCGAATGAGCGGGCCCACGTTTTACCATAACTTCTGACAGAGGCAGAACACTCTCACCCACTCGCTCTTCTTTCTCTTCTCCAAATGAATATTTTGAAGGGACTTTTTATATGAACCAGTAATTTAGTGTGCCAAAACTATGATGTTATTTGGCTAGAAGATTTAAAATGGCTTAAACTGTGTGCGTGTGAGTGTCTTTCCCTCCAAAAAAGTCCTCTGCCTTTATTTTTTGAGGTGTGATTTCTACTCTAGTGAGACTGATTCACTCAAAGCTTTTGCTTTGAAACCGAGCCTTAGATGTAAAACTTAAACTGGGTCCTCTTTCATTTTGATACAACATCAGTTTAGATGATAACACACTATTCTCTATGATGCATTCTTTTGTTTTGTTTTTTGCACTTGAGGAAAGAGACCTTTCTAGCTTTCATTAGTGTTTACATAATTTTCCTGCTGGGGAAAACGGGCAGCTCTGCACCTGCCCCAAAGCTGATCTTTCCCTTTTATGTTGACATTTTCACAAAAGTATAACTATATGACAAACACTGGGTGGACTTAACATTTAGAGATTTTACGGCCAGAGACTGCAGCAGTGGGACACTTCACTGATTTTATTATGTCAAAGCATTTATAAGAAGGTCTTATCTTGAGATTTTAAGGAAGCTCTCAAGCCCTGGTTTGATTTTTAAGAGGTTACAGTCAAACACTATCAAAGTTAGTGCTTTACTGATTTTTTTTTTATTATAATAAACTAAAATGATAGAATATTGTTGTTAATTTGTCACAAAATCCCCCTGAGCTCTTTGAGATAATTTTAGCACTAAAGTGCAAGTAAATTTGCCACATTGTCACTTCTTAATGTGTGTATGAAGAGGCTGTAAACATGTGACCTACTTGCATGTGTGTGCATTTTTCCTGCCTGTGATTTCGGCCAGAGGGAGGAAACTCAGGTCGGTACAGTGAATCACTGGAATCATGTGTGACTGTCCACTTTTTGCAGATTAGCTCCATAAAAAGGCAGAGGCTCAGCTAAAAATAACCCAGATCGGCAGAATGAAAAAAACAAAAGCAAGTAAACACATCCTTCCCTCTGGGGATCTGTCTACTGCTGCCCTAGTCGAGGTCTTTGTTTACCTTATGTGTCATTTCTGTGGATTCATTATGATTCATTATGACTCCAAAGAAATAACGCCTCCTCTCAGTAGTGGTTGTCCAAGATAACCTTATGGAATGACTGGCAACAGAGCAGGATTTAAAATATGTCTCTGCTCTCTCTCTTTCCTCAGAGAAAACTAAGACAGTCTAAGCTGCCTGACCACGACAACCAGGACCCCAAGAAAGACAACGCACAGAATTCATTGTCGGGGAGAAACAAGGGAAGCAATGGTGCCAGTGCACTGAGGAGAGGGAGCAGCCGCCGTGGAGGGAAGCCCAACATCAGGCTGAAGACCCCCCAGGAACGGGGAATGACAGGGGTTGGAGTAGATGGTGTAGTCCCCCACGATCTCTCCAGCAGCCGTAACCTTAGCGAGATCCGCCCAGACGGGGCAGGCAAGTTACCTGCTGCTGCCATACCAGGAGAGCCAGGCAGCGTGGACGGGGCGCACCAAGCCCCCAACAGTGACTTTGTGCCTAAATGTGATATCATAGGAAAGGATGCGCTGTCTGCTCTGCACCGCGCCGCGTCACAGCAGTGCAGACAGGAGATCGCCAACATCGTGTGCCAGCATCAGGCCGGGCAGCTCATGCCAGAGTCACTCCCTCAGTTCTGCCCTCAGCTTGGTGAGAACCCGCTAAAGTTTGCATGAGTATTTATAATCACGTGTAGTCTACAAACTTCAACGTGAAAGGAGATGAATGTAAAAAATGAACAAAATGACACTTTTTGACATTTACTGTAATTTTTACTCACCAGTGCATTTTCAGTCTAGACATTCTTTGTTGCCAAATTTCCTTGACAGTTATAGGATAATTTTGTTTTATAGATTTTGTTATTTTTCAGTCTAACAATGTTGTAGCTGTTACAGTTTTCTTTGGTACATAATTAAAAATGTACTAAATTCAAATACTAAAAACAAAAAGATTTGACCCACTATGATAAACAGCAACAAATAGCTGTTTCATGTCCTTAACTCAGAAGAATCTTTCCATCTTTTGCCCATTGCTATGCTTAGTTTTAGGGTTATACATTATAGATCGTCAAATGTCTCTGATTGTATAGCCACATTTAGGGAACTTGTTTGCAACTGCAGTATAATGCAGGGGTTGCACAGGGCCAAAAGACTCAACCCACGCCTCTGGCTCAGTTGTGCCATTACTGTAAATGCAGCTTGCAGTGTTGCTGAGTTGGACGCTTTGTCAAAAAGGAAAGTAATAGAAAACCCTTTTAGATTTTGAATACTTCAGATATGTAACATGGTAAAATTAAATCTCTTTCAATCCATTAATAGTGCCTGTTAAACAGCTAGCTTAGAGGTGCCCCCAAGCCTACTGAGTCATATTTGTCTGTCCTATTGGGACAGGTGTGTCACACCCAGTTCAGGCTGTTGGTGAGCTGGAAGACAGCCTGTCCGAAGTGGAGAACCCCGTCAGAGTGGCTTTCGTTCTGATGGTCCACGGCCGTGCTGTACGGCAGCTCAAACGTCTCATCAAAGCCATTTATCACCGTGACCACTATTACTACATCCATGTGGATAAGGTAATTACAGAGCTTCAACTGCCATGCAGTCTCTTTAGACAGTATTATTTTTGGTGCTTAAATATTATATTAAACAGTATGTGTTTGGTGCACTCACAGATGCTTTTCCCAGTTAGATCTTATTTGCATTATGAAGGTTAAATTTATCCCACGGGTCTCACAGTGTAGTAAAGGGGATTAGCCTGGATAGAGCAAAGTGTGGTTATTCTTAGGGGCTGGATTTAGTGGAGGAAAGGTCTGCTGTCATGTGCAGCCGGAAGGCAAAAGACAAATGCACGGCTGGTACTGAGGCAGGGACCTCAGGTGCGTTCAGCAGAGACAGCAGAGAAACAGGTGCCTGTTCTCAGTGCACCTGTGTTGCCGGAAAGGTTGTGGAGACGTAGGGAGTTGCTCTGTTCTGCTGCCAAGGGACGGCAGAGCAGCTCACCGGAGGCAATGATGGATAAGACGTCAGTAGGACAATCACACCACAGACAGTCTTAGATACTTTGCTTGCCTAACCTCATCCATCTCAGAGGCAAAAGCCTGTTTGAGAGATGAGGCTGTAAAACAGGTCAGGTTTGTCCTAGAAAATGTCTGCCAACTGCTCTGCTCTCTCTTATCCTGTCCTCTTCTTCTCCTGTTTAAAGGCGAGTACTGAGTTCAGACTACTCTTTGACCATTCGTTCTCCTATTTTCTAATTTCTGCAAAAAAACTGTATACCCTTTTCATACAATCTTTATGTCCTCTTTTAAATATACAAGACAGAATCGATACCCTTTGTTCATGCTTTGCTAAACACAATTGGACTTTGTGTCCCCAAACAGTCACTTTCGAAGTGTCTGTGTCTCCCTAAACTGCCCATTTATTGCTTCACAACGTTTATTAGCTCTCCTTATTTGTGAACAGGCCCCTTGTTAATTAGGTTATAATTAATCAGTTTAAGTTCCAAGTAGAAATAATAAAAAGAATTGTTGAACCTTCAGTTGTTGGTTTCTTGCATATTTTAGACACTTGCAGTGGTTACATGTTCACTCACTCAATTTTTAATACCGCTGCATAAAGCTTGGCAGCTCAGCAGCCTCTATTTCTTCCTTTAATCCCCGCACTGTGGTTTGTTCCAGATTATCTTTTAAGCTCAGTTCATTTATTTTTGTCTCACCTGCAGTCACCTAAAGGAGGAACAGCCAGCAACAGAAACTAATTTTGATTCTTCCTCTATCGTCATTATGACCCACAGCACAGAGCACCATGTGGCTGTTGTTCTTCTCAGATCAAATTCTCTTTCAACAGGAGCCAGTTTTGTGTGATGGTCTTGGCACAGTGGCAGCTGCAGCTCTGTGAGAACAAAGCTAAAAGTAGATTATGCTTTTGTTTCAGAAGCAGCCTCTCCTCATTTAACTCTTTAACTGACTTTTGGTTTTAAAACTCTGACAGCGGTCTGGCTACATGCATCGGGAGGTCCTGCAGATAGCCCAGCAGTACCCAAATGTGAGAGCCACGCCATGGCGCATGGTCACCATCTGGGGAGGAGCCAGCCTTCTCAAAGCCTACCTACGCAGCATGCAGGATCTGCTCTCCATGCTGGACTGGAAGTGGGATTTTTTCATCAATCTTAGTGCCACAGACTTTCCAACTAGGTTGGTCACACACACATATATACATAGAAATAAACTCAACAGCTAATCTTTGTTGCACTTTACCTAAGGTGTACATTCACTCCCACATTTGAGCCTAAATCCATGCAGTGCAAGATTAAAAAAAGATGCTTTGAGTTTAGATGGGTTACTGAAGAGGGGACATAGATATGTGAGGCAGGAGTTGCTCAGTGAATCTCAGGCCAAGTGAAAAAAAGAGGATTAGACAGATTGTCAATGAACGTCTGCCACAGAGGGTCATGGGAGATCAGGATGGTCATAAACTGTATAAATTCAAGCTTTTACCTGAAGCCCTAGTAATGCCCAAAGCTGTCTTTGACTCTCTCTCGCCCTCTTGCTATCAGTTCAGTGTCCTGCCATCAAAAGCAGTGCTGAGACGTGTGGGTGTGTAGTGAAACATTGCAGCATGGTGTTGCTTCTGCTCCTGTCAAAATCATTGAACCGCCATGTTAAAACAAAAGAAACTTAACAGCTGGTTACACCACTTATCTTTCATAATCCCAAACAGAAAAGGGTGTCTTGAGCCATTTTCACTCTGTCACAGTGAAGTTTATTTTAGAGCTAAAAATAAAAAAAAAGCATTTTAGTGTGCACTACCTCTTTAACCTACTTTGTGTTTGTTGTATTCCCTCAAAGTTTGTATCTTGAGCCATTTTTCATTATTTTTGAATGCCTCTTTCCCTTTTGCAAAACTGCACCTACAATTACGGCGCTTTTTACAGCAACATTACAAAGAAACTTAACAGTTGGCAGATAAGAGAATCTAGTGGCAGCTTCAAATGAATTATTTTGGGCATGAATCAGTTTTGGCTGGCTTGTTTCTGGGGCAGCTTTGAACCCCTAACAAAGCAGCTGTTAGTCCACCTGAACCATCTCAAGGGGAAAAGGCTTGCTTGGACACAGCACAGAAAGACAATGTTTTCTGTGCTGTGTCCAGAGTAGTTTATTTCAGCTAGCACAATACTCATAACACAGTCCAAAGAACCCTGTAGATGGCCCTTTTTTTGGTCTCCTGCTTCAACATAACCTTTCCTCCTGTTGGGGGAAAACTCTGTAAAAGACCCAGGAGAAATAAAGACACAATGAGACAAGATCACTTTTTATGCTTTAACGTGCACACGGGTAAGCTGTTCAGAACAACTCACAACGTGTACAGAGGCTGGGCACTTTTTATAGGAAAGACAGTGAGAACAGGATAAGAAAATACAAAACAGATAAAATAAACAACTCCATATGTGGCGCTAGTCTCGTCAGCAGAGAGCTGGGAGAAAGCTGTGAGAGATAAAACAATCTAAAACAATATGTCCCAAAACAGTATGTCTTTGCTGAGAAAGTCTAAAAAGATAATTCTAAACTAATCTAACCATAGACAAAAGGGCATGCTTGCACATTTAAAAGAAGGTAAAGAAACATAGAATCATTTTTCCTGTAACATTCCCTCCTGTTTTAACTTATTTTAAATGTATACAACAATTGTCTGTGAAGGTTATTTATTAAGTATCTTAAGCAATTTTTTAATTTTCAAAATGTCAGCATAGCAGAAATGGAAATCATTTGGTCTAAAGAATAAAACAAAATAAAATAATAAAAAGAACAAAGAAAATCATAGTAAATGAAAATCATAGTAAATGAAATAACAAGTGGAATAAACAAGAAAAAATAATAAAACTAAACTACAAAAAATAAAGGATAAAAACCTTATGTTTAAAAGGATGAAAACCTTATATTTAAAATGAAAACTTCAAAAAATAAAAGGATGAAAACCTTATATTGTACCTGCATAAACTACTAATGTGTTAATCAGTGCATGATCACTTGACAAGTCATTTTTAATCACCACGTCATTCATTAGCAGTTATTACAAGTTCTCCTCTAACAGAATTGCAACGGGATGCTGTTCTTCTTGAGGCACGGCAACATAAGCAGTCATTGTAGTTGTTATCATCTTTGAAATCATTACTCTTAGACATGGCGGTGTAGCTGCTCCAGATGTGTGGTCAGTGACATATTTCTGCAGAATGGTCAAATTCTGCAAAGCTTCATAAATGTCTCCGCTTACAAACTCCTCCTTGTGATGCTGTTAGCAGGTCTAGAGTCAGTCTGTTCTGCAGCACCATCGTTCTGATGGCCTTCTGTTCTCCTGCTAAAGCCGGTCCCAGGGTCTTTGTCAAAGTTGATGCGTCGTAGCAGAGCATATCGGTTGATCTCCACATGATCCCGCACCTCGGCAGCTCCAATGCCGGGGATCAAGCTCTGTAAGAATTTCACTCCTCCTCAGATGCGAAACTCTGGTTCCTTTACTGCTTGGTGCCGTTCGTGCACATCCTGTCTGGTACTGAGTCTTTGTTTGTAGTGGCATCCGGTAGATAGGTGAGTAGGCAGCTCCCCCACTGCCCGTGATCCATTGTTCATCACACATACTGGCAGTTGCGCTGCGTTCAGTTTGTTTAGTAGAATTACATCAGGCAGTGGGTCTGAGACTTGGGGCCAGGTCAGTAGGTAGGTCTGTCCGGAACAGTTCACATTTGTGGGTGATGATGACCTCCAGGTTGCTTTTGCTGGGATGCTGTAGTTGGCCTTGGACCAAAGAGTACCGTAGCCTGGATGTGTTGCCAGGCCCAACAGACACCAACTGCGATCTTCAGGTATGCTGTACGGCCACAGGCCAGACGTCTGTGAGGATAGGGGCATATGGGTACATGCATAGCAGTCAGTTTTATTATTCCAGTGAGCTGTAGTGTTCATAAACTGCCACCAAAAGTTAGTGGCGTAGCCATGGGGAAACTTGGTGTACTTTCCTTTGTCATACAGTGCCTGCCTTTTCTTCATATTGCGTGACTTGTTGTCCCTCACGGAAGCAAAGATGAGGAGCCCGGCCATGGTCAGGGCCACTGCAGTTATTAAGAGCCACCACCTCATGACGACGGGACACACCCTCCTGTCGCGAGTAGACCCCCCGGCCAGGAAAGCTGACCCCTCCACCGGGCGAGATCACAACAAGTGGGCAAGCCTGCTGTCAGCTGTGTTTAGATGGCTTCACTGACTCGCCTGCAGTGACTCTGATGGATCCAGGATGGTCGTTCCGCAATTTTGCAAGCGGTCGGTGTAGTGAGGAGGACTTGGTATGGCCCCTCCCACCTGGGTGTGCTCCAGTTTTTCCTTTGGAGCACCTTGATCAGAACCCAGTCACCGGGCTTTAGTCTGCAAGACACTGGAGAAACATCATCAGGTTGTTGATTATGTACAATGATCTCTTTGTTTTCCAATAGCTTAGACATCCATTCTGCTAATGTGTTTTCTCTGATTGCTTTGTCTATTGGTTGACTGGTGATCGGCAGTGGGAACGGCCTGCCATGAATGATTTCAAATGGAGTTAGTTTATGGGAGCCTTGCGTTAAGCGCATCCACATTTTCACTAAACCCAAACATTCAGGCCACGGCCTTCCTGTTTCTGCCATGCATTTCCTGAGCCTTTGTTTTATAGTGCCGTTAGTTCTCTCTACAAGGCCTGCGCTCTGAGGGTGATAAGCACAGTGGTGTTTTATGCTGAAACCGAGTGCTTCAGAGACCTTAGTGATGACATCATTTACAAAATGAGTGCCGTTGTCTGATCGTATCAAAGCTGGGATGCCATATGTGGGTATGAAGTGATTGCACAGGCACTTTGCTACTGAAATTGCATCTGCCTTTTTCACTGGATAGATTTCCGGCCATTTTGAGAACACGTCTATAACCACTAGGGTGTATTTTGACCCTTGACATTCGCTTAGTTCAATAAAATCCATATGAATTGTGTGAAAAGGATAAGGTGGAGTGGGAAAACGGCCTCTTTTTGGTCGCAGATTTCCCTGAGCATTATATTTTTGACACGTCATGCACGTTCTGACAAATTGTTTTGCTGAAGTTTCAAAATTTACAGTGTAGAAATGAGAGTTGACAATACAGGTCATTCCCCCCGATGACAAATGCGTATAGCCATGAGTCACTAATGCCGCCATCTTGTGGAGCGATTTTGGCAGCACTGGCTTGCCATAACACATCATTAAGTCGTTTGTCAGAACTGCACCGTGTTTTAGCCATTTTGCCTGCTCTGCTGTGCTTGCTGCTTTTTGTTCATTTTTCAACACATCCAGTGGAATCTGATGTGTGTTTACTGCCATCAATGTGATGTTTGTCTTTTGTGCCGCCTGTTTTGCTGCTCTGTCAGCAAAATTATTGCCTGTAGCAATGAAAGAGGCGTTGTAAGAGGTTGGCATGCTGAACTGGTTTTCCGGTTGGTGTAATCATTCCTCTGGTTTTCCAGATTTTTTGCAAAATGATGCACAGCAGAGAAAACATACTGGCTGTCTATATAAATGGTTATTTGTTTATCTTTGTGTATTTCACATGCGCAAATCACAGCTGACAGCTCAGCGCTCTGTGCAGAATATGAAGAAGAAAGTGGTTTTGCTTCTATTATTTTACTATCTGTGGTTACTGCGTAACCTACACAATTTCGGCCTGTGCTGTAAGGTCAAGTGCTGTTCTCCTAGCTTCCACACTTGCTGATCATAAGGTGGATCTGGGCCTGGAGTTTGTTTAAATCTCAGAATGTTGTGATACTCGGTCGGTTTCTGGAAAGTGGATGTGGCGGGTGTCATTTAGCATGCACTCAGGTGTAATACCAGAAAAGAATGGCATGACTGCTATCTTAAGTTTTGTCAGAGCGTCTCTACCTAGCAAATTTACTAGACACGACGGGTCATATATGCATTTAATAAAGCACCTGCGGCCACTTGCTGTATGTACTAGTTCTAAAGGGGCAGTTAATTGTTGTACAGTTGTGTGGCCTGAAGCTGACTTTACAACTAATTTGTCCTTTGAAAACTGTAAGTTTAAGTGGCTGCCTCAAAACTGTTTTGCATTATTTCTCTGTGGCCTACTCCTACAATCTCGTGTGAAGTGACCTTCCTCTCCACGGTTCTAGCAGGCGTTGTCTCTATGTTATCTGCTGTTTCTGCGTGGCTGTCTGCAGCCTTGGTGTTTGTGACTTTGCTCGCCTCTCTGTTCCTGATAGCCACCTGCGGATTAGTGTTTTAGTCTGTTGTCAACACGTCAGCCTTATTTCTAAGTTACAGAATGCTTCTTCTCCTTTTTTTTTTTTTTTTGGTTTGGGAGAATAGATGCAACTCTACATTTTCACTTAAGGCATTTTTAGATAATTTCTAGTTCTTCAAACAATTCATGGATCTCACACATTTCAAACTTTCAAGTTAGGGTTGTTTCCCATTTATACAAATATATATATTTAACTTTGCATTGCTCACAGCTCACAGCTCTAAACCTAGGCATTTTTCAATCATATGCCTAATCACTATGTGTCACTGTGATTCTCAAGTATTGTCACAAGTTCGTTTAAATTCGTTTCCAAAACCAACAAAATAATCAAACGAAAACAAAAAACAAACGTGTCAGGACACAAAAGAAAAAAGAAAAATGCTGCCACCCGAACAAGGCAGAAGTCTGCATATGTTGGCTTGTAATAGCATGCAGCTTGTAACATGGTAGACTAATGTGCCTGTGTTAATTCAGCTCCATATTATTGTGTGAAGTTGCACTGGGTTGGGAGTGGTTTTGTGTGTGTCACATTTTTGGTGAGCCAATGGCTGGAATGGGGTTGGACTAATTAGAGGCAGGTGTACTTGATTGCACTGATACACTGGTCTTCTTATAGCCCACACTACAAACACTGCTGTGTTGTTTTGTCTCTCTGTGCAGGTATGTAATGTGATGAAATCAGATATGTTTGGGATGGATGGGTTTTGCCCTATGAATTTTATATTAAGTGTGTCGTTTTGTCTCTCTGTGCAGGCCAGGGCCTATTATATGCCACAGCCTAAAGGCAGCAGAGTTGCAGAGGCTTGAGTGACCACTGACTATATGCTTGCAGGGTGGTGGGTCTCCAAGGACAACTTCTAACCCTGTTAAAGGCAACATGTGGAGTGCAACTTGGCTGTGTGGCATAGCTGGCTCTGGCCTTGGGACTGTGTGTTTTTATACAATTCTTAAGTGGGACACTGGACTGTTTTATCTTTTATCTCTTGATATATTTTTTGTCAATAAATTATCTTTTAGAATTTTATTGACTGACATCTTTTTGCCCATGACTGAAACGGTTGGTCAGACCTAGAGTCTTTCTTTGGGTGTGTTACAGCAGCTTCTGCTCTAAAAGAAATAAAAAGAAAAGAAAATGTGTAACATGCTCATCAGCTTAGCAGTGTCTACATATTTAATTCAGCTTCTCAATCCTGTAGTTGTAGCTGTTGTCTACAGGGTTTTGCTTATTGGTTGTTATTATAGGTGTGCTCTATATCTCAGCAATGTGTCATTCTAGGATGATAGGTTTCAAGCTGGTCAAGTGCCTCTATGCACTTCATTAGTTTAGTTATTCTCTGTATTGTCTTCATCTCACATGTCATTACACTGAGTTTCAGCAAACCTTAAGCTTGATGCAGACTACTGCTTAACAATTATCCACCTCACATCATAACCGATTAAGGTGCCTCTTCATATTAATATTATGTCATTGTTAATATTATCCTCTTTGTCTTATATAACAGCAATAGCATATTATAATATTTTATCAGTGTGTACCACTATACTACTACTGAGCCAATTTGATAGTTAGGATCATCTTATTCAGCAAACAGATAATTTTGAATTCATCCAATCTGCGGTCACATTTGTTCTCTCTGTTGCATGGCGGACCAGGCAGTTCTATTATAATATATTATTTATATTTTATTTTGTATCCATCAAGGGCTTCAGATGACCTGCAGAATCATCCTTTTCCCAGGGTGGAGACAGTTACCTTTTCACACACTGTCCTTGGCTGAACAATGACACAGCCTTAATATACCTTATTTATGTTATTAAAATATTTTCGTGTGAATTATTTGCTTTATATTCATTTTAGACATGCTGGGCATGGTCATCATGCCAACTGTGTTTCATTGTTAATATCACTTTACAGGTTGTTATCCTTGCTATTATTAATTTCAAATACTCTAAAGATAATTTCTACTGTAACTTTCCCTTTGTTCATCTTTATTTCGTACTTTTTATATTTATATCTACTCAGTGGGGTCTGTTTTCAACCCTTTTAAACTACTACAAAACTACTGTGATCTCTAGTTTTCACTTAATAAGGGATTATTAAGTTCTTCCCGATATGGGTGTTGCTGCAGATGCGGCTGCAGGAGTGAGTGATGGTTTACTAAAAGGATTGTGGGAACTGCACAGTGTCTCGTCTTCTGGTTTTACTAAACTGGCAGTTGAGTTCTGTTCTTCTGACTGTTTATATTTTGTTTTCTTAAATCTCTCAGTTTACAGACACTGTTTTTGTCCGGCGTCTGGACTTTTCTTTTCTCACCACTGCTCGTCAGCAGGAGTGAGTTTTAATTTCACTTGCTTGATTACCCATCTTATTTATGTATTTACTTATTTTTGTTTAAGTAATATATACACAATACAGCTGCTATCACCTTCGCTGGTATTAGAGACGAGAGTGGTTGCTCACACGCCCTTCTACTTTCGGACTATTTCCAAAAGCGGTGTGAACTTTACGAGACGGAACTCGACCGTTCTCTCAACTCACCAGCACGTCAGTGAATAGCAGTAAAAGAAAAACACAGTAGGAGCAGCTCAGTCTCTTATTGGACCGTGAAAATTCAGCTTGCTCCATTAATTAAAACAATACACACACACATTCACATTCACAGCTTCGACGCGCGCGCGACCAGAACCCTTATGATAAGGGGAGCTCCCAGAGCTACTTACTCCCTAGACCCAGTCTAGACCCAGCTGGGGGAGCTACCCAGAGCTCCAAAGCTACCAGTCGACGAGCTACGCTACCAGTCGACGAGCTCCCAGTCGACGAGCTACTTCCGCTATTTTAAATTCCCTGAATTCAAAATGCGCTTTTACGCAAGATTGTGTCAGTGTGTCTGTATCTACCTGGTCAGTGTCGCCGGGTCTGGTCCACCTCGATCGGGTCCCACCACCGTGGGTCACTTTCTAAGACGTTGGCCAAGACCCGAATTTAAACGCTCCTGGACTTTTATCACACACCTGGTGTGTGAGCTGTCGACAGACGAACAACGTGGACTGGTCACGGAGATGGGACACGATGGAGGCGCTCCGGCTGTCGAAGGACCAAGAAATGTTGGGGGAAAACTCTGTAAAAGACCCAGGAGAAATAAAGACACAATGAGACAAGATCACTTTTTATGCTTTAACGTGCACACGGGTAAGCTGTTCAGAACAACTCACAACGTGTACAGAGGCTGGGCACTTTTTATAGGAAAGACAGTGAGAACAGGATAAGAAAATACAAAACAGATAAAATAAACAACTCCATATGTGGCGCTAGTCTCGTCAGCAGAGAGCTGGGAGAAAGCTGTGAGAGATAAAACAATCTAAAACAATATGTCCCAAAACAGTATGTCTTTGCTGAGAAAGTCTAAAAAGATAATTCTAAACTAATCTAACCATAGACAAAAGGGCATGCTTGCACATTTAAAAGAAGGTAAAGAAACAATCATTTTTCCTGTAACACCTTTCAATTCTCACCATAATGCCCTCCTGCAGGACCAATGATGAACTGGTGGCTTTCCTGTCGCTGCACAGAGATAAGAACTTTCTCAAGTCCCATGGGAGAGAGAATGCCCGGTGAGTTTGCTACATAAAGGCAGCACAGTCTGCAAATACTGACATCGGGATGGCATTTTGACTTATAATAAATTACATTTGACACACCTTTTAATACTACAGAAAAACTGTAACTGAACAATGTTAATGAATGAAATCACAAAAAGTTGCTCTATAAATTCTCAGCAAATAGAAGTGTATTTAAATATTGCTGCAGATACAGATGAGCTGGGGAGCAGAGAGCTCTGTCAGATCCATTATTTAATGCAGTGTTACAGTTCTTTATCATTTACTGCGATGAATGGTGCAAATACCTTCACCCGTGTCTCTTCCACCCATCATTTTCAGCTGTGTCCTGTGTTCCAGGTTTATTAAGAAGCAGGGCCTTGACCGTCTCTTCCACGAGTGTGACAACCACATGTGGCGTCTAGGCGAGCGCAACATCCCCGAAGGCCTGGAGGTCTCAGGCGGCTCCGATTGGTTTGCACTCACCCGCCGTTTTGTGGAGTACGTCATCAACTCCCAGGACGAGCTTGTGTCGGGGCTGAAGCAGTTCTATTCCTACGCTCTGCTTCCTGCTGAGGTAAGCGAGCTGTAGGCAGTCTGTTTATCTCCCGTTGTTGAGACAGTTTCATATAGAAGCCTGTCTCAGGCTCATTGTCCCCTGCCAAGTCAGAAGAGCCTAGCAGCAGAGATAATGTAATACTTTAAGCTTTCTGGCACAGCGTGCAGCAGAAGTGCAAGATGAGGAGGCTTCGCTATATTTTATCTGTGTAGTTTGGTCTCAGAAGAGTTGTCTGTTCACCGCTATAGAGCTGTGACCTTTTTGTAATTTAGAGTGTGGTTAGAAACAGTTCATAGGTATATTTGATGGTTTACACAAGCTTAATTTGGACACAACACTTGGCCACACTGTTTTCTCACACAGTGAAGAAATAACGTACCTACTCCTACCCTTTCTTCCCAGTCTTTCTTCCACACAGTGCTCGGGAACAGTCTCATGTGTGACACCCTGGTGGACAATAACCTGCGCGTCACCAACTGGAACCGTAAGCTGGGCTGTAAATGTCAGTACAAGCACATTGTTGACTGGTGTGGCTGCTCTCCCAATGATTTTAAACCACAAGACCTCGTTCGAATCCAGGTGAGTTCAACAGAGGATGCCACTTTAAAACAAAAAACAGGGCTGGGTGATATAGACAGAAGCCATATACACTCAGTGGCCACTTTGTTAGGTACACTTTGCTAGCACTAGGTTATATTTAAAAACATTTTAAATATTTCTTTCCTCAATCAATTAGTTTGTATTATTATCTGGCTCCTGGAGTTCTTTGGGGTTAGTTCTGACTGCAAGCAAGGAAAGGCACACAAAGTAGACTAATGAGCCCTGTTTCTATAAGATGGGAAATCACTGTTTTTGTCAACAGAGTCCGGTGGTTTTGAATAAGCACAAGGGCAGAACTGCAGATACTTTCCAGAAGAAGGGTTTTATTTAATGCTAAATCAAACTGACTTTAACTAAATTCTAATTCTTTGTCAAATATGTTTTTGCTATTTTCTCTTCCTCATCCACAGCAACTGACCCGTCCAACATTCTTTGCCCGCAAGTTTGAGTCCTCGGTGAACCAGGAGGCCATAGACATCCTGGACACTCACCTGTATGGCCAGTATGCTCCAGGAACTGTTGCTATCAAGGCATATTGGGAGAGCCTGTTTGAGCAGCTGGATGGCGTGGGCTCTCTCAGTGACGTGGCTCTCACGGCGTACTTGTCATTCTTTCGCCTGGGCCTGAAGAGTTTGGTGACTGCTCAGAGCAACGTGAAGGCCTGCAGGTGGAGAGTCTGTTCTGCTTTGCTTTGTTATTGTCACTAACACAGCACATAAGCTATTTTCTTTGTCATGTTTAATTTATCTATTTTTTTTCTCCCAGGTTTGAACCAGTAGGCGTCCCTCTATCTGTGCATGTATACTTTTATGATGACCGTTTCCAAGGGTACCTGGTTCGCCAAGAAGTCCAGGCAGTGGAGTCAAAGGCCAGGGAGACTTTGGAGATGTGGGCAGTGCCTCAGGCTACACTCGTCCTTGAGAAGAACCTTAAAGAATTTGAAAGGCTCAAGAATCTGGAAGTAAGCACTCTTTAGGGTTTTTTTGTACAAACTTTCAAGATCAAGACAACTGCAACATGAGGAAGATTTTCTAGCTGATATCTAAAAATTAGGGTGGCTGTATCAGGCGTGATCTGACAAAAGCTAAACTGAAGTTTAATTAGTTTAACAAAAAGTATGTTAATACTGGAAGAAATGAATATTCACTCACCTTCTTCAGACAGAAAGGAGTGGGTCTCTTTTGTAGTGTTGTCAGTGTTGTTGTATTATGTGTTACATCCCTCTGCAGCCCCTAATCATCTCAATGTTTTCAGCTGGTGCTAATTGGCCACACCTAGTCAGGTGTGGATAAAAGCATACCTTAGGCAAGCTTCCTGGGGGAGCTCACTTGCCTTTGCCTTGGTGGCACCAGCTGTTTTAGCCAACCTGCTGTGCATTTTAGGATTTAAAACCTCTTCTCACTAACACTCTGGTATTCATCTCCTTTTTTATGTTGCGGCTTTGAGCCGGGTCGTAACATAAGGCTTTAATCCACAAGGTTCAGTAAAGCAAGCATACTAGTGACCACCCACAAAACGGAGAGCTATGGCCACACAACGATCACATCAAGGGTTGCTCAGCACCCCTCAGTGTTATTGCCATCACCTGGCCAACAACACTCACAAGTGATCCAACAAAAGTAGCCATATTTACCACAACACTAAAGGTCACAGCACAAAGCACTCACCTCACAAGGATCTCATTAGCATCCATCAACACTGACATATGCACACACAGTATACATTATGCCAACTTAAAAACGGCCTACCTGCCTCAGGCACAAGACCATAATTATTGAATGGTCTCAAACCTCCTGCCAAGTTTGCTGCCACTGATTTACTATGCACAACTCCCAACCTAAGATGCTAAAAACAATAAAAGTTTACCTGTCTAGTCTTCAGTGGTGTACCGGACTCGAGGCAACTTTAAACGCCAACTCGAGAGCAGGCAGCAGACCAGAGATATAGTCTCCTACCAAACTCTGTACCCCCACCCAGGATAACCACCAAACACAATAAACTAAAACAACAAACAAGTGCTTCGATGGAAGGGCAGCACAGCCACCCAGCTGAAACACACTTACTAAAGGGACGTAGCTCAATCACAGTGAACACCTTCACTCACCCACTTAAAAGCAATACAAAAAACTGATATTCAGTCTCCACAAAAATGTCCGAAGATCCCGGATGAGCCCCCACTTATGTTACAACCTGGCTCAAAGCCGCAACATAAAAAAGGAGATGAATACCAGAGTGTTAGTGAGAAGAGGTTTTAAATCCTAAAATGCACAGCAGGTTGGCTAAAATGGCTAGTGCCGCAAAGGCAAGTGAGCTCCCCCAGGAAGCTTGCCTAAGGTATGCTTTTATCCACACCTGACTAGGTGTGGCCAATTAGCACCATTGAGATGATTAGGGGCTGCAGAGGGACGTAACATATGTCACATAAATTTTTAAAAATGACTTTTTTTGTTATCCTAAGATCGGCACAGAGTGGGATCCCAAAGAGAGGATCTTCCGTAACTTCGGTGGGGTGATCGGCCCTTTGGATGAACCTCTGGCAGTCCAGAAGTGGGCACGTGGTCCGAATCTCACCGCCACTATTGTGTGGGTCGACCCGGCTTTGGTGGTGGCGGCATCTTATGACATTACAGTGGATTTGGATGCAGAGTACACACACTACAAACCGCCACTGCAGCACCCCCTGCGGCCGGGCACCTGGACGGTACGGGTGTTAAAACAATGGGAGCGTGTGGCAGAAGTTCACTTTCTTGTCATGCCGTTAACTTTTAATAACAAGGAGCCGCTACGCAAAGGTGAGACATGTATTTATAGCTCTTTATTTTCATTTTTAATTTGAAAAGATAAGGCTGATGTTTTTCTTTATTTCACTTTCTGTGACAGAATCACATGATGAAACACCAAATCAGTCAAGCACTACATTTTCCCTAAATACTTGTTCAGTCCTGTCTGTCGCGATCACAGGGCGTCTCTGTGCCCTTTAAAAGTCTTGAACTTCAAATGTTTTCAGTCATGTCATTCCAACATTTTGTGACACACCATTTCAGGCTTTCACACATTTGGTTCACACAGAAGTTAAAGCCATACTATTGTTCAGTCTGCTGTAATTGGTAAATGTAAGTGGATGGGTATCAGGTGAATGCATTTATTTTTGCTTCTTTATAGTTTGTCTGACCCTTTCAGGTCAATTTTTGTGAATGCAAATGGTTAACAGTAACAGCAAGTTTTTGTTTATGTCCGCAAACATCTTAAGAATCCCTGAGGCCCAATTGGAAGACGATGCAGCTGAAGATGGTAGAGAAGAAGGAGGCCTTGCTAGTTTTACAGTACCACTTTTAAATAGCTGTCCCAATCAGTACTCTATGGAAAAGAGAGCATGCAGGTTTAATGACAGAAGCTTTTCTAATACTGATTGCTATTGGTGAATAAAGCCAGTCACCAAAAAAGCATGCTGTGCTGAAAGTATTTTTCAGGACATTATATTTTTGTTTTGTTTTCACATTATTAAAACCAATTTCCTAATATTCAAATATGTGTTTTTAGGTAAACGATGTCAGCACTCATAACGCTATTTATTGGGTGTTTTCCTGCCCCTTTATTTATTTAATTTATTTTTTAAAACTCATTTATCATACCAGTCCATGCTGATATATCGGCAAGAAACTAATGTTGGCTATTAAATTCTCTACTTTCCACTATTTTAAACCAATATTATTACATCAACTTAAAAAATATGATTTTCACCTTTGATTTCTGTTTCCAGCATGCTTTATTTGGAAAACAAATGGCAATATAAAGGTTTTAAGAAGTAGACGCACCCCTTAAAGTGCCCAAAACTACTCTCTCTCTCTCTCACACGCACACACACAGAAGTTTGGTGTTGCCTACAAGCTTCATCAGCTACAGTAAATAAACTACAATGCTGGTGTGTTCTGTAATCAATGACCATGCCTACCTGGGCAAACATGGCATCGGCTATGTCAGACTGCACAGTTGATGGTGTTCATTGTTAGTCTTAATCTTTGCTTTGGATTTATTGGGAATAAAAACATGCAGAATGTCCCCGGGCGTACATTAGTGCTTGATCATTCAAATCTGAAAACTTTGGTGGATTTTTCAGACACTCATGTCATCTTCTTCTGATTTTTTTCTCTCCTTCTGTTCTAGAAGAGGACAGCTGGCTTCATGCAGGACCTCCAGGGAACTTGTACCTGGAGCAGAGCTTCCAGCAGCTGAGCTCAGTGCTTAAACTGCCTCCCCAAGAACCTGCCATGCAGGTGGCCCAGCGTAATGCCCAGTTGGTGGGCCAGGCCCTTGATGCATGGGTGGACACTTCTGTTGAGTCCTTCTGGGTTATCGGCGACTTGTGTGCAACACAGACTTCCTCATGCCCAGCTTTGGGGTCTTGTTCCAAGACTGCCTGGAGCCCATTGTCCCCAGACCCTAAATCTGATATGGGCCCAGTGAAAAGCGATGGGCGGATCAGGTAGCCCTCAGAGAAGAGAGACTGCAGACGTGCGGAGAAAACCGGAGACTGCTAGGAGACCTGTGTGAACCAGGACGTCTCCGAGGTCGGCTAAGAGCTCAAGGGCACATAAGCAACGATAAGGAATCTTCCTCCACCGAGGAGCCGCGTCTTTCTCAGCGCCACAGTAATACAGGCTTGAAAGACAAGAGCATGACTGCTGGAAATTTGCACATAGGAAACTGCAAGCGCCTAGTCTTGTAGCACCGCTTACTGAATGGGTACACGGATGCCGGGTGTAACGTGTTATTTAAGCTGTCGCACAGGTTTGCGGTCATGATCCGTCTGTGCCGGAGTTTCTTTAAGAAGTGTTCAGGTGCACAGTTTTCCTGCACTTCGGTAGAATCAACAGGCTCAGTGCCGTGCTCCGTCTTCTTTTCGAGGGAGAATCAAACCTGTGAATCATGTTATTGTGCTTATTTTGAAGCATTATTATGTAAGCATTAAGGAACAGATAGATGAAGTGCACTTTACTGTAAGACTTTGGTTTTACACAGAGGTCACTAGGTTACAATGTGAAGATTAGAAGGTAACGGTTAAGGTCATTTCTTTCTTTCTTTTTTACAATAGGAACAAACTGCCACTCCCTGTTGCACAGACGCATAAAATTTTTGGACTGTAACACAGAGAAGGAAGAGTAGTAAAGAGAGTGGGGTTCTTGTGTATCCTTAGGAGTCTTGTGCTTTTTCTTTTTAATATATTATTTGTGTCATTTTTTCACATTTTGTTTGTTAATTCGCAGAACTAGCTGCTAAATTGAGTTAAATTTTCTGTTGTTGCAAAAAAAGGCTCTGAGCTAAACGTCTGGTCTAAGGAAGTGCCTGGACTGCTGGTGCAGATAGCAAGGATGCATTCACAGTTTCCCTGAGATCATCTTTGTAATACGTCTTTAACTGAAAAGGAAGGATGTGCAGTGTGCATGAAAGCTCCAGAACAACAGACTGTGGACCTTAAGTCAGGACTTTTACTTCCGCTGTTTGACCTGTTTCTTATCCACTCTGCTAAAGCGACTCTACTGAGCTGAAGGAAATGTGGGTAAAAATAACGTTTATTCAGATTACTCTCGGCCCACTGGGAGAATTGAAACCACTCTGTTTATATGTTAGCTCAGCATGTAGGCTGGAAATAGGAAGAAGCGGGCAAAAGCCAAGACACTCTACGTCTGAAACACAGCTGTTTGTTTGTTTTTGTTTGTTTTTTAAACAACAATGTCAGTGGAAGAGAATTCATTCTGTTTTACCTGTCGGGACCTGTAAGGCCCTCGTGTCTGTACCCTGGCTACTCCGTGTCATGTGTCAACACGTTCACATTTAATTTGTTACGGTGAATTTAATTTCAACTTTTTGAATTTTGTATGTTTTCTTTGTTTGTTTTGTTTTTCTTTTTGAGTCCACCGACCCAGAGTGGTCACGAGTGTATCGTCCATTTGTTTCAGTGTGATCGAGACTCTAAGATGCCTTTATGTCACAAAGCTGAATTGTTTACTACGGGATGAAAGCTTCCACAGATGTGCAATCAATGCCTTTTCAGATGATAGTGAAACCCATGTCTGTGATTTGGTTTGTTTGATTTCTTTTTTACTCCAACGTTACGTGTTTGTTAAGTAACAGTTGGCCACCGTGTGAGTTTTAAGTGACCTTGTTTACCTCGATCAGTACAGTTGCTTCAGTGAAGCCCCAGTTTTATTGGGATAAGGGAGCAGATGAATGGGTGTGACAGATGTTATTTTTCTATCCTGTTTGGGAGGAATTATGTTTGTTGTCTGTTTATCTCTCAGCACTCTAAACTATTAGAGCTGCTCTCCAATCGTGTTACATTTGTCCAGCTGTTCAGCGTCATTTGATACAGACCTTTATTGTTTTTGGTGGGTGGGAAGTTGAGGTCTCCCTCCGTGCCGCTGTGATATGCAGCAGCCCGGCTGGTGAGTCATCCAGAGCTCTTATCTGGAAAAAGCTCATAGGACAGATCTGACTGACTCAATAAAACGAAAAAAAAAAAAAATTAAGATGTTTCCTTATTTTCATTCTTAACATGCCTTTGAATCAGGTGGAAATAGAGAGGAAATGCTTCTTATTTGAAAGTCTTAAATGAACCTTTCCGCTACATTTCGAGGGGTTTTCCCTCTTACAAGAACACGATGGGAGATATTTATGAGGCTCTCTCTCCGGGGCGCTGAACACTTCCTTTTCCCTTCCTTGTTAAAAAGCTCAACATGACTTGCATCATGAATACTGTATAAGCTACACTTCCGTTATCATCTCTGACCAAAACTCCTTCTTTTAAATATTTAGTTTCAACATAATTATACATCGTAGCATGGTGATATAAACCATCCAGGGGTGAAGGAGACATGCAGAGAAGGTGGGGTGGAGGAATTAAGACAGGGCGATAAAAAGGATGGAGAGGAAGCATAAACGTTTAGTTCACCTCTAGGACTTCACCTGCTTTTTGGTTAGGAGCTGATAATTACTATTTAATAGAAAGTGGATGGACGACAGCTGGGATACGCACAGGATGAATGAGCGGGGGAAGATGGTTTCCTCGGACAGCGCGTACATGTCATCCACAGAGGATGGACAGACGCCCACGGCCATCACCTACCCTTATAATGAAGAACTAACACACAAGGTATTTATGTAACTATATTAAAAATGATGCGGGAAACTAACAATATACAAAGTGAAATTACAGATTACCACAGAAAAAAATATAAAATCTTAATTTACTTTTAAATTAACTTTCAAAAGGATGTGCTTTTTTAAATAATTAACTATTCTTTCCACAGTGACTCCTTCTGTGTCATTTTCTGGAAACATCTGTACCCAACAATAATCTAATAGCTCAGTGATCTAATGCCACCCAATATAACCTCCCTGTAGTACTAGGGGGTTATGGGAGTGCAGTGTGTCATGATTTATGAGTGTGAATGGATGTTGGATAAAATTAAAAAACTAAAAGCGCTGTCTAAGAACTGTAAAGAGCACATCACTTAATGTTCACCACCAATTTCGCGTTAGTCAGCAGGATAACTTCTGGACTTTGTCACAATCACAGGAGCTGCACAGTTTTAACTAAAGACAAAGCAAGTGAAATCCTGTTTATTGTCTCCGATTGTGGGCATTTCTTGCAGATAGTCTAATGGTTTAATCGCTCTGAATGCTCCGTAATTCCATTACTGGATATGTGTGAAACAAGTATTTATTATGGTAAGCCAAGAACAAGCTCCTGCTTCCTCACTAATTGAATTCATGGATGCATTTGCTGTTTTGCCGAGTTCTAGCCTGCCAGCAGCCCCAGCACATACTACATACTGATGGTTCCAATTTTGTTTGCAGGCTGCACTGAGCCAGTTGGCTCTCAACTCTTTAAATATCCAGTAAATGTTGAAGTCCTACATGAAAACGTGTGACAAGAAACTGCTTTGGCGAGAAAGTAGAAAATAAAATATGCACTGTAAAAGCAAAAACCTGCAGTCTTTTCAGCGTTTTAGCAGAAGGAACGTGGGGTGATGTGCTCTCTCTTTTGGATGTTCAGTTTGAGCTCGAATTTTAATCTCATCATGGAAAGACCTCTGCAGTGTAGCAACGCTGTCACAACTAGTTTGACAAAATGTCAAATTTGGCTCCGGCAAAAGCACCAAATATGCCGAAACGTATGTGGGATTCTGCTGGCCTCTAAAGCTGTCCTGGGTCTCCTCAGTGTCAGGGTTCAGACAGGTCTCTGAAAAAGCTGTAGTTACCCCCCCCCCCCCACCTCCCGCTTTATAACATCCACACCACCAGTCTCCTGTGCTTTGACTTCTGTTTCATGGCTGCTCTCGTCTCCAGCGTCAGTCCTGAAAATGCTGCCAGCATGCTGACATCAAAATTTCATGTAGGTGGTATGAAATAGTAATCTGATGGTTTCCGAGGGGGCCGCACACTACATCTAACCTGGTCTGCATTGTTTCTACTTCAGGTGCTCATACCTGCTCTCTCTTTGAAAGGGATGCAAGCAAACACTTTATGTTATATCTGCTATTGCAGACTAAAAGCATCCTGCTCCGGAGTTTCCATCAAAAGGAAGCACGCTGGAGAGCGAGGGAGCCACGTAGCCTCAGATGTTCGGCTTGCATGTCACCTTGTTAGATTTTTAATGTGGGGAGCAAATTGAATGTGCAGAACATGAATATCGGTGTTTAAAGTGAGGAGTACAGAGGCTGCCTGCTGTCACGCTGCACTCTATCTGAGCTCCTTGACACTGCAGATAAGAAGCAGGCGGTGGAGTCTGGCCTGCTGGAGGAGGAGGAGGGTGAGGAGGACTTCTGTGTATGGAGAGGCGGTGGGGTGAGTAATGTCAATAAAGAAGGCAAGCATCTGCTGCCAAGGACCTCAAGGCTGGGTACTCTAGAAGCCAGGGAGACAATAACCATGGTGACAAGGCCAGTTGTTGCCAGAGCTGCGGTGGCAAGTCAGATGGCAGCTGGGGTGATGGATGACCCTCAGCAAACAGAGCCAGCGGCCGTTTCTGTGGCGCTGCGTCTTGCTTTTGTGCGTGCGTCAAATTCTCGGTCTGAAACGTGTACAAGAACATTTCACACCTGCATGACATCTTAAAGTATGTTTGTGTGAGATCTTTTCAGTTAAATTAAGCTGGCAGTAAAATAACAAATCAAGTAAAACTGCAGTATTACCACCAAAATGTTTTTGTTCCAAAGAAACGTGTCCCCTGTAGGACCCTAATGTGGTAATTTAGCTATTCTCAAAGCCAACACCCTGAAAATCCTTCCACCCAAATATTAAATCTTCACTCTAATCAAATTACAAGAGAGATTACGTTGGCTCACCTGCAGTACCTTGGAAGGCCATCAGGGGGCCCTGGCTCTCTCTTTGGGAATCACTACTGTGTTAACGAGTTGTGCTTCCCACCTGAGCTTCTGGTGAAACTGCTGCCGAAGCATATATTTTTTTAAATCAACATTATGTTGCAAAGAAATAGTAAAATTTAAAAGAGCAAACTATTACACATAATTTATGGACATCTGTGGTTTGATTTCTTTGCATGCGTGGATTGGATGGGTTGTTAAGACTGTGAGAATTTCATTTCAACGGCAGCTTTAGAAATAGATTTACTTAGAAAACCGCTGACGTGTTCAGTTCTTATTTTACCTGCTGTATCTTCCTGGTGAGATGATGGTAGTATTACACATCAAGGTTGTTATAGTTAACTAAAACTAAACTGAAACTAAATGGGAAACAAGATTTTATAAATAAAAACATATTTATATTACAGCTTGTGAGTCCACTGCTTTTAAAATATGTGTTTTTATTGTAATACCTGCACTGATTTTAATAAATCTTACCTCTAGTATGATTTACAATATACAACAACACCTAAAAAGACTAGAACTCACACTGAAGGTAATAAAAACTAAACTAAAACTAAAGATTTTGAACCAATGAACTAAAACAAACAATCAAAAAATAACTGAAACTAAACCGAACTAAAACTAGCAGGTCAATATGAAATAAAAGTTCAAAAATATGAAAAAATACAAAACTATGATGACTCTGCTGCCCAGAACCTTAGAATATATTTAGATTTAAAACCTCCACATGTGACATTTTTGTGCTGTTTCTATAGATCCACTGTAATCTGTAATGCATATGTAACATGATGCAGTGGGGGGGATAATTGATGTTGAGTCCTGGGTTCAAATCCAGCCTGGGGCCTTTCTGTATGCAGTTTGAATGGATGGTTGTCTGTTTGTGTAATCCCTGTGATGGACAGGTTAGCTGGGATAGACTCCAAACTCTAATTTGGAAAAGCAGAAGAAAATTAATAGATTCCACTTATTTTTAAGATATCCTAACCTGATGCTAAGAAGTTGTTTTGCTAAACTGTAACTTGCCTGAACTAAAATTAGTTGGTGACACTTTATAAAGCGGCGCATGAACACAAGAAATTTCAACGTATTTTATTTGAAATTATGATGTAATTATATTTACCTACAAATACTTAAAGTTAGATGAACTAGAATAAGGGGATAACAAGTCTGGCTTTTACACAAAAAGATATTACTATGCTGTGAGTACATTTAAGTGCAATTTCATGGTAATTTTGCAAGAAAACCAAATTATTTCCCCATCTTACATCCTAAATATGCTGTACTTTTCAGGGCACGGGCTGTATTATGAAGTGCATTCATCTCACCTGAATATTCGTTAGGTTAATGTACGTGATCGATGTTTTATTACTCAACAGTCCTTTTATGTATACTACAAATGTGACGAAGACTGTTCTCCCTGACCAGCTTAAAGTGAAAATAAATGTGTGTGACCTATTAGAGAGCCAAAGTTAAGCCACTCCATAATATGACCTGCACCCTGAAAAGTACAGTGTAGTTACAATGTAAGATGGGGAAATACACTTTATTTTTCCACAAAATTAATATATTATTCAACACTTTACTGAAAGAATAGTTTGTTTCCTGTGAAATTTCCGTAGGTATGCAATACTTAAAGTTAATCAAATTATTTTGGCACATTGCACACTACTTAAAATGAGTTATACACAACTTAAATGTACTCACAGCATAGTCATTTCTTTATTTCATGTAAACACCTGACCTTTTACCCCTTTATTCTAGTGTAGCTACCTGTAAGTATTTGTAGGTAAATATAATTATATTGTAGTTTCAAATAAAATACACTAAAATACCATGTAATTACAGGGTAATTACACCTTTAGTCACGGGCTGTATTATAAAGTGTTACCTGTTGGTTAACACCTCTGTATCCAAAGCTCTTTACTTTGATGAGCTGTACTTAGGTTAACAGTTAGAACTGAAGTGAATCTGTGATGTCTAAGAGAAAAATGGGAGTAACAGAGAGATAGTGGCACCATAAGGGTACAGGAGCAGATGTGAGGCATCAGTCTGAGACGTGAGCACGGATCTCGCACACATAACCCGATTACATTCCCGCTTCACCGGTGCCCATTGTGCTTCCCTCTTTTTGCTGTTATTGACTCCCAGCTCCGGCTGTCACACAGCATCATGGAGCACAGAGCTCCACACTGAGCAGCCTATGAACACACGCATTGTCCTACACCGCCTGTGCCCACACAGCGCAGGGCCTCGGGCGACAAGTAGAAGCTGCAGCGCTGAAGCCTGCATGATGTTGCCTCTGTTTCTCTGTAAATCTGTCTGCAGACCATCCTGGTGGGGGACAGCGGAGTGGGCAAGACCTCCCTGCTGGTTCAGTTTGACCAGGGCAAGTTCATCGCAGGGTCCTTCACCTCCACCGTGGGCATCGGCTTCACGGTGAGTCCACTTTTCATGTCCACCGCTCACCCCACCCACTCTTTGTTCTGGCTCACTCATACTTCTGCCTTGCTCGCCCGTGTGTCTGTGTGTGTGTATATATGTGTATGCTTTCTCTCCCTCCTCCTCCCACCTCATTAAGCCGCTGACTTCACCCGAGTGTTGAGGGAGATGTCACCGTGATGGGCTGTTTGCACTAAAGTCGTGACATTTGCTGCGAAGCAAATCTTCTCTGTTTGGGTGCTGGGGAGTGTTTGACTCCTTCGGTATGTGTCAGTGAAGTGCGACGTGAATCAGCGGCGCTTCTCCAGTGCACCAATGTTGCATTTTATCACTGCATTCATTATAATCCTTACCACACTGCAGGGGTTAAGGATTATAGTCAATGATGCCAATGCTACAATTGAAATTACTATCAGGAGAGCACAAGCGATGGATGCTGAGGCGTGCAGGCTATTTGCTGCTGGATGTTTGTTGCAAAGATGCTTCCAACAAGACTGATTTGATGCTTTGTGACATTTTTTTTTTTTTTTTTTTTGTGGCTGAGGGTCAGGCTGGGTGACAAGTGAAGGCCAAAAGAGACAAACAGGAGGCATGCATGGCTTAGTCTGGTGGATTTTTTCCCCCTTGTTGCCACACTGATGATAACTTTGGCTTTGTGTCATTGCCATTAGTGCAGCGCAAAGGAAGGGGAAAATCTGCGGGAAAGTAGAAAACTGGCTTTGGCATTGCACATTTGCATAAGTTTGCAGAAATGTATGATCTAAGGTTCAAACGCCCTGCAGAAAGATGCACTACAAAAATAAATAGATAAATAAATAAATCTTCTGGAAGCGTGAGTGTGCTGGATTAAAGTCAGGGGTGAGACAGGGTGTGCAAAAAGTGCCTTTCATTGGGTGTCTGCAGGCGACACTTTGAAAGGACCTGGCTGAGATGATCAGCAAGGTGGAAATTCAGGCAGTTGTGCTGAGCTGGCCGGAACAAATTGAGATTTAAAGCTTTTTCAGTCTCTGCGTTCAGATATTTTAGACATGTCTTCTTTTCATAAGCCGTAAAGCAGTGAACCGGGGGGGAAAACGGGCACGCAGGAACTGGTAACTGACAGTTTATCTGATACGATCTGAAATGTTAAATTGACTCATTTTCCTCAGCTGCACCTCCAACGTGCTGCTCTGACACGGCTCCGTCATGTCAGTTAGTGAGTGTTTTTTCCACGTGGAGTAATTTGTTGAGAGTGAGAGACGCGAGTTCTTTGATGAGAACTGTGCAGGTTTGATTTAAATTACTATAACTGAGCAAATAAAGCAACACGACAAAAGTGGCACGAGGTAAAAAAAAAAAGAAGACTTGCACAGAGCTGTGAAAGTATTTGCCACCTACCTGATTTCTTAGCTTTTTTGTACATTTGCCAAACTTAAATGTTTCAGATCATCAAACAAGTTTTTTTTTTAATGGTGATTTAATTGGTGGAGGGGAAAAAAAAGTTATCCAAACTTACCTGGCCTTGTGTGAAAAAGTAATTGCCCTCTAAACCTAATAACTGGCTGTGCCACTCTTAGTAGCAAGAACTGCAATCAAGTGTTTGTGATAACTGACAGTGAATCTTTCACACAATAGAAGGAATTTTGGCCCAGATTTGTTTTAATTCAGCCACACTGGAGGGTTTTCAAGCACGAACAGCCTATTTAAGGTCATGACTTTGACTAGGCCAATCCAAAAGCTTAATTTTGATGTTTTTAAGACATTTTAAGACATTTAAGACATCATTGTCTTGCTCCAGAACTCAAGGGCCTTTCAGCTTCAGGGGACAAACTCATGGTCAGAAAATATCCTTCAGGATTTTCTAGTAGAGAGCAGAATTCATTGTTCCAACATTTGCAACAAGTTGTTTAACTTTGTGTTTTTTTGGTCAGCAGTGGTTTTCTCCATAGATCCCAGTCGCTTTTGTATTGTTGAATCATGAACTCTGAATTTAACTGAGGCAAATGAGGCCTGCAGTTCTTTAGATGTTGTTCTGGGTTCTTTGTGACCTGAATGAATCGCTGATGCGCTCCTGCAGTCCGTTTTTGTTGGCAAGAAATTTATGGGAAGATTCAATATAAGTTTTCCCCCTTTGTGGTTCACTGGAGTCCCAAAGCCTTAGAAATATCTTTGTAACCCTTTACAGACTGATACATGTCAGTGACTTTGTTTTTCAGCTGTTCCTTTTAGAAATCTGTTGCATCATCTAAGGAGCCTGGAAAGGAAAGTGACTGGACTTTTTGCTTTTCTTTCCAAGCTCCTTAGAGTCCTGTGACCTGGATGACTGACAAACCAGACAGACATATTGCGTTTTGAAATCTTTTAGCCTGCTTCAGTTTGTCAGACAGCTTCTGTTTCATTGATTTCTTTATCCAACATGTCTGGCAGTAATCAGGCCTGGGTGTGGCTTTCAGCTCTCCAAGAAAAAACAATGTGGTTAACCACAGTTAACTCATGATTTAACAAAGGATCACACGCAGCCACGAAGATTGGGGTCGCTTTCCCCCCCCAAAATGAATTAAATCTCCATTTTAAAAGGAAACTCGGAAGTAAAACAGGAAACAAATGCGGACACAGACGGCTAGGATGCCAACCACAAAACCACGACATGCCCAGCTCCATGTTTTCTCATTATGTTAATGCAAGAGGGGGAGACGCTGCTGCCGCTGACGGGGACTCATGAGCTCATATGTGTGAGCGGCAGATCGCATGTCAGTTACGTAACATAAATGATCTGTGACCGTGCCGCCTTTAGTCCCGTCTGAGCGCGGAGAGTCTCCTCTCCGAACGGCAGGTGGAGACAAACACTGTCTGCTGCTGTAGCTGGAAACTGGGAGGACAACTGGTCGATCAAGAAGGGGCAAGAATAACAAAAGACTCAAACCAGTTTAACAAGACTCGATAGAATGTCCCAGGATAACAAAAAAAGATGTTTGTAAAAATTGGGCACATATTAGGTTTTGGTGTGTGCGCAGGGATGTTGATGGTGGTGTAAATGAACAGCCAAGTATGATTTGTGGATCTTTAAACTAGTAGTCCGTCCACCTCTCACCTGTGCGTGTGCGTGTGGATGGGGTGGGGTGATCCTCTCGATCGAGCACCACCACCTGTGGCAGATGAGTCAGCCGTCAGCGCGTCTGACCCCGCGGCTCCAATGTCAGCGTGAATCAGCGGCGCTTCTCCAGTGCACCAATGTTGCATTTTATCACTGCATTCATTATAATCCTTACCACACTGCAGGGGTTAAGGATTATAGTCAATGATGCCAATGCTACAATTGAAATTACTATCAGGAGAGCACAAGCGATGGATGCTGAGGCGTGCAGGCTATTTGCTGCTGGATGTTTGTTGCAAAGATGCTTCCAACAAGACTGATTTGATGCTTTGTGACATTTTTTTTTTTTTTTTTTTTTTTGTGGCTGAGGGTCAGGCTGGGTGACAAGTGAAGGCCAAAAGAGACAAACAGGAGGCATGCATGGCTTAGTCTGGTGGATTTTTTCCCCCTTGTTGCCACACTGATAATAACTTTGGCTTTGTGTCATTGCCATTAGTGCAGCGCAAAGGAGGGGGAAAATCTGCGGGAAAGTAGAAAACTGGCTTTGGCATTGCACATTTGCATAAGTTTGCAGAAATGTATGATCTAAGGTTCAAACGCCCTGCAGAAAGATGCACTACAAAAATAAATAGATAAATAAATAAATCTCCTGGAAGCGTAAGTGTGCTGGATTAAAGTCAGGGGTGAGACAGGGTGTGCAAAAAGTGCCTTTCATTGGGTGTCTGCAGGCGACACTTTGAAAGGACCTGGCTGAGATGATCAGCAAGGTGGAAATTCAGGCAGTTGTGCTGAGCTGGCCGGAACAAATTGAGATTTAAAGCTTTTTCAGTCTCTGCGTTCAGATATTTTAGACATGTCTTCTCTTCATAAGCCGTAAAGCAGTGAACCGGGGGGAAAAACGGGCACGCAGGAACTGGTAACTGACAGTTTATCTGATACGATCTGAAATGTTAAATTGACTCATTTTCCTCAGCTGCACCTCCAACGTGCTGCTCTGACACGGCTCCGTCATGTCAGTTAGTGAGTGTTTTTTCCACGTGGAGTAATTTGTTGAGAGTGAGAGACGCGAGTTCTTTGATGAGAACTGTGCAGGTTTGATTTAAATTACTATAACTGAGCAAATAAAGCAACACGACAAAAGTGGCACGAGGTAAAAAAAAAAAAGAAGACTTGCACAGAGCTGTGAAAGTATTTGCCACCTACCTGATTTCTTAGCTTTTTTTGTACATTTGCCAAACTTAAATGTTTCAGATCATCAAACAAGTTTTTTTTTTAATGGTGATTTAATTGGTGGAGGGGAAAAAAAAGTTATCCAAACTTACCTGGCCTTGTGTGAAAAAGTAATTGCCCTCTAAACCTAATAACTGGCTGTGCCACTCTTAGTAGCAAGAACTGCAATCAAGTGTTTGTGATAACTGACAGTGAATCTTTCACACAATAGAAGGAATTTTGGCCCAGATTTGTTTTAATTCAGCCACACTGGAGGGTTTTCAAGCACGAACAGCCTATTTAAGGTCATGACTTTGACTAGGCCAATCCAAAAGCTTAATTTTGATGTTTTTAAGACATTTTAAGACATTTAAGACATCATTGTCTTGCTCCAGAACTCAAGGGCCTTTCAGCTTCAGGGGACAAACTCATGGTCAGAAAATATCCTTCAGGATTTTCTAGTAGAGAGCAGAATTCATTGTTCCAACATTTGCAACAAGTTGTTTAACTTTGTGTTTTTTTGGTCAGCAGTGGTTTTCTCCATAGATCCCAGTCGCTTTTGTATTGTTGAATCATGAACTCTGAATTTAACTGAGGCAAATGAGGCCTGCAGTTCTTTAGATGTTGTTCTGGGTTCTTTGTGACCTGAATGAATCGCTGATGCGCTCCTGCAGTCCGTTTTTGTTGGCAAGAAATTTATGGGAAGATTCAATATAAGTTTTCCCCCTTTGTGGTTCACTGGAGTCCCAAAGCCTTAGAAATATCTTTGTAACCCTTTACAGACTGATACATGTCAGTGACTTTGTTTTTCAGCTGTTCCTTTTAGAAATCTGTTGCATCATCTAAGGAGCCTGGAAAGGAAAGTGACTGGACTTTTTGCTTTTCTTTCCAAGCTCCTTAGAGTCCTGTGACCTGGATGACTGACAAACCAGACAGACATATTGCGTTTTGAAATCTTTTAGCCTGCTTCAGTTTGTCAGACAGCTTCTGTTTCATTGATTTCTTTATCCAACATGTCTGGCAGTAATCAGGCCTGGGTGTGGCTTTCAGCTCTCCAAGAAAAAACAATGTGGTTAACCACAGTTAACTCATGATTTAACAAAGGATCACACGCAGCCACGAAGATTGGGGTCGCTTCCCCCCCCCAAAATGAATTAAATCTCCATTTTAAAAAGAAACTCGGAAGTAAAACAGGAAACAAATGCGGACACAGACGGCTAGGATGCCAACCACAAAACCACGACATGCCCAGCTCCATGTTTTCTCATTATGTTAATGCAAGAGGGGGAGACGCTGCTGCCGCTGACGGGGACTCATGAGCTCATATGTGTGAGCGGCAGATCGCATGTCAGTTACGTAACATAAATGATCTGTGACCGTGCCGCCTTTAGTCCCGTCTGAGCGCGGAGAGTCTCCTCTCCGAACGGCAGGTGGAGACAAACACTGTCTGCTGCTGTAGCTGGAAACTGGGAGGACAACTGGTCGATCAAGAAGGCGCAAGAATAACAAAAGACTCAAACCAGTTTAACAAGACTCGATAGAATGTCCCAGGATAACAAAAAAAGATGTTTGTAAAAATTGGGCACATATTAGGTTTTGGTGTGTGCGCAGGGATGTTGATGGTGGTGTAAATGAACAGCCAAGTATGATTTGTGGATCTTTAAACTAGTAGTCCGTCCACCTCTCACCTGTGCGTGTGCGTGTGGATGGAGTGGGGTGTGGCGGGGGGGGGGGGGGTGATCCTCTCGATCGAGCACCACCACCTGTGGCAGATGAGTCAGCCGTCAGCGCGTCTGACCCCCGCGGCTCCAATGTCAGCGTGAAAGACACACCATCGTCCGCGGAGCCGCCGTCGACGTCCTCGCATAGCTGCTCAGTTAATGATCTGCCCACGCCACGATGCACCGCTCTGCTCTGAACAATCACACTAATGTTTCCGCCTGCTTGTCATCACTGCCTTCTCCTTGACTGCTGGATGGCGCCGCTGCAGCTGATGTTTAAGTTTTGACCGTCTTCTTCCGCGTCTTCTCACAGTGCGCGAGTTGAGGTGTGATTTTTTTCTCCTCCTTTCTTCACTTGGGAAGGTGATCCTTTCGTGGCCACACGCAGTATGCGAGCAGAGGTGGAGGTTGGCGGACACTGGGACTGAGTTGGCGGAGATCTCGCTGGAGGCTCTTTGCGCGTCTTTCTTCCTGTTTTTTGTTTTTGTTTTGTTTTCTTGGACACCTTCGGAGATCGGAACTGTTTGGGGTTTTTAATTTTTAATTTTGGAAGGGGGGAAGGCTCTTTAGCCTGCGCTCTTTCCCTTGGCACTGCGATGTCCACGAGAAAGGCATCGTTGACGGAGAAGCAGGCAAAAAACGGCACATCAAAATATGTCTTGGAGAGATGCGCGTCTATTAACGAGTATTACGATATTGCCTTCAAGGTGTGTATTTCCGTCTTGTTGTGTCTGTGTTCGGGGGGGCTTGTTTTGCTTTTTTTGTGGTGCTACAGTTGGAACAGGTGTGTACATTTATTGCACTGTGACAGCTGGGTGTACCTTCAGCAGCAGCGACACGACTATTGACTTTTCACATGTGCAGCGCTCACTGGTGATCACAAGCGAGAGAGAGAAAAGAAATGCAATCTGAAGGCTCTGCCTTTTAGCAGGCCATTATTTTTTTTACAGTTTGCATAATGACAGCATAGCAGACAAGTCATCCACCCGGTTTGGTGCTGAATAAGCCTTTCTTTGAGGAGGCTCTAAATCCTCGTCCGCCCAGATGTTTGCAGAGGGTGTACTTGTTGCTCCTCACAGCTTCTGCTGAATGAGAGCCGCCCAGGTTTTTCACACTGTTCCATCAACTCACAGAGACGGCAGCAAAACTTGCATTCAAGTGCAACTCTGTTAGCCCGTGCGCATTTGCATGCCGTGCTTTTTCTTTTATTGAAGCAGCCATGACTCGGTGTAAGCAATGCGTAATATTTTCACCTTCATGCTGCTGGATTGATTGTACAATTACGCACCCCCGTTGTTGTAATTATATTGATTGGAAAGGGGTGCCTGCTGGAAAGAAAATGAAAAAAAAAAATGACGAGAGTAAAATTACAGAGTTGGCTGATCACATCTTAACCCCCCCAGTACTTGCAAAGTGTCACATCCTGGTGGCGGCTAAGTCAACACTGTAGTGTACTGTGGCTTGATACATGATATACTGCACGGCGTGGTCGTGGGTGTCAAACTGTATGATTCCAGCTGTGAAATGTTCATGCAGTGTGTTTAATGCAACGCACATCTGTCGGTTTATTTTTGTGTCAATGGGTTTTTGTTTTGTTTGTTTGTTTTGATCAGCTGTAACCTGTTGTCCCCTCTTCTTCTTCTTTGGTGGTGGGTTTGCTCTAGGTGATGTTGCTGGGAGATTCGGCCGTGGGGAAGACATGCCTCTTGGTGCGCTTCAAAGATGGGGCATTTCTGGGAGGCAACTTTATAGCCACCGTTGGAATAGACTTTAGGGTGAGAGAGATTCTGTAGAAGTCACCCAATAAACCATAATGATGCTCAATTTCTCTATGAGCCTTTCCGTGTGTGTGTGGGTGTGTGTGTGTGTGTGTCAGTATTCTTGTTAATCATATGAAGCAATAACTTACGTGTGCAAAAACAACCTAATACTATCCGCAAAGCAACAAAAACAACAGTAATCTGTCTGTTAACGAGCGACATCGACCCAATTATCACCCTGCAGTTTCTGCGAGGAACACTTCGTCATTCTGCGTTGATAGCACCAAATGTACAAAAAAATATCAGTGGAGTTCACAGACCACTTGTGCTGTTAGGCTGCGGACTGCTTCATAAATGTCTTGGCAGATGCCTGCCCACGTCCCTGTCTCCTGGAAAGATTGGCTGCAGCTCAGCTCAGTCCTGGAGGAGTCACCATGCTGACAGACGAGCTCTTATTCACACACACCTCGTGTGCGCGCACACACACACAACCCACACAGTGCTGGATTTGATGCAAACGGGCAAATGTGCTGCTCGGACCGAGTGGACAGGCTCACCCTCAGCATCCGAGTTATCCTCCAATCAGAGCAAAGCACTCTCACTAATGGCAAGTCAAGTAGGGGGTTGGATGGGTAGGTGGGTGGGGGTGGTTCGAGGAGGAAATTGTGCTGCATTAGCCAAAGTGATGTATTGTCTTCTCTGGATGGAGGTGCAGACACGAAGGAGCGTAATGGATGTCTGACAGGTACACGACGCATCAGCATCTCTCACTCTGCCTCCCCTCGCTCAGCAACAAGTGCTGCAGCCAATTCATAAAATGCATCAACACCGATCAACACTTGCATTCGTTTGTAGTGTCAGACTGAGGGCCTGGCAGAGAGTCACCTTTTGCTGTCACATTTGGGAGAAAGGTGAAAAGGTTGTCTCATACGCATGCACAGGCAGACAGGCAGTGTGTTGTTGTAGCTTGTAACATGGCCGGTCTATTTTCGGCATGCTTCCTTGTAGCAGTTACTCAGCATGCGGGCTCCTCTCACGTCATAATTTTGTGGGGGGGAGAAAATGGAAACCCATGGCAACTAATGCAGGGGTTGAACCATGTCCATTCCGCCAAAAGCAGACGATTCAGCAGGTGGCAGCTCGTTGCTGCCAGTGACAGCCTTGCACACGTCATAGAGGTTTCGTTATTCGTGTTTCTGTGCGTACTTCCGTGCTTTTGCAGGAAAGGCAGGGAGCGTTTGAGATGACCTGTCACTGATATGAAGTTTCAGACTGATTAAGGAAGTGCACTCGCGAGTCATACTTCCTTCGTGTCGTGGTGGTTTTTGCAGTACATGCTTGAAATATGCATATGACCTGGTTTCGTCCTGCAGGTCACGGTGGCATGAAAACCCCCCTCAAACTCTCCCTTTACCCCCATGATGCAACGCACTGCAGAACTCTTGTTGTTTGCTCCTCTTTTGCACCCTTCCCAAAAATCTGTTTTCAACAGATTTTCTACAGATTTCAAAAATCTGTAGTCTTTTTTTGTTGTTGTTTGTTTTAGCGAAGGTGGCCAGATCATCCAAACATCGATAGTATCGATACGAATGTTGGTACTGGTATTGGATCGATACTAGTGCAACAGGATCGATATATCCATATTTTGTTTCTAGCCTCAGTTCAGTATTAAAACCTCTGAATTTTATTTAAATAATTAATATATATATATATATATATATATATATATATATATATATATATATATATATATATATATATAAACCTCCAACTTCAAGCATGCACTATATTCACAGATTTCACATAGATGAAAGTGTAAAATGTGTGTTTTGTTGTATCAATCTATTATTGTGGAAAACAAAACTCATTAGCGTTCATTAAAATGTGTTCCCAGACTGATGTCATAAATCATGACACGCTGCTCTCACCTCCTGTCTTTATGGGTTAAAAGTATCGATACTGGAACTGGTATCTGCAATAATGGCCCTGTATTTACTCGTTATCGGATCAGTACCAAAATTTGCAGCATCTTAATCACAGCACTATTTTTTTTAGCCGGGTCGCCTAAACTATTTTAGACAGATCTTTTCTTTTCTTTTTTTAAAAACAGGAAATCAGAGGGCACCCCTACAGGGCGGCAGGAAATTAACGGGGGAGTCCGTTGTTCTGCTGCCAGTCCTCTTTCTCACTGTTGTGTAATTAAGTCTCTTATCCCAAAGACCTCGCTGTTGTGTGGGTGTTGCAAATTACTTTCCCTGCCAGCATTCAAATCCACTTTTAGTCGCCTTGTTTCTTTTTGTCACACGCTGAGTCCATGAGCTTTTTTGGTCCGCTGTGATGTTCGTCATTCATTTCTGTGCCATTTCCGCAGCACTCCAGTCTCTAAACATATGGTGACTTGTCTCACGCAGACTCTCCTTGTTTTCTTAGAATAAAGTGGTGGATGTCGACAACCTGAAAGTCAAGCTACAGGTGAGAGCGTTGCACCTTGTCGATGTCTGCCTGCATTTCACCTCATCGCATGACAGCTCCTCTTTCATCCCTCAAGCAGCTTTAATGGCCTCAGCTTTAGGTTCACCTCAGTTCATCCAGGGTGGGAGATGATAGAGAATCCAAAATTACCTGGAAAAGAAAAAGTGATTTCTCCATTTAAATGAAATCTGTGATTTTAACCACTGTTAAAGATATCCAGTTAAAGATATTGTGTTAGTAAAAAGGGATTTGGGGTTTTATTCCGGCAGCATGCTGTTGGCACACAGTCCCCCAAAACATGGCAGTCTATCATTATGACCTGTTCATTCAACACTGAGTGGGAGGCAACAGATTTAGACGCCTCTGCTATCTTAGCCTCTCTTCTTTTGCAAGCATTATACATTAGGGAAAAAAATCCTGTGATTAATCCCAAAATAGACATAATGAGTTACAGCAGAAAATCTAAAGTCTCAGAAAGGTTCAGAGACTTCAAAGGGGCTGGATGATTTGCAGCAGGTGGATAGGATGTATTCAACATTTCCTCATACCATTTATTTGACATTACAAATCATTTGTGACGTGCTTCGCTCTTTGATTTGTGTTTTGGAAACACTGGGGTTTTTAAAAAAAGCATATAGCTTAATATTATATTTTAACCTACATAGTAGCTCAGGAAGTTCAGAAGCAGCCCTACAACCTGCCAACATGCTGAATTAACAGAAACACCACATGTCTATATACAAACAACTAAATTAATTTCATTTGATATTGAACTAAATGCTGAGAAATGCCTAGAATATCGTCAAATATAGTAAAAATGCAGGATTTATTTAAGGATGTATTCAAGAAAACAGCTGCTACACTAGGCCAACTAATTTAGCAGTTTCTCTACTAGAGCCAGTAATTTTGCAAAACAATGAGCTAAATGGCCAAGCTGGTCATTTATTATAATTATATTCCCGGGCCGCTTCATTAGGTACACCTGTTCAGCTGCTCTTGTAACGCAAATATGTAATCATCCAATCACATGGCAGCAACATTTAGGCATGTAGAGTTGGTTAGGGCGACATGCTCAAATCGAGCATCAGAATGTGGAAGATAGATGCTTAAAAGTGACTTTGAACGTGGTATGTTTGTTGGTGCCAGATGGGCTGGACTGTAGTGCAGCGGCCTCCACAATCACCAGATCTCAATCCAACCGAGCACCTTTGGGATGTGGTGGAAGGGGAGACTCACATCAATGACATGCAGCCGACAAATCTGCAGCAACTGTGTGATGCTATCATGTCAACATGAATCCAAACTTCTGAGGAATATTTGCAGCACCTTCATGAATTGAGGCAGATCTGAGGGTCCAATCCGGTAATAGCAAGGTGTACCTAATGAAGTGACCAGTGAGCAAAAAGCTACAAAAATACAAAGTTTAGCTTTATCAGCAAGCTTTAACTTCTAACTTCAACTACTCAGATTCTGGATTTGAATCAAATCTTCACGCTTTACTGCGTTAGAGCTTTGTGGAGAGGTATTATCGCTCGCAGTGCGTGCTGCTGACAACAAGCTGTCTTGTATTTCGTGAGGGTGGATCAGGATGCACACCAGTGTTTGCATACCATGTATCTGTGTGCTTTGTTACCCAGATCTGGGATACAGCCGGCCAAGAGAGATTCCGCAGTGTAACGCACGCCTACTACAGAGATGCCCAAGGTAACCTTTGCATTTTTATGTATTTTACTTCCTCATGCTCTCCGTGTGGGGGAAGGTCTAGAGTAGGTAATGAAGCAAAGCAGTGTGTGTGTTCACCTATGAAAGAGTAGCCCTTTTTTAAATGTTTCCTTTCTCACAGCGTTACTCCTGCTTTATGATATCACCAGCAAGCCATCATTTGACAACATCAGGGTAAGACTTTCTCAGATTACTTTCCCCCTAGTGCTTTCGCTGCCTCTGCCTCTCATTGCTCCTCTCTGCTCTGTGTTTATTTTCACTTCCTGCTCCCAAGCCCCCTCAAGCTGAATGTTAAACTCTATTTACATGCAAAGTACTGCGGGGGCCCGTAGCGTCTTCTCTCTTTAGAATGACAAGATGTTATCATTTGCTTGGTTACACAGTTTCAATAATGAAAAGCAATAAAAACATTCAAGGACAAGAGTGACTCAGTGACGCCATGATTGATTGGAGGGTGGTAATAACGCACTGCTCAGGAGGAACAGCAGAGCGCTTGCTTCATCTGGTGGTGTTTGCTTCTTTTTTTTTTTTAATTGACCAATATCCTCCTCCTCCTCTGACTGTCTATCTTTTCTACTTTTGAAGGCTTGGCTGACTGAAATACACGAGCATGCCCAGAAGGATGTGGTCATCATGTTGCTCGGCAACAAGGTGAGCATAGCTTCCGTTTAGTGTTACATAAAAGATTAGGAGCATAACAAGTCCTTTGCACAATTTTAACACGCCGTTGTCACATTTTGTCACACATGCACGAATGCAAACTCTTAATCTCTTAACATAACGTTTACAAGCGCACAAATTGATGTCCTGATCGTGTTGCTGTGTGTCTCCTCTGATTTGTGTGCTTTTAATGTGCACACCTGTGCACACAGAGACGGCCTGTTTTCAAATTTGTCGCTTTCATCCATCATCCGGTGTTATTCCATCATCATGACTATTAAGGATACATTCATCCAAAAACAGTGCCTCACTAAACTGCTGTTGCTTTGCTTCAAGCGGCCGATGCATTGAATATTTCCTGCAAAGCGCTTCTGGTGATGAAAAGAGACATTTTCCTGTCTCACTGCAACAGCAGTCATTGCTAATATATCTAAAAGCTCCCTCTGGTGGCTCAGAGAAAACTCACTCGTCTCAAGGGTCTTAGATGTCACGTAGCAGCAGCTCAGATTGTTTGCTGTGAAAGCAGCGGGACTGGTGGCATCGGTCTTCTGCTGGAGGTGGAGATTCTGACATTTCACCAGTCTGAAGGAGATCTGGCTCACCAGCTGGCGGCCCGGCTGCCAGATAAGAGACAGGACGTGCCGGCTGACGAGATGTAGCGGATGGCATGGTGAATCTGTGACCCGTCACCTACACTGTGATGACTTGTTTTTCCGTTTGCTGTCTTACAGTCAGACATGGCTGCAGAGAGGGTCGTGAAGACGGAGGACGGGGAGAAGCTGGCCAAGGTAATGCGTGACATTTTCAAGTGGTTATGTTCTCCACAGCAGAGGAGAGTCTTTACTCTTCTAATGTTTTTTCCATCTCAGGAATATGGAGTACCATTCATGGAGACCAGTGCCAAGACCGGAGTCAATGTGGACCTGGCTTTTCAAGCTATAGGAAAGTAAGTTTTAAACCTCCTGTAATCAATACCTATGTGTACACAATGGATGAGATTACATTATGTAATGGAAATTAGTTGACCGAAGCGAAGAACCCACTTCGGTGTAGGTCAGCTGATAATTTTTGGTTTTATAGAATGTGGCTTTGAAGATTTAGTTGGCTGTCAGCATGCACATAGCATCATCTTACCAGGTAAAGCACCAATATGTCTGCCTAATGTGATAACAGGCAGTTTTGTTGCCATGGTAGCATAGTAGGGTAATTATGTTATTCTTTTTTAAATTTTTCGGGCTATCCTCAAGTCTTAAAAGGAGCAAATAATGCAGGTTTAAGAGATGTATGATCGAATGCTAATGTTAATATTATAATTGTGTTTTATTTTCCCCCACTATGCGTAAAAAAGCCTAAACTCCACCTAATTTCCAGTTAAAAGAAAAATATAATCTGACTAAAATAATCACTGATCACTAACCCTAACCCAAGAAGAAAATAATGCAAAGCCAACAAATAAATTAAATGGGTGATGGGGAGTTTTGGACATACCAAGTCAGAGTTCTGTTGCAGTTATGAGCATGAGATGCATGTTTTGAATACTTTTGGTCTGCTGCTCTTTGTCTTTTTTGGAACAGGGTGTTTGCAATATGGGAAAAAGAAATCCCACAACATTTAATTTTTTAAACAATATGCTGCCGTTGTGGGGTGAGTTTAACCATAACCTCATCCAGTAGCTTTGGGATAAACTGGATCATAGACTACAGTGGTATTTGTGGCTGAATTTGAATCCTTTCAGCCAGTTTATAAACTCTAATGGGATCGATTCCCAGAAGAGTCTATGCTCATGTAATAGCTTATTAATGTCCATAGTTTTAGAATAACATCTTTAATGGCCACATATGGGTAGGATATCTGAGCATCAATACACTTTTAGCCTTCTAGTGTATTTAGTGTTGTATTCTGATCTCAGAATGGACTAAAGGTTTATTTAAAAAACGACCTTGTACTCAGTCTAAAAAGTAAACTAAAAAGACACTGCACAGAATATACATATCAGCAAAAAAGGTAGATCTAGTTATTGTAAAGTTTTTACTTTTGTAGCTATAGTTTATCAGTCATACATTTTATTTCTGGGTCTCATAGCTGTTTCATTCATTTTGCCATGTGGGGAGTCTGTAGATAACACTTTTGATTACCTAAATAAAAAAATGAGTCATTTTTTAGCTTATTTAATGGAACAAAGAGAATGTTGTATTCATAAATATACACTGATTAATGTGTAACGTCTGTCAGGGTGTCCAAAGCCGACACTGTTAGATCCACTTCGAAGACTGTTTCGCTAACAGCAGCTAACAGAAACGCCTACAGACAGAAAAGTTCAGGATATCCTCAAAAACTCACCTCAGTTTTGCTGTCATCAGACAGCAGTGAGCTTTAGTGACTCACTCGCTTGCATCAGACCCCTTTCACAAAGTTTTACAGCTACCAGAGTAAATGCACGTGGACACCCAGCATATTGACACCTGAGGTAAACACACTCACTACAGATAAACACCAGCCAGAGGTGTTTGTCCCACAGGGGCCACCGTAGCTAGGAATATGCACTTAATTGGAAGGGGTAAGAAAACAGACTTCAATTGACTGCAATCTGGAACTTACTGAAATCTAGTGGTGAGATTTTACACACCATACCTTTAAATTTTGCAACTATACCCCTTCTTGTGTGCCTCTGCACCACTTCCACCACTTGCCTGGAAGTAGCCTATTTGTCAATTTCACCACCGACCTCAAACTTGCAAAAACTAAGAAAAGAGAAGAAAACAAAGAAAACAGGCCCAGATTTGATGTTGAGGATCATTAGTGGCCATGAAAGCTGGACGACCAATGCTGGCCTTGCAAACACAATCAACATTTGGCTTACTTCTCTTTTCTGAATAAAAAATGAAGTCGCAGGGTAAATCATCGCTGATGACATCTCGTATGTTAGACTTCAAAAGCTATTCTCCTTTTAAAGACAGAACCCTTTGCAGTACGAACTGAATATAAATTGCACTAAATTCTGCATGTTTTTGTGCTCGGTCCACAAAGGTAACAAACTAATGAATTCTCTTCAGCTCGGGTCATGCTTGTGGAATAATGAACGGTGAGATTTCACATGAGGGTTGTTATCCGCTCCATGCATACGCCTGACCTCTGTTGTTTACTCTGATGTTCTCCTCTCGGTTATGTGGTTGTTGTTTTTTTCTTCTCTGTCTCAGACTTTAAATTGATGCAATCAAGCCTTCCTCTTCAACTACTGCAAACCACTGGTTTTTGTTTAGTTTGTTGTTTGCTCCTGTTGTCTATAATTATTATTAGTATGAGACTTTTTGCATGTCAGGCTTCCTCTGGACTCTAAATAATAAGTGTGTGATTGCTGTATTTTAATGAGTTACTGACTGGAAGCAAATCTACAAAAGGTTCACATGAAGTCTGCAATGACGGCTTATAACGTGTGCTTCCAGACCTGCAAATGAAACTAATGCCGGTGATTTGTAATGCTGATGTGATGGCAGTCTTAAGTGGATGTCAGATTAAATGATAGCACGCCTGAGGCATTCTGATAAAATCTCAGAACACGGAGATCCTGATACGTTTCTCTTCGTTTCTCATATTCTTTATTTGCTCAGCCTGTCTGTGCTCCATCCCACACATCCGCCACCTCTGCATCTAACTTCCTGCATCTCTCTCTTTCTCTATCAGGGAGCTGAAGCACAGAGCGACGCAGCAGCCAAATGAGCCCAAGTTCCAGATACACGACTACATCGAGTCTCAGAAGCACAAGACTGGCTGTTGTGGCCCGTAGCTGATGCTGATAATCTGGCAGCGAGAGACACATACAGATAAAGAAATGTGGAGGGAGGGAAAGTTTAAAAAAAAGAAAAGAAAAAAAAAAGGCTGGTCTCTCTTATGAAAGCCAATCCCTGCACCAAAACCTGAGAAGCAGACGTCCTCGTCTTCGCTCCACCGAGCTTTCGGCTGAATGAAAGTGAATCTGGATTGGTTGCCATCCCCTATTTGAAATGTGAATTTCTACCTTTTATGTCACGTGTAGAGATATTTGTGGGTTTTTTTGTGGTGACAGTTGTATCAAAGCTACCAGTCAGAAGTTGCGGACTGAAATGCTATATCCATCTGCAGGGATGGGACGAATGAACAGGTTAAACAACCGCTGGTGCCGGCGATTGCCAGCGTGGATATAGCATTTCATTGCTGCACAACTCTGAGCTTGTTTAATCCCAGTTATATCAGGCTGTGAACAGAATCCTTTTTTGGCCTTACAGTCTTTTAAATCTTTAAGTGAGTCTGAGTCTCACGATGAGATTGTAGCTAAAATGATCCCATCTGTTCACATCTGTACTGCTGTTAGATAGAATAAAGCCAACGTTTGGAGGGCGTTTACCCACTCTGTGTCTGTCTGTACATTCAATTCAGGGCCAGTGACACGCCATCCCGAGTACTGTATGTGTAACTATAGACAGTGGGATTATTTCCACTGTTCCCTCCACATGCACCACTCACACACAGCAACAGCACTCCCCCTCACACAACTATTGTCGTGTCCCCTTCGGTGGTGGATGTCGGTGTGTGTAGCCTGTAGCGAAGCTGTATTTGTGCATCACTTTTCTTTGTACGCTGTTCTTTGCTCATTATGAACGTTTGCTCGTCAGACTTGCTCTGTGTCACATTTGTCCTCTCTTGAGAGGTTGTCACGGTGATCACAAAGTGCCATGAAAAAGTGCTTTGTTGTCATACGATCTATAAAAATATATATATATTTTGTAATGTACGTGCTGCTGCTTTATTGAAGTCTGGCTCGTCTGCGTTTCTGTGTGTGTGTGTGTGTGTGTGCTTGAGTGGGAGTCGCTGACAAACGGCAAGATGTGCTGCAGTTAATGAGCCACTGTGTGGCAGCAGCTGCCCTGTTTATTCTCCAACATGCACAGCTAGAGAAAATAAAGTGTTTTATCAATCAGGTAGATAACTGTACAAATGTTAATAACTGTGGATTTGTGAGTGTGTTTTATGATGTTACTGTATGTAGGCAAGCTTTTTGCGAAAGGATGCTCAGGATCTGTGTGGTTGCACAGGTTAGATGGACTAGTGCACTGGGGTGATGCGAGAAGACATGAAATACTTAAGAACACAGTCGTGATTCACTGTACACCTGAAGGCGGCTCACATCCATCTACAGTATGACTCACTTAGCAGACCCACTGAGGCTTTCGGTCCTTTCTTGTGGAAATAAAAGTGCATTATTTGAGCGACTTTCCATCACCAACTTGAACCCACTGCTGCACGTGGTCAGCATACTGCTGAGAGCTTCTGCGTCTGTCCTCTTATCAGGGCTGGCAGCATTCTCAGCTAAGAAGTCAAATCCTGCCCGAGGTTTTAGCTGAGCAGCTTCCTGTCAGGATTTATTTTCACTGCCATGTCACTTATATCTCTGAGATGAGTTTGGGGTGACAGTGGAGTTGAAAACTGATGCTGATTATTGTTGACAGACGATCGCATAGCCAGAAGTTGGACTTTAGGAGTACTTGAAAGTCGATGCACGGCTCCTAAAATGCCCAGTTTGTTCACATTGATCATTTAAATCACGGTCATCTCCAGCTTCACCTGTTTTTACTGGATTCCACTCGGGTACTTTAGCATGACTTAACTTTCTTTGGATTGGTTGCCCCTCGCAAACAGCAGGTGGGTGGGGCATCTGTGCTCACAGACAGAGCAGTGTGCATGAGATGACCATACGGAGTACATTCACTCTCTTTGACGTCATACAGAGACAAAAGCAGGAAACAAAATATTTGAAGCTGAGCATTTAGAGCAATCTTTGCTCTCTAGGACTATCTGCACATATGCAGACTTCATTATTTGAGTCTGCCAAAGGAAAGTCCCCTTAAGTCCGATCTGGTGAGTCAGAAAGTCATAACTAGGTCTTGTCTGGTTACTAATTTGAGGTCGCAAGTCTTTATCAACCCCCCAAACACTCTCATTAAAAACAGTATACGGTATCCTGCAGGGACATCAAACTCATCTCAGTGTGGGCCACACACAGCCCATGTGATGTTAAGTGGGTCAGACCAGTAAAACTCCCTCTACTTCAATGTAAAGAAGTTTAACTGAACATTCAATACCTGAAATATCCTAATATAAGAAAAAAAAAGTGATTTCAACAGTATGTATTGATTTGTCTACACAATAAAGAAATAATTAAAAATAGAAATACTTAAAAGCAAATTTAAAAATAATTAAATGTGTCAGCATGATTCTTTGGAAAAAATAAAGAAAATAAGTTGAAAAAATTAATTTAGTTGCTCAATGACCAAACAAATTTCTACAGGAACTTTTCAGTGATTTAATTGTTCCTCTATTACTTAATTACTTTGATGTAGTATGAATTTAGCAAAAGCTGTAAAACTGAAGAAAATCCAGTTAAAAGTTCATAATTTATGGGCTCCACCCCTACCTTAGTGGAATGACTGTTTCTACAGCAGCGTGTGGAGTGAATATGCTAATGACAAACAAATGTTTTACCTGTGACTTCAGAAAGGTAAAAGCTAAAACTAAGAATTAATTGATTCAGATTTTAAAATCCCCAGGATTACTCTGTGTGTGTTTTTTTATATGTATTGTTTTCCTCAAATTCTTCTTCTTCTTGTTTTTCGGAAATCATCGCGCTTCGATTTGTATTTGCTCCTCCACTGGCCCCTAGTTTGCATGAAGCTGCCAGCTGGGCCGTTCAGTGAACGCACCTCCCTCTTCCTGAGTGGCTTTTCCACTTGTTTTGTGCAGCAACACTGAAAGGGAGCGTCTGCTGATTGAGTTTAATCGGCCTCAGCCCAGTCCCCGGGTCAGGACCTTCAGTGCGCACAGGAGCAGGGGCTTCGCTCAGGATTTAGACCACCTCCGCTGCAAAGAGCACATTAGGAAGAAGCAAAGCAGCAGCGTTTCTCACGGACTGGTCTCCACAGCAGGGCGGGGGGTGGGTGTTTTTTAATTTTTTAAGAGGGTTCCTCTCATTCACACATAATCTTCCTCGGCAGCATCCTGAGGAGGCTTTCTAGTTATTTCCACAGTGAACCAGCAACAGGTTGAGCAGCAGCAGCGTGAATGCGAGTGAAGCCGAACATGCCGAGCAAAAGCCAGTATCTGCGCCCCCGGCTGTGCACGCTGGAGAAGGGGGACAACGGCTACGGTTTTCACCTCCACGGGGAGAAAGGTAAGACGGGCCAGTTCATCCGGTTAGTGGAGCCCGACAGCCCGGCAGAGACCTCCGGGCTCCGTGCCGGCGACCGGCTGGTGTACGTGAACGGGGAGGACGTGGAGAACGAGAGCCACCAGCAGGTCGTGTCCCGGATACGAGCCACCGTGGGCTGGCTGGAGCTCATAGTGGTGGACCCGGACACGGAGCAGCTGCTGAAGAAGCACAACTTGAAGTGCCTGAAAGCTTTTGTCACCGACGGGGTCCCCCTACCCTTCGAGGAGGAAGAAGTGGAGGAGGTGGTAGTGGTGGAAAAGGAGGAGGAGGAGGAGAAGACTGAGGAGGACGAGGTAGTGGTGGAGGAGAAGCAGGAGGATGGAGAAGTGAACGGGACAGAAAACGGAGATGAGCCGCGAGAAGAAGAGGTGGTGGAGGAGGTGAAGCAGGAGGAGACACCTGAGGAGACGACACCTGAGGAGACGACACCAGAGGAGACACCTGAAGAGACGCCCAGAGAGTCCACGCCGATCCCAGAGACTAACGGGCAAATCCACGGACACGTGGAGAAGAAGCTGAGCATCAGCTCTGAGAAGGTGAGACACATGAAACTGGTAAATTCCCGCATTTCACGAGAATTTTCGTGCACCAAGTTTTGCCATTTCTGCGTTGTGCAAATGTTTCACTATAAAATCAGGCACCAGGTTTCCCACAGATCAAAACTTTCCCCCATAACTTTTCAAAATAAAAGCCCCTCTTTCTGTGGTTTTATTCCAAGCATCCCCACCCACAATCTATGCCTATGCCAATGATGGCACTTAGATATAAGTGCTGATAACTGCATCAAAGCTCCCTGCTTTTACCCAGGTACTGTTTCATGCAGATAATAGGTGCTCTGTGTCAGCTGCATCCACGTGTTGCCAGGTTGTGGGCAGGCTTTGCTGGCAGGGCATTTGCTGTGGGTGAAAGGCTTGAGATCACGAAAACAGGGCCTCAAACTGTGCCTTTCTTCTCCCAAATAACTGATTTCCTAATGTTTTTCACAGTGCTGAGAGATACAGGACTTATATTGCCAATGCCAATATTTTTAAGCTATAAAGGCAGCTTATGTAGGGGAGAGCAGTGTGTCATGAGATGAATCATCATCAGTCTGAAGACATTTCATGACCACTAAATCACTGTGATGTTTACTTTCTACAATTCATTTTGTTGTGTTATCTAACACAAAAAAACAAACCTTTCAGCTTTGCTACGATACCAATACCAACGATCGATATTCGTACCAATCTGATCATCTTTTTGTTTTCTGGCGTTAAAGAGAATTTACTTGAAAATGTGAGGACAGTGACACATTGAAGCTGAGCAGTTTAAAAAAAGGAAAAAATGTACCCTCAATGTAGAAAACCACAAAAAACAAATGACTTACATTTGTGAGCCATCCACAACAATCACCAGGAAATAGTTTAGTTCCCACTCCCCTTTAAAAAAAAAAAATGAAACAAAATGAAGCCCACTAAGTGCCTTTTTTTCACCCTTTGATCTTTTTCTCTTTAAAAATTAGGGACATGTTCTCAATCTGCATCAGCCACTTGTTGTTTCCCGAGTGTAAGCACTCAAGAGGACGAGGGTCCCTGCAGTCTGGAACATCTGTGTCCCTCGCTGCAGCGTCTCGGACGTTTATCCCTGAGGCTGTTTGCGTCTGTGTGCGGTGCTCATCCTCCGTACTTAACTGTAGGTGGAAAGAAGGGTCATAATAGCCAGCAGCCGTCGCAAAGAGACAGAGAGGGACCGGCTAAGCTTTCATTTTTTCCTTAATATAATAATCATCATCTTCTGCGGGTGAAGTGTTAAGTGCTGATTAATTGGAAGATGTTTCCATTAACACTTAATTGCGAGACGGCTTCTTTCTTTTTCCTTCACAGGTGTTAAAAGATAAAACAAACAGGCGATGACGCTGCAAACTGAAATTAGGTTGTTTTGCTGTGAGTTGGCCACAGCTGTACCGATGTCTGCCTCTTTTTCCACCTTATGGAACCAAAAACAAATTCAGAAACTAACCAAAAATGCTTGTTTTCAGGAATCATGACCTGGTTACTCAAAAACAAAACAAAAAAGCAAAAAATCCAGACTCTGTTGTCAGCAGTTTCATGTAGGAACTAGTTTCTTGCTAACAAACTTCACTTGCCAACCATATTGCCCTGCAGAGGGACGAAGCTGTGACAGTGTGAGAAGATGCCAACTCCATGTGGACTGCAAGTTTAGCTAGCTCCACCCGTCTTTTGTTGGTAGATTATGATGATGATAAACTTTATTTGTATAATACTTATCAGAACCAGTGATAAACAGTTTCTAAAAAACACATAATAAACAAACGAAAAATTCAACAAAGAATCTCGAGTAAAGAATAAATTGGAATAAACTTAAAATGCAAAAATTAAAGTGGAGCCATTAAACCTGATGTAGTATGGTGATGCTTGGATACAACTTGTCTGGACCAACAGTAAGAATTTCTGTTATCTGAGTTGAAAGTCAATAATATTTGCATTCATGTCCATTTCTTGGTGTTTATTAGACAGTTGTTCAGTTCAGAGAGGTTTGAGTCTGTGGACTTGATTGGTTGATAGAGCGGTTTGTCATCAACGTAATGAAGGGATGAAAGAAGGATGGGCCCCATAATAAACCCGTAAGGACTCCAGAGTCACCAGTGTAAACAAAAAACCAATTCAGTTGGTCAGATATGAGCTAAATCACTGCATCCCAATGCTGCAGCCTCACAAACCAAACTTTATGGCCTGCTATATCAAATGCCACACTTAATTCAAGCGCTATGAGAATGGAGCACTGTTAGTCTTCGGGAAAGGTTTTGCTATAAAAGATAACTTTTGCATCAAGGCCAGATTTCTTCTTTTACGTGATTAAAAAAAAAATAACCTGTTTTACTGATTAACAGCACTCAAAACCAGAGGAAAAATATGTAACCTGATCTGGTAACCATGTTATTTTGATTATAGATGGCTCATGTTTTTCTGTAAATGAGTAAAAATGCCTTCACGAGAAGAGCCGTCCAGTTACACTGCTTAGTAAACCCGAAGAGATGCAGCAACAAAACCAAGTGGAGCATAAAGCGATCGGTTGTCTAGATGAAATCAGTGAAATTAGTCATCTGTTCTCAAAAATCTGACGCTCATGCTCATTTGACACAGTGTTGCATTTATCATAATGCATGTGTATGTATATAAACTTTTTCTCTTGTACCCGCAGTATAATGACAGCATTCACATACCCAGAGCATGCAGGACTTTTCTGGAAACATGTTTCTGGTATTTATTTAAGCTTCTTTTTTTTTTTTTTTTCCCTCACATGAAAATAGCAACAGCCTACGCTTGTGCACAGCACTCGAGCACTGCTCAGTTATGTTGTTTGTCCTAGGAATATACAGCGATTGTTCCTGTGTTTACTCTCGATAGTCTCCACAGATGGCCTAATGGAGCTGTGGCAGTGCGGTGCACGCTGGCACGCAAACCAGCGGGAAACAAACGACAGCACTCCTAACAAATTCATTCTCACCACTCGGATCTTTTATTCCAGCTGTCTCCCAGAGTTTAACATACGGAGGATCTGGCGTGAGTAGGGAGCCTAGCTGGGAATTTCTGTTTTTGTGTAAAGGCACAAACCACAGGTTGAGGAAGTAACTTGGGGACACAGTAGAGAGTATGCGAGTGTAAATTGGACTTGAGGGATGCTGTTTAAAGTCTGCTTGCTTCTACGTTGCATTCACAGGCACCCTCAGGGTGTTTTTGGCATTGACTTTACTGTTTCTGGAATTTTCTTCCTACATCCTGTCCGGCATTCCTGTCTCGAATCCCGTTGCCAAGCCAATAACACACACACACACACACACACACACACACACAGCCTTGAAAAACACAGTGTTGGTTTAGCGGCCACACGGACACTCCGCCTGTCTGGCTTCATCTTTGAAGCGACACAAAAGAGGGTTCGAAGAACAACGCCCTCCCCGGAAGCTGAGGAGCCCTGGTTTCCATGGTTACACTGATGGTGCTTGTGTGCAGTTTGTGTGAAGTTGGTGCGTGTGTATATATATGTGCGAGGATGGAGGTAGGCGAGAGTGAGAAAGCGAGGTGTGAAAAACTGGATGAGCAGAGATGAAGGTCGAAGTGATCAGCTCTGCCGCTGTCGTCAGCGGCGAACAAAACACACGGGGGGGGGGGGGGGAGAGCAAAACACATCAGCCGTTCCAAAGGTCGTCGTTTTGTTTACCGGGCAGTAAAACTTTTACCCTGCTATTGTGGAGGTCAGTGAAGTGTGCCCGATACGCTCTTCTCTGAGCTTTTGCTGCAAGACTTGTGGGGATGAGTGTATTTTTTCTGGCGGAGTTTGAGCGATTGAGGTGTTTGTATAACATGCCATCAAAACTGGAGCTGAAACTATCAGCCAGTTATTTGCTCAGTCAACACAAAGATTTATTAGCACCTGCTGTATTTTTGACAATTTGATGTTCTTAGTCATTTTTCCTACTCACTGGAATACAATCATGAGCTGTGGGAAAATGAGATTTTCTTTTTTAAGAATGTGTTTTAAGATGACGTTTATCTAACGTGGACTGCAGGGAGAGAGAGCGCGGGAGTGGGATATTTTGAGGACTTGACTGCTTGCTGCTTGCTTAAGCCCGACTTTAAACACTAATTAGAGGGAGAGGCAGGACCGCTAGTGTCGGATGTAATTGACTGAACCTAGTTGAGATTGTATACAGAGGAAAGTGTGTGTGTGTGTGTGTGTAAGTACAGCCGACAGAAACCACGCAGACTGCAGGAGCCTAAATTGAGGGACTCGTCTATTAATGTGCTGGCTGTTTGTCACTTCTCTCTCCTCTAATCTGAACTTTCATATAAAACCTGCTCATTAAAGACCTTTCGTGAACATACGTGTTGTTTTTTTAATGCAGTCCGTACATAGAAAGCACAGTTCTCAGGATAACATGTTGTGTGGGAGGACTTAATCTGTGTGGCCTGCAGTGCTGGATTTGCATAGCTCTTTTTTTAATAGATTTTTTTCAGCAAAGACACGAAACTCTCGCTTCCGCCCTCAGCACCAGAACTTCCACTAAGGGTTTTTTGATTTGTATATACTCATTTAAAAGACGTGATTTGTCTTTCATTCGCTGACATGTGATGTAACGCCTTCAGAGGCAGATGCTGGGTAAATTTAACTTCCTCTTAATAGATCAGTAGTCAGCTTGCTGTGATCGTTTGTCATGCAGTTGAGGCTGAAACGGCCACACCTACACTGGCTCTTTGAGCCAGCGTAGTTAGGGCTGTGATTCTGGCTGCTTGCGGGCGTCTAGTGGAGTCTTGGCCTGTGCTCAGTTCCTGGGAAGTTTGTGCTGGTTTCCTGTCATTGTTGTTGGTGAGAGATTCTACCACCTCGTCATCGTGATCCTCTGTCCACCCAAACCCCCCCCTCCTCGTGGGCAGCAAGAAGACTCTTAGCAGCTTAGTGCAGAGTAAACTGTGGTCTAAATGCTGGGGAAGCAATCTCACCATTGCTCGGCAGTGAAAAGGGCAAATGCATGCAACATTACGAGTGCTAATGCAGCCCAGATGAATAGGGATCTCCCAGGGGTGGACACTGAGTTGTGGTTCTAAGTAAACAGTGCGTCCAGCTGATAAGTTGTATGTTAGTCAGTCTGATTATCATTGTGACAAAGCCAGGTATTGTTCAAGGCTGTGTTTGGCCAATGAATTGCGCGTCATTGTGTTTGTCTGACAGGATCAGATATTCTCCGTGATTCATTCTGACCGACTGACGTTTGCTCATGCGCCCGGGCATGTCTTTGCGTTTCTATTTGTTCTGTGTGGGTGCTTTCATGTGTGTGCGCAAGCTGGTTTTTCACGCCCATGTGTGAGAAAGTTCGGGAGTCACCCTTCTCTGCCCTTTTGTTTGCTAGATATGTGGGGCGGAGGATGTCATGCGCTTCATCATGTTTCATCTCGGAGATCTCTGTATTTGTGAGCCTAACGACTTTCCCGCTGCGTGTTTGTTTATGCGAAACTAGAAGTGCAATATCAACAAATCATTAATAATGTGGACACAGCAGCAGAAACATTCATGACCTGTTATGGTCGTCTGTAGCAGCTACATAAAGATAAATGACCCACACTCCACAGAATTGTATCAGGCAGTTGCCAAGGAGCCATTGAGTCAAATCTAGTCAATCCAGTTCACTTCAGTTGTATTTGTATGGCTCCAAATCATAACAACAGTCGCCTCATATTGCTTTATATTGTAAGGTAAAGACCTTGGAATAATACAGATAAAACACCAACAATAAACACCTGTGACCAAGCACTTTGGCGACAGTGGGAAGGAAAAACTCCCTTTTAACAGGAAGAACCCTCCAGCAGAACCAGGCTAAGGGAGGGGCGGGGCCATCTGAGGTGATGGGAGGAAGAAAGGAAAAAAGACACACTGTGGAAGAGAGCCAGTAATAATAAATAATTAATAGAAATAACTACAGTGGAACCCCGACTTACGAATACCCCATTTAACGAAAAATTCAAATTACGAAGGCACTTAACGGCAATATTTCTGCCCCTGTTACGGCAAAATGCCCGCGTAACGAAATCCGCTGGTTCTGATTGGCTGAGCCCACAATGCCTTCCGAATCATGTGACAACCCCCTTGGCTTTCGTACTTGCGCTTCGCTGTTCCACTTGAACGACGTATTGTTGTTGCAGTTAGCAACTAGCCCATAGCCTATCATTCACTCAAAAGGCGCGATTGCTGCTCGGGAACGAATTAATTTCGTAAGTCAGGGTTCCACTGTAATGATTAAATGCAGAGTCCTATATAAACACATAGGGAGTTAAAAAGAAAGCCGCCAGCAGTTTAAGCCTATTGCAGCGCATAACTAAGGGAGTTGAGTAACTGATCGTTTTAAGCTTTTTATTTAAGACAGACAGCAAAAAAAACCAAACATACTTTCTATGTTTTCCGACTCTTATTTCGCAGCTGAGCTCCAGTGGTCATTCAAGGAACTGCAGATTTCTGCACTCTAGTATTAATATCTTGGTTAATTGCCTCTATAATGTTAAGTAAAACTGTTAAAGCAAATAACCAAAAATGGCAATATGGATCCATTTAGTGTTTTAGTAACCGCTGCTGGGCGCTACCACTGAGCACACTTTACCCACTCATCTATTATCAGGAAGCTTTCATTTGAGACGCTGTTTTTGTGTAATTTAAGGGTGGGAATCGTATTAAACTCGAAAGTATTTTATCACATAATGCTGCCCAAGATGACGAGAGTATCAGGAATGTTTTGCAAGGCAGTCACATTGCAGTTTGTTGCAATATCTGTTTAAGAGTGAGGCGAGGAAAGCAAACAGCAGCCCAAGGAAAGGAAATGATGGTAGAGAGCAGCGATTGGAGGGCGTGCAACAAAGGCCCCGTCGGTACTCCTCAACCTGGGAAATTGCCACGGTTTCGTTTTTTTAACGCACAGGCCATCAGGGTAAATGAGCATTAGCTTTCTTAATGCCAGCACATGTTCATATACCCCATTGTTTAAATGTCAGATAATCATGAACTGGTAAAAGGAAAAAACTGTCAGGCAGCACTCCGGTGTAAGCGTCTGCAGTCAAGTTGGATCAGCAGCACACTGTTGTATTGATCGTGGAGGTAATAAATAATCAGTGGCGTCAGTGTATCACGCAATTAACGGCGCTCTGTTTCACTGAAACCTTTGTGACACCAGCCAAACAACGACGCCACTGTCCCCGACAGCCAAGGCCACTGTGGCCCAGGTCAGGGGTGGAACCTGAACCCTTACTGCGCGGGTGTGTGGGTGGTTTGGTCGCTGCCTGGCGATTGGGTCCCGTGGGATACTGGATGGAGACTCTACAATGTCACATTCCATTTCGCTCTCCATTCTGCCGAAGGTTCACCACCCCGGCCGGACAATGAGCCGAGGCGCCGCGCCCTGCCGGGGGCGGGGGGGAAATGACTCGTTGTGCACCCTGAAATAACCCCCCTTCCCAAAGCACAAGGTCCTCTCCACCCTCGCCACCCTCAGAGAGCGTTAATACACTTAAGCAGCACAAATATCCATTTAAACAATCTCACGCTGTCTTTTTCATTAATAAAATCCTAAATATATCTTGTTGGTGAGGTCATCTTAAGAAGTTGGCTCCAATTTTCTGAACCGTTTTTCACATTTTAGGCTCAAAGTCAATTTTGGTTACTTGTGATGATGATGGTGATAGTGTTTCTGTGGCTAGCACACATGACAAAAATACAATAGACCTTTCCTGTGCAGCTCTGACGAGAGACAGCCCTTCCTGGGCTAATTTTAAAGTTTGCTTACATTTACTTGTCAGGGAGAGACAAGAGGGGAGAGAAATGCATTTAGAAGATTGCTTTTCTTAACTAAGTGTGGCTTTAATAATGTGACGCAGCCCCTTGGCATGTTTTGAGTGATAACAATGAGCCAGAATTTCTTCTTTACTTTTTTATGTGGCCTTGAGCAGTAGCTCTGCAGGCTTTCTGAAGGTCTTTCAAAGGTTTTGTTGTTTTGTTTTGTTTTTCATACATTGGATGCTTTTTCACTCATTTTCAGTCCAGTCCTTGTACCTGACCATTTTCAGACTTGTGTGTGTGTGTGTGTGTGTGTGTATTTTTTTTTTTTGTTGTATTTATTCATTTATTTATTAAGCCACTTAACAACAACCTGTGCATTATTCAAGTGTAACACAAACACATCATTTGTTCCCATTTCTTTAGCTCAATCTACGATTGATATGTATATCAAAGATAACACACTTTCACGGGCTTAAAATAGCATTTTAGCACCAATGAGGTGATTCCAAGAGAGCTCCTAGCTGCAAACCTGGCATATCTCAGCAGGGTGTGCATTGTGTGCTTGAAAAATCTGAGGAAAGTGGACACTGGAGAAGGACACAACAAAACAAAAAGAATTGGCAGACCTAGAACATCATCTAAAAGTCATGTCTTTAAGAAAAAGGAAAAATGTCCTGTTTCTTGAATGTTCTTCAAAAAGCTTGGAGAAATATTTCTGACGACTGCTTAAAAAATGACAAAACTGCACGAGAGAGTTTGTGTTGGAGAGCAGAGGTGGTCATGCCAAATGTTGACCTTCAAACTCGTTGTGTTTGCGCATGTTTCAATAAATCACTGGACCTATTTCCCATTTTCCTACAGCAAAATAAAAAGAGATTAGTGGTGGTTTGAGACTTTTATATGTGAGACTGTATAGTAGTGTGCAAAAGTACAACACACTGAATACACGAGATGAGAGAATGAAGTTTAAAATATTTTCCCTAGCAGGCTGTCGTCAATATGTACCATATAAGGTGATTTCATCATCGTATGGCTTCGACTCACATCTGCATGTTCTGCTTTGTGAGAGCCAAATTTAAAAGCAAAGCCCTCTGACACCTTTTTCATGTTCTATATTTACTCCTCCCTTCCTCTTGGTGCATTTTCTTATAACCACATCAACTGCTGTGTATGTGTGCGTATTTGTACGTGAGAGGTCAGACTTGGTTTGTTGGGCTCGTGCGGCACTCAGGTCCGCAGGGGTGGAGGGTCAAGGACAGGAAGACTGGCTGAGGAGATAAAACTGTTGATTTGCGATGGAACAAACCATCTGGCTGTTTTGATGCAACTGTGAGTTTAAAACTGAGGACTGAAGGGTGGACGAACAACAAAAACCTCTCGAGCAAAGCCAGAACCTTCACTTTAACATTTTCAAAGACGCTGAAGTGAAGTCTAGGCCCCTCTGGTATCTTATCAGTGCGTGTACCCCTGCTGTGTTGACTGACATTACCGTTCTGTGTTCAGGACTTCCCCCAAAGAGTTCATCGTAACGGGAACCCTCTGTAAAACCTTTCTTTGCTATCTTTTGTACAGCTAGTTTGTCCCATCCTCAAATGGAAGTGGGGGGGACAGTAGGGTGCTTTGTTCAGCTCTCCGCTTGCCTCCCAGCTGGTTTAATGATCCAGCTTGAAACCCAACACCCCTATCCCGCCTGAGAGAGTGGTGCGCTCCATACACTCAAGAGGGCAAAACTTGTGCCGTGGTTAAAAAGGAACCAGGTTTGCATCAAACATTAATTAAGTCTGCCCTTGAGGCTGTTAATCTGTTAGAAACTACACATGGCAATCACAAGGAGCCGGGAGGTCAGCAGTTTGTCGCGTCACTGTGTAACCACGGTGCCTGGCAGCGTGTCATTTTAGTGCTTATTAGTTATGCTGATCAAAGAGGCCAAACTCATGGGAGAGCTTCCCCCACTCTTAGTAAAACGACAGGGGGTATGAAGCAATCGGCAAAAAGATGAAAGAGTGACCGCTTTAAATGACATCTGCATTCAGAGCCCATCTGAGTGTGACAGGTTGCAGTTGATGATTTGCAGGACTTGAGTTTTATTGGATGTCGTCAGCAGTCGACAGCAGCTGCTTGGGTAGGAGAACAGTTTATGTAATAGGAAATTTCAACATGAAGGGTTTCTTTTTTTTTTTTTGTTTTTTTTGTTGTCCTGGGTATGTGAAACAAAAAAAGAAGAGTAGTTGAATCGTTATGACTCTGATGATCCCCTGACTTTTATTCCAATGTCATCATCAGGTAAACATTCCTGTTTGTCCAGTGCTTTGTTTTTATGGCTACGCACTGTAAAACTAATGTCGTTCCCATCGCACTCATCTTTACAATATGCTGACCGTAGCAGAGGCAAACCACAGATTTATAGCTTCACAGGCTTTTTTTTATTTGTTTGTTGTTTTGAAGCAAGAGGTCGACCATATTTGGACTGGAGGGTGGAATGCTAAGGTGTCGGCTAATGCTAAGAAGCTTGGTTAGCAAGGAACATCCACGAACTGTAGGAGTGCATTGCTTAGACAGTCCTAGAAACTGATTGGCAACTACTTGGCAACCAATGGTTACTAAGGAATAATATTTATTCCCTGACTAGTTGAGTGGCTGCTGAAAGTTGCTGGCAGTCATGGCATGAAATTGGTTGCGAAGAGGTATAAAGTGCCTCTTGGTAAGCGTGATTGGCTTGATCACTAGCAGGATGCTGCGGTCACCTGTAGTTTCCATGGAAGATACTAACTTGGCTTGAAAAAGTGCCGTTTCCATTTCACTTTTTCAAGTTTGACTACCGCTCAGTGGCTAGCTGAGTGTCGGCAACATCCGTGCAAGCTACGGGTGACCATAAGCAATCATCATCTTGTGGTGCAGCACCCCCTTTCCAACCAGTTTCACCTAAACTCTAGCAAACGCCAGACAGGGAATACTAATTTTTTTCCTAGTGATTGAAGGTTACCAGGCACTAACTAGTCGGCCTGTGTGACTGGGGCATAATATAACATGAAAACCTCATTCATAAAAACACACACACTTCTCGTGAGCACTCTATTAACGTCACAACAATCAATAATATTTGTAAGATAGTAGCATTGAAAGGGCTCTAAAGCCACTACTGTCACACTGACTAGAATTACAGCAAAAAGTGATACTGTATATGTCATCCTGTGAGTCATCCCTTACCTAAACCCATTATAGGGCTCGATTTGAATCATAACAAGGAGTTTGTACAAGACCAACAAAAGTCTTATAATGTCCTCCAATAACACACTGCTCCAGCGAGTGACCTTTAAAGAGTTAATTTTATATGAGTGAAGTGCGCTTTTCATATACTTTTTTTTTATTATTATGGTGAAAAATTACTTTCAGATAGCAAAACAGTGGCTATAAACTTTTTTTATTTCTACCTTAAACTTTGGGGTTTTAAGCCGGATTTAAGTGGCCATTAAAGGAACTGCAGTTTGTCTTTTTTTTTTTTTTTTTTAAGCTGCTTGAGTACGTAACTATTGCCTACTTAACGTCAGCTAACATCGAATATAACGTTTGCTTCTACAGAAATATGAGCACGAAACCATAAGATTGCTGCGGTAGTTTGCAGTTTCATCCCTTGTCTCGTGTGCCAGTTTAAGTTTCCTTCATATCTAAATAAAACTTATAGATAAGAGAGCTTCATTTTCAGCATCATCTCCTCCCCATGTGATTTTCTTTTTTTTGTTGTTTTTTTTTTTTTAAGTGCTGCCTGTTGTTCACTCAGAGGCCTGTGAGTTGAACTTTGCCATCATGCCTTATCTCATGGTTATCACAGCTTCCTGAGGAAAGACAGAAACAAGTCTTAAAGAGGGCCACACAAATCTGGGTTGGGGGATCTGTTAAAAAAGCTCAATAAGAAACCTCTAAAAGCTGCTGCGTTGTGAGGCAGCCGTGTGACTCAGAAGTGTGGTTTTGGAATATTAAAATGGGACCTCGTATTGTCTCGGAGTTATTGGTATTCAAAGCAAGATAGAAGCTGCTCACTCGCACACACGAGTCGCCCGGAAGAAGGTGTGTGAGAGTGAAAACCAGCCGGCAGCAGCTGGGAAGCAGGTTTTATTTTTTCTTTCTTTTTCTTTTTTTTTCAATAGAGATTTCTCTAGATGCAAACAAATATTACTCAACTACCTTCCTACTAACAAAAAATGGTTTGGCTTTGTGCGGACTGCCCAGTGTTACTTAACCGAGTGTTGATGCTGCTTCAGTAACAGCGGCTACAAGTGGTTTAATAACTACTAGATTCTGTGAAGTAACGTGTTATTTTATCACGTTTAAAAGTCAGCTTATGGTCAGTTCGATCGCTTATCAGAAATTATGTCAGTGTTTTATTGCTGGAAATCACAATACGACGTCACAGCTGCTGTGAATAACCCTGGTATCATGGGATTTATCAGTCCCACCTCTGTGTTGTACAAACTTAGCATGTTTGTCAGGTTTTCCTATTTGCCCTCCTTTCTTCCTTCTTTTTTCAGCACAGGTAAAAGTATAAAGTAAAAGACAAACAAACAAGAAAAATTAGGCTTTTATTGAAATGGTTTCCACAGCCTTCCTATATGTGTGCAGCTTTTCCATGATTCCTGATTTCTATGTTGTGTGCACACTGCAGGTGACAAACTGATGCAGTGGATAAGCACAGTTGCCTGCATTGCCACATAGCCATCATACATGAACATAGGAACACGTGACTGCAGACTGAAGAGTTTGGATCTGCAGCCAGTTGCTTCTACACAGATAGCACGAGGTCAGACTGGCTCTTCTGGGCATTTTAATGAAAGCGGTTTCATTTATTAGCATACGGCGGCACATCCTGGTAGCATTTCTGTTTCATTCTGAGAAGTAAAGGCAGCACAGGGGGAAGCATACTGAGGAAAGATGTGTCAACATTTCCTGTTCGGCACTTCTCTCCTTGAAGGGAAAGTGTGTGTTACTTGGAGAGTGTGTGTTCATCTTGAGACAAACTTTTTCTTCTTTTTTTTTTATCCAAAGAGAAGTTGTTTACACAACAGAAAAACTTGACTGTAAAGTAACAGGTGAAAAAGATTTAATCAAAGACTGTATATGAAAGACGGCTACCATGATGCCTCCTAATCCTTTTTTTCTTTTCTTTTTCTTTTTTCTTAACCTTGATGTGATGGCACCCTGCCCGCACAGGACGATAGAGACGATAAAGGTCCACTCTGGACATGGGACAGGTCGCCAGTCTATCACAGGGCTAACAACCATCATTTAGCCTAGCATACATGTCTTTGGAGTGTGGTGGGGGTGGGTGTAGTCAGATTACTGTAGAGAACCCACACAGGCATGTACAGCTTTATGCTGAACAAGAAAACACCATCCACTGTGTGATGGTGCAACCAAACCCTGGACATGAACCTGTCACACTCCCATTAATACTTCAGTGTAAACAGGTTTAAAAGTCACGACAGGGACATCAGCTGTGAAAACTAGGAGGCTGAGTACTTTTGCTTTTTGTTTTGCTTTTTTTATTCACTTGAGCTGAAAATGAGGATTTTTCTGTGAAACTGGGTGTTTTAACATTTCAGTATATTGGGATTGACTTGTTTTTGGAGCGACTGTTTTACTTAGGCATTATTTTCCTGTCATGGAGGTTACTTAAATGGGCTGTAATAGTGAAACTCTCCATTCCTTTAGTGTAAAGAACTTGAACCTGAGATATCTTGATATAAGGAAAAAATGCAATTTCAACAGTACATCTCAGAACCTTTGAAACTGTACTTCATAAAGAAAAACTGCTGTAGTAAATGAAAGTAATCACTTACTACTATCATTTACAGCACTTTGGGCTCAGTTATAAGAAACAAATGTAAAATTACAGAGAAAGATCTGAAAGCTAGACTGTCCTGTAATTACGGTATAACACAAATTGTTTGTTAATTCACAGAAATGCCACCATCTACTGGAAGCTTTTTCTAGTAGACGGTAAAAAAGAAAACAGTAATTTCTCTGTCATCTAATTCTTTATCTATTACTTATTTACTTTGGTTTAGTATGAATGGTCATGGAGGAGGTCTGTAACAGTAGGCAAAGCTGTTAAAGTTGTGAAAATACAGTTAAAAGTCCTCAATTAATCCCGGCGTTCACATTTTTCTAAAGCCGTGCAGTGGGCCAGATTGGAGTCTTTACAGGGCCAATTCTGGCCAGCAGGCTTTATGTCTGACACCTCTTTGATTGGATTAATTTATTTTTCCTACCACATATTATGCGCTTGGACTGGGAAGTGCCCTAATCAGAGTAAAGTTTTACACAGATGTTCCTAATCTAAGCTGAGCTCAGGCCAAGAGCGAGTCTGCCGGAAGGGGAAGACACAACTTCACAGTTCAGCATATCACTCTGATTTAACCACGAGTTTCAGTTGGTTATACCAGGAAGAGCAGCGGTATGAGAGAGTGAGGGAGTTTACACAACATGCCATGAATGTTAAGTCCTGTGGGCCCAACGTATCTGCACCTCATTTTGTAACCGATCATCAGATTTTTATCAGTAGTGAAACTGATAACAAGTAATATGAGTAAAGCGTAGCAGCAGCATAAACACACACACACACACACACACACACACACACACACACACACACACACACACACACACACACACACACACACACACACTTGGCATCTTCAGTTGTCCTCCTGGCTCGTGTGTGTTCAGCAGATTCCACAGATTTCAGACCCGCGTGGAGATTCCTCGGCCCTCCACTCCTCTCTGATACAAATCCTCCCTTGTTGTTCCTGCCAGAGACTCTCTCACCCTCTCTTCCCTAAGCAGGAACTGCTAATGTCAGCCAGAGAACCAGATGATGAGATTCAGGCCCATCTGACGCTTCGATGTGTCTGAATGACACTCGATATTTTCACCCACTTTTGGGTTTTTTTTTTTTTCTTTTAAATGGCACATGGTGAACTGAGTGACTGTGGATCACACAGACTCAGAGCTCTTACATCCAGTAGATGATAACTTGTAATCACATTTGTGGTGAGAGCCAGCCTTTTTATACAGATAAAGCCTCTCTCTACCACCGCACAGAAGAACAGTGCATAGAGTTCTTATTCAGGATTTCAGAATGAGGGAAGGTCAGTAATAAGAAACGCCGAGCCACCAATTCAGACACGGTCTCCAATTTTCCCTTTAGTCTCTACTTTTAAAAGCCTCTGTTAAATTTATAGGACTTGCAAGGGAGGGCTCCCTTTTCCTTTTAGCTTGGGTGTAACTCCAGAAGATAAAGGTTAAGCAATGCGCAAAAAATTTTTTGTGCAATTGGTTCGCAGCGTGATGAAACTGTTGCTCTTATCGGGAGCACATTTGATCGGTAGCGTGCACGTTCTGCTGCACGATGGGGCTCTCGAAAGAGACAAAGATGGCCGGTCTGCATCACTGATGAGAACAGACAGCGCAGTTTACAGAAGTGCCTTCACAATCAAGACATCGTTCTGTATCTGCAACTCTGTGCGTGGTGTGACGTATCCTGTTTTTGTTGCACTATCTTGTATCTTGGTTGCTCAGTGTAGACACATCCTGTGGAGGACAGTTTCTTGCATTATTCAAGTGAACATTATCCTTTAACGTGTATACAAAACGATTACTAATGGAGTGGAAAGGAAATGATAAATATGTATGTTTGGGTCTAACTGCCAGACTATTAGTTTAACGTGGAACGCCGGTGGTAAATATTGAGTTTGAGCTCCAATTGTTTCTATTTATGATCGTAAACTCTTACAGCTCACATGCATACAAGATTCTCTTAATCTTCTCATCTAATGTTATGATGGAAATAAAAAGGGAACATTTCCCCCTAATAGTTTAAGCTGTGCTTTCAAGGCAGACGTGGTGCTGTAATATAAATGGTATAATTCTGCAGAAATGAACCTTTTTCTGCTTCAGTACACAAACAGCTCGCAGGAGGCAGAGCATCTTTATGCATTACTCCCCCCTCAAATGAAACTCATTTTTCAGACGATGCATTAAGTCTTTGTTGTACTCGTCGCCTGTTTCCCTGAAGTGGGCAAAGGTCCTGTGCTGATGAACACGAGTGCGGTGCAGGAGGTTTGCTGTCGGATCACGTGATTTCTAGGATGTGGAAGTTCCTTGTTTTGGAGCCACCAGTGTTCATAGTTTCCTTTTTAATTCCTCTATTTTGTATATAATTTACATGCATTCAGTTCCTTTTTTTTTTTTTTTTTTTTCCCTTTAGGTTTTAATAGGAAACATGTGTCTCTTGACATGAAACATGTTTCCCACCTGGAAAATCGATTTTCTCTTTTTTCAGGCGCTTTATGCCGGGGTGGCGGAGGATTGGTTTATATAATGCAGTGAAGTCATTCGGTTCTGTTGTGGAGTTTTATTACGACAGGAACTGTTGAGTCAGACTGCCTCGGTTATTATCATGTCCACTGTTCAGCGATGTTTAAAAGGGATTTTAATCAATAAGGCCTCTGCAAGAACTTCCTGCAGAAAAGCGAGTCATTCATACCTGATTTTTATTTATGGAGCTGGCTCATTGTCTTCCAGTGTACAGTTGATCAAGGGCAGGGGAGCACAGCACAGCCGCTCTGATGTGGAGGGAGTGTCGGGTCAGATTTGGTCACGGTGACAAAGATTACCCTGACCAGTGCTCCTGTATGTTGCTGTTTTGACCTCTTTGATGACAAAGCCTTTAAAGTTCTCTTTTTGCTAAATAAAGAAACTGCTTCATCCATACAGCGGAAGGGAGGTTCTGGGACCGAGCTCCAGGTTTTTGTTTTTTTCCCCTGAATGACAATATGGCTCTAACTCTTCCTGCCATCCCAGAAACAGGACAGGACATGGGAGAGAGGGGAGGCGGTCAGAGGTCAACACCCAGCTTCCATTGTCCTGCAGACCCCGAAATGAGTTAGGTTGTGGACCGGAACCGGTCCCTTCCTTAGAGCCACCCCCCTGCCTCTCTCGGTTTTTCTCGAAAAACCTTCCCAGCAGACCTCCAATCACATGCCTCCGAGACCCTTTTCCTTCCTGTTGAGCAAACAGAGTCACGTGGGCTGAAACAGCGGCTGTAGTTTACTCTCGATTATCAAAAACACAGCGGACAACAAAGCAGCATGCAGCAGGCAGCTGCATGTTCAACCTGGGCTCTATATTCATGGTTAACGACTCACTGGAGCTCTCTGTGATCTTTGTGCCTCTTGTTCTTGCTGAACAGACACCCACGGTGGAGGTATTTTTATAAACATGTTGCTATACCCTGTGCATGTCACATACATGTTGTTTACATCCGATGTCTCTCCCTGCAGGAGCAAGAGGTGCGCGCTGAACTGCGGCCACGTCTCTGCGTGATCCAGCGAGGCACCAGCGGATATGGCTTCAACCTGCACAGTGAGCGGGCGCGGCCGGGACAGTACATCAGAGCTGTGGATGAAGACTCTCCAGCAGAAAGGGCAGGCCTGCTGCCCAAAGACAGGATCGTAGAGGTAAAGTGAGAGCGTGCGGGCTGGATCTCAGTAACCTAAAACATTTTTATCTACTAGGAACAAAAAACATTATCTGACTAGTTTGAAAAGTTTAAAATTTTTGAAAGAGGTGCCAAATAGTTACAAAGTGCTTCATTATTCATGAGAAGCAGCTTATTATGAGCCTTTCAAGCTCCCTAAAAATATCCCTGCATTGTATCCTGATTAGTCTGCCATACTTCCGCTCTATACAGCCTCCACTGTTTTTCTTTGTAGTTGGATAAAAATAGAGAATAATTGTGTAGCTTGTAATCAGGCCTCACCTAAAGCCTGGTTGGAGATGGAGACCTTTGTTCACATTCAATAATTCAAGTTATCTCATTTATATTTAAGATGTTTGTCATATGTGTTGCAATCTTTGTAAGTATCATTTTCCTCTTTGCCTGCTCAGCTGTGGAAACCCTTGCCATGAAGCTCCCAGTACAGTTTTTTGTGCTGATGTTAATGTCAGGAGGGTTTAAACTATGCAATTATTGAGCCACCAGAGCCTATGTGACCTTTACTCACTGCTGTGGTTTCTAAACACATCCACTATGCAGTATTACCACTTACAGCTTATCGCGAAATATCTAGGAGGGAAGAAATTTCACAAACGAATTGCCTACAGCATGCATGCGCATATATATATATATATATATATATATATATATATATATATATATATATATATATATATATATATATATATATATATATATATATATATATATGTATATATATGTATATGTATATGTATATATATGTATATGTATATGTATATGTATATGTATATATATGTATGTATATGTATATATATGTATGTATATATATATATATATATATATATATATATATATATATATATATATATATATATATATATATATGTGTGTATATATATATGTGTGTATATATATATATATGTGTATATGTGTGTATATATATATGTGTGTATATATATATGTGTATATATATATATATGTGTATATATGTATATATATATATATATAAAAAAATGATGACAAGCAGGAAAAACAAACAAACATCTGGTCCGAGTGAACGGACTCTTTCTGTGCAGTACTTAAAAACGTAATCAGAGCAAAGAATCGTCTTCTGACGTGAAGGACGCCTCCTCTCCCTTTGAAAGTGAATAGAATTTATAAAGGAGAGAAGGATTCAAAGGACTACAGGGTCTGCTGGGAGTCTTTAGAGGGGCTTCCAGTCCCTGAGAGGTGCCCCAGACAGCCACACCACCCACTGAGGTCCGGGGCTTTGTGAGGAGCCGACAGCCATTGTTACTGCTGTTACTGGCTGAGCAGCTATTGTCCGGCTTCCTCTGTAGGACTGGCTTTGACGTGCAGATCCACCCTGTGACCTAAACACACACACACACCCTTCATATTTCACATGCTTTCCCATAGAGATTTTACACCAGAGGAGTCAGCTGGTCTTCTGGGAGACACGTGACACTTATACCAGACTTAAAGGGCAACTGTCACAGTGACGTAGGAAACAGAGTTTATAAATGTATACAGACATATATATGAGAGATAATGGAAAGTTTCAGGATTCTTTGTTAAGTCTGTGCGTGTGCAATTGTGTGTGGACACACAGGATTTCCTGCCCTGGAGCCTTTGGCAAACAAACTGATAATATACAGGAAAAAAAAAAATTCCTGACAGTGATGAAGTTTGTTCACTTCTGTGTGGGAATGAAGATGGACAACCACGAAAAGCAACAATGAGGACTTTTTTTGGTCATGTTTTGAAGGGTTTGCAGACGGTTTTGCAAAGTTTAAATATCTCATTCATGTCTAATGTCTCTCTCTGTCTTTTTTCCTCTTTTTGTCTTCTTCAGGTGAACAGTATGTCGGTGGAGGGTAAGACGCATTCAGATGTTGTTGCTGCCATTAAAGCCGGCGGGCACGAGACCCGGCTGCTGGTGGTGGACCCCGAAACAGACGCCTTCTTCAAGAGGTGCCGGGTCACCCCCACCTCTGAGCACCTGACTGGTGAGAGCACAATTTCATGCTCATTGTGAGGCTTTACAAGTTGTGCAGAAGGGGTGGAGCAAATGAGTGCATTTAGCTGCTTTATCAGACATGTTATGGACACAAGCCTTATACTTCCGTCTTCCCAAACAAGCAGCACATTAAAACCCCGCTTTTTTTTTCCTCTCTTCGCTCGTTTCTTTCTGTCTTTATTCTTTTGCCAAGGATCACAGAGAGACAGAGATGCTAAGCCACTTCCTGATATCTCCCCCCCATGTTTTTGATCTGAAAACATCACCCTTATCTAAAAAAACTGAAGGCTTTAATGCTGAAGTCTCTCTTCTAAAGTTTATTATTACACAGCAACTTAAATAAACCACAAGTGGATAGTTTGACCCTCCCCACCCAAAAAAAAGTCAGCACATTTTGTCTTTAATCAGAGGAGTAATAGCAATAATATTTAAATATAATTACAGGCACGAGAGATGCCTCTAATTCCTTGCTCGAAGACTTTCTAACTTTTCTCAGGACTGGGTGTACCCACCACAGCCCCCAGGGGGAGCACTAGCATAGCCTGTGACTCGGGGTCCCTCCATGGTGCAACAGCTGGTCCTCTGTGTGGGTGTGTGGCTGGCTGTGGTGCAGCGTCTGAGTGCCACTCTGCCACAGGAGTTCCCCCCCATATTAACATGATGCCACCAGCTGTTGGCATGGCAAAAGCCTGGGCACGCTCAGTGGGGAGGGGGTCAGCTGTCAGGGCCAAGGTCCTGAGTTGCCAGGTCCTGAGCTGCTGGTATATACAACAAACCTGCTATAGATTAATGTACATCATCTAGTTTAGTAGAAGCAAAGCTTGTTTCAGATTCTGTTTAGTCTGACTAGATTCAAAATCCAAACGATACTCGGATTACTTTCGTGCATCACAGCAAAAAAGGAAAACTTTAATTTAAGAGGGAGAAACCAAAACAAGTCTTTGATATTTATGCTAAAAATGACCTAAATGATTGTTTTATTACTTAAATATATTTTGTACTTGATGTTTGTATTAAACGTCTCATGATTATTTGAGTTTCTTTGTAAAATGAACTTGAGTAAAAGCATAAAGGGGCAAATTTGTACATTAGCACAATGCTTAAATAATCGTAGTTGGTTTATTGCAGTCAGACCTAGTGCAGGATTAAAATAATAGCGCTCTACAGGAGAAACATTCCAGTGAGGTGTTTCCCAGGTAACTGCCTGCACTTCTCTTCACATGCTGCCCACTCAGAGGGCACCTGCCTACACCGACTCTCCGTGTCAGCGCTCACACACTCTCTCACACTCTTTCTCACACGCACACACACACACACACACTCTGCAGCCCTGCTGGCCAGCACCTTTTGTTTGGTTTCCAAGGTGCCAGCTCCAAGTGGCCTCTCAGCCTGGAGCTGGATCTGTATTAGGACTTGGAGAGGCTCCATTCAGACTCAGGGGTGCAAACACGCTCACACACAGCAAAGACCTGAGGGCTCAAATCTCAGATTAGCTCTGAAGGAGCAGCTGATAGAAGCTACAATAACAAAAAGGCAATTCTTGGCTGTGCAGAGAAACCGAGGGAGGGATGGAAGGTAAGGGTGAGAGATGGGAATGTGTTTGTTTGTTTGTGGGAAAAATAAATAAACATGGGGAAAATTTTTGACTTGAGCTTTTTGAAAGATAGCTGATCGGAGGAGGACCATCTCATCGAAGAGATGGCCCACTGGTGAATTATAGATGATCTAGAGCAGGTGCTGGCGAGATGAAAGTTGAGCTTAAGAGGAACTCTTGATCTAGGAAAGTGGAGCTCTGAAGGACAGAAGGTATCATGACAGTGCCACGGCAGGGAGCCTGAGAGCTGATGCTGATGACTAATAGTTGCTTCATTTTGTTTTTGACAGGTCCGCTGCCAGAGCCCATCGTTAACGGAGGGATGGAGGAGAAGGTAAGACCCACCAGAAGCACTTAGAGGTTTGCTTTAGCAGGGAAAGGTCTTTTTTTCAGACTCAAAAACAAGAAGTGCTCCTGCTTTAAATGCTCTGTTGCTCTTCATGTGCTGCTTAACCCAGCGGGCCAAGGCCAGGCAAGGAAAGCAGCATTCAGCTTTTGTTTTGGAGTGCTGCGCCACACGAGAGAATCGATAGGCTGCTGAAATGAGTTATTAATCGCACTTTCCTGTAATTGTGTGTGTAGTTCCTGTAGAAAACTCCACCCAGTCAGCCATTAACTTGAAATTATTTGCAAAAGTTTGACAGAGTAATGTAAAAAAGAAAAATCCGACAATAGGATTTTTCCCTACGCACTTTGGGCTGAGGCGTGGAGAATGTCGCAGCTTCCTGCAAATCCCGCCGGAGGATTTGGGTGTAATGCCGCTGAGACACAACAGTCGACGTTTACAGCAGGAGGCGAGCGAACACACTCCCAGTTAGACGAGAAATCCGTTACTCACTTTGTTACCGCAGGAAAAAACGTTATGCTTTACACCGAAAGCCACGTTTGCTTACTCACACAGCTCTTTGTTGTACCTGCCTTATATTTATCTAACATCTACACCACCCACATATGACACAGGAGGAGGAAGAACTTTCAAACTCCTCACAGGCGCACAGTTTCTGTCCACTGAAACACTGGAGAGCTTTTAATTTGAAGTGGAAACAGGAAATGTTGAGTCTTTTATAAATGGTATCTTTAACAGAGCGGCCTCGGATCAAAAGTAATTAAGCGCCACCACAAGGAATAAGAAATGGGAAGCAGGAAATATGAACATTGTTCTTAGTCTTTTAACTTTTATTGTTTAAAAATTTCAAATCCTGTTGTGACGAATAATAAAGGAAATTTGAAGTCACGGTGCCATTGAACATAGCTAGCAGGTACCAACTGTTAAGGTGGATTGTGGCATTTCATGTTATGAGAAGCAATCAAGACACCTTAAATGCCATTTATACTGTGTGTGTGTATACATATACGTATATATGTTATATTAAATATTCTATATATATTTATATATATTCAAAAGTTCAGAAATTAAAGACGTTATTAAACATAGATAGCTGGGCATCGTGTCATCTGAGTGAGCATGCGCTATGAAGACTGGTTTTGCAAGCCAGCTCTGCAAAATCTTAAAATTCTCTTTGGAGCCAGTCTTTCTGCTCCAGCCACTGAAAACAGACCAACTACTCTCACTTTATAGAAAACCTCTCTGGGCAAACGCTACAGCGGGTGGTGGCACCAGCTTCAACCTCTGGCATTAGCTTTATTGCTGCTGGGTTGAGACATTTAACCTGACTTTCTCTAAAGGAAACCAGATCTGCCAGCTGTAGATCAGGATAGGTGTTTTTTTCCCCCGATTTCAGTGTTTACGCTAAGCTAAGCTAATCAGCAACTTGCTTTACTGAACTACTATCTCTGGCTCCTTTTCACATCATTTCTTTTGTCATGTAAACATCCCATCTGCCCCACCTGGTCGTGGCAGATGGCTGCCCCTCACTGAGCCTGGTTCTGGTTTCTTCCTGTTTAGAAAGGGAGTTCTTCCTCCCTACTGTTGCCAGGTGTTTGCTCAAAGGGTTGTCTGATTGTTGGGCTTCTCATTGTAAGGTAAAGATCCTACAATAATACGGAGAAAAGATCTTGCCGCTGTATAAATGAGTGGTTTCAGTATTCCAGCAAATTTGTGTGTGTGTGTGTGTGTGTGTGTGTGGGGGGGGCTGCGTCACAGGAATGCTTTCTGAGGGCCTCTCAAGTAACCGAGTCTTTCGTTCCCGTGTGAATACCTTAGACTTTTATGTAAATCAGGCGATGACTTGAGATAATGGCCGGGTTCGGATGAAGAGCACAAACTGAAAGAAGCTACTGTGTTTAAAAGCGGCAGCCTTTCACTTTGGGCCTTTGTCCAAAAATGCTCAAAGTGAAGCCTGACCCCGGACTTCCCGCCAGTCAGGATCTACATGTGCTGCGGTGAAGTTGCATGTTCCACGTATTGTTGCGTAACAAAAGGTCGAAGAGCTGAGAGGGAGGGGGGGGCGTGGGAGCAAGAGGTCAGAGAGAAATCGTCACGGAGGTGAAAGATATTTTTAGTGGCCTAAAAAACCTAAATGCAGTCAGGATTTACAGGCTTAGTGCTGATTCTTCCTGTTACACTGCAGGAAAGGTTAGGGTTTAAACTCCTGCACGCTGCTGGAAAAATGAGGGAGCGTTGAAAGCTTTAACCAGGAAGAATTTCTCAGATTTCACCTGTCACCACTCTTATCAAAACAAAGATTAACTTTGAGATTTTACTGATTAGATAACACTTTTTGCCCTCAGATATTTCCAGAAGTATTAAAAGCATCTTGTGTGTGTCACTAAATTGAACACATTTAACAGTAAGAAGGGACCTCAGAGCTGTGAAGTGTATTTAGTTGTTTTTATGAAACATTTTTGATGTGTGAAAATCGTCTTGGAAAAACCTGCAACCTGTTTGTCATTCATAGGTGGAAAGTACCTTTTTTCTTAATAAGGGAAAAAATAACTAATCCAATGCTGCCTCCTGGTGGAGAGGTTTGGTATTGACAGGAATGTTGGGAAAAAGTTGGAATTTTACAAATCTTCATCAGTGATGCTCACTGGCATTTGTGTTTGCAGGTGAACGGCAACGTGGCGAAAGAAGCAACGAGGGATTCGAAGGTGTCCGTCAGCCCCTCCCCGTCCAATGCCTCGTCTAACGCCTCGCTCACAACCCCGCCCGCGAACACCCCGCCTGAGGTAACGCCACACAAGACAACACAGAGTGCAGCACTCACTCTTGTTAGAGTTTCCCTGGTTTTCTTACTCGCTTGCTTTTCTTTCAACAGGGAGCAATCACAGACACCATCCCGGCTCTGAACCTGACGCTGCAGCAGGTCAAAGAGCTCGCCCACCAGAAACGCTCCAACAAGAGAGCCCCGCCCATGGACTGGACCAAGAAAAACGAACTCTTCAGCAACCTATAGGGCCTCACCTGAGACACACACACAAAGCAATCAGACAGATTTTTTAAAAATTATTATTATTATCTTAAAGAAAAGTTCCAGCCTTTGGGTAAATTATTCCTTTTATTATGCTCTTCATGCTATTATAACCCAGATATTATGCTATAAAATGTCCTACTACCAAGAAAAGTGCATATGCCAATGAGAGAGAACTGCATGTGCAACCATGGCCATGTGTGTATGCGGGCGTAGGTTTTTCTGAGCTTGTGTGGATCCAAGAAGGAGCGCTAAGATTCCTTATCCGCCTTTTAAAAGTTTATACTAATGTTTAAAACACTGAAGTGTCTTCTGATAAAACAGCGCGACAATCAATACATTTCTCTCTGTTTTCGGGAGCAAACCTCTGGCAGTAGACAGAGTTGAACTGCTTTTCATGTCCTTAATTTCACTGGATTTCTTTTCTTTTAGCGGATATCACCATAGAGCTCTTTCTTCTCTAATTATTTCTTACATTTTGGGAAATGCTTACTGATGCCTTTTAAAACTGGAAATCGCTGTATTTTGAAGTGTGTTCTATTATAATATATGTACATACATCATATATCATGTATATTTTTTACGCATATGACTTAAATCCACACCGTAACGAACTCAACTTTAACCCTTTGCTACAGTGTCGTCCTGCCACTCAACGATACCCGCGTTATCTTTTATAAAATGTGAACTGCAGCATATTATTAGTGTAACTTATACCGCCCGTATAACCATTATTGTTACTGTGAATGACTGCTCACACAGTTCACATTTTTAGCATACTGAATATTTTTATTGGAAATTAGAAATTGTGAGGTTTTTTTGTTTTGTTTTGTTTTTTTACTTATTTCTGTGTAAAGAGCTATAATTGTGTAGGATTTGGATGATGTTCATAAGAGGGGAGTGGCTGCGTGTCTTTTAAACTATATGCATTTGTCCAGTATTGATAAAGGCTATCATTTTAATGACTGAATTATATGAAGAGTTTTTGTAGTTTGTGTAAGCAGTAAGAGATTTCTATTCTGTAATGCGTCGATCATCTCAGCGTTATCCTGGTCTTTGAGAATAAATAAAAGTACTATACACTGTGTGTGTGTGTGTGTGTGTGTGAGAGAGTGTGTGAGTGAATAAACGCCGGTGACTGGGACCTCGACCTCCAGCAGGCCACTACGATGCCGCCACCATGTTATGGTATACTTTGAATCAGCCGTTTCTCTCCTACTTCCCCCTCCACATCGTCTGGTAAAAGATCATCTTGGTTTCGTTTTCATTTGCTGAAAGAATTTTCTCTCCTTGATTTAAGGGTTCATTTTGGGGGGGTTTCAGTCTAATGATGAAGTCTTACTTCATCAGTAGGAGCGTTGAATTTCAACAAATTCAACACTTTGAATGAACAACAACAGTGACCTCAAGGCACTTTATATTGTAAGGTAAACCCTACAATCATATGACACCCTATGAGCAAGCACTTTGGCGATGGTGAGAAGGAAAAACTCCCTTTTAACAGGAAGAAACCTCCAGTAGAACCAGGCTCAGGGAGGGGCGGGACCATCTGCCGCAAACCATTTGGGATAAGAGAAGGAAGACAGGACAACAGACATGCTGTGGAAGAGAGACAGAGTTTAATAACAAGTATGATTCAGTGCAGAGGGTCTATCAACACATAGTGAGTGAGAAAGGTGACTGAAGAAGAAACACTCAATGCATCATGGGAATCCCCCAGCAGCCTGAACCTATTGCAGCATTACTAAGGGAGGATTCAGGGTCACCTGATCCAGCCCTAACTAGATGTTTTAGCAACAAGAAAAGTTTGAAGCCTAATCTTAAAAGTAGAGCTAGCGTCTGTCTCCTGAATCCAAACTGGAAGCTGGTTCCTCGCATACCATTTTTAAATACTCTAGGAACCAGAGAGTGTTTGTAAAATTGTGTAAAATATCTATAACTGGTAAACTGTTTATATAATACTGAAACCCCAGCAGCTAGATCAATGGAGGAGTCAGCAACATATAAAATAGTGTCATCTGCATAAACATGTACACTCTGGTAGAGATAAAATTGCATGTGTACAATGTGAATAAACAAGCCTTTGGCATTTAATCAGAAAGACTCATATTTTAAAAATACATAAATAAAATACAACACAATTTTAAATATACGTGTGACGCTTTCAGTGTCCTCATTTCCTCAGATAAAGTTTTCTGAGATTTTTATAGCCTACAAGTCGGGACAGCAGAGTGGTGTCCGAGCCACTCGTCTACCCTCCATCATGTCACTGTGTCTCCAGCAGCTGTCTCTTACTAATGGCCTCGACCTTTCTGCTCTTCCTTTATAACCCCACCATCATTATCACATCTCACTGTCACACCCCGAGCTGTACACTTTCTGTCTCTAGGGTTCAATTAACCTAATTGGACTTCATGACACTGATGGAGGGTGAAATTAGGTAAAATGATGACTCGGTAAAGATACATAATAATAATGATGATGTTTGTTATAATTGCCTATTAAGATTAAACAGAAGGGTGATTGTTACAGCGACAGTATGAATTCTGCTCGTATTAACTAGAAATACTTTGAGTACCCACATAATGTTTGTGAAACTTTCTATTAAGGAACTCTTTCACCTTTGGGGGCAACTAAATAGCTTTATTGTGCAAACAAAAATTAGGAATTTAAATTTAAGGACATCTGATATCCACTCTGATGCTAAAGTTTACACTAATCGTAATAAGAGAGCGCTTTATTTGTGAGTGTTGAGAGTGGAGGACAGTTATAGCGCTGTATGAAACTGCAGCCAGCAGGTGCTTAACTTAGCATTAGCACGTAGACTGGTGTATGTGTCAATTAAACAAACAAAGGATAATATATTAAACAGTAAGCAGATACACGTGTAAGCAGTTTCTAGTTTACCTTAAAACAAATCTTTTATAGCACTCTCAACAAAAACAGTGGATTTTTCTTACTAATGCTAAGTTTATAATAGTTATAAAACGGATTTTTGGCACCAGAAACTTTCTGCTGTAGTCGAAATGAACATTCAGGACTGTTAATGCTGCTGTGGGACCCCCACCTGAAAAAACCCAGTGTAAGTCACCCATCTATAATGTATGCAACAGCAAATAGAGCTGTTTTTAATTTGTTTTGTTGTTTTTTAGCTGCCTTTGTTTTCCTCTGCTGGTATTCTAAATAACCATGTTGGAAGCTGAGTGTTTTCATTAGAATCAGAATGGAACTTAAAAAAATTTCTATTCTTTTAGTATCATTTTATATTTACATTAACAGTGAGTTTCAGTGAGCTTTGTACAAAATAGCTGGTAAGAATCTCCTCCAATCGGCTACTTTTTACTCTGAGTACATTTCAGAGGTTTTACTTTTTCATTTTTACTTGAGTAAGAAGGTCAAATCTTGACTTCAACTTTTGCTACGATATTTGTTTAAAGGAATTTCACCTTTATTTGATAGAGTACTGAATCAATGTACAGACACCCTTTCTAGAGTATCTGTATTTGTACCTAATTGACACCCGTGTGTAGTTTTGCCACCTCTGTCCAAAGATGCACCAGAAGCACTGAAACGCAGACGCTCAGTTCCTAAATAGCAGAGTCGGATAAATAACTTGTCTTTTGTTACTTCTGGTTGAGTCCGAGGACTAGGAAAGAACTGAGTGTACCGCACTCCTATAATCCATGTTTTATATTTTACAAGCCAGCATCTGAAGGCTGCGTAACCTGTTGGTGTTCATGTTGTCTTGAGGTTAGTGCAGGCATTAGAGGTGGGCGGATAGATCCAGATATCAATAGTATTGATATCAAGCCTGGTATCAGATCAGTACTTGTGCAACAGGATTGATACTTTTTTCTGTCCCCATAGTTCAGTATGTTGCCCGGTGAGTTGTGTTAATTATGGGGTTTTTTGTTGTTTTTTGTGGAAATGAAAAAAATATACTTCAGACATGCAATAAAAAATGTCTGAAGCTTTTTGTGTTGACTGTCAGGTCCATTTTATTTATACTGTACAGTACATTTAAACAACAGAAGCAAAGTTCACAAATCCCTCCCAAAAAAAAGCTGAGAGGTGTGTTTTATTGTGTTAACAAATTATTATGGAAAATAAAAAGCACCTTGACTTAGTGGTTAATTGTGTTCAGAAACTGCAAAGTGATGATGATTCATCTCATAAATCATGACGCACTGCTCTCCTTTACATTAGCAACCTTTGTAAGTTAAAGTATCGACAATATTTGTCAATACGAAAATGTGCAGCATCTTACATCTGATGCAAGCATGGAGGTTTATTGTGCAGTACTGCAGGCAGAGTGTGAGCTGAGCAGAGTGTTTGGAAGAATTTATCTTCTTCTCGTGATGCTGCCTTTTTCACAGCCAGATGCACATTTTAATTTCACTAGAGAGCACTACATGCATCTTTACAGCTGGCGCATAAAACGTTCAAGCGCCTCGGGCGATCATTACAAGCCAGCTGCCAGCTGTAAACTCTCCGATTTCCGCACAACAACCGGTGAAATAATAGCACATCTTTTACGCCGCTCTTCCTGTATTAGCACACCGCGATAAAGATAACGACGATGATATGAAGACGAATGGGGGGTGGCGATAATTAAGATGATGAAGGGCAGGTGTGGGTTGAGCGGTGGACCTTCACAGCTTAGGTGCAAACACAGGCTGGTTGCTAGACAACCGTGTCCTCCAGAGGGTCCTTGTAAGGCCTGGAGCTGGGGTGAGACAAGGGGTCAACACAACTCTACCTTCAAACCCCACAGCACACTAAAAATAGACTCGGATTTAGTGTGTGTGTAAGAGAGAGTACAGTGGAGAAAATTACAGATAAAAAGTAAGCTACATGGAATAAGTGACATTAGCTGTGTGGAGGAAGATGGAGGAGGAGGAGGTTTTGGGATGAGCGAAGTCTGACGCATTAGCAGAGCGGTGCGTAAGGCTGCTGTAATACGAGCTTTTTCCTATCTGTCTTCTCCGAGAAAGCCTCATCCCCTTCTGCCTTACTTTCCTCATGCACGCACACTCACACTCCTTTTATAAAAATACCCAAGGACAATCCTCACTATTAATAGGAAGTGTTGTCAACTGGCTCTGGAGAAATGGGACCTGCTGTTCAGCTAACTATTTTTGCAGTCCTTTGTAGTGGTGACCCCTTGCACTGTCAATTACATCCTTAATAATGCAGATTATTAACGACCCTATAACCTGTTTCACTTTTTTAAAAACAAAAGTTATTTTGCAAAATGCTTAAATATGGCATGTGTTTTATTATTATTATGATTTTGTTCATCATCGTGAGCTGTTCCAGAGGGACGCTCATATTATTTACTTGGCTCATCTTTCATCACTGGGCTCTTTTGATTCAATCACCAGTGCGGTAATTGAGCTCCACGCATACTGCAGGTGATTTAGAGGCCTCGGCACCGACATCCAGTGATCCTGCATTCAGCTATTCCCCGGTGCTGACTGCATGTGCAGTAAATAAGCCGCAGTTCACCGCTGACAAGAAACCACGTGTGAGAAAGTTCTGATTTAATTTGTCGTCTGTCTTTTAATTTCTTTGAGGCGTATGAGAGCAGTAGACAAGTGACATGCAGATAGGCTTAAAAGCCCACGTCCAGATTACTTTTAATGTTTGACGCTGTATCCTCCTGAAACTGGGATGACTATCACAGAAAAGAACTGCCTTGAGGTAAACTTTTCTATGTGGATGTAGCTCAGGAGGTAGAGCAGGTCATCTACCAATCTGGTTCAGTCTCTAGCTCCTCTTCTTGGAGAAGATACATAACCAATGGCGTGTCCAGCGGGGTGGCCTGGGGGTGCACAGGCCACCCCCCAAACCAGACTGGCCACCCCAGGTGCCACCCCAAAGGCAAAACAATAAAATTCAATCAAATATCCGATTATGTTTTCACGGTGACGCTCAGATATCCGAGTGTAAGTGAATGCAGCATCGCTTCTGCGCTATGCGCATCACGTTAGCAAAGGTAGGAGAGCCAAGCCGAAAGATGGCACTGCAGGAAACAATTTTTCGGTGAAAGAAAATGAGGACAGAATAAATATCAAGTTTGGTGAGTTTAGTAAACTTTGGTGAAATTAGAATACCAAGGAAAAAAATAACACTTAAAGAATTATTGCAGCCGTGGAATATTTCAGACAGTATGCTACTGAGGGCAGCTAACATAAGAGTTATGAGTTATAAGATATAATCTAAGTCGTAACATTGCTGTATGGAGCTGCAGATTTGGTTGCAGGTTAACATAGCTGGACTGGCCATCGGGCATACCGGGCACATGCCCCGTGACTTATTTTTTATTTTTTTTGTAATGGCATGAACAATGAGAGGTGGTGGATTGGCCAGATGCAGGTCGATGTGTAGAAATAACTCCGTTGTTTGGTGGTGGCTATGACGGGGCTTCCACAGAGGCAACAGGTGGATGAGGGAAGGGGAGGCAGGAGGAGAGCCCCGAGGCAGCCGCCAGTCCGAGTGTCAGGTGAACTGAACTTCAGGTAAGAAGTTATGACCTGCAGTCTATCTGGGTCAGATATAAACTAAGTTTAGGTGGAGTTTATTTTCATGTTGCTGACTTTTTACTGTCAGTTGCAATAACTCATACTGCGTTCTAGCCAGTTTGACGGAGTTTTTATACAGCTGGGTGGGTGCTATGATGTTACTGATAGTGAACTTTATTTTATTCATAAGGTTAGTAGAGTTGCCAACGGCTCCTTAAAAAAATGGAATGGTCCCTCAATCAGAGAAAATATTACGCGTTTCGTATTGAGCTGAGAAGAGACGCAGTTTGTCCCGAACTTCAGCTAGAATGGAAAAAGACACAAAGCTGGATTTATTCTGTCGTTATGCTGCACAGCTGCCTCTTCTTCTCTCATTCTCTCCCCCTGCCTCTCCTGTTGCTACTTCAATCATGAAACTGATCAATGATCAGCTGATCGTCTCTCTTGTTTATTTATCGCCCACTTTGCGCCAGAAAGAGGAAACCAGCGGATGTCGCGCTAAACAACAGCAGCACGTTTAAGCTTGATCAGCTGTTGTTAGAATGTATTTAATATTAATTTCTAGTATCAGCTGATGTTTGCTGGAGCCACAGCTGTAAAGCTGCTGGTCATGATGTCGGTTTGGATATGTGGTGAGAGGGAAACATGAAGATGAAACCAGGAGATGTCCTTACTGAATCATCAGAGCTGAACAGGTGATGGAGAAACAGGTTTACCTTTTAGGTGACATGAATGAGTTGAAGGGAAGTTATGAACTGTTTCTGAGAGACAAATAACACCAGGATCCTTTTCTAAGCAGCTGACAGCTGGTAACTGTGCAGGGGCGGGTCTAGCAAAGTTTTGCCAGGGGGCCAGGTAGGGCATTAACAGGGAAAGGTGGGGAACAAAGAAATACTTTTCTTTCTTATTCTCATTTAAAATATCTAGCTTTTATTAAATAATTATCTAAATCTTACAACCAAAGTTTTTATCTGACGTAAAATGTATAGAAATCATACATATACCAACAAGACTGTACATCACTGTCACAACAGGGTTTGTTTTCAGTCAAAGTCTTTATGGCTTTACTACCTGGTGGGTCAGTCTGTAGTAAAAATGCCCAATTTTCTGTCCCAGTCCAGCCCTGCAGGTTAATACTGGCAGTGTCACCATGCCAGCTGAATGTATTTCATCATCAGCCAGTGTTGTTCTTGATCAATATTACCAAAGTTTACCATAAGGCAGCATAGAAAGTATTTACTTGCTTTCAGGTTTTATTCAAATGTTAGTCTTTTCATTTGTTTCCCCACTTTTTTCCTGTTTCAAAATCAAACACCAGTTTGTGAGAAGATTATCTTCTTTTTTTAAATAGGCAGATAAAATTTTACATTGGCATTGGCTAATTTGTCAATTGTTTGTTACAAATGTTCGTATTTTAATTTTCAAAAATGTTTTTGCCCAAAACATATGTGCACTACATGTCAGTAAAAATACTATGCAAATATTGATGTCCTTGAATGCTGAGTAAACACTGACAAAGCACTGATTGTATCTCTTGTACTTTATCAACGCAGTATCTAAAAACTTTGCACCATAGTGGTTAAAATCTCATTCTAATAAGAGTTAAAAGTGCATTTGGTTATTAGGTTTATAGGATTATTGAATTATGGTTAAGGGTTGGTAGAATTTTTTTTTTAAACATTATCTGCCAATTAAATCTGCCACCCTTCTCCAAATCTGTGCCCCTACCTGGCCCCCCCAACAAAAATTTTCTAGACACGCCACTGTACATAACCCCTTGTTACCAATGCACACGTGTGAATGTTAAGTTAAAAGTGCTTAGGCATAGAAAAAGGCTCTTGTATAAATGTGTGTGTGAGTGAAGCTTGTAGCAAGGAAGTGCTTTGAGAGCTCAAATAGAGTAAAGAAAAGTGGAAAAGCACCAACCCATGCATAAATTCTCACATCATTGTGGAGGAATGTTGGTCCACTCTGCTTCACAGCATTACTTTATATCAGTGAGGTTTGCAGTCAATGGTTTTAATTGTCGTACCGCAGCATTTCAGTCAGTTTGACGGGTCATTGCAACAGCCTGATTCTTTTATTTTTCAGCCATTCTGCCATAAATTTGCTGCTGTGCTTTGGGTCATTGTCCTGATGCGCAACACAATTTTAGTCAAGCTTTAGATGTCGGCAACACACCGAGAGGATCATCTTCAGCTCCAGTGTGAAATCAGTGTTGCTCTGTGGTGCAGAATCTCTAAGATCATCAATAGCTGCCTAAGAAAAATGTACAAGATCTGCAATCACTACCTCTGGGAAAACCAAAACAAGTACCTGTGGTGGATGAGATAGAAAGAAGTAGATGGCAAAGGATAGGACATAAGCTGAGGAATGAGGCAACAAGATTACCAGACAAACCCTGACATGGAAGCAGGCCATGGAGGCAGGCCAAAGCATACACAGTGGAGAGACCACCAAAAGGATACCGAGAAATTGGGATACACTTGGCCTCAGATTAAGGTCGTGGCTCAAGACTGAGCACTTTGGAGGACTTCTGTCGACTGCTTATATCCCAAGAGGGGTGTGAGGCATAAACAAGTAAGTTTAGCTGTCGGACAGATATCCTCACATTTGATTCTAGGATACTTTGGGATACAGAGAAGTTCACGGTTGACTCAAAGACTGCAAGATCCTGTGGCTAAACAACAAACCCAAATCCTAACCTAAACTGAGCCCCTATGTTCCTTTTAGAGAGAAGAGGCTTTCTTCTGTCAACGCTTCCTAACAAGCCATACTCGTTCAGTGTTTTTCTAATTGTACTGTTGTTCAGTTTATTTACAAGTGGCTTTATAATCCATCCCAGATTAACGTGCAGCCAAATCTGCTGTTCTCAAGATCATTGCTGATGTTTTTCCTCCTTGAAATTTTGTTAAAACACACCTGAATTCTCCAAAACTGCTGCTTTTATAGAGGTGCTCGCGTTTCCTGATGATCAGTTAATCAGGTGCATTTGATTAGCAGCACCTGGCTGTCCCTGACCCTCTTAATTCCCATGGAAACAGTAAGGGTGCTCTTAATTTTTCACATCTCTGATCTTTTTTCGTAATTACTGTTACTGTATGAATTATTGAAATATCTCCGAAACCTGATTGATAAGACGATGGTGACTTAAGAAGTTCATCCTTTATGCCAAATTCAAAGAATTTCTGTGAGACATTCAAGAAATATTGAAACTGAAATTGTCCCATTTGTGTTAGCTCACTTGGATGATTGAGAGAGATCAGCTTCATCGTGTTAGTTGGATTATAAACAAGACAAAGCTCAACAAAAATACTATACATACTGGACTGTTTTCCAGGGATAGTTAAAATAATGTGCAACTGATGAATAGTTTAATAGAGTGTGTGTGTCTGTGCCTGTGTCTTTGTGGCTGTGTGTCTGTGTACACCAGGAATAGGGCTTGGGTTGGGAGAGTACTTAAAGCTTAGCACCATTCCAGCTAAACACCTGTCACACACACACGCTTGTTTGTGCACTCGCAATTGCATCTTGGTGCGCACACTTGTCCAGTGCATACCATACACTCTGTCTGTCTGCCTGCCTCACTCACACTTGAACATACTGTGACATGCTCAGAAAAGTTGACACTTGTGTCTGCAAGGTCACATTTATACCTTCTCTCACACGCCTGTTGTTTCATTTGGGGGGTATTATGTGTATCACAGTCTGCATCCATCCTTCAAACAGCTTCTTTCACACATTTTTCAGGATTGTCTTTGTTTCATAGTTAAGGGAGTGCATGTAATGTGCGGTCTGTGCATTCTATTATTTTTTATTAAATAAAAAAACAGTAGGACTCTTCAGCGTAGTGGCTTTCTCCCTGTTTCTGCAGAAACAATGAGTCTGCCACAGGTATTCAATAAAAAATGAGCAGAGAGTGTTAAACTCTGTACATCGCCGTGCTCTGTTGTCCTCGCTCTCCTTCTCGGCTCCTTCACAGCGGGCTCCCTCCATCTTTGCTCAAATCTCATCCGTCACCCTGTCATCGCCGCCGTTCCTCCAACCCTTTGCACACAGACATTCTCGGCCTGCCCGCACTCAGGGCCGTATATGGAGGGGCCATCCTGGCCGGGGAGCCACAGGGTTAAATATACTCCCAAGCTCCAAGAATGTCAGACTGCTCCAACGGGCACACAATGGGCACATGTGCTCATTGTCTCATTAGCATAAGCATTTTCTGTTTGTTGCAGCGTGAGCTGAAGTCACAGCTCCGAGGCCCATTCAGAAAATTCTTCTCTTCTTCTGGTAGAAAAAACACAAATTAAGATATAATATTTAAAGTCTTCATACTCATTAAAGAAAATAATAACAGCAGTAATTTGATAAACATTTCTTTGTTATTAACTGAGAAGTAGAAAGCAGTTCTATAGATTATTTATTTATTTATTTTTCCCCACGTTTTTGCTTCACTGCACTTATTCATTATAATATTTTCCTTTTTTTTTTTAACATGAAGGCAAAATCACGATGTAATTAATTGATTATGCACTTTTCAGATACTATTGATCATTCAGGGATAGCCCTTTCAGCTCTTTTCTTATTGGTTTTTGTCTTATTTTAGGCCAGGTTAGTGAGGGCGGCCTCTGCCTATGCAGCCACCCTTGGAAAAACCCAGAAACTATTCAAATTGTGGTTAAATCAGCTAAAAGTCGTCAAAAATGGCCACTAAAATCACAGAGGTCATCTTCATGGGGGAAAGTGCACTTTCTTACTTTCACAAGGAAAACTGCTTAATAAAAACGCCACCTCAGTGTTACAGCCGCGTTACGCTGAAAATCCCAGGCATCTTGATTACATTTTAAAATACGACTGTAAGTGTGAACAGCGCTTCTCTTCAAAGTGAAGGCCTCACCCTGTGTGATTGAGGAGCTGATGGACTATCCTGTAGTTATCTGAGAGCATCACTGCCCGTTCTGACTTAATCAAATTTACATTTGTTGTAAACAAGCTGTAAGAAGATGTATCAAATCATAAGTCATGGAGATTTGAAAGTGTAATACAAGCAGAGCAGTAGCTGCTACCGAGCTATTAATTGATGCCATAAATCTAATGCAAGAGTGGAGTGGCCTCTGTAAACAAATCACAACCAGATCTTGGAGGCACAGTGGAGAGTGTGTCTGGTTGTGTGTGTTTATGTGGCTTCACTGCAAAGTCCAAACAGATCTTCTGAGAAGGAAGTGGCTCCTTCTCTCCCTGGACTAAAGAGGTGGGAGGACGAGGGGCTCACTCGGAGATTTGGTGACATAAGAGAGCAACACGAGAGCCTGGAGAGCGTCCACACTTTACGTTCTCAGGGACACACTCAGTTAAGAGAGCGCCTGACGCTGAGTTACTTCCAGGGACAGGTTTCGGGGCACGTGGCAGAGGAGTTAGGAAGTGGATGCAGGAGAGGGAAGGAATCACAGACTGGAGATTATTGAGATGGCAGGAGTTTGAAGCAAATTCACAATCATGAACTGGGATACAGCGGTCGGTCTTCTAAATGATATCACTGTTTGGTTTGAATTTGGACAAAGCGTTGACCAGCTGCTCCGGGATTACTGTTTGGCCCAAAAAATTATTAAAAAACTATCATTTTAGGCCAAATTAGCGATGCCTTGGAAGGGCAAGTTATTGATTTATTTAGCTGAAGCAGCTTAAAAAAATAAATCAACATTGTGTCTGTTGTTGTCTTTATTTTAATTTTACAATAGCATTGGTATGTCTCTAGTTTTGTGCCTCAGTCCAGAGATCGTAAAGTGTTACTCTTATCATAAGCAAACAGGGCTCCCGCACTTACAGGTCACTTCGCTCCACATGCAGAAAAAAGTAAAATGAGTGAAAATACAAAAATTGAGACTTGGAATAGTGCAATGAATTACAGAGGGCCTTACACCTGGGAAAGTTGGGTTAAAGTCCTAAAATCCTGTGCATGGATGCTTGTTTCTGCCACTGGAGAAAAAATCGAATCAGCATGAAGTACCTGCTCAAACATTTCCAATTTACATAAGAATTTGGTCCAAAATGATAAAGTTTAGACATATATCATGAATGCTGTGGAATTTTTACTTCATGTGTCTTGATGCATGCTCAATGGTCATGACAATTGGCATATTAATGATCAAGGAACTGACCTCACAGCCCATTGTTCACTCAGTGGGCTGGTTTCTGTTATTATAGCTTCATATATCAAACACTTTGATATGTGAAGCTATATCAAAAGTGTTTGATATACACTATCTGATGTTTTCAAGTGTCTGTCATTTGGGGCAGATACATACAAAACAGACATTGCCTCAGATCTCATTGTGTGAACAAAAGGCCTGAAAGTGACAGAGTCTGATTCATTTTGATGGTAAAGGAAGACCAGTTAATTTTTTTAGGCTTTTATCTTTAATAGTTTTTGGGAGAGTCATTTTGAAACAAACAGCCTCAGATTTCAAGGTGTGGAAAGTATTTGATATATAAAGCTAAAGTTCAAACGTTGGAGATCGACGAGCTGAAAATGTTGTAAAAATTGATTTTAGATGTTATTGGTTATTATATCGAAATTTCTCCTTAATGTCTCACAATTTCAGATTTGCGTTCTTTGTCGGATGTTTTTGTTAGCAATTTCAAATTTTGAGACAATAACCCAAAATTGGATGTGGTGATTTTTTTCAGTGGTGGAAAAAAGCTTCCATAGCTGTGTGAGAACGACGCGTTATGTGTGTAACGCGTAAAGAAAAACTATTAAAATCCCAAATTACTGCGCTATAAAAGGTGCTACGTTTTGTGTTCTTTAGGCAGCACTGCAATATTTGATTTGCTTGGTTTCTTTCCGCATCATCTCCATTTCTACACAGGTGTAAGAGTGAATATTACCAGATTAATTTAATAACATAATGCATAAAAAAGTGCTTCACGCTCATCTCCACCTTGAGTCAACCTTCAAGCTCCAGTGTAGTATCTAGAGCGGGGGATTTTCGCTTGCAAGATGTCACATTCTCAAATCTCTTCGAAAGAACACCGAATTTCTGCCATTGTGTCACAGCCGCCTGCCCACATGCCCACTGCACTATTTATACCAGAGCAGCACAACTGCTGCTATAGGTACAGTTACAGTGAGGCACTTCAAACCACAGCTGCCCTTCCTCAGCTAATAATACGATGCAGTACCTACACACACAAACGTACAACACTCTGCTGCTGCTGCTGCTGCTGCTACTTTTGGCCCTCATCATCCTCCCTCCCTGGTGCTTCCTGTATGTATCATGGTGATGAGCAGCCACATGCAGGCAGGCAGCCCTGACGTGCCCATCTCCCACACCGAGCCGCCTGCCAACGAGCTCTCACACACACTTGTTACATCACGACCTAAACTGTACCGGTCCCAGCTACAAATCATTAAGCACGTAACTGTTTCAGGTGAAAGGACAAACAAACAAGCTAATAAAACAGATGTTTAAGAGAGGAAAATGAAATTTTTTAAAGAGGATTCAAAGCACTTTTTATCAAAGCCCTCAAACACTCAATCACACACACATTCATACAAGTATTTTCAATACCAAAGCATCTTATCTAACATTCACACACACACAATCAGGGGCAACTGTATATTGCCCAAGGATACTTTAACATGCTGACCCGAGGAGATGGGGGGTAAACCATCAACCCACCAATTGGTATTTGAGCCACTCTGAAGTTTTCTGCATCAAAGTGTGTATTAATGCAGTATATTCGTGATATTGTATGACCTGCGAATCACTGAACAATGACTTTAGCACCAGGGTGTACAGCACTCAAATCAAATTTACTGCATCTAGCGCATCAGACACGAGGATTTGATTATATTTCTTTATCACAGACACTCGTAACATGATTTGCAAACTTTTGCTAAATGAATACAATGTCGATTTTATCATTATACTCTTACATTTTGACTACCTTCATATTTAAAATGTTGTTTTAGCTAAATGAGATAACAGCAGAGGTCTCGGGGTGAGACTTTTAACAGACTATGGAGCACTGAAGGGTCGACAGTGAAGGACATTCTGTTTTAGAAGAACTGTGCCCCTCCTGTTTGTCCGTGATGCTGCAGGACTTAAATATCCTTAAGTCAACAGTCGTGCCACTCAAACCCCGTAGGTGCTTGCACCTTGAAAGCGTGAACTCAACCAAAGTAAATCTTATTGTTCAATCTTATTTTAAAAAAATAATAGGAAGAAAAGCTTGCATTTTACATTTACACCACTGAGTTGTGCTTGTGTAATCAAGTTGAGTCGTTATCCAAAAATAGCTCAACAAATTGCGTAATCTGTCTCTGCAGTAAAAATGTTCTTTCTAATTAAAATCTCATCACAAACACAGCCGGGTAAAAAGATTTTACACGCATGAAACACGCCTAATCATTCTTTCCACGTAATGATCTTAAACGTGTCTTCTAGAAATCCCATTCTCATTGTTCAAGCACACACAAGTGTGTGCGTGTGTGCCTCTCCGCAGGCGGTGCAGCATTATCACCGCTGTGTTTTATTAGTATTAGAGCACAGTGTTTAGATCGAGGCGCAGTAATCTGATCCCTGGGGGAGATTGAGCTAAATGTCAGTGAGCCACCTTGAGCTTTGCACTGCTACAGCCGGGCCCACAACAGCATCGAGGGTTACAAGTGTAGCACACAAAGGAGGGTTTCCAACACAGACCGCAGCCTGCAGGGGAGATGGAAATAGACAGATGCAAGACTGATTGTAAATGTAGGGTTAGAAAGAGAAAAAAGATGGTAAAGATTAGAGAGATGGGAGTTAAGAGGAAGTAGGGGAGTATTGCATAAGTATGACTTATGAGAGTGGGTGGCCACATCTGAGTTCACAATAATGACCTTTGTTATCTTAAGACTACGAAGAAGTTATTATACAACAACAAGTATCTACATGTTTTTAGAACCTGTGAAACATTTTACAAGAGTGTTTAAAACAGCATTAATGTGTGAATCCTTCATTTCTGACCATATAAATTACAAGCAGGTAATTTCATTATAGTCCGCTGAATGTCTTCTGCTTCTTCTTCTTCTGGCTGCTTCCTTTAAGGGTTCCTTCGCTGCCTCCAGCTCACCCTATCCCTAGCATCCTCCTCAGGCACACCAACTCTCTGCCTGTCCTCCTTCACTACATCTGAGTATCTTCTCTGTGATCTTCCTCTTTTCCTCCTGCTTGGCAGCTCCATCTTCAGCATCTCTCTCTCCTCTGCGTATGTCGAAACCATCTCTTGCTACTCAGATGAAAGTATGATCTGAAAACTTAAGCCTAAATGATATTTTTATTTAGTTCTTGGATTTTCATAATTATGAATGTTGGACTTTAAAATGGAAAAATGACCATTCATCTTATTGTTGAACTGTTTAGCTGTTCAACTTAACTGTACACTTTCATTTTCAGAAGCATCGGTCAGTTATTCTCCCCTAAAAACATCAAAGAGCCCAAATAGATCAAATTTGGTCCAGTCAGTTTATTTCTATAGCACATTTAAACACTGCAGACATTAACCAAAGTGCTGCACAGCAATAAAAAATCAAAATGATATAACATTACCAAAGTAAAATAAATAAATAAATAAATAAATAAAAAACACTGTGAATTAAAGCTAAACTGAATCTAGTGTGCCTCTATTTAACTATGGATGTTATTGACCTTCAGCCTAAGAACCAGAGGACAAATGTTTCTTAGAAAACGGAGTGCTCTTTCTTACAGAGCTGCGAATACGGCCGGTGCAGGAGACCATAATGGACAAATGGGATTCATAGCACACTGAAACATAGCTTATACACTGATGTATCCCCACTGTGTTTGTTTGTGTTTGGTAGTTCTTTTTCTTTATGCAAACACAAGGCCGTAAATAGGGCCAAATATTCATATTTATCAAAGAAAGAGAAAAAAATTTTCCCTTTACAGGTGGTTGAGACCAAACACGGAGCATCTTTCAGTCTGACATTCATGAAGTGTTTATTACTCATGTGCAGGCGGTGTAATAATATGTAATAGTACAGGATCTAAGGAATTTTCTACCATATCAGGTGTCTTGAAACACAGAAGCAACCTTTTTGTTAAAAGCCTGGTCGTATCGGCCTAAAAAGAAACATGAAGCCCGTGGTGTGTTAACAGGTTATTTCTGCAGCCTCTAATTGCCAAAACATTTTTTTTTGCCATTGCTGGTTTTAAAGACTTGTAAGTCAATTTGCAGCTGATAACAGGTCCCAGCAGGGTTCCCGTCTGTTTACACTTGGCCGTGCATTATGTTTTCAGCATGGGCATGCACATGCATTTTCACACCTGTTGCTTTGTCATGTGATATATGTGACGACAAGGTAACCGAGACCAGACCAGTTGGGACCGTGGATGTATTATAAGAACTGAGCACTGGACTCAAATATGGCACCTGCCCCCCCTAGAATGACCATTTCTGACCTCACACATAAACCAAAAACAAGCCCCTGTGTCGTGCTCTGTGGTTCGGAGTGCTGTAATACGACAGGAGGGAAGGTGGAGAATGGGGTGATTCATAGTGAAACATTACAATAGATTTAAAAATATAAAGTGGAGTCACCTGTAATAGACTGCCGTGCTGCCTAGGGTGTATCCCAGCTCTCGCCCTATAACAGCTGGGATAGGCTCCAGCACCCACTGCAACTCTGAATTGGAAAAGCACTGGATGGAGGGAGGGAGGGAGGGATGGATGGATGGATGGATGGATGGATGGATGGATGGATGGAGGGAGGGAGGGAGGGAGGGAGGGATGGATGGATGGATGGATGGATGGAGGGAGGGAGGGAGGGAGGGATGGATGGATGCATGGATGCATGGATGGATGGATGCATGGATGGATGGATGGATGGAGGGATGGATGGATGGATGGATGGATGGATGGATGGATGGATGGAGGGATGGATGGATGGATGGAGGGAGGGAGGGAGGGAGGGAGGGATGGATGGATGGATGGATGGATGGATGGATGGATGGAGGGAGGGATGGATGGATGGATGGATGCATGGATGGAGGGATGGAGGGATGGATGGATGGATGGATGGATGGATGGATGGATGGAGGGATGGAGGGAGGGATGGATGGAGGGAGGGAGGGAGGGATGGATGGATGGATGGATGGATGGATGGAGGGATGGAGGGATGGATGGATGGATGGATGGATGGATGGATGGAGGGAGGGAGGGAGGGAGGGAGGGAGGGAGGGAGGGATGCATGGATGGATGCATGGATGGATGCATGGATGGATGGATGGATGGATGGATGGATGGAGGGAGGGATGGATGGATGGAGGGAGGGAGGGAGGGATGGAGGGATGGATGGATGGATGCATGGATGGATGCATGGATGGATGGATGGATGGATGGATGGATGGAAATTCATCATAAAACTATAAAAGTCATTCCTCTGCTTTCTGAGTCAGTCCACAAGTACATTTGTTTTATTAAAAAAGAATTAATCTTCACTGCATTCAAGGAGTGTTTCTTCAAATTGCTCCACTTGAGTTGTCATAACTGCTCAAGACAAGACAAGATAACCTTCATTAGTCCCACATTTTTAAAATTCATATTATTACAACAGCGAAATGAAATAAACATCTGATTAAATAATTAATTAAATATATCATCAGTTAATTACAAATGGAAATAATAGTTAAATATATACACAGTTAATAAAATATCAATTCATTTCATGTAAAACATTTTAATTCATTAAAATGTTACATGTAACAGCAGTACAGCAGCAGTTTCCTTTGAGCCTCTGATAATAGTAAACTGTGTACTGTGTACCAAAGTGGCCATAACTCCTAAGTAAATGTCGTATTTTGTTAAAACCCTTGAATTAAAGTTGAAGGTTTTCACTTCAATCACACCTAGATTACCTTACAGAGGTAAAAGTAAAAGAAAAGGTGACACTCTCCATAAACACATGGGTTTAACTTTATTATCTAGCCCAGTTAAAAAAAAATGTTGGCTGTGTAAAATGACAATAAAAATATATTGATTACCAAACTGTAGAAACCTATATTTAAAATAGTGCAGAGCAGGCATATTGAAAAGCCACAATTGATTAAATAATTAATTAAATGTATCAACAGGTGCGCCTCTGTATTAACACAGAACATGAACTCTGAAATATCCATCAGCAACCTAAGATTCTGATTCATCAAACCACTGGATATTTTACCGCTTTGCATCAGTTTGCTTTAGGTGATCTCGTGATGGTAGAAGACGTACACATGCCTGGATCACACTGTGAGCTTTATTTGAAGGGTGGGATGCATGACCATTCAGTTTTAGTTTTCAGTCTCATCTCCTCCACTTAATAATTTCTCAGCTGAGAAGTTTAAGAAGATGAAAATTTTCAACACAAATGAAACAAGTCAAGGGGCCTCCAAGCAGTCCAAATCTGAAAGTTGGGAACTGCTTAAAAATCAGGTACTCAAAATATGTTTCCACTGCTGAACAGTCGACATCTCTCAGTGTCTTTTACGTTTCTTTGTTCATTCACTGAGTGAACAAGTGTCCACCTGTGTCTACAGACATGTGGACATACACGTGCCCACCAGTGTCCATTCAGACAGTCTTTATGTTGCCTCTCCATGCTAACCATGCATGTTCTCTTATGCACATCTTATTTCCAGCATGCTGGGACCCCTCTGCAGTTGCTGCCCTCTACCCCCTCCACCTCCCCCCCTCCCCCCCTGCCTATTCTTTACCACGGGGGCCATCCATGCCCACCTATTTGTGACGTTCTCATCCAATGAGAGGGGGGTGCATGGTGGACAAGCACCAATGGGGCAACTTTTTCATCGCTATAAAACTTTTGAGGACAGTTTGCAGGGTTGCACTTTCTGTCGGTCCAAGGCTCCTAGAGGAGAGCAACAGCCCAGAGAGAGAGAGAGAGAGAGAGAGGGGGCAAAGAGAGAGAAAGTGTGAACGCACAGGGGGTTGCCAGTTTTTAATCCTAATCCCACTCTTCAAGAAAGTGGTGGGTAGAATTCCGCATCATTTGTTTTACGTTTCAGTGTTTGGCCAGCTGTAATTTCTCTCCATTTTTTTTCTATCCCTTTTGTCTCGAAGCCTCTCCGTTTAAGTGAGGATGGAGAACGCACACACCAAAGAGTCGGAAGACGTTCTGGCCTACTTTGGCGTCACTGAGGACACCGGGCTGTCACCTGAGCAGGTTAAGAAGAGCCTGGAAAAGTATGGCTACAACGGTGAGGGAAACAAAAAGATGGATGGGTGGCTTGATGGATGGAGCACTTAGATGAAGCCTTTGATACAGAGTGGAAATAAAGAGCAGTAGAAAATGATGGTGAATGACATGATGGGAAGGTCCAGGAGCACATGCATCAGATTTAGCTTGAATGAGAGGCGGCATACATACGGAGTACCTTGGAGGTTAACAAGATAAAATGGCAGGAGTAGAGACACTGAGGGAAATGGGAGGGGAAGGTGAAGGAGGACAAGTAGTGGCAGTGTCGGTTTCAAAGCTGTGTGTGACTTTGTGATGCTGGTCTAATTAAGGGAAACTATCTGACTGACACAAAGCAGGAGTTATGTTTGTGGAGCAGGTGCCTCAGGGTGTCAAGTTCCTGACAACTGCTACTGGTTTTAGTTTAGATTGAGGGTAATTTGTTTGTATTTTGAAACTGAGCGCACGAAAGTCCCTTTTTGACTCAAAGTCAAGATATTTACTTTTGTCTCAGCAGATGGAGTTCGCTGAGTTTTTACAGTCTCATTGAGCTTTATAAAGAAAGCATCAGAGGCCTTTTTTTCTTGCTTATCACAGCAGGGAAAGCATAGGCATGAATGTAACTGTACCCACATTACTGCTTGGCTTAAGGGTTCAAATAACAGGAACTGGAAAATCATGAATATTCCTACCTCTGCTTCACATTTAATTCACTGGGGGGAAAAAGTCCTACATTCAGTAAAATGAAGAGGAATCATGTTTTTTGAGAATGCATTTTGGAGTAAAGTGTTATTGTTTGTTGGAGCAGGGCCTCAGTTTGGTGAAGAAAGTGTAAATTGTGCAATGTAATGCTTCCTTTATACTGTGTATTTTGTACTTGATGGTTTTATGGTCAAATCGATTGACCTGGCTGCATGTTTCACTCTGCAAATATCAGAACGAATGTAGTAAGTGTTGTGCTTTATTAATGTTCTCTGTCTCTCATCACCAACAGAGCTGCCAGCAGAGGAAGGTGAGCCAACCCGAAACATTACACACCTGCATGCTTCCTTTAACATCCCAGCTGTTCCTTTCACTTCCTGTCATGACTGCTCCCTTGTGTGTGTGTGTTTATCACTTGTTACTGACTCCAGTCTAGCAATGATGTATATACACCACAGAAACTAATGGATTGTATCCACATCTGTTGTGCAATGAACTCAAACTAAAGCAGCAACAGTCTTTGCTGCTGGGTTTGGAGCAGCCCAAAGTGGTGGGAGGATATTAAAACAAAGAGTCAGCCATCATTAATCAAATATGTGTTTTCACCTAAATCACAGTCACTGCCTTTTCCATTTAATCCGGTTTGTTTATCAGACTTACATGTATAATAACAGGAATTCTTAACACTGTATCAACATTGAATTTGATTTAATAGATGGGCTATGTCTATTTATTTGAATGTGTTTATCAGGCAAAAGTATCTGGGAGTTGGTGGTGGAGCAGTTCGAGGACCTGTTGGTCAGAATCCTTCTACTGGCAGCCTGCATCTCTTTTGTGAGTTTCATGATGCAACCCCCTGTGCGACCATCCATTTATCCAATGCAAAGCACCTACTTATGTAATATTCATGAAGTGTTCAATGCAAGGAGCTTGCACAAGTTCAAAAATCATTCTTTATTATCTTGTAGTGAAAAGATGTATTTTTCTATTTGTGCAGAGGTGCCCCTTCCATCCCTGTCTTACATTTACTAACACCAGATCCATTCAAAAGGAAATGGACAAAGCAGAGGAAGACTAGCTAACACAATGAATTAATGAACAGGATATATTCTCAGCAGTACTTGTAAAAGTTGTGTTTGTAATTTCAGTGATGGACACCACATGTAGTAGATTCTCTAATCTCTTCCTATACTTCAGACACCATGTGTTTAATTAGTTTTCTTTTCACTCTTTTGCATAATTTTCCAATTTGCCTCAAAATATGAAAATTTTCTCCCAGGAATTCAAGTTTTAGATATCTGGCAGATCACGTGTTTGATGGGTTATTTAGCATTAAGCTGAGGTTGAGCAGTTAGAAAGTCTAGTTAGCATTCGTTGTCCTACAGCAGCAGTAGTCAGTGTTGAGTTGTGTTACAACGCTCTGCAGTTCCCAGAAGCCGAACACAAAAAGTCCAAGAGTGTCCGTTTGGTGCTCACACCTGAGAAGGCCTGAAACATTCTTGAACTCTGCCAGATTTGTGGGCGTATTTCCTTTACACTGTGAGAAACAGAGTGTAGCAGTATAGCAATCCTTAGGGTACATTTTCTCTCGTTTACCAGTGCTGAATATATCCCAGAGTTATGTCAAGATGTTAACATTTTTTTGCAGCTAGAGCTAACCATGCTCATGTGGATGACTCCACCTCTAATTTAAACTTAAGAATATGTGGCAACTGAAGTCAAACACCCCTGTTTTGTTGCCTTTCAGGTCTTAATTTTATGTTACTGTTTATGAACGTCGTTCTTACATAATTGGGGGCTTGTCTGGGATCTGGGGCTGCATGTCTTTTGACTCTTTACCAAACACACACACACACTTCAGCTGACAAAACATCATTCGTATCATCACGTTATTAGATTACTTTTAGTGCCATTCTCACTGACACGAAGAATCCCTCTCCCCTCCTTGTTGCTCTCGCCAGTGCAGCTTTATGAAGGCGACTAGGTTCTTCACATTGTTTTAATCTTCGATTGCTCCCCTCAGGGCTCCCTCTACAGCTGTCACTATAGCCTTAGAAGGCCTGACATGCTGCGTGTGAAATAGCGAGAGAACAAGAGAAAGACGAAAAGAGAGTGGCAGTGCATGTGCATGGCAGGACCTTTATTTTAAGAAAGTCTCAAGCCAGGACGAGAAACTATATCCTTAGACAAAGGTCAGGGATGGAAGGAACGAGGGATTGCTTGCAGCAGGAGAGAGTGAGAGACAGAGACGAGGGCGGGGGGCTGGGGATTGGATTGCACAATGGCATTGTCTGTTACAATGACAAATGAGCGCAATAGATTCAGAGTCATATATGGTTTCTAAAAGAGAGAACACTAAATACTGCAAATACATGGTCATCCTATTCATACACACAGGAATGCTTGACCACTGCAAGGTGTTGACAGGCCCTGACGCTCAGTCTGGAGATCGATTGTGTCTTTGAAGAGAAGCACAGTGAAGACAGACTGGAGAGAGCAAGCAATCAAGCCTACTTTAAAAAAAAGGGGGGGGGGGGGGGTGAGAAAACATGTGAGCTGAAAAGCAGGCGAATGGAAAACAAGGAAGACTGTGATGCTGAGCTAAATGCTAAATGCTACAAAGGAAGGATGGGAGGGCTTTACTCTTTTCTCTCCGCTTGGGTCCGTGCTCCGGTGGCCTGCAACTAATCTGTGTCAGTGTCAACACGAGGCCTTTCCGAAACACACCAGCATCAGTAACGTGTAGCTCCCGCTCACAGGGGCGCACACGTGCGCGAATATAGGTTTAGAAGAGTCACATGTGGAGAACTTCACACATAGGATAGCGTACGGCGCAACAGTGACAAAGAATAATGTCATTTGATCCTACAGCGGTGCAGAAATAGCTCCGAGCCGTGACAAATATATGTTTATGTTTATGCTACTCAGCAGTAAAAGATAATACTCTCACCCTGAGCGACAGGTGCACAACAAACGTAAAGACACTTCTGTATCACGGGCTTAGCGATAGTAACAATGTATCATTTTAACTCGAGAGGAAAGTGTCGGCGTGATGAACGGGCACCTCTGTAAAAGAAAAAGAAAACTGTCTTAGAGTTTGTTTGTTTTTTACAGATATTGTATATTTTTGGTAACACATTATAATGTGGCCAATGATTAAGCATGTAATTCCCTTGTAATTAAATATTTCCTTAGAAATTGCAGTATAATTATACTGACCTACAAATGAGAGGCACACTAAAAATGGGGGTTAAAAAGTCAGGTTATTGCAAATTATTATGGTGATAGTAACTTTAAGTCATGTATAAGTAATTTTTAGTAGTACCTACGTTGTGGGGAGAAATTATACTGTTTTTTGGAATTAATTCACTTCCCCATCTTACATTGTAAGTACACTGTATTTGTTGTGGCGTGGGCCATATAATGAAGTAGGTTAATTGTCCCATGTATTTTGCAAAAAAGGGAGATACTTCTTTCCTGTACACTCCTTTAAAATTTATGTTTGAACAGTGATTGAGAAAGAAAAAAAATAGATTCAATTAACTAATTTATTAAGTACAAATGCTAAATATTTGTTGTAATTTAAGGGTCAATTATGAGAGTTTACTATTCTGCCATTGTGATCCCTGGATTTTGAGCGTAAGATCTGCTAGTCAACTGTTCCTCAAGGAAATTTTAGGGATTTTTTGTTTTTTTAGAAATAAAGTTTCATCATAATTAGAATTTTAAGGGTTTCATTTTGACAACTTCAGTGTCTCATCATCTAATTTTAAACAACAACTCCTTCAACTTTGGACTCTGTGTGTGACTGTCTCAGGTGCTGGCTTGGTTTGAGGAAGGAGAAGAAACTGTGACTGCTTTTGTCGAGCCCTTTGTCATCCTCCTCATCCTCATCGCGAATGCTGTTGTTGGAGTGTGGCAGGTCAGTGAGCGCGCATAAATACACACACACACACACACACACACACACACACACACACACACACACACACATATTCAGAAACAACTGCAATCCCAAGGCCACATACCTGCTCCTGAATACTGTCTTTTGCCCACATACACACACCTAAATAGACTCTTATACTTAGAAACAGTCACGCCCGATAAATCACGCACATCGGCGGCCCGCTCAGGCCTTGTGTCCTTTACAGAGAGCACACACACTCCTTAGATCTCAAAGATCAAGCAAAGCCAGAAAGAGAGGCATGACGTAAACAGGAGGTGAAAAGGTGAAAGGTTAAGCCAACAGGGCGCGTGGAGGGAGGCCACGGACCGGGTCCCGTTCCTGCTTCGAAGGGCCAAACTGCTGCGTTACAATCCACACTTTGCAATCCTCAGTAAAAATACAGAGGGACGATCACGTTACCGCAGGCTTGCGTTTTGTGCGTGTGTGGTTGAGAGGTTCATATCAACCCTGCGGCAGTCATTTGGAAACTATGCACAAGGATTCACACATGGGGGATGAGGAGGAGAATGGAGAGAGGGAGGGCAGCTGGCATAAGTTGGGCTTTACACTTTGAGGCAGTTGGGGGCAACCTTGGAAGAAACCACAGCCTGACATCAGGCTGTCTGACTTCTCTGCGCCGTCTGCTTTTACTGGGAAATAATTCAACATGACGAACAAGAAACGACTTCGAAAAGCTCACAGTTGTTTCTTGTTCGTCATGTTGAATTTAAGGATTTCAACCTGCTGCAGCACAAGTCCTGCAAAATTATGGTTGCACAACCTCTCTTTAAATTTGATTATTTAAGCTGATGGACTTTAATAAAATACAAACATCAGGAAAACCTCATGATAATGGACAACAATGCCTTCAACCATCAATCAGTCACTGGTATCAGCAACCTTATCCCTCATTACTAATGCCAGTGCCTGATGATTATCTGCCACAGCAACTTTGGGTGCTCAAAAAAACTATGAAAAAAAGGCTAAAAGCGCTTGTTTTTATTAGTATGTTGTCCTAGAATAAAACAAAATCTGTGCATTCTGCCCTCAAACATTACAACATATAGTGACATTCATTAATATTTATTATGGCTCAGTGGTGCAGTAGTTAGCACTGTAACCTCATACCAAAAGGTTTTGGGATTTGAATTCACTGACGCCTGTGTGAGTTTCTTTTAATAACAGGCACAGGAAACAGGAAAACCAGGGCTGAAAATGTGGGACTACAACAAAGGCAACAAAGACAACTTTTGCTTTAGGAATGTACATAAAATCAAACACATACAGAAAATACAGGATATTTTTTTAATTCATTCACTTATTTTTACCCAACTTTAGAGCTACCTCTCATTTATATTTTGCTTCTAAGATGCCAGACTTTCTTAAAATGTTTTAAAGCAACAGTTCTCTGTGCTTTCGAAGGTCTTTTAATTTTTTTCTTTGAAATTTATTTTGCTTTTACAATAATTTTCAGTCCTGTCCTTGTACGTGACCATTTTCAGGGATGATTTTTTTTTATTTTGTTATGCACCTACCTCAAGAGGTGAACCAATTTTTAACTGTCACTTTGTTACTAGCAGCCCGACACATCACACATCATACGGTCCCGTTTCTTAAGTTTTATCTGTAAAAAATATGATAACGCAGTTTCAATGGCATAAAATAGTATTTTTGTACCAACAAGGTGATGTGGACACATGCACACCAAGCTCTTCTTTGACTAAATAACTCCACAATTTCCCATTCTGGACACATTATCTAACGCACACCCAAACACTTACCCTGTTTCATTCATGCATTGGGGCAACTTGCCAAGGACACTTTGCCTGAAGACTTTGTTAAGCTTTTTTTTGTTATCCTATCAAAATATATTATATTTAAATACATTTCTATTCAGGTCATTTAAAAAAATGTACTGAGCATCTTTTTAAAATAATGATCTTTTGATTAAAGCCTTTTTATCTATCTAAAAACTGACCTTTAACATGTCACATGTGACAACTATCATGCAAAGGACTCGAACATCAAGGAGCCGGAATGATTATGTGTTTGCTCTGTGTGCACGTTTGAAACAGGAGCGCAATGCAGAGAGCGCCATCGAGGCCCTGAAGGAGTACGAGCCTGAAATGGGGAAAGTTTATAGGGCAGACAGGAAGAGCGTGCAGAGAATCAAGGCCAGGGAGATCGTTCCTGGTGATGTAGTGGAGGTCTCTGGTAAGCTTTATCTGCTGCATTTATTCAAAGCCCATCTAGCCACTGAAAATCCATAAATGTGATCAGAATTAAGATGAGATTAACTCCCCAAAGCAGTCTACACATAAGCTTGTTCTAGTCGAATTCCAAAACCTTGTCTGTAATGTGTCATTTAAATTCAAGTGTTTGAAATCTGAACTTCTCAACTTTGCAAGTGTGTGAATACAAGACTGTCCTTCAAAATCAACATGGCCCCTTATAAGGCAGTGACAGAGAAAAAGGAGTTGGGGGGTGAGTGAAGGAATAAGCTTGAGTATAAGCACTCACTCCTCTGTCTCTCCCCTCTGTTTGCTGTACACCTGTTCTTTTCATTTCATGATCTACCCAAGGTCTCCCTCTCCCTCTGACTCTTACTGTGGTATCGGTTTTCAACAACAACACTATCCATCCAGAGTGCTAAAACCAGCCCCCCTTCCTCCCCACCTCCTCCAGCCAGCTGTAACACTGCAGTCAGATTGTCTTTGCACTGTAATACTGCCAAACCAATAAATCACTAAAGAAACAAATGTTAATGAAGGGCCTGCTTTTGTGTATGTGTTTGTTACGTGAACACTAGTTGGTGACAAAGTGCCAGCTGATATCAGGATCATCTCCATCAAATCTACAACCCTGCGTGTGGACCAGTCCATTCTTACTGGTATGTGTTTTGTCGCAGACAAAGAATAAATAAATGAATTAATTAATTTTTCTAATTTCCGTCGCCTTCCCTGACCGCTCATCTCTGCAGGTGAGTCTGTCAGCGTGATCAAGCACACAGATCCAGTTCCAGACCCCCGAGCCGTCAACCAGGACAAGAAGAACATGTTGTTCTCTGTGAGTCTTTTTCCTGCTTTCTCCTCTGCTTGACCTTTATATTTCCATCGGGCGTCTCAAAACCCACCTGCTGACTGATTTAACTTCCAATTCGACCTCATTATTCCATGAAAATAACCATTACAGCAGACATTTTGCATGTCATTGTTGGGAAAACCATAGGTGTAATGATGAGAAATTTTGGACGTCATTTTGGATGTCAGCACAGGTGGCACTTCATTATCACCGTCATGCTGACTTCGTGATCTGTGCTGCTTAAAAGTATTAAGCAATTAACTCTTACTTAGTGAGCCAGTTCTGACATTTCAGAATAAAAAAAAGAACCTACGTAATTAAATTAATTGCTGATTCAGTTAATTCAACACCTGCAGGGGTCTTGATACTGAGTCTGCATCAAAAACTGTCCCAAACTTAAGGTAATTTCCAATCACTGTCTATTGCTCTATCATAAATGGAAGATAAACATTTTCTTTAGATTTTCTTTTTGTAAAGATGTTATTTTATTACATCACTACAGTAGCATTAGATCCTTTATTCACTAACATGGTTCATGACTATAAGTGACAGAAACTGATACACTGCTATACTTTAGCTAACACACTTTACCAGAGACTATATTTAACAATTGTTCAAATACAGCCATTGTAGAAAATACCAAGCTAATATCAGTCTGGTAGCATGCTGGCTATATATAAAAAATGGACATAGTCACTTGAGTCCACTCTAGAAACTGAGCAACTCCTGGCCGCTAAGGAAAATGTGTAGGTTGAGGCCATTTGCCTTGAAATTGATTGTTAATCCTTTAAAGCCTGAACCCTGAAATAATTGTCAGAAAATTCAAATTTCCAGCACAACTGAGTGTTTATTTAACTTTGTGGCAATTTTTTTAAATGCAATATTAATTTGTATATATTAATTTTAACCTCCTAAGACCCAAACTCTTCCACGACATGCATTTTTAATTTCTCTTTGATATTTGGGCATATTGGGGCCTGACGAATGTAATAACAAAGAATTATCCCTTTTTTTTTTACCTTATTTTTGTTTTTAAGAATAATAAGAGCTACATATGAGGATATCATTTCAAATTTTGATAGAACAGTAGCAGTATAATGTCCTCGTAAGTGGATATCAGGCCCATGTAGAACAAAATTAAGTATTTTAGTCTAAATAACCCAAAATGTGATGTCCACATATGCGGACGCCAGGTCCTAGGAGGTTAATTTGCGTAATATTTGCTACATCAAAACATATTGTTTGCATTTTGTTACTTTGAAAGGTATTGTGCAATGTATTTTGATTTTTTGATGGGGAAAAAGTATAGAAAAGTCACAAAAACCCATTGGTGAAAACTGGTCAGAGAATACTCCATACAAAACTTCCTTGTAACTTCCTTCCCTTCTTGGTCACTAGCAGATTTCTACAGAGGCTCATAGTTTGCACTGACTTTACTCTGAGCGGCAGTGAAACTGAAAAGTGTAACACAAATTAGAAGTGGAGACCATTTGCTTTCAGTGTAAAAGTTGCGCCTTTTCAAAAAATGTTGGCTGCAGCACTGAGGTACAACATTTACTTTGAATGCAGATAGTCCGATTTGCATTGCAGTTTCTCAAGTTTCACTACCGTTCAGCTAGTTAGCAAGTGTTTGCAGACAAGTTGGTGTCTTCCATGCAAACTACAAGTAATCACTGCAATCTGCTCGCAACCATAATCCTAGCAATCACTGGGGAAATACATATTTTTCCTTCATAGCCAGTGGTTGTATCAAAAATTATATGTAGAACATCAATCAAAAAACATGTGCAGGTTTGTTAATTGCTGTCATGAAGCTTCTATAGATATCTATCTACCGATATTGGATGTACTCTCATCTATAAGAGACTGTAGAACCAATAAATACACATTGCTACAGTGTACTGCAGGGGTGGGCAACTCCAGGCCTCGAGGGCCGGTGTCCCTGCAGGTTTTAGACGTGTCCTTGAACCAACACAGCTGATTTAAATGGCTAAATTAGCTCATCAACATGTCCTGAAGTTCTCCAGAGGCCTGGTAACGAACTAATCATGTGATTCAGGTGTGTTGACTCAAGGTGAGATCTAAAACCTGCAGGACACCGGACCTTGAGGCCTGGAATTGCCCACCCCTGGTGTACTGCTAGCTTGTTTAGCAACATGGATATGGTAATCATTTTCAGAATTATTTGGATGCTAGTTTTACAAACTGAAAAAAAACCCCCGCAAAAATAAAAATAAAAGTAAAAGTAAATTTAGTTACCAGAAAAGCTGGACACTCTGCTGAATATCTGGTAAACTAAATGCAGAATAACAAAGGGTTATTGAGTGGGGAACAAAGAACATAGCCTGCGTAGTTGTCTATTTTATTATGAATGGGACCGTACTTTTCTTTGCTACATTATACTGAACAAGCAACCCGCAGATTGAGACCATTAACTCATCAAGAAAATGTTAACAAAGGTCACCAATCAAGTGAGCAGCAGCGCCGTTTTCTCATAGTAGTCCCCCTAGGTTTAAGGCATTTCTGCATTAGCATTAGCATTAGCAATTATATGGTATTGTTTATATATTCACCAACTGATTGTGTTAAGATAAGTACCCTTTGTAATTAACACTACACAAAATTCATTTTAGGTTGTTAAAAAAATCATTTGCACTTTTGAAGTTATTAATAAACCAAATTATAATAAAGAATAAATATTTGACCTCATGATGAGGATGAGTAGTGTCAAAACAAAATGTTACCACACTCATTATGTTTAACCCTTCAGTCATCACTTCTGAGTTCACTGGCAGCCTCATAGTTGTGTATTTCAGGTCCAGATTTTCCATCCATCTTTCCAGTAGTCATGTCACTCTCTTTCGAATCTCTGTTCAGGGCACCAACATTGCTGCCGGTAAAGCCATTGGTATTGCTGTTGCGACTGGTGTCTCTACCGAGATCGGCAAGATTCGCGACCAGATGGCTGCCACCGAGCAGGAGAAGACCCCTCTGCAGCAGAAACTGGACGAGTTTGGAGAGCAGCTCTCAAAGGTGGGTGAGACGGGCAGTGTCTGCAACAGTTAATTTCATGTCATGTCTTAAACATTTTAATATTGCTGGCTTGAGACTGAAAATTACAACTAATGTCATACACGTCCCCCTATTGCTGCTTGTCCTGCAGGTCATCTCCCTGATTTGTGTGGCCGTGTGGATAATCAACATCGGTCATTTCAATGACCCCGTCCATGGAGGCTCCTGGATCCGCGGCGCTATCTATTATTTCAAGATTGCTGTGGCTTTGGCTGTGGCTGCTATTCCTGAAGGTAAGCCCCCGGGATTAACTTCTATTTGATTGCTCAACCACATGAAACATTCACGTCCTGTAGCTCATCTGCGATGCTGCTTCCAGTCTGTTCAAAAGTGTTTTTGTTAAGTAATCTTTTTTGCATGTGAAAAGGAATAAATAAGACACCTTCATTCATGTTCTTCTTATTAAGACGTCGTAACGTATGTATGTATCAGTATGTATTAGTTTTCAGAGCAAGTTTGCTCATTTCAGTTCAGTTTTTATTGTATGGAAATTTCCAAATTACCAACCCTTTAAAGTCCAGTGCGTTGTTCAATCTTAATGGTTGGAAATAGGACCCTGAATCAGACACTAACAACCTTCCAAATAAAGCTGCCTTGGCTATTGCCGGTTCTTGCCACTCCCTATCCAGCAGACAGTGCAGAAGGCTTTGGAGACTCTCCATGAGCCTCTTAAGCTGAGTTTTCAAAGTTAAGGACCAGATTAGAACTGACAGAAACAGGTGTATTCCTCAGAAAGCAGCTGATGACCAGTACATCTCTGATTTGCACACTAGTTTTATTAAACTGCAAATAAAAATGTGAGATTAAAGTTTGTGTAGACAAAACCTCCTTGAATTCAGCTCTTAGTAAAACATTTGAACTTTCATATACCATCTTCTTTGTGAGGCAAGAACATTCTCATTTTGATGATGGGGACATTCTCCCCATCAGTCAGCTGTAAATTGTGCCAAAGTTAACTGGAGAGCACAACCTGATGATGCCAAAAGAACAACATAATATGCACACATAGATGCTGCGATAATGTCACTAAACTGGACAATCTCCAGACCTTGACCACACCATTGTTTTTGCCAAGAATGTGAACACAGATCACCCTCCATGTGCCGGAGTGCTGAATGACTCATACCAGCCCTTCCCTTAGGAGTAGCATTGGAGAGCACAGTATTCTGGATGCGGTCCAGCTGATGTGTTAAGGGCTGTGCAGGGACCCCCACTGTTGTCACCCTGCCAAGTGGCAGAATCCCTGAAGTCCAGCTGTTTTTTAATCCAACATTTGTCCTCATCTCTAAAGTTCAATCAAGTTTTGTCCAGCATTCAACTCGTTCTTGTTTTAAAGCAGCTCAATTTGTTCAGGGCTTCTCTGATTAAGCTCTCCCACTTCTCGTCACAGGCCTGCCTGCTGTCATCACCACTTGCCTCGCGCTGGGAACACGTCGTATGGCCAAGAAGAACGCCATCGTCAGAAGCCTGCCTTCTGTGGAGACCCTGGGCTGCACCTCGGTCATCTGCTCCGATAAGACCGGCACCCTCACCACCAACCAGATGTGTGTGACCAAGGTGGGTACACACAAATAAGCCTTCGCACGTTTGCATTCAAATAAAAGGAGATCTGATAAAATGTCGTTTTTTGCCATGTTTCCACGCAGATGTTCGTCATCGATAAAGTTGAAGGCGACAGCGTTTCCCTCTGTCAGTTTGACATTTCGGGCTCAAAGTACACCCCAGAGGGAGAAGTGTAAGAGACAGAATCAGCACACGACTGCCATAAATGGCCTAAAAACCAAACAAAACTAACGAGTTGTGTCTCTTTTGACCAGAACAAAGAATGGTGCGTTTGTGAAGTGCGGACAGTATGACGGATTGGTTGAGCTGGCAACTATTTGCGCACTGTGCAATGATTCTTCTCTGGACTACAACGAGGTCTGTGGAGGAGGAGTTTATGCTTCCGCTGAACAGCCTTATTAAAATGCACTTAGCAATTTTTAATGAACCCCTTGTCTCGTTGATGCAGTCCAAGGGCATTTATGAGAAGGTGGGTGAGGCCACTGAGACGGCCCTGTGCTGTTTGGTGGAGAAGATGAATGTGTTCAACACTGAAGTGCGCAGCCTGTCCAAGGTGGAGAGGGCAAACGCTTGCTGTTCCGTAAGTCTGTCAAATATCTGATACAGTATGTAGCAAGTTACTCTTTATACAGTCAGCCTACTAACCTACATGACATTTGCTTTAAAAGTAAAAAAAAAGTGAGTCAATATTGAAATTAAATATATTGGTTTGCCATGTTGCAGCATGAAATATGAACACATAAATGAGCTAACAAGTTTCCCATATCAACTTAAAGTATGATGATGTCTGGGCCTTAGCAGGATAATAAAAATTCAGCCAAAATGCAGAAGCAGTATGTGAATAACTAAGCATATCCTTACTGCTTCCATGGGAATCAAGATGGTCAGGGACAGCCAGGTGCTGCTAATCAAATGCACCTGATTAACTGATCATCAGGAAATGTGAGCACCTCTTTAAAAGCAGCAGTTTTGGCAGTTTTGGAGCATTGAGGCGTGTCTTTACAAATTTTCAAGTAGGAAACACATCGGCAATGATCTTGAGAATAGTGGATTTGGACTTCTGGAACAATGTCCTCTGAACATATGAGACCACTGTGGAGAAGTCTGGCTGTAATGCACAGCATCACATCTGCTGAAAACTAAACACAGCATATCAGCTCAAAGACCTCAAACCAACTGTCAGCACCATGGTGGAGGAGTTATGATTTTGGCTCATTTTGCAGGCATAGCACCTGGGCACCTCGTAGTCACTGAGTTGACCATGAACTTTCTGTGTACCAAAGTATTCTAAAGTCAAATGTCACAGCTAAAGATTGACTGGGATGTGCAACGGGACAATGACCTCAAGCACTGCAGCAAATCAACAAGAGAAAGACTTAAAGAGAACAGAATCAAGGTGTTACAGTTATCTATTCGAAGTCCAGACCTCAAAAAGGATGAAAGAGTACCCACAGTTATTTTTGGCTTAGGTTTTATTATAATGACACTACGTAAAAGTGACACAGATAATGACACTAAGCGCTGTGTCGTTTTTCATCTGACTTTGAGCTTAAATCATTTTAGGATTGGGACCAGTTAACTTTTTATTATATTCTGATACATAAAAGCTCCCAGATAGCCAAAAAAAAAGAAAAAAAGCAACAACTGTATGGCAGGTGCAATATTTAAAATGTTTATGTGTAATATGCAGGGCCTGGTTTGAGGTTTCTCCAGTTCACCTTCCTCCCTTCACTTTCTGACAGGTTATCAAGCATCTGATGAGAAAGGAGTTCACCCTGGAGTTCTCCAGAGACAGAAAGTCTATGTCAGTCTACTGCTGTCCTGCTAAGTCGGCCAAAGCACCTGTGGGAAACAAGATGTTTGTCAAAGTGAGCGTGGAACATCAGCCAAAGATGAAAATAATACTTGAAAAAGTTGTTCTGAAAAAGCTCCAAAAGAGACAATTTGATGTTTAAGAATCACAAACGAATGATTGCATTTCCTGTCTTCAGGGTGCTCCAGAGGGAGTTATTGACCGCTGCACTTATGTTCGTGTGGGTACTAACCGTGTACCGCTGACTGGCCCGGTGAAAGACCACATCATGTCAGTCATCAAGGAATGGGGCACCGGACGCGACACCCTCCGCTGTTTGGCCCTGGCCACATGTGACACACCTCTGAGGAAGGAGGAGATGAACTTGGAGGACTCAACAAAGTTTGCAGACTACGAGGTTGGAGAGTGAAAACAAAAACATGAAGTCACTGTAGTCCCTAATGGAAGACTTGAGCATTTCATTTCTTGCTCAGCTGTAGCTCAGACATAGCTCAAACCTTTCTTTCTTATCCCCAGACGGACCTGACCTTTGTTGGCTGCGTTGGTATGCTTGACCCTCCTCGGAAAGAAGTCATGAGCTCCATTGAGTTGTGCAGGGCCGCCGGTATCCGTGTCATCATGATCACTGGTCAGTATACATATCAGATGCAGATCAGCAGTCTAATTTTAAAAGAAATCGAGCAAAGATTGACCTTTTCTGTCCCCCAACCCGACCACTCCAGGTGACAACAAAGGTACGGCTGTGGCCATCTGCCGCCGCATTGGCATCTTCACTGAGGATGAGGATGTCACAGGCAAGGCCTTCACCGGCCGTGAGTTTGATGACCTCGCTCCATATGACCAGAAGAAGGCCGTTCGAAAGGCTTGCTGCTTCGCCAGAGTTGAACCAGCACACAAGTCTAAGATTGTGGAGTTCCTACAAGGCTTTGATGAGATTACAGCCATGGTGAGGAGAAAAGAAATGAACCTTTGATGAGTTTATTGTGCTTGATGTGACAGGTTAAATATGCTGTTCCTCCCATTTCACCTCGACCCATCACCCAGACTGGTGATGGAGTGAACGATGCCCCCGCCTTGAAGAAGGCGGAGATTGGCATCGCCATGGGCTCTGGCACTGCCGTTGCCAAGTCTGCCTCTGAGATGGTCCTGGCTGACGACAACTTCTCTTCCATTGTGTCTGCTGTTGAGGAGGGCAGAGCCATTTACAACAACATGAAGCAGTTCATCCGCTACCTCATCTCCTCGAATGTGGGCGAGGTCGTCTGGTGAGCGCATTACGCTTCACTTAACTGACACTTAAGTTCAACGTGAGTTCTTGTCCTGCATAAGAAAGAACTTAAAACTAGGCTTGACTTCTGTTTTTTTCACCTCTTCAGTATCTTCCTGACTGCTGCACTCGGTCTTCCTGAGGCTCTGATCCCCGTCCAGCTTCTTTGGGTCAACCTCGTGACTGACGGTCTGCCTGCCACCGCACTGGGCTTCAACCCGCCTGACCTGGACATCATGGGCAAACCCCCCCGCTCCCCCAAAGAGCCCCTCATCTCTGGCTGGCTCTTCTTTAGATATCTGGCCATTGGAGGTACATACTGATACTGCAGACACGACCAGCAGCTTCCTTCAGTAGAGTTTTTCAAGGATTTATCGCAACATGGCATAACACACCAATCATCTTCAAGACTTTAAATGTAGACTCATAGTTTTCATGGGCATATGTTTTGTAATACTTCTTCCAGGCTATGTTGGAGCTGCAACAGTGGCAGCAGCTGCCTGGTGGTTCTTGTACAGTGATGATGGTCCAATGGTCACCTTCCACCAGCTGGTTAGTATCAAATCATCTTATTTGAGAACTTTTCTTCTAAAATACTCCTGGGACTCCTTGTGTAAAATTTCAAACTTTTCAAACATAAAGAACCATCTCAGCCTCTTTCAAAAGCGCTGCTGAAATAAATTTAAAAAAAGGCAATTTATGTTTGTTTCTCTCCATCAGTCTCACTTCATGCAGTGCAGTGAGGACAACGAAGACTTTGATGGTGTCCACTGTGAGGTATTTGAGTCTGCTCCACCAATGACCATGGCTCTGTCTGTACTGGTCACCATTGAGATGTGCAATGCTCTGAACAGGTTTGACTACACTGTGAACCCAAAAGGCATTGTGGGTGCATCGGATCCACCTGAAAACTATGATGTAGTCAAATGTGCCACCAGTTCATTAAATGTTTGGACATTTTGTAGTTTTGCCTTTGTAACCATAACAGTGGATTCCAAACCAAATAGTTTGGATGTTATTGAAGTGAAGATGTTCAGTTTTAATTCAAGCACAAAAATGTGGCATTAATTATTCATTCATCCAACAAGCAAAAGATCCCCGGTTCAATCCCAGGAGAAGATACAAATCCCTCAGAGGGTATCCGACGTAAAAATCTGACTGATCAAATAAGCTATAAGTTATCTGCTGTGGCAACCCCCTTGGAAATAAAGGCGCTTAAAAGTTTCTTCTTCTTCTTGAATTATATATAATCTCCTATTTACAGATGCTCAAAATTAAACTGACAAACTACCATCATTTTAAATGTCAGGATTGTTTGTTTGGGCTTAAACCCACTGTGGTGGTGCACAGATTATGTGCAAATTGATCCAAATGATAAAAACAGTGTGGCTATCCGAATAAGTTACGATAATTTATGGTAGCTGAGTAGTAGTGAGTGCCATTATCTACAAATAAAGAAAATTTATTATGAACCTTTTCCGGAGTGACCAGCCTACTAAAATTACTGCAAGAGTGAAATAATGACCCAGAACAACATCTAAAGAACTGCGGGAAAGGGAGTCCTGCAGTATTTATTCAGGTTATCTTTGTATAATATTAAAATTTGTTTGATGATCTGAAACATGTAACTGTAACAAATATTTAAAAAAAAGACAGTGAGGTCAAATTAAATCTTCAGTCAACTCTTTTCCATTTTTAGTGTATATAAAAATATATCCATCAGCTACTCTTAAAGGATTGAGCACTGACTAAACTGTCACGAACAGAGGTAAAATTCAAATGAGGTCCACTTTAAAAAGGAAAAATAGAAGCTGACGTTTTCATTTTGGAAAAGGTCCAATTTCGCTGCAGGCAACTGCAAGTGACAAATAAAGGCTTCATTCATTTTGACCTTTTCCAAACATGAAAGCTGTGTCGTAGCTCCCATAGTTATAATAAGGAGACAATGAAGCACTTTGCAAACACATTACTATGCAGTCACCTCCACACATACACTTTTTCATGCCCTTTTACATTTTCAGTCTGCATTAACGTACCCCATCCGCTCTGCCTTCCTCCTATCCTCCCCCACGTCCCTGCTCCCTCTACACCAGCTTGTCTGAGAACCAGTCTCTGGTGCGCATGCCCCCCTGGAGCAACGTCTGGTTGGTGGCTGCCATGAGCCTCTCCATGTCCCTTCACTTCATGATCATCTACATCGACCCCCTGCCCGTGAGTCTGGCCTCATGCAACACAGCACACATCTCCATTTATATCTCTACACACACATTTCCTCTCTCCCAGTTTCATTCCTTAAATGCTAGTTGCACATATAACTGAGAGAAACTACAGCACTGAAGAAGAAACACATGTATTTCAGGTTTGACAGATAAATAAGCTCCAGCTTAGTGGCGTTCAGTAGTTTTAACATGCCACTGCTGATTCACAGATGATCTTCAAGCTCACTCACTTGAACGTGGAGCAGTGGATGATCGTGCTGAAGCTTTCCATCCCAGTCATCCTTCTCGATGAGCTTCTTAAATTTGTGGCTCGCACATATCTGGACGGTAAGACCTGCTTGACAAACGCTGTTCCATTTTTCTGCCTCCTTTACACGCAGGGTAACAAATATTTGGAAATATTCATGATTCATGATCCAGGAAATGCCCAGTATTAGTCAGCTGTTTGTAATTTAAAAATGATAATGTTGCACATTAATTACTGCAGATCAGATTAAATCTATGAATGAAACATAAACATGATGCTGCAACACACTGTAGCCAGAAACTGGGAATAGCTACAGTTCAGTTCAGTTCAGTTCAGTTCATTTTTATTTCAAACATTTCAAACATGTGCCTTCACAATCATTACAAAATATCATTCCATTATTTGTTTGAAAAGGAGTAGGCTGAAGTATTTACTTATTTGTCCCTACCCCCTCAAGTTTTACCTCTCATTCATTAAAATTTTTTTTTTGTCTTAAATTAAACAAACAACATATGAAACATATAAACATATGAAGTAAAACAAAACATAACATACATAAATCAAAAACAAGAAATTAGCAAGCCCCACCACAGTATAGTTTCTTTCATATGAAAAATACAGAATGTGTATATTTGCAGATACACAAGTTATGGAAAAACAACAAACCAAAACAAAACAAAAAAACAAAAAAACAACCAAAAAAGAACTGCAACACCATTACCAGCAACATTACCGTCCTGGGTTAACCCCGTTTTCTTCATTCTTATACTTATTTAAAATTAGGTTTTTATATTTTACTTTAAACTGTTTTATGTTTTGACTGTCTTTTATTTCTTCTGTTAGACTGTTCCATAATTTAACTCCTGCAATTGAGATTGACATAGTTCTTAAAGTTGTTCTAGCACTTTGTATTTTTAAATTCCATTTCCCTCTTAAGTTATACCCACCTTCTCTTTCTATGAACAATTTACAGATTTCTTTGGGAAGCAATTTATTTCTGACTTTATACATTATTTGCGCTGTTTTAAGCTTCACCAAGTCTTGGAATTTAATAGCTTGCATTTTGACAAAGAGTGCATTTGTATGGTCCCTGTACCCTACATTATTTATTAATCTAATGGCCCTTTTCTGTATTATAGTTATTGTTTGTGTGTTACTTTTGTATGTGTTTCCCCAGACCTCTACACAGTAGCTCATATATGGCAGTAGTAAAGCACAGTATAAAATGTGCAGTGCTTTCTGATCCAACATATGCTTTGCTTTTCCCAGGACGGCAATGCCCCGTGCCAATTTCCCCCGAACATAAGTAATGTGTGGCTTCCAACAGAGCTTGTGGTCAATGATCACCCCAAGAAATTTTATTTCATTTACTCTTTCTAAATATACATTGTCAACACATATTTCTACTTCGATGTTTTTCTTTTGGTTTCCAAACAACATAAATTTGGTTTTATCGAGATTCAATGATAATTTATTTATATCAAACCACTTCTTTAATATCGTTAATTCCTGTGTGATCATTTCCAAAACCTGTGGCAATTCCCCACCTGCACACAGTATATTTGTGTCATCTGCAAATATTACAAACTTTAAAATCTCCGATACTCTGCAGATATCATTTAAGTACATAATAAACATTTTTGGACCCAGTACTGAACCTTGAGGTACTCCACAAGCTATATCCATCAAATTAGATTTATATTCATTTATTTGTACATATTGTTGCCTATTCCCTACATAGCTTTTTAACCATTCCAAAACCACTCCCCTAAACCCGTACTTTTCCAGTTTTTTTAATAGAATTTCATGATTAACAGTATCAAACGCCTTCTTTAGATCTAAGAAAACTCCGAGCGCATACCTCTTATTATCCATACATTCCGTTATCTTTTCCATTAGATCTATCAGTGCCAAAGCTGTTGATCTGTTGTTTCTGAACCCATACTGACTATCTGTCATTAATTCATATTTTTCCACAAAACTGTCAAATCTTTTTATGAAGAGTTTTTCCAGTATCTTAGAGAACTGGGAGAGTATTGACACTGGTCTATAGTTTGTAAAATGATGTCTTTCACCGGTTTTGTAAATGGGAATAACTTTAGCAACTTTCATTTTTTGTGGAAAAACTCCTTTTTGAAACGACAAGTTGAATATATATTTTAATGGTTTTACGATACCATCAATAACTGTCTTTACCGTTACCATATCAATATCATTCCAGTCTGTACTGGTTTTGTTCTTAAGTCCTCTAACCATGTCATAAATCTCTTTCTCTTCCACTGCTCTTAAAAACATTGAGCTACTATTCCTTTCAATATTTTCACCAGTGTCCCTTTCTATTCCATCTTACATTCTCCTGTATTTTCCCTTTTTAATGAACAAAAGTGAAATTAGGAGTGATGGTTGCAGAATAATTTTCCTCCCAATTAAATGTATTTTAACATTTAACCTGTTCCCTCTTTTTTTTTTTTTTTTAATCCATGGCGATGTCTCCCACCCTTTTCCCTCTAATCTCTATTTCCTCTGATGACTTTTACCTAATCTTCCTCTCCTTGGATGCCCTTCTTCACTGTTCCCTTTCTGACAATCCAGCCTAAACCTCTTCCCCCCTCCTCCTCCATACCCCTGTAACAAAACAAGGTACTCCCCTCTGACTCCAGCTAAAGGTTTAAGCACGCTGCATCTTGCAAGACTTAAAAGACTTTCTGGACTAATGTCTGTGGACCCAGAGTGAAGCTGCATTTGCAATGAAATCAAATTTTAATGCATGATTTGTGTTTACAGCTGGAAGCTGTCGCTGCAAGCTAAACGTATGGCTTTAAGTAGCTTTTAGATTAACACAAAAAAAAATAGTAAAATTCAGATTAGCACATGTGGCATGCTCTGACCGTGCATTCTCCTGCAATCAGAGTTTTTTGCATTTATGCTAAAAAGGTAAAGCATAATGCGAACATTAAAGCATTATACTGAATACTTCTCAGATCAGTCCTCGTTGTTGTGATTTTTAAAAAGAAAGGTTAGTTTTTGGTTATTGCTTACACACAAGCTAAAAAGCAAGTTGGATATTTGAGGAATAAAGCAATGCACTGTGAGAAAATTAAGTGCACATATGTGCAGCATCAGAGATCACAGGCAGACTGTTTGCGTGAGAAACAGTAATTCTGGCTCAATCCTATTTCATCTACACTCAAACTTAAACATAACTATGACAGCAATTTTCTTGCCCTTAAGCAGAAAAGACCCCGCTACAAGCTTTTCTTTAAAACCATTAAACAGTCTCCATTAATCCACAGAACATATGTGCAAGAGTTAACTGCTGGATTTTAGTTTACTCCAGGAAACAAAGCAAATTGCCTTATTTCTCACAATGTCCAACTTTTGACCTCGAGCTAGCTTCAACCATTGGCCTTTTTTTAAAAACTTTAAATACACCCATTTATCCCCGATGCCTTTACATTATACCAAACAAGCCTTTGTTTGGTCCCTCCAGGCAAAGTCTAGAGGTGAAGAGAAGCGGAGAGTGGCTGAAGCAGAGAGGCACCGAGACACAGAGGATGGAGAGAAAGGCTGAGCGCTCCAACTGAATGAGAGCGTGCAACATGTCACTTGATCAAAAACCCCGAGTGGCACGAATACAAACATATAAGCCATCTGATGATACACCGAAAAAAAGCTGAAAACTATTTTTGTCTGTGTATGTACTGAAAATAATATATAGTGAAAGAATTATTAAAACTATTGTGTTGATTTTATTCTTAAAGAATAAAGATGTGTATTAAAGTAACCGTCAGTTTTCTGAATACCATCTTTTTTGAAATATTACTCTTAGTAGACGAGCAACACAAGATTATGGCTTTAAAGGGCTATTTCACCCATTTTGAGCAGACTTTGGATCATTACAAAAATACTCCCTCTATATTATTTACTGAGATCTGCCACTTCATTCCCCTGCAAAATATGCAGAATTCAGGTTCCACATGACTCCAATCCAGCCTAGAGCACAGCTTTGGAGAAGGTGAAAGACGGTGTGAATTCTGGACTTTTAACTGTATTTTCACAAGTTTTACAGCTTCTCCTGCTGGTAAAGACCTCCCACCGTCAAAGTACACTTCAGAATGGTCTCCGGTAACCCTATGTTGGGCTGGCTACATTGATGTCCTCGATTTGGTTCCCTTCATAGGGACTGAATGAATGGATGAGCCTGGAGGTCACTGGGAAGAGGGAGGTCTGGCCTTCTCTGCTTAGGCTGCCGTTCCTACGACCCAGTTCAGAATAAGTAGAATAAGATGGATGGATTTCGGATTTATAATTACAGGACAGTCTGAGCAATGAGCTATCAATGTTTTCTTGTAATTTTGTACTTTTATTTCTAAAAATCTAAGCTCAGAGATCTGTTTGACTACAGCAGCATTTCTTAAAATTGCACTTTACTTAATACGTTGTCGTGACTCAGTGCTATATAAATAAAATAGAATTGAAAAGAATCTTAAGATATCTCAGGGAATAAATGTGTAGTTAAAAGTCTTCACACTGGTCCGGCACACTTGCAGTAAGATCTAAGTGGGCTGTATGTGGCCCGCGATGTAAAAGGTACAGACAGCCAAGCACTCTGGTAGCTTTAGGACATGCCTCGCTTCCCAGTGGCGACATTTATTTTTTGCACAGGTTGTTATAAAGCACAACAGAAATAATAATGTGGTCAGTGTTTAAAAGACAACAGGGTGGCATCAATCTGGGAAACCTGCTGACTTAACATTTAGGAGCAAAGGGCTTCCGGCACAGCCAGGATGTTCGAGTAACCAAATATCCAGTTCAAGGAAGTGTAATCATTGTCAGGTAATACTCCACAGTTTTAAAATACACAGATGGTTTACATAGTTATCTGATTAAGTGTAAGTGTAGGATAGAGACTGGGCTGTGACTCTGGCTGTGCTGTCATTAATACAATAAAACAAGTCACAGTATTATCTGATCTTTGTTGGAGTATCTGGGATTTTCCTGTAGAGATGAAGGTTTAGCTTCAATTTCAAGAGCAGCAACAACTTCCAAATACATTAAATCACATTTTAAATCCTAACCTACTGCATTGTGTGCAGTTACACTGTGTAACAAGCTGATATGCATCATTCAGTTTCCAGTAAACTTGCTCTGAAGCCAAGGGTTAAGAAACTCAACCACATGATTTAATTATAAACTTAAATGTAAAAGATGTGACAACCTGCCATCAGTTTCTAATGTGCAGTCGCACCAAATAAAATGTTACACGTTAATATTTCTTTACTGACACTCTCCTAATCATAAAACCCAGAATGTTGAGTCTAAAAGCTAATATGGTTTTAGTGAAAACAGGAATGTTAACGCTGAGCAAATTCATCCTTATAAGTATTAAAAGTCACATCTAAATGCTGCAGATTTAGTGGCGTCAGTTCATTATTGCACCCGATCCACTGCCAAGAGAGGTCCTTATTCACAGAGATGCAAAAATATTGATAAGTTGCATATTAATTACTGATAGTGTTGGACCCCTGAGTGTTTTACTGGAGTCGTGTCAGATATACAAACACAGAATATTTACAAATGTCTTTGTACAGGAATAAATGTGTTACTAGGCATAAGGAAAAAAAGAAAAACCATGAGCGAGTGTGAGAAGACTTTGCTTTGGTCATTAAGCACCACTTTCCTTCATTGACACCAATCCAACCTCCCCGAGACCTAATGTTTCCGTTTAGGAGTATTTCCAGTGTCGCAGCATGAGTGCTAGCAGCATCGTTCCAGCAGTCACTCCATCAGATCTTCTGTGTTTCATGTAGCCATGGTTAGCTTTCTTGGTCACTCTTGGGATGTTTCATCTCTTTGGTTCCAATGCATTTCAAGGGGTATCCACAGGTGGGGAGTTATCTTCACCATGTCCCTCTTCCAGGATTTCCTTGACTTGCTCCAGACTCTCTGCCTGCCGAATTAACTCCAGCTTCACCTTAAAGGGGAGATAAGTAGGCAGATAAAAATCAGCAAGTCGATGATGTGCAGCATCCTGATGTAAACAGTTTTCCTGTTATTCTTAGATAAGACAGATCACCACAGAAACATGGTGTCTAACCAGATAATTCATCAGCCTCCGGTTACACTGTGACGAAGCACTTTTTGACCAGGATGTCCTTCAGTGCGCTTATTAAACAAATATGTAACACTGCTTTCGTGCATCTGTACAATATCTCTAAAACTAGAAACATCTTGTCCCAGAGTGACGCTGAAAAACTAGTTTATGCATTTATTACTTCAAGGCTGGACTACTGTAATTCATTATTATCAGGATGTCCTTTAAAAACATCCTGAAAAGGCTATGACTGATCCAAAACACTGCAGCAAAAGTACTGAAAGGAACTAGAAAGGGAGTCCTTCGCCCAAACTGGCTTCTCTTCATTGGCTCACTGTTAAATCCAGAATTGATTTTAAATCATCTCTACATACAGTTAGGGCTGGATCAGGTGACTCTCAGCATTCTTTTAGTTTTGCTGCAAAATTTCTAGGCTGCTGGGGGCTTCCCATGATGCACTGTGCACAGTGTTTCTTCTTCACTCACCTTTTTCACGCTCCGTTTATACACATCTCTGCATGTAATCATTAGTCATTATTCATCTCTGGTTCTCCGCCACAGTGTGGTTTTTTTGTTCCGTCTCCCTCCCCAACTGATCCTGGCAGATTAAGCTGACCACTGATGGTTGTTTCTTACCTGCAGTGACTGGGAGAGCTCAACGAAGTCTCGCTGCACAGCCTGGCTGGTGTCGACCTGAGAGCGCAGGCTGATCACCTGGCTCCGCAGTTCCAGACACTGCTGGTTCAGAGTTGCCTGACAAACACAGAAATAACAGTTACATGAAATCCCTGTTTGTTTGACTTTAATATTTCTCAACTTAAAAAAAAAAAAGGAAGCTCCTAATGGTGAATGCTGAAAATGAAAACAAACCACCAAAAGAACAACAAAGCTTATAGATCTAAAAGCAGGCTGCAATTACTTTCTCACTGCTGAGGATCTTGTTGGTGCTTTGCACATGAGAGAGCGCCACCCGGAGGGCTTCCAGTTCAGTGCGGCACGCCAGCAGCTCAGCCTGCAACTGCTCCCTCTGAGCGTGGATCTTCTCTGTCTCGGTCTTCAGACTGGAAAACTGCACTGCACATTAAAAAAAATACGTATAATAAAATACAAATACAAATACCTACTAATCTAAAGCTATAAGCTGGTCACTCACCCTCTAAAACTTCTGATGACATCAGTTTCAAGTAGAAGGAAGCAGATGGAGAATGGAAAAAAAACTTTAAGTACAAGAAAGGCAACACAGCAGATTCAACAGGTAATAAAATAATCCACAGACCGCTCTCCTCTGTCCGTGTGTCCAGCTGCTCCCTCAGGTTGACTATCTCAATGCGAAGGCGCTCTTCACAGTGCGCCCCCTGCAGGTTAGAGTTTTAAAAAATGAAGTCACACTGACGCCATCAAAAAGCAAACATTAAACGTCTTAATGCATACGGGCTAGCACACATACAACCTGACCACCACCTCTGCTAATTATACACATTAAAAAACACAGTTATTATTCTGCCAGAAAATTAAACTTCTCTCTACAATCTTAAAATGCCGGAAGTGAAAGTGAGAGGTCTGAAATATTTCCACTGATCTGCCACAACTACTCTAAATAAGGAAAGCCACTACTTCACAAAGAGGAACTCCAAACAGACAGACAAGCTTCTCGAGAGTGTGTAAAATGCCATAAACGTCCTAAAAATATTTCACTGTCTGTGCTGAATTTCACGTTTAAAAATAAAAACATCATCGAGTTTCAAGTGTTGCTTGCTGCAGCAAACTAAGCAATAAAAACTCAAAGACTGTACATGTAGTGCTGCTGAGAAGGATGAGCCAGTGTCTGGTACATCCTCCTCAACCTCTTCTCCTTTCAGTCTGGAAAGCTCATTGCACATCTTCCTCTGAGAAAGGGACAACTCCGCCTGGACCAAAAGCAAAGCAAACAAACAAATGTAAGTTGGAATCTGCCATCCTAATAACATTCACATCGCTTCATGGATAATGGTACAAACAAGCACTGGAGTCTAGAGTGTGATGGATGATTGAGTCATCGTACACTTGAGTTGTTTATGGAAATGAACGCTGCCAGTTAATTTCTGTTTAGTAAATATGTAGCTGAGTGTGTAATACTGTAAACAAAGGGAAAAAACTCGCCTGGGTCTGTTAAAAGTTGACCAAACCAACCTAACAGCAAATCTACAGCTCACTATATGTTGTTTGAGTGTTTCATGTTACTCACCAGCCGGCTCTGGACTGCATTCTGTGACTGGCTGAAAGATTTCTGCAAATCCTGGAGGAGAGACTCTGAAGCCTGGACCTGAGACTGGAGCGTTGATACCTAAGATCACACATATACATACACTCGTTAATGCACATATAGATAGTGTTGGGTAAGTTACTTTAAAATAGTAACTTAGTTACATTACTAGTTACTTCTCTCAAAAGTAACTCAGTTACTTCAAGTTACTCGTTACTTTCAAAGTAACTAGTTACTAGGGAAAGTAACTTTGGTTTGACTCAGAATTCTCTTGTTAATGTGTTTCTTCCATAACTTTGCCAGTCTTCTAGCTTGCTTACTTGCCACAAGTGCACTGTGCCACCTACCAATAGAAAGGAAAAGATAATGTGCATATTTCCACGAGAGAATTCCCACGCCTGGACCGTCATTGACTGCTGCCATGATTCTAGCCTACGTCACAGAGTCATGTGCGTCTTTTACATCCAACACAAAAACTGCAGTCGTGGTGCTTTCGATTGTACTCAGAACTCGGAAATTCTGCCTTCTGAATAGGAAGATGTAGGTAACACCAGACTGCAGATGAGCTGCATACAGGGCTGGACTGGGACAGAAAATCGTCCCGGGTATTTTGACTAGAGACCGGCCCACCATTATAGGAAAAATCATAAAGCCTTTGAATGAAAACAAACACTGCTGTGACAGTGATGTACACAGTTTTGATGGTATATATGCATCAATCTATCAATCGTTTGTTGTAAGATTCAGATAATTATTTTTTAAAAGCGAGACATTTTAAATGAGAATAAGAAAGAAAAGTATTTCTTTGTGCCCCCCTTTCCCTGTTAATGCCCTACCTTGCCCCCTGGCAACACTTTGCTAGACCCGCCCCTGCACAGTTACCTGGGGTTATTTGTCTCTCAGAAACAGTTCATAACTTCCCTTCAACTCATTCATGTCACCTAAAAGGTAAACCTGTTTCTCCATCACAGCTCTGATGATTCAGTAAGGACATCTCCTGGTTTCATCTTCATGTTTCCCTCTCACCAGATAACCAAACCATATCATGACCAGCAGCTTTTTTGCAGCTGTGGCTCCAGCAAACATCAGCTGATACTAGAAATTAATATTAAATAAATTCTAACAACAGCTGATCAAGCTTAAAAGTGCTGCTGTTGTTTAGCGCGACATCCGCTGGTTTCCTCTTTCGGCGCAAAGTGAGCGATAAACAAACAGGAGAGCCGATCAGCTGATCACTGATCAGTTTTCATGACTGAAGTAGAAACAGGAGAGGGAGGGGGCAGAGGATGAGAGAAGAAGAGGCAGCTGTGCAGCGTAAACACAGAGTAACTCCAGCTTTGTGCCTTTTTCATTGTAGCTGAATTAGGGGACACACTGTTCCTTTTCACCTCAATAAGAAACGCGTAATATTTTCTCTGAATACCAGACGGGACGGTTGGCAACTCTAATAACTTATGAACAAAATAAAGTTCAACATCATTAACTTCATAGCACCACCCAGCTGTATAGAAACTCTGTCATGCTAGCTAGCACGCAGTATGGAAAAAGTCAGAATAACGAAAATAAACTCCACCTAAACTTGGTTCATTTCTGACCCAGATAGACTGCAGGTCATAACTTCTTACCTGAAGTTCAGTTCACACTTGGACCGCCTCCCCTTTTCCTTCATCCACCTGCTGGCTTCCACCACTTGCTAATGTTACTGAATCTGTGGAAGCTCCGCGATAGCCACCACACGAAGTAACGAGTAACGAGCCTATCTAAATCCCAGTAACGAGTAACGCGTTCCTGATTTTGGCATAATAACTAGTTACCGTGCTCGTTATCACAATAATAACGTAGTTACTGTAACGCGTTACTTAATAACGCGTTAGTCCCAACACTGCATATAGATATGTACATACATACAGACACACACAGTCAGAGCGTGTTCCTGTACCTGTTTGTGCGTGTGGTTGCTCTGGGTATCCAGTTCTCTCTCCAGCTCCTCCTTCTCTGCCTGCAGGCGACTCACTTCCCCTCGCAGCTCTGACAACTGACCGAAAAAGCCACAATGCAAAGTCATTAGACCACAGGTGCTGACTGGAAGCTACTTAGACATTAAATCTGCTCACATTGGAGCTGTTACACAGCATTTTAGGGGGCTTTTTGAAGAAGTAGCGCAACAAATATGCAGAATAATTAAAAAAACGGTTAAATCCAAACCTGAGCATTGAGCGCGTCCCAGTCACTGTGTGTGACCAGCCGGTGGCCAGCTGGTGGCAGGTAAATGGCTTCAGGCACCAAAGTACCCGTGGAGACCAGCGAGTCAGTGTCGTCCTGAGCGTGGTGTTTTCTGGGCAGCGACGGCGTGTCCAAGGAGAAAGAGGACAACGAGGCTGAGTCACAGTTCCTTAGTGAAAAATATCCTTCTGTTGTAAGTGCAGCACCTTCTCCCTCCGGCACCGCCTCCAGCTCTGATGGATGGCTGTGCGTCGATGGCGCCGATTCGTCCTCAGTCAGACTGTTGACGACTGACGCGTGTTCGGCATCCACCCTTCCCTTCCTTCCACTGATCTAACAAGTATAAAAATCACATGAAGGGAGCCCAAGACACCTGGAGGAAAAGCAACACGGGCACACACTGACCATGTGGGGTCCACTGGATCTCTTCCACTCTACAGGTTGAGACTGCAGAACAGCTATCCTGGCCTCGTACTGAGCTGCTGTCTCTGAAAACACAAGTGACAACACATAATGATAATCTGCGAGTTCAGCTTTCATCTATTGGGACATTAACACGATTACAAAATCTGTTTTTCATCACACTCAAAAAAAGAAATTCATAAAAATACATCCATTTGCGCTACTTTTGTCCAATATTTCTTAAAGCTATTGGCTCTACCTTGGAGCAAATTACTGAATAAATATTAGTGCCAGAAACTACATTTAAACTTGTTCAAAAATTTATATGGGAAACCCACGATGTCCAGTTTTAGTTTTTTGGAGATTTGATTAAAAAAAGACGAAGGAAAAACTGGGCTTTTGTGCTTATGCAATATTTTGCACTGTGCACACAAAGAAATCCAGGCCAGGCCAACGCACAACAATCACTGACCTCTGAGAGCCTCCTGCAGTGACTGGATCTCTTGATCGCATTGTTTTTGCAGCTCTGCCAGTTCCTCCTGTTTGCTCAACTCACAGATCGTCGCCACACCCTGCCAGTGTTCGACCTGTGCTCTGCAGTCTGCTAGCTGGGCCTGCAGGCTCGTCTCTGAAAATGACAGGACATCACATTTTTGTGCTTTTCCTTTATTAAGTTAGAGCTAAACAAATTTATTAGATCACCAGCCAATGAAAGGTCTGTGCAACAGCTGCCCTAAAACAGTTTATGTTTCTGTAACGGTTAGTCCAATGAAATGGATTATATGTTTGAGCTTTTAACTGAAAGTATAATTATTGTTGTTATCAATCATAATTTCAAGCTTACCGTTTCACAAAAATTTAAAAACAATTATTTTTTATCAACATGTCAAATTACAGTTATATACTTTCGCTTTTCTGAACAGAAGAAAATCTGTTTTAGCAGTTGGATGTCAGGGCTCAAATCTCAAAGATTTGAGATAAGTTAGAAATTTTGATTTTTCTGAATCAAAACCTGAGGTTAAAAAAAAAATAATGAAATGAAATGAATATTTCTCTTTCAGCTAGCAAATAATAAACTTAACTCAGTCATTTTTTTATTATCCTGAAAAATAAGCAGAATTTACAGGATGTGCAAAAGTTTAGACACCAGCTTTTTAACATAATATCAGATAATCATGAGCTCATTAACCTTCAGCTGAGTCACCACAGATTAAAATAAGTCAAGTAGCGTCATTAGGAACTGATAAAGTGTGCTCTAACCTTTGTGTTAACACTCAACAAACATGGGCTACTAGGTGCATGAGGATACACACACAAAACAAACAGTCATACAATATAAACATCCCTGTACCTAACCCTTCAAGTTTGCTTGTGTAGACAAATGTGACCACATTTCCATATCTATAGTGACTAAAATGCTTTCCCCCTCCTAGTTTGAGTATTCTGTTCAGCTTTATTAACTACAATAACCTTGTTAGGAAACGGCTGATGGACTATTCATTTAAACTACATGTTTCATAATGTCTTGATCCATGCTCAATTGATTTAGGTCAAAAGCTCAAATAGGATTGCTTGTTGTAAACAAATCAGGTTGTAAACAAATCAAAAACTGAGTGTGCTCATGCACTATTTGTTTGGTCTGCTGTTTATCTTTTAATTTCATAATTTAATTATGAATTTATTCAATTATTTTTGTTTCTCTGGTTTTTCTGGAATCTAGTCCTAAAAGCATGGGCATTTAGAAAATGCTATATGAACGCAGGTGTAATAAGCTAAAGCTCGAGCACACAAAAATCAATCATTTGATCGATAAGATCTAGCGCTGTCACCGTTAACGCGTTAATGCCAACAGCCCTAATAAGTTCTATTCTTTGTTTTCACTTAGTTATTTTATGGACATTTTTTGGCTGTTGTAAATTTTAAAAAACTGTAAATGATGATCGATCTCATGCAGACAACTATTATTAATTAGGAAAAGCTTCGACGTGACTATAATGACTTCCAGGAAAGTTTCGCTGACACAGGGGTGGGTTATGCTGTACTGCTGCTACACAGAGCTGAAAAACATGGTCTGGAAGAGGAAAGGAAGCCTTATCTATGACGCGGTCACAAAAGCCAATGTCCGAAGTATGCAAAAAATCTCCATAAGCTGGAGTCATTTGGACACAGCTGCTCCGGACCTATTGGGTTAAACCTTATCTCTTTGGTCAAATGTCTGAAGAAACAAACAAAAAAAAAAAGCAGAAGCATTTTATGAAAAGGGTATTTTGACAACTGTTCAGCATAGGGTGGAAGTACACAGGAAACACTGCACAGATTTGGAATTCGAATCATTCAGTCCATCAGGGAACTGAAAGTGAAAACCAACTGGCCACAGTAACTAGTCAGCAGAGATATCTGACTTACACATTATTGGAAATCTATAGTTTGAGCCTAAAAATATCTCAGAACTTGAAATTGTCTGAAAATTACAGGACTTGGCTCCTTCTGTAACCTGTAAAATCTGTGAAATCAAAGTGGTTGTACTCAGTAAAAGACCTAAACTCCAGTACTAAACACCAGTATATTTAAGTTCATGAAATATTTGCATTAACATCTGAAGGAAGACACATGTTTAAAGTGTCTTGCTGCAGGCTTTTTACATAAAATCAACAACAAAACATCTGATTTGACCAAGGGGCTGGCTTGGACCACATCACTGATTAGTTTAGCTTTCAGTCTAACCATTTATTCTTTTATTTGTATTAAATTGCTTTCTACAACTTGCTCACTTTCACACACAGGAACTCAAACCTAAAAAGTATTTATTTAATAACTTTTAAAAAAATGAGCAGCATTTCTCTACAATCTCTAAGACAGCTTCAGTTTACAGTATATTTTTTATTTGAAAGGAGGGAGGATGAAAAAAATATACCTCAACACATTCCTCCCCTCTACATTAGCTTCCTTTATAAATTAAAAGTATCACTCCTGGCCCTGTACTTACTTGGTATTGGGATCGATACCGAAATTTGCAGTAACTTACAGCACCATTGGAAAAGGGACGAGTGAAACTTTATACTTTGCTACTTTTAGACAATCTCATACAGGTTACAGTTATTTGTAGGACACCTGTGCTGCTTGAGAAATTTACAGCAAGCACTTGTTGCACTGACCTTTACTACTTACCCTACACCTACAAGGTGATTTGTAAACTTACTCAAATGCTGCATTCAAGGACACCAGGAGATGGGTGTACATTCATGTGAACTTCATTCCGCACGACGCCCTTTCCAAGGGCACGCACGCTGTTCATCACCACATCTATGTGACTTTGTAATGCAAAACAGCCTGTGCACTGCTGCCTCCTACTATTTATTAAATCACCTGAAAGGTAAACTCATGCTTTAATGCAAGTAATAATATTTCAGTGACATTGTGTGCACTGGATAATACGACTACTTTAACAAAATGCCAGCTAATGAAGGCTTCTTTTACTTTCAGTTACATTTTCAGTGCTATAATCATTGTTATATTTACCATTTGTCATAAATTACCTAGTGGTTTTAGCCCTAATGCTGCAATAACACCAATGTGTATGATTGAAGTGGCAACTAAACAACATTAAAACCCACTTTCCCTCTTTTTTCGAGGAGAAAAGTAAACGTTAATACAGAGCTAGCCAGCGGTTAGCATCGTCCGTTCATTTCTATGGGCAGTAATGCTAACAGGCCGTCTCCCGGCTACGTTCCCCAGCGCCCCTTCAACAACAGCAGGTTCCGGCTGAAGACAAGCAACAAGTTAAAATGAATACTTAACTACGTTTAAAGCGGAAAAGCGGCCAGTGTCGCCTCGTAGCTTACCCTGATGGTGAATGTGGTGATAGTAGCTAGCTGTGAAGCAAATTAAAGTTTTGTTTGTTTTTTAATTACCTGTGTCTTCATTCTTGGAGCTCATCTTCTCGTCTGGCAGCTCCATCATCAGAAGAGGAAGGGATGTCAGGGGAGGGGGGAAGAAAAGCTAATCAAAACAGTGGTAAATCCGTCTTGATCATTTTTGTGCAAGCAGCAGGACTTGAGTGTGGAAATGATAAGCACAGCGTCAACTTCAGGAAACAACTTTCCCCGGTCTAAGCCTGCGGAAAACACGTCAACCTCCTTCCTGTGCATAGATGCCTGTCCCTGTTTGCCTCCAGTGTTTAGTCGGTTAGTTCGGATGGTTTTTTTAAATGCGCATTAATATCAAGATGTCGTGGTGCTCAGGTTTGAGTTTTATTACTGCTGCTTCCTCCCTGGAGATTTTACTGTACATCCTGATATGCCCGGGCTTATGACCCTGGAGATCAGTGAACCATAGCTTGATCCACATTTCAGTCCATATGCAAGAATATCATCAAACACAGATTACTTATTATATTAATTAAGATTATTATCTCTTTATTGTCTTAACAAACTGACTTAGACAACTTTATTTGGAGGTGATTAAATGCTCCTTTTAATCTCACAAAAATGTATTTTTTTAGCTGCAAAAGCCACCGTGGGAGTATCTGATTCATTTTATGTAGAAATAGGAAAAAATACAAAGTAAGTGTGACTGTAAACATGAATCAGAGTTTATACAAAATAAGTATACCCTCTGCTGGAGGGATACTGGTAATGTTAGTTAACCAAAGTCAAACCAAAAAACCAGGTGTGCTTACAGAAAAGACTCAAATGAGTGAAATGAAAATAAACAGGTGATTGCTGATCTTTGTAGGCGAATTTAAAAAAAAATCGAATACTTTTGGTTTACACCTGTATTGGTAAATACACTGTAGTCCTGCTCCATAACCAAATACGCCACAGCTTCGATGAAATACTCTGTCAGTTTTACACAAATCCATCAGGACTCAAACCTTCTAGAAAAGTTCAACTTTCAACTCGTTAGTCCACAGAATATTTTCCCAGAAGTCTTTGGGTCTTTCCAGACTGACAGATATCAACGATTTTCTTCCTCAGCTGTTTTATTTTCTGATTGATCTGATTTTAATGATCTGAAACCTTTAAATGTCACAAATATGAAGAAAAAAATCAGAAAGGGGAGCAAATACTTTTTTAACGTGGTGTAGCGATGAAGCTGTGAGGAGCAGAGATACTGTAGTGATGGTGGATGATTTTTAATACGTGGGGTCAACCATCCAAAGCAGCTGACAGTACAGGAGAGAAGTGAAGAAGTGCAGGCAGGGTGGAGTGGGTGGAGATGTGTCAGGGTGATTTTTGACAGAAGGAAAGAAGCAATATGCAGGGGGTTGGCGTAACTGAGGAGGAAGATACTAGGGGTAGGATGAGGAGGCAGGCCTAAAGGGAACAACCGAAAGAATAAGACTACGACCCAAAATGGTAACACTAGACTTCTTTTGAAAGGCTTACAATGTACTTATTGACATACATTATGTCAGGAAGCAACAGAAACATATTCACCGTTAGATCATGAGGCATTCATACGATTGCAAGAAACTATTTTACACTGACGAAGTGGCATTCACAGGTCAAACCAATGGTTAACCTTTTAAAAAGAGGAAATTACATTTTCTGAGCAAAACTTTGCACTCTGGTCTCCTAGCACCTGTTTCCTTTGGGTACCAAAAGCATAACTGAACAGGAAATATCCCGTGGTAGTTTCCTGTTTTTGCTTTTATTAAAAAAAAAAAAAAAAAAACAAATACTAGAAAAACAAGCTGGAAACCACTTAAAATGCTGATACCACACAAGTCTATGGTGTATTTATCTGGAATCCTGATGTGGTTTTGTTGCGATGATGTTTTATAACTGGCACTGTTGTTCACAGGTTCTTACAAAAACAAAACATTCAAAACCGAGACACGACATCATATCCTGACTTCCATTCAATAGAAACTGGGACTGTAAACAGAGATCATCTGTGTCCAAACTTCAAGTTCACAAGGAAAAAAGCTTTAAAACACTAACATGTCACAATATTACATAAAATCCTTAAACCTTACGCTTAAGAAGAAAAGTAAAAAAAAGTATAATCCATTAATGTATTGAACATTGCTTTTTTATTTATTCAAGTTTAAAACATGTTCACAATGTAGAAAGAAAATACAAAAGGTTTGATTGGTCACAGGTAACACTTCTTACTGCAGCATCAAGATGCGTGCAGACATCTGGATATTCTACATATGAGCCAACCTACACAACCTGCAGACATTCATGATGGGAAATGGATTCATTAACGAGTCACAAGCACTGTAAAAAACTCTGGTAAAGGTCCTCAGAAACAGTAGCTCATAGAAAGTGACTCACACAAAACAGCGCTTTAGGTCTCATACAGAAATATTATAAATAGTTTGGAAATGTTTAAATATCTTAAAGTGGTATAAGCCTGAAATCATTTCAGAGAAGAGGCACCGATATGTGTATATAAAATGTTTACAAAGAAGTCATCAGTAACAAAAGCTCATTTCATCTGCAGGTAGTGTGTGGTTTAACAGCTTTTTTTAATATAACAGAGATAACATCATCTAAATGGGTAAAGTGGCTTTACAGTTCACAGCACCAGAACTTGGATGGTTCACCACCAAGAGGTCTGCAGAGCACGGCGGCTGGTGTGGAATCTTGGAAAAGTGATCGTCTAGTCCTTCGTGACAGTGGGGATATCTGCATGCATGCGTCTCTACAAGCCCATGTCGTGATCGCTGACGCTCTGGCGTAGGTAGTCTTCATACAGCTTTTTCTACAGGAAGAGAATCAACCATTAAAATCCCAAAATAATCCACTTCATGCCAGCAGAAGCAGTCACACTCATACAGGGATGCAAAGATCCAACTTTTTTCAGTTCTGGCACCCGTACAGATTTCTTTGCTTAGGCTTAGTGTGGTTGGAGCGGTCAGCAAACTGATATCTGATCAGTGCATCCCTATCCGCACACATACACACTACCTTTTTGGTCTTGACCACCTCCTGCACGTACTCCAGCTTCTCCTGCAGCTGCCTTTTCTGTTTGGTCGATAGAGTGGGTTGAGTTCTGCAAAGAATCAAAGGGAGAAGTGTGATGAGGTTCGCAGTGAACAAATAACATGAGGACATGCAAGTGCCTCGGGTACTGATGGATGAAAAAGTCTAAAAGGCTGTGATGACACTGCGAAACTTCCTACCTGAAGATGAAGCGTGCAATAATGAGCAGGAGGAAGGACAGAAGCACCAGCCCAGCGCAGCCATAAAGCCGCTGCTCCACAGACAGGGAGTCAAATACTTTCACCGCGGGCGTCTGCACGACACAAGAGCAGTCTTATGTGAAGACCATATGCAACAGTTTCAACTATGAATGACGAGCGTGCTTGGCCACTGACCAGGTAGAGGGAGAGCGCCTCTGTACCCTCTCGGCCCAGAGCCGCCTCCAGCAGGTCCTGGGACAGAGCGCCCAGCAGCAGAAACGCCATCAGAGCCAGAGGGACGCTGAAACCCAGCAGAGTCAGGAAGCAGCTCTTGCAGCGTGCGCGTCGGTTCTCAACAGTGGTCTGCCTGCGTGAACAGATGGTCAGGTTATTCTCCGAAGGCAATTCCAAACAAAAATATGACTCACACGTTCCTCTGAGCACTCCTACTGAAGGATTCCCGTCAATCTTTATGGTTACACTTTAATTCAAGGTCAATGTATGGCTATTAAAAGGCGTGAACGCACAAACTCTTAAATCGATGTTAAAATTATTGGCCAAAAGGGCACCGTGTGCAAGAAAAACAGTGTCAGGAACCTCCTGCTGTGGCAATACCTTGTGAATAAGGGAGCAGGTGAAAGTAGCCTTTCAGAGGAGGTGGTCAGTGCAGTGTGAATTACAAAGTGAGTGTCTCCTCTGTGTTACCTGTCGTTACTGAGCTTGTCTGCGATAGCCTCAACAATGAGCTCACAGTCCCTCTCCAGAGAGTTGAGCGTGTTTTGGACCGTCTGGTTGATAGTTTTCTCGATGGTGCGACAAACCTCCTCAATCTGGTTGACGCAGCGGCTTGGCTGACAGCAGGAAGACAAACAGGAGGATTGTTTTTCTTCTAAACAGTAGTCTATAACAACTGGTGAATTGTGTGTGTGTAGAAAGAGTAAGGAAGGCAGAAAGATGAGATGAAAGAATCACTTTTACCTTATTTGGATTAGGAATGTAGATGGTGGGCATGTCAAACCCACACTTGTTGAGTCCGGGCCGCTTGCAGAGCTCCTGGACAATCTGCATCATCACCCTCTGAGAGAGCAGTAACAAAAGACACAGGAGTCAGGAGGAGACAGAACAAAGATGCAATTTTTCTGCTACTGATAGGGAGATTATCGACTGTATGTGGTGCTTTTCTGTTATTTAGTCATGCAAACAAAGTTAGAAATGCACCATTCACTTACTCATGAATACTGTGACTGCACAATGTCGTGTTTAAACAAGTATTATCTTACTGCAAATTAGGAAATCCCTTTAGTTTATGGACAGATCGAAATGAAATTAGAAATTACAAATATACTCATCAAGTCTGAAATCTGTGCTCTATTAGCTACAATTTCATCAGCGTAAAACAGACTTTGCAGCATATGAGGATCAACCACAAAAACATTTATCAGTTTCCTTTTCTGTGGATGGATGAATGTATTGATGGATATTAACAAACTTTGGTAAGATACGGCTCAACAGGCTGCGTATATACAACAGTTCCCTTTGGCAGGGAATCTGTGTCGCACTCACAGAAATCCCTTGGTGAAAGAAAATGTGGCACTTCAGACAGTTTTAAACCAGGCTCCAGAACAGGGAGCCACCTTTGTGACACAGAAAATAACCTGAAAGTAATCAGAGGGGTGTTCTTCAATGCAAGATTAATGAGCAAAAGCATCACTCAATCATTTTTCCATACCCAGTGCAGGTTTTGGGGGTTTTTTGTTGTTGTTTTTTTTATTCACTAGACTGGCAAAACACACCGGGTCAGCATACTTAGAAACTGCACTGCAGAGTGTGGGAAGGAATTATCTAATACAAAGAGAATGATGTAACTTTGTTTGTTCAAAGCGTTGACTCTCCTACAGAAGCTGCTGCTAGTATACGTACCTGTCTGTCCGACTCTCCTCCGGCCTCGTCAGCCTTGCTCAGGTAAAACCGCAGCCGGTCTCCATGCTTTTCATTCAGGCTCTCCACAATGTTGAGGGTGCGCTTGCACAGAGCCTGACCCATGGGGTCAAAGAAGACCAGAATTAGGTCACAAAGATCACCTGAGAGCGACAGTGAAAAGGGGCATTATTTACTACTGAGGAAACCCTGTGGATTTATTCTCATCGCATTATAAACTGGGTCGTAATCCCAACAAGTGTGGAATTTCTTTCTATTTCCCTGTTATTTAGTCAAACTAAGAACTTAAACTGCTTAAAGATGTGTCGAAGCACGCAAAGCTGACTCACAAAGCTCACTAGGGTAAATTAAAAGTACTAATGAAGAGATAAAAACTTGACTGATCATTCATTATAATGGAGAGGCCCACAAGCATCTAAATGACTCCAAATTGAGTGTGCTTTTAGTTTTGTTTGTTTCAGGTATCTTTGGTTTCACAGAGCTACCGCTCTCCTTCTGCATTACCAAAAGAAGATTGCTTAAAACTACCACAAGACAACAGCAGAAACCCACCCAGCCACAGGATGACCTCGTCCACGTCAAACGGATACTTCATATCGCCGTCCACCAAGCCTGGCGAATCAACAAACGTCACCAAGCTGAACCGTTTCTGTCGAGACGTGCAGATCTCTGTGCTCAAGTACTCTGAGACACCTGGGGAAGAATTCAGAAACACAGTTACAGTGAGTGCCTAGCATTAATAAGAACTACTACTCTAAAAGGTTTTCTCTTCCTATTCAACTGGGCGCTTTAATCATTTTTTGTTTGTTTGTTGGTACATACAAATCATTTTAAATGAATTCCAATAAAACGGCAAACTGCCAAAACACTGTCCATAGCAAATCTCTGGGCATATTAAATCTCTCACCTTTAAACTCCTGCAGAGGTTTGAAGTGTGGATACAGATGAAGGGTGGCGTTTCCCTAAAATAAATAAATAAATAAATAAAGCAGAAGTAGATCTGTCACAGATAGTTTGCAAAAAAGACATCAGGTACTCCAAGAACATTGAAACCACAAAAGACGAACTCATTTTAGTCCACAGTAATAAATCACTGTTACGAGGAGCAGACAGCTGACATTTTAAAGATGAAATGGCTCACGGTGGGAATGAGACGTGCCTTTTGAAAACACCCATAGCCCTGTCTCAAAAACAGAAAATGGACTGCAGCACTTACTGTGAGAGACTCTCTCTTGCGTCCACTTGTAACAAAGCTAAAGCCTTGGGTCTCAATTGCTACTCCAGTGCGCTGGATGTGCTCTTCCACGTACCTGAACAATAAGAACAGAAAGATCTTGATTATTGCTAATCTGAATAGTGTATAAAAACCAGAATGATGGGCGCAACTGAATGCTAAAGACACTGATAAAGATGGACAGGATAATTTAGTCAACTCAGATTCAGACGTGAGTCAAATGAAGATCCGAGAACATTTAGAAGTAATTGTAACTCTTTAAATACTGGTAATTTCAGAGGATACACACATGCGCTTTATTCAGTCTGACTGCTGTGCAACTGGGCAACAAATTAAAGGAAAGCCAACAGGCACCTTGGTCAGGTTTTAGTCTGATGAGGGCCTCCAGTGCCTGTTCCTTGGCACTGAGTTTACTCTGAGTTGTGCACCGATACATGGGCACATGGTTATCATGAAGCACAACATCCCCATCAGGAAAGAAATAGGATGAACACCAGGTTCCCTCTAACAGCTGATTAAAACTTCTGCAATCCATTGCTGTCATTACAATTGGTAATGATTGCAATGCTTTATATTAGGTTATGCGGTTGTGTCCCGGTGTTTTATATGCAGTGGATGCCACAACAGAAACACCTGAGACTTTGTCCCTCCTGAGTCCTACTTCCAATTTTCAGTTTTAAACATATTTGCCCGTCAAGTTCCTCCATTTTTTCACATTCCCTAATATCTATTTTAATGGTTGGGACAATCTCCTTCCAGGAAATTGCTAACATCTATGAGTCCTGAAGGTGTAGGGTTGCGGAAGGATTTTGCGGTTACGCGTACCTACGGCATAGATTTAACACAGAAGTCTCCTCATCCCAGACACCAGATTTCCATTACTTTGTCAGTTGGATAAGTGGTTAATAATCTGCCACCTATTTGCACTTGTGCAAATATTTATCCATAGTATATATTTACCAATTGATGAAGGAGCTTTTCCCAGCAGAGTGGTTCCCCATCAGCAGCACTGTGATCTTTTTTCTGGGCGGCAGCAACTTCACACCAACCGATTCGGCCACTGTGATCAACCCTGAATATAACAGAGAGTAGGACACAGATGGTTTATTAGCTTCTGTAGGAAAGGAGAAAAATCATGGTGCTGTGTTGGGATGAGCAGATCTAAATGATAAGTGACATTTGGCATGTAAAGGACAATATCAAAGTTCTCAACTACTCAAAGGAAGCCATTTCGCTAGGTGATAGTCTTCTTTCTCTCATCATTCCCATTTTTTCACTTGGCATTTTGTCTCGTCATTATCTTTGAGATATATCAGCGAGATGTATGAGTCAACTGGCAGATCTGGTGCTGAAATGTTGCACACGTTCTCAATATACAGGATAACCCTGTGCTGCCAATACTGGAGATAGATCCAGATCCAGAAGTGTGCCTTGTAAACCTATATTAGAAGTTACATTACAACTATGCAACTGACTTATTAATAACAAACAGAGTGTCACATCAGTGGGTGACTGATTTAACCAGCATTAATGTTGACAGTCGCATCGTCAGCAAATATAAAATCCTCACTAGCTAACTCAGCTAACGGTTAGCTCCCCGTGCTTTGGGAAAGGCTAACGTTATGTACAAAGTTAGCTAGCTACCCCGCGGTGCAGCAAAGAGTTTGTTTTATCAACTTTAATATCAAACAGGTGAAAGGTGCAGGCGTCAGGTGAGATGCTGTCAGTTCCACGAGTTGTACGTCAGCCAACTCACCGCTGTCAGGATCCGTGTACAGTTCATGACAATCCCGCAAGATGCGCTCATCGCAGGACACACCGCCGGTTATCGAGTCTGAGTTTGCAGCACTTCGGCTCTTGATTTTCCCGGACATCGTTACACTCAGTGATGAATTAAAAGATTCACACAAACTTCAGCAAGCATATGAATTCCACCTCAATGAGCTAGCTACAAACAAAGCCTGTCTGCCTCGTTTGAATCGCCCCGGTCTGTGCCTTGGCCACGTCGTCAGCTTGGGCGGCTTTTGTTGCACGGGATTATGGGTAATGAAGTTTGGAATATGTCTGAGGGGAAGCGCCAAACATTTCCTGGTTAGACAGACATATTGGATAAGTAGAGCTGTTTTTTAATAAACACAACATTTCATTAGGGAAACTTTAATAATTAAACTAGATTCCCTTGTGTTTAAAATCACAGCAAGTTATATCTGCAATTTTAAAAACATAAGTAAACGAGTATTTCAAAGCCAAGGACATTTACGTTCACACATGCTGCACCTTGAATGTAAAAATAATTTGTAAGCATCATGTTAGTAATAGCAGAAAAAGACTTTTAAGGATACCTGATCCCTATTTTGTGGGGCTCTGTGCAAATTAATGCAGACATGTTAGTGTATTTGTGGTCCAGACATTTTGGTTGGATTTTTAAAAACACTGTCGACTCACACCAAGAAGTTCCTTGGATTAAATCAAAGCATTGTCTTGCTGAACTATGCAAGGTCTTCTCTGAAAAGGATATCATCTGAGTGGGAGTGGGAGTACATGTTACTCTAAAAAACTGTATGCGACCTTTCCAGTGTGAAAGCTGTCAGTTTCATAAGCAATTATATACTCTTGAACTGAGTGCTGTTTACAAGCCAGATGGTACAGCTACTACTTTTAGTCCAAATGATGTAGTTTCCATGTTTTCAAAGTGAATTTTAAACTGTAATTAGTCCGAACACAGAAGACGTTTTCCACTTTGGCCCAGTCCATTTTAAGTGAGAATTGGCCCAAAGAAAAAGGCAGTATTTCTGGATCATGTTCATATATGGCTTCTTTTTAGCTTTAACCTAAATTTTTGGATAGTCTGGTGAACCGTGTTCACAGACGATGATTTCTTTCTGAACGAGTTCCTGAGCCCGTTTCATTCAAGAATTATTCAAGAATTATATCTGTTTTAAATCTAGTGCACTGAGGGCCTGAAAATCACAGGCAACCAATATTGATTTTTGGCCTTGTCCCTTGCACACAGAGATTTCTCCAGATTTTCAAAATCTTCCGATGATATCATGTACTGTCAATGATACAGTATTAAAGAATGCACAATTTTACATTGAAGAACATTTTTTCTTAAATTACTCCTTAATTTTGTAGATGCAGATTGGTGAAACTTTAAGATGTTTTTCTTAATACAGTCTTTTTATATCCAATCACAACCTGTTGTCACTCAACCTAAATGCAAAATGTTCCTCCAGTTGCTTCTTTTTAGTTCCTCTTACTTTTCCAGTCTTTTTGTTGCCCTATCTTCTTTAGAGGCATGTTGCTGCCATCAAATTCAAAATGAGCCAATATTTTACATGAAACAATAAAATGATGCGTTGATATGTTTTCTCTGTTCTACAGTGAATGAAATACAGGTTTATAAGATTTGCAAATCATTGCATTCTGTTATTATTTACATTTTATACAGCATCCCATGTTTTTTAGAATTGGAGTCATTATTTGGCTATAGGTTTAAGCTCTAGCTCCACCCCTGAATTGGATACGTGCTTAATAAAATGGTTGGAACATCAGTTTGTACTAACCACTAGAAGCTGTGAGGGCCTGCACTGCTATGCTGGTGGAAAAAGGGATCACTGCGCATACAACATAGAGTGCACACAGCAACACAGTGTGAGGCAAACACATTTAACTTGTTTAATATATGTGGGAATTTATTTTCACATGAATAGAATGCAAAGTACACATGAAACATTGGTGTAGCTCTCAATGGCACAAACAAAAACATATAAGGAAACTGTTTCTGGTGTGACTGTGTGAGCTGAAACCAGCTGACGTTGCTCACACAGTAACTACTTTATAATGGTGCATATTTAATGAGGAAACCCATACAATTGAACTCACGATTTCACAACAATGTACATTTTTAAGTTATGCAGACAAACATTTGAAAAATAATAATAATTTTAATCAGTGCAAGTTTCATAAGTAAACCCCTGTTAATTTTCACATTACACCTTATATTAAAAAAATACTTTACAGAACCTGTAAAGCTTTAAGACGAGCAATTAATGATACCAATAATTAAAGTGTTTGTGCAGAATTTTACTGCCAAAAAGCTGTCATCCAGCCCATAATTTTAGGGCTATAGTGCATCATATGCTTACTGAAGTGAAATTTAAACAGCAGAATTGGCCCTTACATGGGTGACATTGTGGTCGGAGAGCAAATAAAATAGTTTTATAGGATTTGTGGTGCCTCCTGGAACTCTTGGGGCCCTAATTTGATTAAGGTTAATGCTTGATAAGCCCAACTGATGTCCTCACCAGTTTAGTCACGGTCAGGCCTGACAATACCTTGTAAAATAAGGGAGGAGCGCTTTCGCAGATCATTCATCCCAACAGCAGTTAGACTCTATAACTCCTCAATCACGATGTCATAAGTCACTGGACACTGTGAACATCCACGGTCACCACTTCATGCATAATGGACCTTCCATGACCTTCCAAGCTATATAGTTTATGTCTTCCATATTTCCAACTATATCCATAATCACATACTGTGTATGCTACCATTGTATATAGTGTATTATCTTACTTTTTTTCATTGATTGTACTTAATTGTATTTTTGTATTTCCTTCATATATCTGTACCTGAGCTGAGGTAACGCAAAAATTTCCCTGTTGTGGGATCAATAAAGTCTTATCTTATCTTATCTTATCTTATCTTATCTGGAAAATCAATCTGAAGACAAAGCAGCTGCCACTCCTAACGGGATTTTATAAATAATTATTTTTGGTTGTTGAGAATAGAGGACATGAGTGCCAAAAAGAATGAGCTAAATAGATGAATAAATAATTATTGACATTTGTCATTAATTATTTGAAATTGAAAATAATAAACTTATTACAAAATAATCATTCAAAATAGAGTTTCATTTAAAACATGTAATAAAAACAATTAACGCATTTCCAATTTGAACCCATTATTGACATAATTAATTATGTATTTATTCGATTCATTTTGGGACCCTCCATTCTGCAGTACCTTTAAATAACAGAGGTGTTAGTGTTTGTCTCACACAGATTTCAAGATCTTTCATGCATAATTCATCACTGCCTCCCTGATAAGTATCCCGACCTGTGAGATGACACGTTTTGATGTGTACATTTGGAAAGGCAGCCTGCTGATTGCAAAATGCTGTTTTACATCCACCGTCTGTTGCCACTCGAAACCATGTCTGCTCCTGCGCATCACCATCATCATATCCTTTTCACATGTAAAGATCAAAGCCAGATTCCACTTCTTTATTCTGATTTCTCCCCTTCCATTAATTTAGTAGTACTGTTATGTTCGGGAGATCATTGTGTTTGGTTAATGTGATACTTGTTAGCATTGAATACATTAGCATAATCTGTGCTTCCTCTTGTTCTTACAGGCTTATTTTTACTATCTTGGAAGCAGTCAGTCAAAGGGTTTAATCTAAATGTACAATAGTTCTCTTTTAGTATATCAAACAGCATGCTTAGCAGGCTATCTCTTTTAAACTGCAGAGTACATCTTTGGGAGTTTTAATATAAATTAATATGTGTTAGGGTTTTGTACATCAATCAGTGTAAGTAGGCTCACATAAAATGCCATGCTACTTCAGTTGATGAGCCCTCTCACCACACCAAGGGGCTGTAAGGCTTTTAAGTTTCCTTCTCTCTTAAAGCATTCATTCGTTTTTGGCTACCAGTGCGCTTTCCTCTCTTTGGCAACAATCTCCAGGAAATGGGAGTGGTTCGCATAAAGGGGGAAAGATGAGTCAAGGTCAACCCACTGGACCTGTCCGGCGTCATCACCAGCTTCCAGTGGCAGCTCGCTCACGCTGTTACCTGATGTAAAAACAAAGAGATTTGTTTGGTATGATCTTTTCTTGTGTTTACATATGAACACAAAGCTGGTAACACACAACGAAGATGGAAACCACCTCAAGAAGACTTCAGCGATCCTACTTTACAAACATGTACAGATAGAAATGGAGGCTACAGTGCTGACTGATCATCACTGTTGAAGTTCAGGGTCTGACTGTCTGACTGCTGGGCTGGGGTCAGCATTCACTCAATTTTAACATAACTCTGGCTTTTTCACTAGCTTAGCATCAGCATGATGTATGTGCAGATTCTTGCAACTTTACCAACATCCTCTTGTCCTTTTGTGCAATAAAAACAAAACTAAACTCCATAACTTCACTCCTCAAATAATGTGAGTAATAATAATTGAAAATTAAATATAATTACTGAATTTAATGGAGTAACACGTTCTTTAATTGTTGTATTACTGAAAAATCTAATGTCATTGTAGTTTTAAGTAACATATTACACCCAACACTGGGCGCCACCAACTACCAAGTCTTAAATCCAATCTGGAAGTGCTTTAAAACCTCCATTTCTTTTTTTCTAATATACAGCAGGGGGCGACTCAAAAAGACGTTTTAGGTTGTTTTAGGTCTTTGCGCCACATTGTGACTGACAGGTTGATACTTTTTGAATATGCAGTGTGTGAGGGTCAGGAAACCAAGACAGTGACCGCCAAAATCTTGAGGATGAATCTTCAAAACACGACTTAACGAACCAATGTGTGACATTAAAAGTGGCCACATTCATCTTTTATATACAGTATTACGGTCCAGTGTTTTATATTCATATACATTCATCAACTTTTTTAAAACGCTAGAAAAATGCTGACAAGCAGAGGTGAAAGAAAAAAGAAGGAATAGCATTCCTCATAATTAATGATACCTAAGTCATCGTGAAAGTTGACAGCAACCGTCTCCATCCAGGAATTGTCAGTGTTTCTGGGATCATCGACATAGCCCTTATAGACCTGAAGGAGAAAGATCACAAGCTGTCAGCCCTCAGAGAAAAAGCCTGATAGTTGACCTGACAGACCCACCTGGTGATTCAAATATGGCAGCAAACACATAAGCCACTTTACGAACCATAAATCCTGACGATTTGAAGAGATTGGTGATGCGCTGATGGATTTCCGCTCTCTCTGCTGGGGAACTCGAGAGCGAGTTCAATGCTTCTTCTGAGAACTCCCGCTGCAGTGTGAGAGAAACCTGCTCGCCTGGATCTACCATGCCCTGCAAAAACAACAACAGGACTATAACTTCTTACATATCTCCAAACCCCTCCCTTCCACGACAATGAAATCTTGTTTTTGCTGCCCTACAGCATTTTTGTAGACACCATATGGCAAGCAAGAATGGCGGGACGCCCCTGTATAGACAGAAGAAACATAAAAAACACTTACCCCAGGAATGGCCCACTCCCCACAGTCCTTCCTCTTGATAGACACAAACTGCAGAACAGGCTTTTGGGAGACTGAGTGGTGAATCTTTGCCCCTTTGACATCTACCTTCCATCTGTCAGATGGTGAAATGTGCATAAATGCAACCGGTTGTCTTTGAATTCATCGACTTTTAGCTATGATATGAAACAGTTTCAGTTGAAGTCAGCTTTCAGATGGATATCAAATTACTTGGCACTAATGTGCACTGAGATTTCCACTTTTAAATTATTCATGCGCGGTATGTGAGTGTGGATAATTGCACTGTGTAAAGCAAAAGAATAGGTACCTGGTGACTATTGGATCTGCTGCATGGTTGGGTCCCCATCGTCCTAGCAACCCTCTGCCTGCCAACCCTGTGCGTCCACAAGGATTTCTATGGGAGTAAAAATTTTTATATGGAGTTTTGAGACTTGTAAGCAATGCCTTTAACAATAACAGCTAATGAAACAGCTCTGCAGTGTGAAAGGTTTGCTAACACTGCAGTTACCAGGGCAAATTCTACTAAACTGGATGTTTTATTAAATATCGGAAAAACCATCTTAGAGGTATAACTTACAGCGGTTTTCCATTTTCCACTTTATAGCTTCCCTCAAAGCTCGTCCTGTCCACAGCACCATCCACAGTGTTAAACTTTGGAGAGGAGCTACAAAACAAGTGTAGAAAAAAAATCTATAATGCTTCATAGATCAGATTACATTACTCGCATGGCGCTACCAGAATGTACTTGATAAGCATTAAAGGTGCTATTTGTTGCTCACCCAATATCAGGATCCGCCCAGGCTGGGTTATTTAAAACTGAAGGGGCCGTGTAGCTGACTGGATTATACTCGGGCCACTTCTGAGTCCAGTCCACCTTGTCATCAGGCACAGACAAGCGCTTGATATTGGACCCTGGATACTGTGGGCATCTGGACTTTACATGAGGCCCTACTGAAGATGGCATGGTCGAGTGCCGGCGGCAGTAACTAGTGTTGTCAGCGCTGATGGTTTTACTGGTTGGGAAGGGGTAAGAAGAAGGGCAGGAAATAGCAGGCCTAAAGGAGAGAGAAGATAATGTAAGTACTCCACATGCACTCCTTTCTCTCCACATTATGAAAATGCCATTGCCCCTCAATGATGACAAGAAATATCTTCTGTCACACGCACATAGATTAAAGGAGTAGGCCGTTAATCAGTGCAGGGCAGCGGGATTACAGCTGCTGTTACACAGCTGCTTCTGCCGTGTTGAAATCTGTACAGTGATCATTCTGTATAGCTGATCTTCAGTGGTCATGTCTATAATCTCGTGCATATTAACATCTATTTTGATATCCATTGTGAATAAATTGGATTGTGCATATAACCCAAGCCACTGTACAGTACTAAAATTACCTGGTGAGCACTATTCAGTCAGACTTTATATTTCCCTACGCTTATTAGCTTGATAGCTTCAAGGTAAAGGCTTATAAGTAATGTTCCCGTCCATACCTTACTCCGGAGGTCCAAACGGTATGCGGGAGTCCGAGAAGAGTAAACGCTAAACGAATCGGTCCGACCAAGTGTCGCCGCAGGGGTAAATGTATCATTCCTCCAATCAATCAGTAGCCTAGAAAGTACAACACAACGGAAACCAGGAAGTGCAACGCCCTGCAAGGTGACGTCCGCAAAGGGGTGCGCCTACGACGGTGGCGCTCGTTTCCATAGTGATCGGCCGTTTAAAGTTGATTTAAAAAAAAAGATGACCGACAGGTAAATGAATGTCCTGTATTTGACATGTATAGCTTAGTGCAACATAAAAAAATAAATGAAAATAGTGTTGTTGTTTTTTAATGTTTTGATCGATATCTGCATAATGTGCGAACGTTTGTAAGCTTTTAGAAAACATTTCCGTGTAAGTGTCGGTAAATTGTTAAAAACGCGGAAAGAGAAAAATTAGAGAAGGGAGTCAGTTTGACCAAACAACAACCTGATGACCTTCTCTGGGTGAGCACTTGGTGACAGTGAGTAGGGAAAATTCGCTTTCAACAGAAAGAAACCTCCTGTAGAGTCAGGCTCGGGGAGGACCAGATCGACCGGGTGGTGAAGGGAAAGAGAAGAGAACCAACACAGCCAAGGTTTAATAATCACTGATGAGTAAATTCAATAGCACAATGCAGCTTAGCGTAACTAAGGGGTGGTTCAGGGTCACGTGATCCAGCTCTATAAGTTTTAACAAAAAGGAAGGCTTTTAGGTCTAATTTTGGAAGTAGATATGGTGTCTGTCTCCCAAATCCAAATTGGGTCCTGGTTCCACAGAAGAGAGAATCCTGGGGCTCTGCCTCCTATTCTACTTGTAAATACTCTTGGAACCACAATTAAGCCTAGAGTCTGCAAGCAAAGTGCTCTGTTAGGATAATGTGGTCCTATGCACGATATGATGGGGCCTGACTATATAAGTGGTTGTATGTGAGTAGACGAGTTTTAAATTCAATTCTGGATTTAACCGGGGGCCAATGAAGAGCAGCAACTCCATGGGAGAAATATGATCTCTTTTCCCCATCTCAGTTAGTACTCTCACTGCAGCAACAGTACTTGAAAGAGACATATGTTTATGATAGATAGATAGATAGATAGATAGATAGATAGATAGATAGATAGATAGATAGATTATTTTATGCTGTATTTTATTATTATTATTATTATTATTATTATTATTATTATTATTATTATTATTATTATTATTCTGGTGTATATGGAAGAAGAAACATCCTGACACTAACACTTGTATATGTTTTAATGATGTTTGATATTTACCAACAGTAGTTGCCAGCTATATACTGGTAGTATTATTGCTGTTGTAATGTATAAATAATAATGTGATGCCTTATGTAATAAACCTGACATACAATAAAGTCTGTGTACATGTAAACAAAAAAGCCTCTCCTGTGACATTATCCTGCCACGGCGTGTTCAAACCACCATTTAAAACTATTTTTATTGTTCTAAAATATTTAATATACAAAAAAACAAAACAAGCCAAAGTTCAAATTCATCAGAAACTATTTAATTTGTTTTCCATAACAGCCAGCATGCAACATATTTCGGCACGCCCACTCGCGGCTGCTGCAAGTTTAATTCTTGTATGGCCGCTTGTTTTGTCTCACTACAGCAGCGGAGTAGGCGGTGCCTGTCGTTTGGTGCCAAATGACACGCTGCCGCCCAACGGAACCATCCTTTTAGTTAAATCTAACGCAACTCTTGCACGCGCATTTACGCTGACTGCTGAGACCAAATCCCCGCTCGCGCACGAAATCCATTTACGCTCCAGTAGTAGAGAGGGCCCAGTTGCTGCGCCCCGTCAGTCACACAGTCCGCACGATTAAAGCCTCAGACGGCCGTTAAAGAGCAGCTGAAAGCGGCGGCGGGGCCTAGTGACACTCCCTGACAGTCTCGGAGCGGTTTGGAGAGGAAGAATGGCGGATACAAGCAGCACTGCGGCGGTCGCGGCCGAAGCCTCCGACAGCGCTGCTGCTGCGCCTGTTGCGCCCGATGCACCGCCCGTAGCTCCGGTGCCCAGGACTCCAGCCGAGTCCGTGAAAGGACAGATTTTTGACGTGGGCCCCCGCTATACGAACCTGTCGTACATCGGGGAGGGTGCTTACGGAATGGTGTGGTGAGTAGTAGCGCTTGTCATCTCTTGTCGGGCTACCGTAGCGCGAAGCGAACGCGCTAGCTAACATAATGTGTTTATTAGCAAACACTGTGAGCCAGCTCGCTTTAGCGGCTGTATTCTACAAGCGGGGTCGAGTTAATGTGTGTTCAGTCACGATGATTGGCACTTAAGACACTGTTGAACCTCTTGAGCAGCCTAGCTTTACGGTGACTCGGGTTAGCCGAACAGCCACAGGCGTGGCTATGAGCTTTACAGGAAACAAGATTTGGGGAGTGTTTGCGCAGGACGTAGTTTGCTACTGCAATCAGATCTTCTTCTGCAGGCGGCGTTTGACCGCAGAGGAAAGTTGGTTATCGCTGTAGCCACGTCCGGAACCAGCCTCAAAATCGCTCCGATCTCTGTTTTAATTCTGACAGAGCTGCTGCGGAGGATGCGAGTGACATTTGTGAGCCTTGCCGAGGCCTCTCCCTCGTGTTATCGACGTATGAGAGCTGCACCTTTTCGTGTGGACGTGTCCAACCATGTTAGATGCGTTTGATTATCAGTGTCATGTCGCTGCGTTCACAGCTCGGCCTCATGAACAATCAGATGGCACAGCAGCGAGATGGATGTTGGGCCCACACATCCCACCTCAGCAGGGCGCACACACCGTGCGGCTCTCTGCCAGCTCTGATAGCATAGTGCTATATTGTTTGTGCCATCGTGGTCACGTGACTTTGCTGCTGCTGCTTTCCCTGTTTGTAAACATTGACAGCAATAACTGTTTGGCACACTGACAGCGATCCAAGTGGTCTTGGAGTGTCTGTTAAACATGCGAAAGCTCCAAAACTTACATACATCCTCGCAATATTTCAGTGTGTTGTGCAACCCAAGAATGATCTTTCACTTAGTGTTCCTGATAAAGATGAGTGTCTTTTTTTTAATGCAAAACTCACCACAAGAAAGAAACCATCCTCACCTTTTTTTCCAGCCCTGCCTGCTCCTCATGCATCCTACATCTCCATCGTGCTGACACTGCGCCCACACTCCGGCCTACAGCTACAGTGCTTCTCAACATATTACAGCCAAAAAAAAGCCCCATTGCTTGTTGTTAGTAGTGACAGTTTGAAGCACCCTTATGGAGCTCAGTGTCAGCCCAGTTTGTAATACCGTATCTATGCAGTGTGTAATCTGACCCCTGTCCTGTGCCTCTTCCCAGCTCTGCTCTGGACAACTTGACAAACCAGCGCGTAGCCATCAAGAAAATCAGCCCATTCGAGCACCAGACGTACTGCCAGCGCACGCTGAGGGAAATCAAGATCCTGCTGCGTTTCCACCATGAGAACATCATCGGCATCAACGACATCATCAGGGCACAGCAGCTCGACAACATGAAGGATGTGTATCCTGCTTTTTCCATACGTGTTAATTTATGGTTAAAAAAATCAAGCAGGCAGTCACACTGAGATTGAGATGTTACTAAAGGAGAGACAAGAACATGGTTACATTAAAACTGTCTCAAGAGTCCATAAACTCTAAACAGAGTTTAATACCTGAAGCAAGTTCTGCGAGGTTGTTGTTGTTTCAGGGAATATGTGAGATCAAATTTTTACTGTGAAGGAAGTGAGCCATCTTTAAGATGCTGAGAACAATGACTAATATGAAATTTGCGAGTTTATTATGCAAACGCACTGTAGCACACTATTCTTTACTGGATTTAGCCAATGAAGAAGTCATGCAGCATCATGATGGTACAGATGCTGAAGTCAACTGCAGGTTTGTGTGTTTAAAAAGACAAAGTAGGGCTGTTTGATTACAGATGTTTTTGGGGGGTGGGGCTCAAGTACAGGTTTAGCCCTCACCTGTAACATTTGTGACTCTCGCAGAACTTCAACCACCTCTGGTTTTTCTCTCTAAGCTTGTGGCTCGGATAAGTCAGCTGTGACTGCACAGTTATTAAAATTGTGTGGCTTGTGGTGAATTTAGACCAGACGAGCAAACACAAATTATTAATCCATCTTTTACTTGCTCTGTGTGTGCATAGAGTTAAAGTCAGTAGGATGGGTTAAGAAAGGAAACCTGGAAACATTAATGCTGTGGCTGGTAGAGATCAATCAAATCTATAATATCAGATTTGCTTCACAGAGCGAAACATTTTCATCAAATGGCCTCGAGAGTCAGTCATTTGACCACTTTACTCAAACGGCTTGAGCTGCTGAATCATTGCTAAGATCTCTGTTATTCAGCCACATTGGGCAGTAGCGAGCATCCTCGGAACTCGGCACTGACTGAGAACAGTTGCATTGTCTTCTGAGAAATGGAAAGGAAATGCATGAGTCGCATTTTTTGTGTATCCTGTTGTTTTATCTGCTTGGTTTGCTTTACTTAGTCACGTAGTGTTTATATGAACTCGTGAAAACTTGACTGAGTTTGCTAAGGATAATCAAATCTGTCCGCTGATGGCATCATCATTTAGTTACTACTTTCTGTGTGTAGCTCAGCTGGTTAGTGCACCGTGCACTGTGGGCCTCTTAACCCTTTAACAAGTGTCATTCAGCCTAAGTGGACTTATTTTGGACTCAGGAACCATTTAAATGTTCTCTAAAATGGTCGTGTAGTCACAGTAATATTAAGCACTTGTCATAAAAATCTAGTTTGAACTATTTTTCTGTCTGTGTTCAGATAGCAAATGGTTTGTGTCACAATGATGCAGCGAATATTGCTGTAAAACTCGTCTTCTTTTCTTTCCAAAACAATTTTTGTCTTTATCACAAAATGTAACAGTTGTGATCATTTAGGAGCGTTTTTTAAATCAACCAGGACTGTGCGCACATCTACCTGTCAGACTTTCCTCTATAAACCTACTGTTAATACTTGCAATACTTGCTGATCTGGATCTAGAACAGTTGAATGATTGAAATATGTATTTATGCAGTGCTGCAAAAGGATACCGAAGTATAATGGATATTCTAAATTTGGTAAAGCCACCTGTAGGCTCTTTTGGGCTATGTACACTCCTGCTAGAGTCTGTAGTCATTTAGGTTTTCTGTTGTTTGATTTGCACAACAAAATGACTCCTGACCTGAAAGGTTTACGAAAAAGGCTTCAGCCGATTTTCACTGGATTTGAACCATATTTAGCTGCAGAAAGCATCCACGAAGTGTTCCTATCCTCCAGCATCAGTAGATACTAGCTGTTGTTGTCCTCCTTGACCCGTGCATCCTTCTAGCTACATTGTGCAGACCCTGATGGAGACCGACCTGTACAAGCTACTGAAGAGCCAAAGGCTAAGCAACGACCACGTCTGCTACTTCCTCTACCAGATCCTGCGAGGCCTCAAGTACATTCACTCCGCCAACGTGCTGCACCGGGATCTCAAGCCCTCCAACCTGCTCATCAACACCACCTGCGACCTCAAGGTTAGCTCACATGTGCATGCCGCAATCACCATTTAAAACGACAACAATTTTTTTTTTTTTTTTTCCCTCCCCTTGGTGTGGGATAGTGGATTTTACATACTTGATACAGCATATGAAGGCTCTGAGTGTAAATCTGGTCATTTGACATTTATGTGCTGCAAAGTCAGTGTTATGTGGCATTTAGGCCATTTATTTCCATGTAATTAAACATAAAAGTAGCATTGTGGGCAACAGCGGTTACATCAGCCAGCTCTCAAGAAGATTAAAACAAAAACTTCGAAGGAATGTTTGAAGGCTCTGCCAGGAAAACCAGGTTGCTACTGTTTTAATGATACAGTCTTTGGGCCTTGTAATGTATGCTGTATTTAGAGCTTAATTGACGGCTGTGTCGCTTCCCAGCTGCAGTGTGGTTTTGGTCCATCCTGGCCACGGCTTCGGACCACATCCGGGTGTTTTATTTTGAAAACTGACCAGATGCCCAAGGCCATTCTTCTCTCTTACTTTCCTTCCTGCTCAATCGGCTCTGTGCGGTGTGATGCGGCGCTTGTCAGAAATAGACCGGGCACATATTTTTAGCTAAGCAGAGAACATCTACCTGGAAGCTTCTGAAACACACCGCAGCACATCTGATGAGAATGACAAGTGTTCACCTCAGCTGGCTTCAGTCAAATTTTGCACTTTCAATGAATTTTAGTATGAAATGACTAGGCTCTCTAGCTCATGCTTCTTATTTTATGGCAGAAAACAATCCTGAAAACGATCCTAAAAACACCTCTCATGGTGTCTAAAGTAAGTAAGGATGCAACCACACAGTGTAAACGGTGTTTCTGCGAGTGTATTGGGAATTACAGATAAATGATAGGAATATCTTATCTTTTAAGGAATCATAAAGATTTTGTAAGAAAGTGCATAAAAAGTGATGAAAAATAATAAAAAAAATAAAAAAAAACAGTAAAACTTGAATACAAGGCAAACAAAATCTCATCTCCAATCTTTTTTTTTTTTGTTGTTGTTGTTATTTTGAGCCATTTGTTTCAATGTTGCACAGCCTTAGAGTAGTCCGGGTGAACTATGAACCTTCAGCCATCAATCCCTGGATTAGTTGGATCATGTGGGAGGAGTAAGGAACAAAGGCAGCTCGTGTTGCTGTGGTTTTCTGAAGCCTTCCCTTCCAGAGGAATAAATGCATCTAAACGAATGTTCCTGCAGCTATATACTGGATCTGTTTCCCAACAATGTTACTTACTGTACGTTTCCATATAACAAGACCAAAATCATTTAAAATAACTGTGTTGCATGCATATTAAACAGAGAAGAAAACTACATCTAAATCTAAAATAACTTTCTGAACATGCTTCACTACTTTCAGACACTCTGGAGTTTTGTTCTGGGCCAGCTGGCAGACTGCTGTTTTTGACCTCTGACCCTCTGTGTTGTTGTCAGATCTGTGACTTTGGCCTGGCGCGGATAGCCGACCCAGAGCACGACCACACTGGTTTTTTGACTGAGTATGTGGCTACTCGTTGGTACAGGGCTCCAGAAATCATGCTCAACTCCAAGGTAAGACTGGGTAACTGATGAGGGTTTTTTTTTTTTTCCTTTTTAATTTATTTAGTTTTCGATAAATAAAAGATAAAAATCACAGTTGGGCTAAGTGCGTGTGTTTGTGTCTCAGGGCTACTCAAAGTCCATTGACATCTGGTCGGTGGGCTGCATCCTGGCTGAGATGTTGTCCAACAAACCCATCTTCCCTGGGAAACACTACTTGGACCAACTCAACCACATACTGGGTGAGACATACTTCTCTCTTATTTCCACATTAGAGATCAGTGATGTTAATGAGCAGCCGTCTTGAGTCTCCTTGTGTTTTTTACAGGCATTCTTGGCTCTCCATCTCAAGAAGATCTGAACTGCATCATTAACTTGAAGGCGAGGAACTACTTGCAGTCCCTGCCTGAAAAACCCAAGATCCCGTGGGAAAAGCTGTTCTACAAGGCAGACCCTAAAGGTACTGTGGCATGGTTTATTTGCAGTCCTGAATACTAGCAAGGAGTGGACATTTATATACTTCAGCATTGCTAAAGATGCAGTGTTTCACTGACTTTATCAAGACGTTACCCAACAGAAATGTACAAGAAAGCGTACTTTCTTTATGACACTAAGTCATGCTCGATTAGGCCCATGTGAGAATATAACTGGTAATTTCCCCATGATTTCACAGCTGCTGAGTTTTCTTCTCTGGATATAGTTTTGATTATCAAATGAGCTAAGGTTCCCCACAGTTTTTACTGATCTAGAAAAAAAATCTTGAACTAGTAATCAGTTGTTTTTTATGCCGCCTCAGGCAGCTTCCTCACCTAACTGTGTTTTCATTGGTGCGAGTGCATCTAGGGCAGACTATTTCCTGAGCCCTGTACTTCAAATCAAGTTCAGCATAGCCAGGTTGTCTTTCTATTATCTGATTAACTTATGTCTGCTACTAGGTCGATGCCTAATTTATGATCTTGCGCAAACTGTTTTGTTTGCGTATGGATTGAGAGAGAGAGGGGGGGGGGTTTGCACCCACCATAAATGTGCTCCAACATCCCAGCTGCACGTAGCTGGTCGGGGAAGACCTATGTGTTAGTCGAATGCTGATTGTTTGACAAGAGGGTTGTCGAGGCATGGGATAAGCGTAGAGAAATCATCAAAAATCATAAAATGCAGCATGGAAAGCACTGTGCAGTGGAAACATTTCATTGTTTGTAACACTGTTTCACTTCAGTTTTTTGTGGGTTAGAACTTCTCTCTTCCCCTTGGCTGGCTGTTGTACCAGCAGCACCAGTAAGAATAACCCTCAGGCCTGTTCTACCACATATTTTGTATGCTGCCTCCACTGACAGCAGATGTTCTCTACAGGTAGATGGGCAGCCCACGCACTACCAGCGAACTGCCAACTTGCTGCCGCCACTGAACTAAAATTTCAGTTTCAACCGACATGCGTATCCAAGTTAACCCCGGAGTTTTCCATGCACCTTCAGATGAAGAGGGTGGTGCTGAATTTTTACAAACCGAGATAAAACTGTTCCATAGGAAAAGAGGTTGAAGACACGACAAATAAATTAATGTTTAAAATAAGGTTTTGTTTGTTATTATCGTTTCAGCTGCACATTCTGTCACGTTTAAGTGTCCGAAAACAAGGCAGACTCCAACGCGATTGATGTGGTTTATTTGCAGTCTTGGCGTATACAAATACAAACAGGTGTTCTGTTTTAGGATCCTATATTAATGCTCATAAAACACTAAAATAGTTAATTGTTTGCAGCCAGTCAGGAGAAAGTTGCCTCTAAGGTACACACTTTATTAGGGCACAGGGGTGTGACCTCACTTCAACAGATGTCTATGTAAATGAGATCAGCTGTAAATCAGGATTGCTGTGAGCAACAGAGATTTCCTGTTAGCGACCAATTAGCAAACAGCAGCATCAGGAAATGATTCACATGATAAAAACCTGCACCAACGCCTTTAAATAAGCTGTGATATATTGGATAGAGAAATTGCCATATTATTATAATGCATTTGTCTCAACTAATATTTAAAAAATGGCTCATTTTGTGTGTTTGTGTGTTCTGAGTGAGTGGCAGGATTTAAGAAACTGTTGGAAACTGAAACGCATCAAACTTCTGGAAATGTTTCACGTGATGTTTGCTCGGGTCATCAGTTATCGGGTGAAAATTAAAGAAAAGCTGTAGGTTATATTTTTGCATAACCTGGCGAGTGAACTAACTAAGCTCCTTGTGACTTTAATGCAGCTCTCGATCTGCTGGGCCGCATGTTGACCTTTAACCCCATCAAGCGCATCACCGTCGAGGAGGCCCTGGCTCACCCTTACCTGGAGCAGTACTACGATCCTTCAGATGAGGTAAAATACAATCTTTGTTATGTGCAAAATGCACAAAGTGTTAAATTTGTGTGGTAAAGAGTTTTACACAACATACAAGCTACATAAGGAAGCTGGGTTTAGCCATTTTTCTACCGTAAGCTAAGATTTGATTTGATTTGCAGCTATATTGGACTGTGCTGTGAAGCCTCTTAGCAGTGTTTGGATTAAGTATTAAGTTTCCTCTCAGGTTGTGTAACTATAAGAGATTCAGTGCAGTAAACACATGTTCATTGTACTGTAGACTTTATTTTACCTGTGAGATTACTGCTGCTTTGTGTAAGTGTAATAATCGTGGTTATGGTGTGTGGTGTCGCAACAGTGTGAAACTCATGCAAGCCACCACCACACTGCGCTTCTCACTTTGCAAATGCAGAGCAGCGTTTTCACGAAATGACTCGTAACATTCTGCTGCTGTCTGTGCGTGCGTGTGTGTGAAACGTGCAGCCTGTCGCAGAGGAGCCCTTCACTTTCACCATGGAACTGGACGACCTTCCCAAAGAGAGGCTGAAGGAGCTGATCTTTGAGGAAACGGCCCGTTTCCAGGACAACTACCAGCCGCCGGTTCGCTCTTGAGACACAGGTACACAAAAAAGGCTGCTTTCTTTGCACCCAAACTCAAAGCAGCAACACAAGGTTAAAAACACAAAGTATATTATGGAAGAAGACACACACTTTTCCCCACATTAGCTAGATTTAGTACTTTTTCATAACACCTCTACATTAAGTTCTTTTGGAAATCTTTCTTCCTCACCTCATTGGACTACACAGCTACAGCTTGAGCTAGTCTTTCTAGTTTGAAGTCTTTTCTGCATTATTTGAGGCTAAAATCAGTGGGGGTTTTGGTATTGCTTGAGCTAATCTCGCACCATCTTAGTGATGATTACAAACATGCCTTGCATTGAGAAATCCTTTCAGATCAGGCTGAGATAAGCCAAAGAAAATCAGGAAAGTGAGATTTTTCAGATCTAGTCAACAAGCTGTAAGAGCTCTGGATAGATTTAGTTGTGGTGTGCATCCACTAGATGTCAGTGGAGTCAAGTGCTGCTCATGCAGACACTTAGACAAGCCACAGCCTAGAGTGCAAACTTGTTACAGATCTAAAAAACTACAGTAAATGTACAGAAGCAGTTTGCTTCCAGATTGGGGAATTTTGGTATACATTGACAGGACCTCACAAAGTAGTTGCTGATTTGTCGGCTGCACATCCATGATGTGAATCTCCCGTTTGATGAAGATTTAACTTTGAGTACAGTTTGAGGTTTTTGACATTGTGCGTTACAGTATCACCACAAGCCTCAACTATGATATGAGGCAAGAAGGATCTGTGCTTTCATGTAGTTTACCTTAAATTCTTACCCTACCAAATGTCACAGCTGAACTGAAAACTGTTGTTGTTTTTTTGTTTTTTAAGCCTCAGGTTCCTCTTCTTACCAGGAAATTAAAGAGACGCTCTTCTGCATATCCGTCTTGTAAGGCGTGGTTACTTGAGTTACTGTTGCCTTCCAATCAATTTGAAGCAGTCTGGCTATTCTCCTCCGACATCAATAAGGGATATTCACCCAGAAAACTGCCGCTCATTAGACATTTTCTCTCTTTCAGACCATTCTCTGTAAACTTTAGAGATTGTTTTGTGGGAAAATCCCAGTAGCTCAGCCCTTACCTGCTGTCATGTGATTTGATGGGTAGATATTTGTGTTAATAAGCAGATGCACCTAACAACAAAGTGGCCGGTGAGTGCAAGTGTCCACTGAAAAACGTCTTTCCTTGACCGTTTTATTCTACATATTAGGTCACATTTGGTTTCAGCTGCACTACGTCCTGCATGCAATCGGTGGTCAAATGTTACTTGGCAGGATTCTAATAATAGGATTAAATGATGTCATTATTAAAGTCTTCTGTTTCTTTTTCTTTTTTTTCTTTAGTCCTGAGGAGTGACAAAGAAGCGCAGAGGCTCGGAACAACTTGCTAAAAATAAAAGAAAAACGCATCATCAAGAAACCAACAAAAAGATAAAACCAAGAAATACAAGCATTAAATTGCTAATCTTTCCATTTCTACTGCAAAGAGAGAGCTAAGTTTAAATTTGATTTCTGTGCTTGGGTGGGATGGTAGGGTCTGTCGTACTGTTTTAGTTCTTTTTTTCTTTCTTTCTCCATTTTTATGCCTCATCTACAGCAACACGCTGTCCCTTTCCTCCTCATCAAACCTTTTCTTTCATGTCGCTAACCTGTCTGAGCTTCTCCTGTTTCTCCTCTTTATGTAGCCTCCTCTCATGTATACACACGTACTACTGTATTAACCAACACCATAACTTTCTTGTCATGATCCATGTAAATTACGACCTTGTAAAACTGAGGGCTAAAAGAACGGGGTATGTTAAATCGGGTGTGTATGTACATACAAAAAAACTTGTTTTTTCTTTTCTTTTTTTAATTGTGCTTGTTGCAGTTTTTGTTTGTACAACATTGTTTAAGGGTTGTTGTTTTTTTTTCTTTTTTCTGAACACTTGATTTTGAAACAAACCGATGTTTTTACTGGCATGTTGGCAGGATTTCATTTGTTATCGGTCTTTTTCTTATAAAAGTGTATGATGTTCATATGAATGCATGCATTCCTGAAAACTTACCAAAGTGGCCGAGACATGCAAGGGACTTGGCTGGCGAGCAACATGGGAATAATAAAAGAGCAGGCAGACTTTTCCCTCCTTCTTATATGTGGACAGTCGGTTGTATCCAGGAGGCCGTGCATGACTTGGGCTAAAAGCATAAAAATAGTTTCTCTTATTATGTGTTTGTGCAGTCATAGCGTTCATACTAACGCCCATGGTGCTTTGTGCTGGGTCAAAAACGCCCAAATTATCGCCACTCTAGGAGAACTGCACGTAAACCATCAGCCTAACTGAGTTGAAACGTTTTCCTTTATTAAATGTAAAACGGTGGGGTCGCTGAACACGCTCTCAGTCTTATTTTCTGTAACCATTTTGGTGAACATGCATCCTAGAAAATGGGGTCTGGTTTTGTTTGACCCGGGGTGCCTGTCATTGAGGCCTAACTGCGAGCGAAGACTCAAATCTAGCCACCCGTTAATACAGAGTGGGATCTCCTCACCTTAAGCCACCGGGGAGACGAGAGCAAGCTCATTAAAATTCCTACTAGGAAACTAGTAAAACCTGCTTTTGGTTAATGTGAGAGCTGATTGCACGTGGCAATGACTACCTGTTTTTGGGTTTCTGTTTTTTACGACTCCTGTTGAAACCAATTGTCGGCTCAGCGCACAGCCAAGCACCCATCATCGCTCTATGGTTGTGCTGTATATATTATATTTCCAGTTACTCCTTACTGGGTTGTTTTTTGTGTGTGTTTTTTGGGGGGGCCTGTGTGTAATTTTCCCAGCTTCCTTTTCTGGTTTTTCCAGAGTGTTTTCCCTTAGCTATGTCCTTGCATCTGTTTGGTGTCTGCTCCCTCCTGTCTTTGCTCTGGATGTGACTGTATTAACCGTTGTTTGGTAGATCACATACCTGAGAACAGTATAGGATGTCCCTCCCCCTCCAGAAACAGACCAACCCATGCACTGGGTCATCCCTCTCATGCAGAGCAGTGATGCTAACAGATGCACCTGCGCCTCGTGTTTTGTGCTTTGTTTTTGTTTTTTTTTGTTTTTTTTGCAGCAAACATCAGATTTGTGTCGCTCTCTGAAGCCATAGCCAGCACTCTGGGATCAGTGTGAGGCTTTTTGGTGCATGTGGTAATGCTCATTCTGGTTGTTCAGCCACCCGACTCTCACCGTGCTTTTCTCAAAGGGCTGCCTTCCACTCCTTGCTTTTTTTTTTTTTTTTTTTTTTTTTTGTAAATGTACCCGCCTCTTTTCTGCTTACCCACAGCTGAATTGGTGAACACTGCGCGCCACCGCTGCCGCTTTCCGCCTCCCTTCTCTGGTAGCCATGTGTCCGTCTCACCCACATCATGGACGAGGGAGAAACTCGCTCCAATCACGCGACTCAATCAGCACGTCTGCACTTTGTCTCTCCAGCCTTGCCCCCGTTTTGTTTTCCCTTCCCCGCCCTGTCTAGCATCCTGCTTGTTGAGCTTTAAGTTTAAAGTGTTGCGTGTTTTCAGACTCATGGATGGTCTGCGGTGATTCGTCTATGTACAAGTGTTTGTGTATCTGCTCATCAGTAACGTAAAGCCAAGACTCCTCTCGTCATGTGCGTGTGTGAGAGATGGAACTTGTTTCTTTGCCGCCTGGGCCGTCTCCCTGCAGTTACCTGTAGTTTCAGATCTTTGAGATGACTGTCATGCAGATGTTTTGTTTCATATGTACATTTGGGCTGCCCCTCTTATTTTATTTTGTTTTTTGTTTTTGTTGTTGTTGCTTTGTTTTTCTTTTTTTTGTGGTTCAGCCATCAAATCAAACATCTCACTGGTTAATCATGAGAACAACCCAAGAGGTCCATGTTTTGCTATCCTCCTGACACACACAGACACTCCCCCTCACTCTCTATCTTAGGGGGTGTATCTGTGTGTTTATGAAAAGTTGCACTTAAACACACCATCTACATTCACACAAGTTTAAAGGCCCATCTGTCACAGGGCCTGTTTCCAGATATTGATTTTAAATGGGTCGTCTTATTATTGCTATTGTTGTTATATTGGTGAGATATTGTTTGGGGTAGGTTTTTTTTTGTTTTGTTTTGTTCTTTTTAACATAAAAGGGAGTTATAGTTGGGTGTTGTTGTTTGTTTTTGTTTTGTTTTTTTGGAGGGTTTTTTTTCTTTTGTTTTTTTTTGTTTGTTTTTTGTTTTTTAATTAGTATGTTTTTAATTTGTATTTTTCCTATTTCTTTTATGGGCGTGATTATTATTGACAGTGTTTTCAGTCAGGAAACTTGGTTTGTTTTGTTTGTGGTTTTTTTTGTTTTTTTTTCCCTTACAAGATCTTATAAGGAATTATTTTAAAAGAACATATAAGTAGACTGTCAAAGAGATATGAGTTGTTGAGGGTTATAGTCTGTATATTCTATGGGTATTATGAATTAAACGATTAACAAAAACACGTTATATACATACAATTGAATAAAATTTCCTGATACTGTTGAAATTGTGATGTGGTCTCGTTTTCTCTTTTTGTTTTTTTATTAGCTAATAAAAACATCAAAAGATACTTTATATTCAAAGGTCAATATTATTTAGTTTTATAGGTTTAATATTGAAATTCATCGCCAATATTGTAACCTTTGAGGAAGCACTTTGACAACAGTGCAAGGCAAGAAGAGATGTCGAACTACAGGGTGGGGGAAAGGTTACCAATGTCCAGTAATGGTTTATAAATAGTGGTCCGTATTTTGTGTGTGTGTATAATGTGAAAATTATGGGTTCTACCACAGAACCTTGTGGAACTCCATAATCAAGACTTTTCTTGTGCCATTTCTTGTGGATTTTTATGTGATGAATCCAAGTACACTGCTAATCAGAGTATAGCATCATGTCAGTAGAACCTGTGGGAGATTGATCTGGACATTTAAGTAGCAGAGGGGGGTTGTTAATTGGTTTCGGCTGCTTTGGTGTTAATGAAATTATCAGCAGGTGCAGCAGAGGGGCAACAATGAGACACCCTCTTAAATAGGCACTGTTTTACAGGTAGAGGCCACTGACATTTTTCCCCTCATCTGTTCTGCTTGTTGTTGTTTTTCACTAGTTTTGTTTTTTCATTTGACTTGGGTCACTACAGGTAGCATGAGGCGATACCTGGACCCTACCATGGCATGGGATGGGGATTGCATATCAAAACGTACCATTGCTAGAAGGTTAGAATGTCTCCTAGCACAGTCTCAAGAGAACAGAGGAGATCCCAGGAGACAGACAGTTACTCTGAGAGCTGGACAGGGCTGTAGAAGGTCCTTAACCAATCAGGAGTGAATAAAATTTTGGCAAAATGGACTAGCCTGCCACATCTATTTTTTTTTTTATTTCCCCCCCCCCCCCCCCCCCCCCCCCACTTTGATTTTGGGAGTATCTTTGAATGGAGCTCTGTGTTTTCATTTCCATGTCGATATCAACATATTTTCCCCATTGAGATCTGATGTGTTTTCAAAGTGTTCCTTTAATGTTTTTGAGCAGTGTAAAAGGAGCTGTAACACTGATCTGCCTTTGAGCTTTCACATCCTCCTTCATATCATGTCTCAGCATGACTGTAAGTTTAATATGCACACATGTATGTCTCTATATATCTCTACCACGTGTGACAGCAGGAAAACAGAAAAGTGGCAAACAGTGGGGTGTGATCTGTCTTCTGTGCGATTTGCACGTCAAAACGAGACACCTGTAAATGTAGGAAAATGCTGGAAGCTCTGATTTGCCCTGCAGTGAATGGATTTCTCTGTTCTCATGAAAACCAGGCTTGTTGTAACACATCACTGCAGGCTCGGCCTGTCACACAATTGTTTGTCACATTCCAGCTTTGCCATTCAAGTTGAACAATATGCTGCTGCTTATCCTGCTGACTTTGGACTGTACGTGGCATGTTGTGGTGAGCACTGCTTGCAGATAGATGGTTTTCATATTTCTGGCCTGGTCAAAGCAAAGTTTACCTACTCTACATTCCACATCCCCTTTGTCAAATACAAGATAAGAAACTTGCCACGCTGCCTGCGATGCATTTGTTTCCTAAGTTATCAGCTTGTGTTTAAGCCCAGCAGCACATTACATCTGGAAAAAGCAATAGATGGCTAATTGCACTCATCTGGCAGGTAATTTGTAGTCATATGCTGTTTTAGGATATTCTGTATTATATTAGCAATACTCCAGCTGTGTAGCAGAATAAAAGTAATCATTAGAAAGGTGTTGCAAGACAGAGGTACAGGTATGATATAACAAAAGCATAAAAACAGCATTACCACTGGAAGGGGAGAGGCCAGAGCGAGAGCCCTGTGGGGTTGTGAGCTGGTGCTTCATTAACTGACTTTTACAGCTCTGAGGGTTCAGCTGTACCTGCTAAGAGTAAGACTGAAATTCAGGGGTGGGACTTTTTTCTCTGTCGTACCAGTCTGTCTGGATTTTTTTCTTATCTTCCCACAACAAGCTGCTGGTTCTTCAGAAAAGTTTTTGGGTCTGGCCACTTGTGATTGGAGGGAGAAATCGAGTTGTCATTTTGAGATTGTCTTGCTGAGCAAGTTTTTTTTCTTTTGCTGGTGCTTCTGGTCAACCTGAACTGTGAGATCTTGCAGAGACTCTCTCAGGGACTCGCTGAATGTGCATGCAGGAAAGGATGATCAACTTTTTATATTTTTTCCTCCCAGTGTTGGGAGGATACACCCTCACCTCGGTTTACCTGCTAAAGAACCCACAGATTCTCCACAGGAAGAAACGCCCTGCTTTCTACTGCAAAAAGATCGCACACAGAGGAGGTAAGGATCTGCAGTCAATGTGTGGGACTCAAAGAACATGATGTGTGGAAGTGCTCACCGGACTGGGCTTGGCATGCAGTCTCTGTGCCCTGAGGTCTGAGTTTTAATCTGCCTTAAGTCCATCTGTAAAGCAGCTGCATGTCAGTCAGTAATTTAACTGGAGAGAAGCCCAAAACACTGATGCTATTGAATGTTATAGAATGCTTTTGCTTCACTTTCCAACATTTTAAATGCTAATTTCTTTCAGCAGCTGCAGATTTTAGTCCTGTGGGTTAAAGCCTTATGTATGAAGCTTTCCCATGGGGTGCCCCTGATTTTTCTTACTGCTTTAAAGATGAAGTCTTTGAACAAAAGGCCTGTTTTTTATATCTAAATCTTATTTTACTGTGCAGATACTTTTTTCTGTTCTACCACGAAGCTCAAGCTGAAAAGTTAATGTGCAATTCTAACTGATGATGTGATTTGCTGTAATGTTTAGTAGGACCAGTTTAGCAGCTCTCTATCTGAGACATTTTGAGTACTTCGTATTTTCTGACTACTGGCATAATTTCTATGAATTTTAGCATCTGGAGAGAGGATAGAGAGCACCATGGAGGCATTCACACAGTAAGTACCACACTGCCCTCTTTGAAGTGCTGTGAAAGAAGAATGCATCAATTTTTACATGATGGCAGACTTTTTAGACACCACACCCCCGACCCTCCCCATTCCCAAAAAAGGTGTATTGCTAAAAATGTGAAAGTGACGCACACACCCCTGACAAACGGTGGAGTCATCATTTTAATTATTCGTATCTTTTCTCTGTTGTCAGTGCGGCGGAGCAGGGCACTGAGATGCTGGAGATGGATTGTCATTTGACACATGATGGCTTTGTGGTGGTATCACATGATGAGAATTTGCTGAGGCAGACTGGCCATGATGTCACAATCTCCTCGCTCAATCTGCAGGTAAGAAGCCGGATCCTGCTAGACTGGGGCAAAGGTCACAAGGCCGTACTGAGACAAGAAGTGGTAATCTTTCAGAGACACCTGCTCTGTTTCTGTTTCATAGATGAGCTTTGTTACATTCATTGTTACACATGAGGAGACTATGTGAGTTTTATCTTGAGCACTACGTCTCAAATATACAATTTTTTGTGGCACAGATTCAACAAGGTGCTGGATACAGTACTCAGGGATTTTAGTTCATGTTGACATGATGACATGAGACAGTTACTGCAGATTTGTTGCCTGTATATAAATGAACCTCCTGTTCCACCACATCCCAAATGTGCTCGATTGGATTGGGATCTAGCGAGGCCATTTGAGTACAGGGAACTCAATTTTTGTTTTCTAGATGTTTGAGCTTTGTGACATGGTGTGCTATCCTGCTGGAATCAGTTATGAAAAGATAGGTACACAGTTCATAAAGGGATGGACATGTCAGCAACAATACACGGGTAAGATATTTTCTTGGCCCCAAAGTGTGCTAAGAAAATGTCTGACACTTGCACAAGATGGGATCATGTTATTTACACCATAATTCTGATCCTAACATTCAAATGGCACAGAAAAACATCAAGATTCACACCAGACAACATTTTTTCCAGTCTTCTATTGTCCAATTTTATTGAACTTGTGCAATATTAGTCTCAGTTTCCTTTTCTTAGCTAACAGAAGTGGTACTTGATGTGGTCTTCTACTGCTAAAGACCACCTGCTTCAAGTTTTGACATGTTTAGAAATGCTGTTCTTCATAATTTGGTTGTTACACGGGGATATTTCACTTATTGTTGCCTCATCTTGAAGCAGCTATGCTATTCTCCTCTGATTTCTGACATTAACAAGGTACTTTTACCTACTTAAATCCCCCCCACCCTGATGCTCAGTTTGAACTTCAACAGGATGTCTTGGCCATGTCCGCATACCTAAATGTAATTGCTGCCATGTGATTGGCCGATTAGATATTTGCATTTATGGGAAGCTGAACAAGTGTGAGTGTATAATACTCTAGAGCAGCGGTCTCCAACCTTTTTTGCGCCACGGACCGGTTTATGCCCGACAATATTTTCACGGACCGGCCTTTAAGGTGTCGCGGATAATAAAACAAAATAAAACTAACGGTACCGAAAAAAGATTTATTCATAACACACGTGAAAAGACCCAGGAAAACCGAGTTAACGATAAAAACGATAACAAAATAACGCTGAAAACCGATAAAAACCCTGAAAACCATACATTTCACATCTGAGCCTCAACTCTCGCGGCCCGGTACCAAACGACTCACAGACCGGTACCGGTCCGAGGCCCGGGGGTTGGGGACCGCTGCTCTAGAGTTCAATTTAGTTTTATTGTAAAATGCAGAATAACTGCTTAAAAGTCAGTTTTCACTTCCAAACAATCTGGTAGTTCCTTAAGCTCACATGAGACTGCCAGATTCGGTTGTAATGCTACTGTGAGCTACGGGGCTTTACATGGGGGTTTACATGTTATTACATGTTTTTCCATCCAGATTTAACAGCACACTTATTTACTGTAGCAACATTACTTACAGAGCTGCATGGAGGCATCTTTTAATTCTTTTAAATTCACCATAATCTTCAAAAAGGGCACGCTGCTTGCATTACTCTTGAGGTTTCCTCGGAAACAAAGCTGTAATTTCTCAGTAAGAGTTTGTTCAAGCATCAGATTACCATCAAGTGAATGTTTGCATCCGGCTTTGTTGCATGTACCAACTCAGCTGGGACAACAATACTAAGAATATCCGATGGCGTACACAAATTCTTTTCACCTTAATCACATCATAGTAAATTCACCTTATATCTCTCTGTTCAACTCTGTTTTAAAACTTTTAGGATTTGCCTTTGTATAAGGAGAGACTGGAGGTAACATTTTATGAAGGTGAGTTCCTCCTGTTATATCTAATTGTTCATTTTTAATGAAAAGACATTTGAAGAAGAAATGCATCTATAACAATAATCATCATCATAATCATAAATCAAACACTGTATGTTGAAAAATGTATAGACAAAACAATCAAACAACTACTGTTTAAAAGTGACAGAATAAAAAAAAATGAGCTTCCCCAATTTCCTCCAGCAGGACATCAGTATTAATACTCTGGATCAGAGTTGGCTAGTGATACTGAATTCATATCCAAGAGAGGGGGGCAAAATTAGAGGGACTCTGAGGAGTAACCTTAAAGCCTGAATCATTAAATAATTGCCAGACTATGAAACTTCTAATTAAAAATAAAATTAATAAATATTACTTTGTATCATATGTGCTACATCCAGCAATTTTCTTGCAATTTATTGTTTAATTCACTGTAAAAGTTATTGCCATAAGGAGAAATACAATTATCTGCAAAGAAATCATAGCTCACACTGTATTTGTTAATTACATAGCCAAATCATAAGCGATCGGTTAGAAACAGCAGGAGGCCAACAATGAAACCTTGTGGAACACCGTTTCTTAGCATCACTATAGCTGACTGCACAGATTATCAGAACACGTGTAGACACAGATGAAACTAATATAAAAGCAAACCTGAAACGCAGGTACTATATTAAAAGAGTGATAAAAGCAGCAGACAGATCCCAGATGAGTAAAGCAGTGTGGTGCACCACAGTCAACTGCCATAACAAGTTAATTTCTTTCTGATATGCTCATGCATCTAATGTGACTTTACTTTTCACCCCTCCTTTTCTTTAGGCCGTTACAGCACTGGCAAGGACAGGAAGTTTGCTCTGCTGGAGGATGTGTTCAAGAAGTTCCCTGAGATGCCGATCAGCATTGAGATCAAAGAGAACAACCACGAGCTCATTAAAAGGGTACACGTTAATCGCCCCGAAAAACCAACACCAAACTTCTACCACAATTTCCTGATATATGAAAAAGCTTCAGCTTTTCAGGATTGAATCAGGCCTCTTTGAGGTGGATACATTGTCTAAATTCCAGTCAAGGTGGACAAATTATGAGTGATTTTCTAACTACAAGGCTAGGGAGCTTTTCCTGTGCAATTCTAAATATGTTGTCCACCTTATAAACAGTGTCCACAGTTTACTGCCCAAGTCTAGCACAGCAGCCTCTGTGATTGCTGTGTCTGCTGCACCACTTGCACTCTTACACCTTCGTGTCATCATGTCCTGAATGCTAATATTTGTTTCCCACTTGATTTTATGTTTTTAGGTGTCTGATCTGGTTAAACGCTACAACAGGGAGGGGATCACTGTGTGGGCTTCCGCAGACTCCACGATCATGAAGCAATGCTGGAAAATGGTACATTAACCAGCTGGAGGAGATGAGTTACCTGTATAGCATTAACACACTTTACTCATTATAACATTTTAATTACATGCAGGAAATGCATGAAATGAAGCTATATGATGGCGTTACAGGGTTTCCTTAGCTTTTCAGTATGGTTTTCAGCATGATTCATAAACACCGCCTCTGTACCAGTGTTGTCACCCAGCATGTCTGTGTCTCTTTTCTCTCCTTCCACGTAGAACGGCTCCATGCCGTACAGTTTCACTATGAGCCGAGGCCTGCTGCTTCTGCTTCTCTTCTACACGGGGCTGCTGCCCTTTGTGCCAATAGGAGAGAGTTTGCTGCAGTTCTACCTAATGCGCATCTTCAACAGGTGTGACTGCAGGAGTGTGTTCAGTGCATGCTGAGTAAACTGTGTCCATTCATGTGCATGCACAGTCCTTTTTCTGTTAAGACGGTGACGCTTCATGTTCTTGCTATCTATGCTCACTGTGTCTGGACTGCCTAACTGAGCTCATTAACATTTTTCCTGGTTCAAAATGAGAATTTGAATGATGATGGTGAATAACAGCTAAGCATGACTGGTTTAAGTATGGTACAGGCTCTGGGTCTGTGTTGCCTTATTTGGGGGAAAAACCAGCAATTTTCCCTTTGGTTTTAAATTCTGACCGTTTACTTTGGGGGGGGGTTGTAGTTGTGAATGTTTATGTTCTGCTTGTTCAGCTGTGGTTCATACATTTCTGTTAAACACATTCGGATTTATGTTTTACTTTTATTTATAAAACTCTCTGGGAGCACTGAAAGTTTCTCTGTGCAATGACAATTTAATCATGTGGTTGTAAGCCTTTTTCTGCGACCTCTTGGTTTTTATTCTCTCAGATACTTTTATTTCATAAAAGTGTAACTGTGTCTTTCTCTGTCTCTGTGTGCGCTGAAGGACATTCATTCCCGATGAAGCTCTCCTGAGGAACAAGCTCGTTGTGTGTTTGATAGAAAAGTAAGAGAAGTATTAAAAAGGACTATGGTAGTTGTTCCTACTCACTTATTTATTGGTCTTGAAATCTAAATTATAAATGCCAAAAATTGACAAAACATTCAGTCCTCACTACACTGAAAGATTGTTTACACTGCTAGCTTAAATCTAGCATTTTAAGCACAGTGTGCAGTTTGTGTTTTATTTTAAATTTGCTTCTTTCATGCTGTCATTGCAGAATAACTATGAGGAAGAGTCTTTTTAGGCACCTCGCTGCCCGTGGAATTCAGGTACGAAATCACATTTCTAAGTGTTTACAGCACTGTGCTTGAAAGAAGAGTTAAAGAAATGCAAAGAAAGCCAGAACTGTGGAATATAAACATATCAGAGTAAAATAAAACGCTAAATACTGAGAGGCAAATATGAAAAATATCACAAATGTTTGTTTACCTTGTCAAAGGCTCTTTGTCTTATCAGAGTTTTGTTTGCTCATTCTCATTTAGATAGAAACAGTGCAGGGACCACAAGTGTGCTCAGAAACTTTCCTGGAACAGTTTTGCTTCACCTTTTACTTTGCTCTTGTGTCTTCCATGAAAAGATGAACAGGGAATCCCCAAAATATAATTCCTGTTAAAGTCAATGGATTTGATTTTTCTCCTACTAGTCACTGCATGGTCAGCTGCATGATGCTATTCAAACTCAACAGGTTATGATCTAACACAGAAAGCACTTCAGCATGACAAATAGTTGACCTCACACAACCACTATGAGTGTCCTGAATGCATCATCTCTATCCTGATGTGATGAGATCAACCCTGTTGTCAGGACATGACTCCACTCAATAGCTGGAGAAAGTAACACTCTTTAAGCTATGTGATATTTATATTTTGTCCTTGTTGTATTTCAACACTTTTTTAAATAATGCCAAAGTAGCAACCAGGAAATGTTTCTTTCTATATCATCTACATGTTGTTTTTTAGTGTTTTGGGGAGAATTTGTGGGCATGTTAAAATCCAAGTATTTTAATCAGTGATTCAGTAACATGTCCACACGATTTACAGCTTATCAGTCCACTGAATGTCCTAATCAGTCCTACTGATATTCCCTCACTAGACTCTTTAGTAGGTAATTGGTGCCGACTACCAGGTTTGTGTCCTTTTGCCTTCAAAACTGCCTTAATTCTTCATGGCACAGATTCAACAAGATGCTGAAAACATTCTCCAGATATTTTGGTCCATATTGACATGATGGCATCACACAGTTGCCGCAGATTTGTCAGCTGCACATCAGTAATGTGAATCACCTGTTCCACCACATCCCAAAGGTGCTCTGTTGGATTGAGATCTGTTAACCTTGGAGTCTATTTAAGTACAATGAACTCATTGTCGTGTTAAAGAAACCAGTTTAAGATGAGTTGAGCTTTGTGACTTGGTGTATTATCCTGCTGGAAAGAACTAGTGAACCAAAGGATGGGTACGCTGGTCATAAAGGGATGGACATGGTCAGCAACAATACTTGGGTAGACTGTGGTGTTTATCTGATGGTCAGTTGGTACTAAAATGCCTAAAGTGTGCCAAAAAATATCCCCCTCACCATGACCAAACCGTTGATACAAGGTGGGCTCATTTTCATGATGTTTATACCAAATTCATCATCTAAATCTTGCAAATCTTGCAGAATTCAATATTCATAAGACCAGGTAACGTCTTCTGTTGTCAAATTTTGGTGAGTCTGTGGGAACTGTAGCTTCAGTTTCCTGGTTGTAGCTGACATGAATGGCACCCAGTGTGGTCCTCTGCTTCTGTAGCCCATCTGCTTCAAGGTTCAACATTTTTTATTTGTATTCACAAATGCTCCTCTGCATGCCTTGGTTTTAAGGAATGGTTGAGTTACAGTTACCTTCCTGTCAGCAAAGCAGCCTGGCCACTCTCCTCTGACCAGAGAACTACAGCTCACTGGGTATTTTCTTCCTTGGACCATCCTTTGTAAAGCCTGGATATGGTTCTGTGGGAAAATCCCAGTAGATCAGCAGTTTATTCTTTTTTTTTTTTTTTTTTTAAGACTCATACCAGCCGTTTGGCACCAACAGCCACTTTCAAAGTCATTTCAATCACATTTCTTCCCCACTCTGAAGCTCGGTTTGAACTTCTGCAGGTCATTTTGACCACGTCTACAGGCAGCCATTCGACTGGCTGATTAGATATTTGTGTCCACGAGCAGCTGAACAGGTGTCCCTAACAAAATAGCCAGTGAGTCTCGGTGCTCACCTGTTAACCGGCTCGTTCAGCTAATAAGATTAGCTTTGCAACATGCTCCATGAAATTTTTTTCCCTTGTTTTCTCTGTTTCCTAGGATACATATTATTCTAATCAAGATGAATGTGACACTTTTGTTGCCATTGCATTGATTATCAATATCATTTTGTAATGGTTATTTATCTACACTGTAGCCTGAACAACTGTCCCATGGTGCTTCAGATTTTCTGCTGCCATACAAGGAAAAACAAAGCAGTGAAATGTCAGTTTTTAACTGAAGATAACTGTTGCAATTGCAGGTGCATTTATTTGTTTGCAACACAGAAGAAGACATAGAGGCGGCATTAGAAGTAGGAGCCACTGGAGTGATGAGTGACTATCCAACTCTTCTGTCCAGCTACTTCTGCAAAAACAGAAGTCAGGACTGAATCCAAGCACACCATCACATGATGGCAACAATGACACTGATAAAAACGGCTAATGCAACATTTGTTGAAGAATCTTTGGTCTACATAATAATCGCCATGCAGTGGGAACACAACTATCATTAATCTCTTCGGTGCTGACCTTTAATCGCTGCTGACGGAATGACTTGTTTGTCATGGGATCGTCTCTACAGCCTCCACCCACAAACAAACCACGGCATTGATTTGGTCTGCAGCACATCTAACGAGTGAATATTTAACTAGCTGGACTGTATATCTGATTAAATGTGACTTTATTTTGAATGTCTCTAATGTTACTTTCTGCCACTTTTAAGATAGGGCTTGAGAAATAAATGATTATGAATAAATCACTTGCATTTTGGCTTTTATATTCTTTTGGGCCATTAGAAGATTACAAGGTAATTACTGGCAGTACAAACATGAATACAGTACAGTGTGTTACGGAGCAATCTAGGCAGCATAGTGCGAATCTCTTTGACCGATTTTCTTGACCTAAAAGAGACTGTAGAGAGTGTACACATGCTGTAAACCTCACCTGTGTCCTTGTTTTCCCAAGCAACTATGGTCAAAGTCCAGCCACCCGGCCGTGATAATAATCAACCAGTTTGTTGGTGAAACAAAGAGGGTATTTTTCTGTGTAGGTTGGCGACGATCAAGTTAATGGGATATACCTGGATTTATGCAAAAAAATAATAACAGTAGGCACCGAGAGCAAAGTAGCAATAAAATAAGATGTCTTGGTAGTATTGAGACACTTGAGACAATTTCCCATATTTTGACTGGTTCGGGAGGACATGCAAATCAACTCAGTTTTATTTATATAGCATCAAATCACAACAAAAGTTGCCTCAAGGAACTTTACATGTAAGGTAGAGACCCTACAACAATACAGAGAAAGCCACAACAATCAAGCAACCCAGTATGAGCAAGCACTTGGTGAGAGTGGGAAGGAAAAACTCCCTTTTAACAGGAAAAAACCTCAAAACAGAACCAGACTCAAGGAGGGGCAGTCATCCACCATGGCTGGTTGGAAGTGATGGTAGGGACACGGGACTAAAACACTGTGCACTTTGCACTTTTCTAAACTCTGGTTTTAACCCAGTGCGAACGGTAGGCCTTTTATTATAGTGAGAAGAAGCTTAGCCAGTTTAACGCCATAATCATCAGGGAAAGCTACAAGTCAACAAGTTGCACACTTGAAGAAGAAAATGAAGTTCCAGTATATTCTGAATAATGTGGTGTGAAGTGACACAATATATGTGTTATAATTAAATAAAATTGCTGAACTTTTCAGATGTGGCAAAAGAAAGCTATGCAAATCTATGGATAGATTCAAACTGAAGGCCCCAAAATGCAGAAATCGCAGTGAAAGTACATAAAGACTTTCCATATGCATGACTATAAGAACAAACTTCAGTTTCCCTTTATCTTTACTGTATTTGCTTAGCAAGACAGTTTGAAATATTGTTCAATTAGCCTGTACGTGCCTAGTTTATTGTTTGTTTGTTTTTATTTTTAAGTCATCATTGCTGACATGTCCCACTTTCTCCCACACAAATGCCACATATGCCCTACATTTAGTTTGTTGGGATCTGCTCACCCTAGGCCTAGGTCATTGATCAACATTTAATGTTACATGTTGCTGTACCACAAAGCAAGGAAACTGCAGGAATTATAACCAAACGTTTCAAAACTAAACTAGAGATCAGTGTAATAGACCGCCTGCCTGTGTGTCATAAAAATACACACACACACACACAAGAAAGGCAAAGGACATGCAAAGGAGCAGTCAAGAAACCACAACAAATAAAACCCTTCCCTCAGGCTCATATTCCAAGAACTCCTGGAAACTGTCACAGTAGCAGGTTAGCATGTTGTTCTTGCTCTTATTGGTCTGATCTCTACAGAAGCACTATGCTTGTTTTTGAAATTATTTTTAATCCCAGTCCGACAGGCCGGAGATAATAACACACTTTCAGCATTTATGAAACGCTACCAAACAGCAATCAAATCGATAGCCATAAAAGGCCCCGGTAAGATGGAATCTGATTGGTTGACCCACATTCTAACGTCACTCGGAGGCTCTGATTGGTCAGCGGGGATTTGTTTTGCACTACCCAGACTTCCTCCTATGCGTGTTTTCATAAACAAATCGCATTTTCCCTCCCGCCGAGGTCGCTGCTTTCGCTCCTTGTCAGCCTGCCAGCTTTGTCGGCGTCCAGCTCCACTTTTAAAGAAGGTCGTTTCGGAACTTTGAGCGCTGGTTCTGGTTCAAAAAACAAAAGAGAGACGCGGGTAAACGGGCTCCGCTTCAACAGCCAGAGCTGTCTGTCCTTTTTTGTGTGTCCGAACCGCCAACGCGTGGTCGATCGTTTCTCACCAAACTGACCGTTTTTCTGCCTTTTACCTGAAGTTTTTCAGCTGCCGGCCACACCAGTCCGCTGTCTAGACTGTGGGGAGCTTCGGTGTTTTTAGGTGAGTGGACGGACACCGAGAAATGTCCTGCAATGCGCATCTGCGCTGCTGCCGCTGCTGTTGTGTGTTGACAGTGCGGAGCTAGCGGGCTAGCTAACACACTAAGCTAGGTCAAAGCAGAGCTAGTGGCCCGATATACTCCTGCAGCTGGCAGATGCACCATCAGTCCGTTTACGTTGACTGGTAGACTGACAGTGCCTGTACAGTCCTTGAATTTGGGTTAACTGCTGCATTTATCTAAGCAAGGGTTATTTGTGCCAACTATTAGAAACCAGGAAGCAAGCTGCCTGGTTAACTAACCTGTTATTTTTGACTAGTCTCAGCTAACAATGCATCCATACCTTGTAAAGTCACCCTCTGCCATCATACATTTAATCATTGAAAAGAAGATGCATGATTGAAGCTGACAAAGAGTCCAACCCAGATAGCTTTCATTCATTAAGGATGAATGACCTTAAAACCTTGATGTTAGATAGCTCAAACTGTTAGTTACAAACTCCAAATTGTTAAATACTAATGCAAAGGCTTGAGGGAGTAAGTCACACCTTTATAGTGCTGACTTTCAATTTTCACTTGGTGTATAATAGTAGGACTTTGGTCATAGATTTTTCTGGACCACATCTGATCAGGTGATTAACAGATTTTCTCTGGGTCCAGCCTCATTGCAGTTTGACAGTGCTCAATTTTAGTTTAGTTTTCTTTGTAGTTATTATAATACTGGGGCTACTTATCAGGGGCCTGGTTGAAGAGATTACAGTAGTAGCACTTTGTGAAGGCAGTTGAAAGTCATGTCAGGCATCCTAAGTCTTAATACAAAACACCTCATCAGGCTGGTTGTGTTGACAATGGGCTTTTTATAAGATAGACTTTTACCCCCAACTGAAAAATTCACGTTATTACATTATTATAGCAGCAAAATGAATAGAACAGGAACAAAATAAGTAGATTCAGCATTATAACATAACCTTTATTAATAATACTCTACAACAATAGAGAAAAATGTGCACTGTGCATATAGAAATATATATGGCATGGGACATTGCATAGTGCAGTGGTTAACAGCAAGATGGAATATAGACTATTGCACACAGTCTGACAGAAGATGGAAGGAACGTCCTGCTTTTGGTTTTTAGTTTGGCTTAACTTTAATAACCTTTGTGTCACATTGCGTTAGGGTGAAGCTTTATAGTCTTGTGATGGGGCTAAGGTTAATTCAAATGAGAAAGAAATCATCCTGTTTATGGTTAGTCAGATGGAAGAACTGTGTGCCAAGATCGCTAACCCATCATACAAACAATAATAAAAAAAACCTCGTCTCTCTCTGTTTTTGGTCCTGCTCAGACATGGTGAAGCTGACAAAAGCCAAGACGTTCCAGGCGTATCTGGACTCCTGCCACCGCCGTTACAGCTGTGTGCACTGTCGCGCCCATCTGGCCAATCATGACGATCTTATCTCCAAGGTCTGTATGCCGCTTGTCTTTTTTGTTGATAATCATGTCAGATGCCATGCACATTTGCTTCATGGTTATTTTAGAAAGTTGCATCTGAGACATATCAGAGTTGGGTTTGCAGTCTGTCTCTAATTTATATTTTTCCTCCCTGTCTCCTAGTCTTTCCAAGGCAGCCAGGGCCGAGCCTACCTCTTCAACTCTGTGTAAGTATCAACTATTAAAAAGCAGGTTTTTCCTGTTTTCGGTTTCCAGTCTCACTTCTCCTGTAGACAGAAGAGGGAACTGTTGTTGTTTTTCACATCTCACTTGTATTCACAACAACTTTAAAGCCACTTTGTGCAAAAATGTTATTTTTTCACGCAAATCGTTTTATAAAAAGTCTATTTCTCGGTGAAAACACATTTCTAGTATCGCGCTTGTTTGATCAAACCACACTGAACGGACAACTTGATTTGCTCTAGTTTGGATTTTGAAGGTGTGTGAGCTCACGTTCTTCCGGGGTTAGTGGGTCAGGAGTACACACTGTTTGCGTCTTAAATATTAACCTACTAGCTCCACTCAGTTTAAATCTTAATTTGTTCAGGTGCAGCCCTTTTTGAATAGTAGGGTTTCATTAACATTTTCTCCTAAAGGAGGTTGTAGCTGTGCAGGAGAGGCTGTCCTTGAGTGATTACTGAAGAGAACAGTTTAATCACAGTGTGTCCATGCTTTTGTCTTCAGGGTCAATGTCGGCTGCGGCCCTGCTGAGGAGAGACTGCTGCTCACGGGACTTCATGCTGTGGCCGACATCTACTGCGAAAACTGTCACACCACGTTGGGCTGGAAATATGTACGTATATGTCCTCCAGCAAATACAGTGCAGGATTATTCATCTTTAAATCACTTAAAGGCTTTTTGTTTTTTAATTCACTGAGACGTCCACACACACTTTTCTGGTGCCATGACGAATTTTATACATATCGCACAAATCAATTGGGACATTTTTGTAAGACGCAGAATGTGCACAAAAACAACAAAGAAATGATGTAATCAAGAACATCTGGACTTTCCAGTGATTGTTATGTGAATGTCACTGTCTGCATTAATGCATGAACTGCAAAAATTGTAAAGAAATACATGAGAAAATGACCCGTTTTCTCTCTTGATTTATTACTTCTGTAAACTTTTCCCTGATGACTTTATGGTCTCTGTCGCTGTTTTAAAGCCTTCATTAAGACAACATGCTGTTCATTTAGTGAATTATTATCTCCATTAGGAGTAAACGGCAAAGTGGGGTATGTTTCGGGGTGTGGCTTCACTCTGATTGACAAACTCTTACTGTTTGTTTGTGCAGTGTTTTCACTTGGGGTTGGGCTTTGCTAAAAGTCACTCTAAGAAGTAGCAAGATGTCAGATTAGTTGTCCACTAACCAGACATCATGTCAGCTACAGCTTTCTTTCATCTGTCATCTAACTTTTTCTCTCTTTCTAACAACTCCTTTCACCTTCCTCCTGCAGGAACAGGCCTTTGAACTGAGTCAGAAGTACAAGGAGGGGAAGTACATCATCGAGCTGTCCCACATGATAAAGGACAACGGTTGGGACTGAGAGGGAAATCTTCGTCTTTCGTCATGACTTTTTCACAAGTTGCGAAAACGGTTCCAGTGTAGCTTCTTCATCCCACGTTCGAGCCATCGCTGTGCCACACTTTCACTTCATACAGCTTTGCCAAGAATAGCATGTGATGCCTTATCTTTATCTGTTCTTCGTGTTTTGTTTCCTTTTTTTTCCAGCAAGCACGACAACACATTTGCTGATAATGCTGTCCTAAGTGCTAGTTGTGCAGGAGGACATGGATTGAATGAGTGCGGGGTTTGCGCGTGAGAACTTGGAGATGTAGTCACACGGGGCACCAGTTGGTGTTACATTTTGAGCACGCCTATTAGCGATTAAACCACTGAAACGGCCTCGCCCCGTGGTGGGCAGGCCGGTGCAAGTCAAATTATCTGATCTTAAACACTGGATGCAGGTATTTGGGTTTTCCTTTTGACTTTAAGGTGCATATTTAGATGTAAATGACCCAAACTGAGTGAATTATTTAGGCTTGTTTAATCCAGAGATCCCTTCTTTTTTGATGTGAGGGTATGGGAACGCTTAGAGAAGCGGGATGGGCTTTTTTTTATGAGTTAATGTTTTTAAGATTAGTAAAACTTGTTCATATTTTGCCTAAAAAGCCCACAAACATCTTGTAATTCATAATCTGGGGTAAGTCTTCCGCTTGAAGGTCTACCTTTTAGTGTGCGTTTGGGTGGGAATGTGTATGAGTGCAGTGTTTGCTCATAAGTCTTAAGCTGGATAGTGTTGAGAAGCATTGATCTGGAGTTGATTCACATTTAGATTTTCCACTGCACATTCGGGATATCTTCACTCTTAATGCGGATCCTTCATATGTTTGTGACCTAACACTAAAGCAGCCCTTAGATTTCCTAGATTGTGCTAGAGCAGAGTGTGATTTGGGTAATGTAGCATATTTATGGTGATTTTTTTTTTTTTTTTTATGTCTGCTTCTTTCATTAAAGTGTTTTTTATTTTAACCTGATATTTCATTAAAATACAGTATGCCAGTAAGACTTTTGTTTGTACTGTGGTGTTTCATCTTATCTCGCTTCTGATTTTCTCATCAAGCTTATTTCTTCTTTGTGGTCAAATCCAGACAAAACACAGCCTGAGAAAGTTTCTGTTCAAAGTGCTGAGACAACACAAAAGCGTGAGGGCCAAATTCATAAAACAGCCAAAGGTAAAAGTAGCTTTTGATTGTCTGTTTTGGTGGGAAACTAATAAAAAGGAAGAATTAAAGTACTCACTTAGGCATATTCTGTAGGTCACACATCTTGTATCGGTGTCATTTTATATTATTGATGGTAGCGAGAGACAGATCAGTCCTTTTTTTAATCACCAGGGATTAGTTTACACTGAGTAGCTCGTGACTCTTTGATCCATCTCTAGTGCCTCCCTGTGGCTTTAAGAACAAACCTGATTTATTTATCATCTCCATAAGTGGTTCTTTACAAACTTTGGCATAAAAAGTAAGTAAATTTGTGTTTGCTCCATTATTTCTTTGTTGTAACAATGCTCTGCAATAAATCTTATATTGTTTGCAAGCCTGTTTATTGCCCCTTAAATGGTGCCACATTTGTGAGTTGTTCCCATTATAAAATAGTCAAATCTTCTCGTCAAAGCCAAACAGCTTTTTCTGCTATTGAGCTTCTGGTACTGCAGGTGGCTCATTGCTGTTTGATTAGGAGCAACTGTGAGCGGGGACCCTGCTACAGCAGTCAGTTGGTGTCTGCTCCAACCATGGCATGTTTGACTGATCTGGATAGAGCTATGCTATAGGACAACTTCAAGCAGGTGTCCAGTCAAGGTTTGCAAAATGATCTGGCCGATGGCTGTTTACCCAGACAACCTGGAACAGACTGCACACAGCCAATCTAAGGTCTGGTCTGGCACAACCACACTGGCTGACTTCTGACAAATGCTGCTTGAAGAATAGGATGCCATCCCACAGCAGTTTGTGACCAGCATGAGGAGGAGGTGCCAGACTCTTTTGCCAATTAATACTTCTTCCCCCGCTTGTTAAATTAATAAATTGCTAACATGTTTTGTTCCTTCAGACTTCAATCATCCAATCCAATAAATAACACCAAACCAGAGTCAGTAGCAGAATGAGCTGTTTGGCATTGGCAGAGAAGATTTAGCAGGCTTTTTATTGGTCCAGCTCACATACTCATCTCTGCTGCTTAACCCACAAACAAATGTTGCACCATTTATGGACAGGAGAATAGGTTTTCCAGCAGGCTTATTATCAAAGCAGATCACTTTAAATCTGATTTATTTGCATAAAAACAGGTAGGACTCAGATTGGCCTGCATAGCTTTAAAACTACATTTTTGTAAATAATAAGTCAACAGTTTTCATTACTTTAATTTCATAAATAGTGATATTAAAATGAAAATGCAAATTTAAAAGACTTTAAATAGTTGCACCTATTAGTGATGCTGATAATAGTTGTGTTGCCTTTATTTACGGCTCAAATTCCTTTGTGTTCAGAAAACGTTCAGATGTGGCTGCATTTTTATGACATAACAGCAGCTTTTTAAGAAAATGTCTTTTTACGCATGTCAGCGGAGCTCTCGCCGTCTGTGTAACAAATCCGACTCTGTGCCAACAGATGGTGCTGGAAGTCAGCCAGCAGGTGGTGCTGTAGTGTAGTTATGTTTAGACACCAGTGCTGTGCAGAGATTTTATCACCTTTAATTCTTACCGCTCTCATTTCAGTGCCATCCGATCAGACCCAGATTTATTTTACAGCATGACAGCGAGTCCAAAAATACAGCCAGAGGCATAAAGCACTGTGTTCAGCTGTGAGGAGGAACAAGTAGCTTCATCCAGCAACAGATGGCTTGGCCTCCACAGAGCCCTGATCTCTGGGATTACATGAAGACACAGAAGACGCGGATACAGTAAATCCACAGCAGAACTGTGGCGAGCTCACAGAGGTGTTTGGAACAACCTGCGCCTGTCTCAAAAAACCAAAAATATACCTCTATGAGAGCTGGTGACATAAAATATCAGCTGGATTTATTCACTAACCTTTGTGCAAGGGGGATTCATAAAGAAACACAATGATACGAAGTATTTCTAAGAGCATCATCACTGTATTTAAGTGCCTTTAACTTCTAACCTTTAAGGCATGTTATAACTCTGCAATAAATCAATTTGTGGACACAACTGGTTTTGTAGTTTAAAATTTTTAAATTTGAATTGTTTTGCTGCAGAATTCAGACATCTATTCCATAAAGGATGTAGAATACCTAAAAATATTTGTAAACATTTACACATGTCTGTGGGCTAATTAAGTGGAGTAATTGCTGCGGTAACACACTGTTTACCTGCACATCTCAAAATAGAATACAAATGAGCAGATGAACTCAATTTAAGACACAAACTGTGTGATTAATGATTGTGTACAAAAGCCCTGATGGACTACACAAATAAGCATTAAAATGAAATCTACTCTATCAGTGAGCTAGCATTGGACCTGCCAGGGAGATCACATTTCCCTAAAGAGAATAAAAATGTAAAGAGGCGGTGATCATATGTTAAACACACACGTGTCACGTGAATGGGCTCCAACAGCTAATCCTTTGCTGGAGAGGCTGCTGACAGTCATGTGTGTGCAGTACAATTTCAGCTGCTATGTGTTCACCTTTTCATGCCTGTGAGTGTTTTGTAATTTGATTCATGTGAGAAAAGTGAACAAATTCACGGATCTCCTGAATTTTCAGTTATACTGCATCATACAAGTTTCCATAAAGAAAAGCTGGGCAGTGGGAGGTAAGCCCACATATGAATCCACTCGCCTATCTGGAAATAATACAGGAAATAAAATACATCCTTTGGGAGACTAAATACGTTAAATCTACCTAGCAAAGTCGGGGTGGAGCTGGAAGGTGCTGGATTGACAGCTTTACAAGATGTGCACTACTCCTTTTTTTTTTTTTTCTATTTATTTGTTTGTTTTAGCAAATTAACTTACAAACGGTGTTAGGTATTTTAGTACCATGGTAGCATTTACTGGATATTGTTTTATAGTGACATTATGCAGGAAAACTCTGTCATTCAATAAGGCCCCTTTGTTTTAGTTATTTTTCTCTTTGACCCAAGAATTGATGTGTGAGAATCACAGGCTGATACAAGGTTGAAATACCACAGAGATCACTCCCTCAGCTACATTAGTTTCTTAATCTTTTAGACGCCTGTTGAAGGCCAAATGGTTTGTTTCAGATTTCACTAATGTAAGAACTCTTCGTTTTGTGCCTTGAAAATATGTCGCTGAGATAATCACAATTGTAGCTGAACTAATAAACTACACAAAGGATGCTTCTTCACCCAAGGGCAGGAAGACGCTGCCTTATCTTGGTCTGTACTGGTTTAAACTGATAAATCTGCTGTCTCATGAATTTTACCCTCTATATAAACTGTTGTACTTGTGAATAAAGTTGAGTCACTTTGGGAAGACAATCAAAAGCAGTCTCTGTTTTCTTGTTCTCCCAAGCTGCTCCCGAGCTGCTCGTACTAACACGCTGAATGGCATGCTTGAATATTACTTGAGAATATATTTGACTGTGTTACAGACTAAGGGACATTCTCTGCTGATAGGTGAAGGTACATTCTCTGCTGATAGACGTCCACGCCTCGGAGGAAGCCGATCCACGGAGTAGGCCCTGGAAACAGTTTCCTTCAAACGGTATCTAAAAGGAATTTTAGCTGGTGCTGAATGCTGCTTGAGTCATACATCTCTTTTAGATGAGAAGGAAATCAAAATGTAACACCATGAGTTAAAAATGTTCCACCATTTAAACCGATGAATGTGTTTTTATAAAAAGGTTGAACCAAAAGTGTCAGAAGAGAATTTTAATGCCTTGCTTTTAAGACACTTATGGCTTTCAAGAGAATGAAATTCATGAGGATTTAAACTCAGCTTCAAATATGTGAACATTTACTAGTGATCGACACAGATTCATCTCTGACCCTTCAGTGGAATACAGCAGTAAAATCAGTAAAACAAGCTACTGTGATTAAGCTGATTTGATTTGGCTCAAACTTTATTATTCATCATGGCAAAGTAACAAAATATTTTGCAGAACAATCTCTCTTTAATCACAGCAAACATACATTTAATCAGGATCTGATCAAATTTAAAGATGACTAAAATCAAAGTTTGAGTAAGTCTATATTTTGGGGTGGAAGACCCCTTTAGCTGATATAAGAAACACCCATTTTCATGTTGGTGTCACCTTGAAATGACGACTCCGGGGTGCATCTTTAAGCTTTGCTTAGTTTCTTGAGTAGTTATTTGATATTTGGTCTCCCAAAGAGTTTCTGCTCTTATTTTAAATCCAAATGTCCCTGAAAGGTATTGCCCTGCAGAAAACAGCACACCACAGACATGCCCTGTAGGCTCCTGTGCTGGAGGATGGATGGATGGCGTTAATGGTTAATATGGACTCAGGGTTACTGTGTTTTCTCGCTGTGTCCACATTAAGCTGTTTATTTGTTGTTGTATTTTTAAATTATAGGGTGCAGACGCCGCTTTTGGTGGAGTCTGCTGTTTATTTTAAACCTAATAGTTAATACGCCAGCTTGCAGTGACGACTAGCGTTTCAACCGCAGTCAGTGCAGCTTGCAGCAGCAGCAGCAGAGCGTACCATATTTCATGGACGGGGCAAAAAAACTCATATAGCATGTTGTAGTAATAAATGCATTATGTGACATACAATCAATTTGAAATTCACTTTCAATTGCCTTGAATTTACAAACGATATTTTATTATGTAATATGTTTCAATGTGTATGTATTAATCAGCAGTTGTATTATTGGTTATATTATATTAGTGTCTGTTTGTGTCGAGCACCCCACTCCCTTACCCCCCGGGAAAATCTCTAAATGGAACCTTCCTGGGTGGTTGGCCACGTGACTTTTTCCGTTTCGCCATTTTCCCCTCTTCTACGCCGGTCCTTTTGCTGTCCGCTACGTTGTCGCCCCCTCCTAGTGTTCTAAGTTGCCCGGAAGCCCAAGGTGGGATAGGGGAAACCCTGACGAGAAGTCCGTCTGCTCCGTAGCCGTATCGCCCTGAGGAAAAAGTGCGAGAATGTCTTCTGAGGAGAGCCCCGAGTACTCGCCTTTCTTCGCCGTGATGGGTGCCTCTGCGGCCATGGTCTTCAGCGGTAACTACACCAGCTTCTTCATCTTGGCATCCTCGTTTTCGCTGTCATAACGCTAACGGCTGGTTAGCTCGGCCAGGTGTTGAGTTCGTGGGTGATGTTAGAGATCAACCAGCGGCAGGGTTTGAGCGTAGAGAATCCCCGGCGCTTTCTCGACTCGCACACCTGCCAGGGGATGCGTTGCGAAGGAGAGGCGAGGGCAAGGGGGAGGGATTCCATCGACATCAAGCCGCTGTCCTCACCTTGCTCTTGCAGGCTGCCTCCCTCTGCGTGAGCCAGGCTGTAACTATGTGTCCCGGTTGCTGCTGGTTGGTGACGCACACCCATCAACGGAGGTGGCAGCTGACCTGGTCAGGCAATCTGTAATCTGCCATAATGGGGTTATTTCACGGAAACGGGAAGGCCAGAGATCTTGATGGAGGAAACATGGCATCCTCGCTAAAGGTTGCCGAGGTTTTATTGGTTTAAATGAGCTCCTGTGTTACAGGAGGAGAGGCAGCATCGGAGGCCTAAAGATCAACTGGAGAAATTAAAAGGGGGAAACCCACCCATTCATTTGCACCGCCTGTCGTGCAGTGTGGAGCACACCCACCGAAAGGTTCACAGTGTGCTCTTGGTGGGAAACATTTTTTTGGCCAAGTTAAGCCAATCAAGTGATGGTAATTCTTGCTGATGCAAGCGACTGTGTTCGTGACAGACTGGTTTTTGCACTGATGAAACAGCAACATATATTTAACATTAGCCCAGAAATGGCTGTAGCATTCAAACTGTGTTGTTTGGCCCTGGATGTGTGGACGTATTTAAAAAAAAAAAAAAAAAAAATCTCACCCACCAAATAGGGTTTTCGGGACTCTGATTTTTAAATTGGGGGGGTTGTTATATCCAAAAATAGCAGGAGAAAGGATACACCCCTGTTATGTATAGTAACACTCTCTTTACCTTAACTGTATGCAAACAAATCCTGCTTATGTTCATAATCACCCCACCAAAAGGATCATTTTAAGCATGATCAGCCTGTTTTAATTCCTGATGTAAGCATTGAATTTTACATTGACATTCAGAAGGCAACAACATGAATGTGGACTGGTGAAGTCGTGGCCAACACCTAATCTAAATTAGTTTACAGACTTCCTCACACATTGAGGTGTGCCTGCTGCTTAAGTTGTGCATACCTGTGTGACCTTTGCTCTCTTTTAGGCTTTCACGTTTTCTGCAGGCTGCGTAAAGACAACTTGGAGCAGTATGGGGAAAATTATTAATTAAATAATATTTCTTATAAATATTAGCTCTTCAACCTTTGATGCTTTTTGGCCTGCTTTTAATCACAACTCGGTTTAATGAGCCTGACATCAAGTTTAATATTAGCTCTTTCTCAGTGACCCTTAAAATATTTAAAAGTGTTTTGGGAGGAAAAAATAACCTTGGGTGTCCTCTAACTTCAGCACAAACTGTGCATTGGTTGCACTTCAGTAACCCATCATTTTACACACCACAGGCATTTAGGAGCCCCTTCATACAGCTTCATTATTTGAGTTTGATTACTGTCACACTCAGTAAAATGCCAACTTGAGATGTATGATTGTTCTTTGTTTATCCAGTCCACGATTTATAGACACGAAGCCCCGGTGTTACTTTTAAGAAAATGGTTCACCTGTGTAGCTGAACACCCTCGTCATATCCAACACATCTCACTGCAAAAGGCGTGTGGATATTACAGAGAGGTCCATTGCCTGTAAATGTGACTGCACAGCCAAGCAAGTGGGAAGTGAGGAAAGCTGTGTGCTATTGTACCATTATTATTTATTCATCCACCCCACTGAGCGAGTCGTCTTTGCAGACATGCCGTGTTCACAGCTGCTCACTGCTCGCAGCCAGCAAAGTCACATGTAATGATGAGGAATTGCCCAGCACCGATCTGCGCACTCCAGGTGTTGAAGAACAGCGCCTGAATGCACTGGATTAAAAACATTTGAAATGTGAACGCCACCGCTCTGTGGCAGAACCTCTGCCGCCTTCTGATCAGAGGGGCTGACCTGCAAGTCACCCACTCTGTATTTAATAATAATGTTCATGCAGCTGTTTAAGTGCATGTGATGGGATTGTAAAAATCATACTGAGCACAGAATAAATATACGCATAAATCCCCTTTAGTTTAAAGATACAACCTATTAAAATACAGAACAGCTCTGTCAATAGTTACAGCCCATTTATCACCTCTCAATCATCACAAGTAAGCATAATTTTTAGATGATGCTGCTCACTTTTCTGGTCTTCATTTGCACTGTGCAAATGAACGTTTACTGTGTTCACAGTAAACGTGTACTGTACACGTTTACTGTGAACACAAAGGGTTTTCTAATGCAAAACAAATGAAATTGCATGCAAATAGTAGACAGTGATAAAGAAGCAGAGGCAGTTTGTGATCAACAGCAGCAGGAAATGCAGATAAAATAACAGGTTGAGATTCCTGCAAATGCCTGGGTGTATTGCAGAGTTGTTGTAGACGTATAAACTGTAATATTTTGGTGTGTGCAGCATTCATGGCAGTGTGACGAGCCGAGCGGGCATCAGTGAAATGCGAGGTGACAGCAGAGCGGAGGGCAAAATTGCTGGACGAGCGCCCATCGGTGGCATTATTAGTCATGAACAGAGACATAACGTAGTGAAGTGGGCGGTGTTGTGTTGCGTAGCGAGACTTCACAGTCTAACAACTTATAACATTTTCCATGCAGTTTTTCTGAGATGGTTTGTGAGGAAAGCTAAAAAGTAGGTGAAATGCAAGAGAGAACTGTCAGTCGAATTTCTCATCCTCTCTGCAACGTGCCTCAGAAGATAAAGCTCAGAGCTTTGCTTCATTAACGCAGATTTATCGTCTCTCTTTCTCAGCGTTAGGAGCAGCGTATGGGACGGCAAAGAGCGGCACAGGCATCGCTGCCATGTCTGTGATGCGGCCAGAGCTCATCATGAAGTCTATCATTCCTGTAGTCATGGCAGGTATCATTGCCATCTACGGGCTGGTGGTGGCTGTGCTGATAGCGAACAACATATCTGAGAGAGTCTCTCTTTACAAGTAAGCTAAACTTCTCATACATAAGGATCTTTGTTTGTTTGTCATATAGTGATGCTACAGTAAAATAACAATCTGAATTTCATTGTCTGTGTCTAACGTGTCATTCAAGTCCTTAACATGCCACTTTCTGTGAAGACTTGTTGAGCAATTTGATGTAGTCCAGTTATTAATAATGCATAGAAAGATTGCAGATTTGAAACTGGGCTTGTTCTTTTCAGAATTCAGCGCTTTTATTCAGACCTTTGGTTAGAATTGCTAAAAAGCAGCAAATACAACAACAAAAACATGTAGAGTGAAACTGCTCATCTCTGCACCCTCTTTCATATTTTTCATGCAAGTTTAAAAGGAGGAACAAGAGAGAGGAGTGAACATAGTTTCAGTGCACAACTTGATGCTACATATAAAACTCACTGAGTATTTCTAACCTATGGACAAAAAAGATGTTTCAGTTCAATTCTATAGCACCAAATCACAAAACAGTCGCCTCAAGGCCCTTTATATTCTAAGGTGAAGACCCTACAATAATACAGAGAAAACCCCAACAATCAAACTGCCACGAGCAAGCACTTGGCAACAGAGGGAAGGGGAAAAACTCCCTTTTAACAGAAGAAACCTGTGGCAGAACCAGGCTGTGAATGCTCCTAACTTCACAAAACAAGTATTTTCTACTGCTTCTCTTCAACAGGAGTTTCCTGCATCTCGGTGCCGGTCTGAGCGTTGGCCTGAGCGGCCTGGCGGCCGGGTTCGCCATCGGCATCGTGGGTGACGCCGGCGTGAGAGGGACCGCTCAGCAGCCTCGGCTGTTCGTGGGCATGATCCTGATCCTGATCTTTGCCGAGGTGCTGGGTCTTTACGGGCTCATTGTGGCCCTCATCCTATCTACAAAATAAGTGTCTCCATCATGCCACCATCTCATTCATTCCACATCAGAGCAGCAAGAACAAATAGGAGATTTTCACCTACTTCCATTACAGCCGGTGGGTCTGACAGGACGGGATGGCGACAGAAACACATTGGCGTTCGACTTTGATAGCTCTGTCCTCAGATAGGTTTCTATCCATATTGTTTAAAGCCATCCAGTTGTGTCAGGTCTTGTGCGTACAGAACGGGCATGAACATGTACTGTGTGTTGTGGGATGATGTGTGGACAGTCTGCCTGATTTATTGTCTGATCTTAAACTGTACAGTGATCCAGAGCCCCCCTGCCCCCCAGTAAATGTAGTAACCAGTCTGTGCTGTGAGTGTGAGTATCAACATTTACCCCCCTCTGCCCATTCCCCTCCTTTGGTTTATTTATGTATTCATTTATTTATTTGTTTCTTTGTTTTTTGTTGTGGTTTATATTGTCAACCTCTGTTTAAGACTGCTGAAGATATCGTGAACACCAGTATTTTATTTTTTCATGTTCTTTTCTGGGACCATTTTTGAAACTTTTTTTTTCACTATTTATGGACAGTTATGAAGATTTTGAAGCTATCTAAATGGAGTACTGTTTATTGAATACCCTATATACATAAAAAATATATAAATTATCTGTGTATAGTTAGATTAATTGCACTGTGGGTAATTGTTATAAGTGCTTGGAATTCCTCTGGATGTAGTGTGAATATTAATGGAGGATGTCCACATGTTCATATGGAGTTGACTGTGCGTGTGCGTGAATGATCTGAGTACATAATGTATGCAAGTAGATTTATGTTTAATATGACGTCCTCAGACACTTGTATCGTTTACCTGTAGTGCTGCTGTCTTGATTTGTTTTATTTTGTTGAAGGTGAGCGCTCACTGTTCAGCCATGCCTGTCAGATTTCCAAATAAAACTCAACCTCCTCCAGAATCTCACTGTCCAGTATTTATTTTTAAAGTGTATCTGTTAATGAAATGTCCAAACACTGCAAAAGGAAAGCAGACAGCGGATACCTAAACATTTAAATGCAATCTAAAACTGGCCAATATGTTGGGTATTTTTACCCCAAACAGTTTCAGCTACACGTTCTTATATTGATAAAAGTAGTTATTTACTTTTGGTCTTTAGAAAGAATGTCTGTCTGGTCCGTAACATTACCTGGTCTCACGAGTCTTGACATTCAGGTGGTAATATCAGAATTTGGCATAAATAACATGAATGCATGGATCTATCCTGCATTGTATCAACAATTCAGGCTGCTGCTAATGGTGTAATGATGTGGGCGATATTTTATTGGCACACTTCAGGCCTTTGGTAATAACTGAGCATCATGTAAAACACCTACCTGAGCACTGCTGAGACTCCAGCAGGATGTTATGTCACTAAGCTCAAATAATCTCAAACTGTTTTGTTTTTTTTTGTGGGGTTTTTTTTTTTGTGGTTTTTTACGTGATACTGAAATAATTATATTCAAATGAACTCCACAGTCACCTCAATCATATAGAGCACTTTTGGGAGGTGGTGGAATAGAAGATTCACAACAAATCTGCAAACAACTCTGTGATATTGCCAAGTCAATATGGGATATATGGAGGACTGTTGACAAAATCTATGCCATGAACAATTAAGTCTGTTCTGCAGGTGACAGGGGGTTTCTAATAAAGTGTCCAGTGAGTCAGCCGGACACTTTATTAGTCCAGTGGATTTGCTAAGCAGCTGAGATGAGGCCCAACATTAAATAAATAAGGATTATGTTCAACTTCTATCACGCAAAGCTAATTTAATGAAGTCCGAGAATAAATAGTGATCCTATTGACTGTATCAATACCAGCACTGATATTGGTATTGATCAATACTAGCAGATTAGATCAATAGTTTGTTTCTATCCTCTAAGTTCAGTATGTAGCACATGTCTCAAGCATGCACCATGAAAAATGTCAGAACCTTTTTGTATTGACTGTCACATCTATTTAATTTATAACCTATAAAGTCCATTAACAGAGGCTGACCCAGAGTCCTTTAAGCGGGCACATTTACACTCAGAGTCTCCAAAAAACCCAGTTTCAAAATATGTGAAAACCTGAAATGTGTGTTTTGTTGTGTCAAATAAGTAAATAAGTTGTAGAAAGTTAAAAACTTGTGATTTATTGTTCAAAATGTGCAAATCAGTGATAATTCATCCAATAAATCATGACACAATGCATTCGCCTTCAGCTGGCTTTATGGGCGTTATTGGTATCGGCAATAAGGGCCTTCTATTTACTTGGTGTCGGATCGATACCAAAATTTGCAGTATTTTACCACGTTAATGCCCTAAATGTTCTCCACTGCGGTGGATAGCTGTTTTTACGGCTGAGTATAATGACTCCAGTCACTCCTGGCTGCTGAGATGATGACAGGAGTCTGTCATGTGTGCAGAAAACTTCCTGCGCCGCAGCTCCTCCTCAGCCTGCCTGTTATTGTTTACGGTCGCACTCATGAAAAGTAGGTCATGGAAAACAGAAGCCCGGCGCGCTGTCTTGTCTGAACTAGCTTGTAATACGAGACACTCAAGGGGCGACGTCTTTGCGGGTTTAGCGGTTTTTATGTAGAAACTGAATGTGACCAACAGTCAGGTAATAAGAACGTCTCGCTTTTATTTTTCAGCAATGGTAGAAGCGTTAGCTAACGAAAGCTAACTAGCTAGCCTAAACAGGTTTGACCGATTTCTTGATGCATGTCATCAGATAAATTGCGACCTTATGTGCCTTAGATGTATTTCCCGTGTTGCAATGTAAATACGTATCGATAATAACCAGTAAAGTGCTTCTGACCTTGTTATTACCAGCTAACATGTTCATACATGCGCGGCTCTGCTGGCTAGCCACGTAGCTAGCTTTAGCTGTTTGTGTTAGTTAGTTTAAAAAAATTGCTATTTGTGAAAAATAGTCTCCTACATAAACAAGGGGGTAATAATTTTTACTTGTGATATAATTTATTTGTGGACAAAGTTAGCCTATGCTAATGGTGATGTGTGTAAGCGTTAGCCGATATAGAGGGGATGTTTCAGTGGGATACGGCTAATGCTGCTCTGAAAATGCTTTCTGAAATGTCTTAAATAACATATATTAAACATGAGATTCGAGGTCGGGTTGCAGGATTAATTTAAAATATAGTACTACAAATGCGTGGTGTAGGAAATGTTGCCATACAGACAAGCCAGGATATATGAATAATACACATTATACGTCACACGGGGTCTGCAGACAGATGCACGCCTCTGTCGTTCAATACTAAAAGCAGCTCAGTTAATGTGAGTTCTTGTTTTTTTGTTTTTTTCAAGATAATCATATTGCATTGTTGTCTTTCAGCAGCTGGACTGATGCTGTTCTTCCAACATCTGGACTAAACCTCAGCAGACTGGCAGGTTCTTCCTACAGTGAGACTCTGCTGCCATGTCCAGGAGAAGCAGGAACAGTCGTGCATGGAGATATGTGTGGGGAGGCATACGGAGGGATGCTGATGCCCGGGCCCTTGTGTTGGCTTCTGAGAGTGAAGAATGGAACTATGATCGCCTTGAGGTTAGGGCTGGGCGATATGGCCTAAAATCCATATTACGGTATAATTTGAAACATGTGTGGTAACGATATATATCGCGATATATTCTTTTCTTCTGTATAACGTATTTTGTACACTATGAGGCACACTTAAAATCCTTTAATTTTCTCAAAAATCGACAGTGCGCCTTTTGTATGAATTCTGGTTGCGCTTACTGACCTCGAAACGATTTTATGTGGTACATGGCGCAGAAATCTGTCAAAAATGTTTTAGTACGACTTTGGTAGGCTTGATGGATTGCTGGAGCATTACGGCTACCTTGCGGAGTAATCTGGCTCCAAAACTCCATCTTCTTCAGGTCCCAAAGTCAAACGAACACTGCAACATCACTGAGAGTTAAAAACTGTCTAAATTCTTTAATAATCTTTAATAAAATGATCAGTGTTGCTGCTTTACCAGGTGTAACAATTAAGTTTAACATCCAGGCATCCATGAAAACTTAAAATTTATTAAATTCAACTGAGTTAGAAGTTAGCAGGAAGTTAGCTCGCTAGTTTCCACCTAAACATGATATGCCATGTTCTGACTGAGAGATTTCTGAAAAAATTAAGATGTACAGCTCTGCTATCACTTCCAACATAAATGAAGACCGAAAACTAAACAGCAGTGACGTTTGTAGGGTTACTGAAGTTGAGCTAGCTGGTATATAATGATATGCTACGTGATTGCTAGCAAAACAGCTATGTTAGCATAACATTAGCACAGTGAAGCTGAAGGACTAACTTTTTTCCGCTCGATAAAAGTTAACATGAGGGTTTCTGCTGGTTAGGGACAAATGCAATTGCATGGCAGGATGCTATAAACGGACCAAACTTCAGTCAGGAGAACAACTGAGATAATCCATCCACAAGGTTAGTCATTAATATACTGCAACAACATGGGAATAGAGCAGCTGCGAGAGAATTCAGCATTAATGAATCAATGGTACGGAAAGTGCTTCATCTCTTTGCTATTACTATCATCCAGCATAATTTGCAGATGATGTTGTTTGCAGCCGCTGCAATGCTTTCGACCAAAACAGGTGCAGCTTGATGACACCATCAACATGCGCTATCACGGTAGAGCGGTATAGTCAAAATCTCTACCGTTGGCCAAATTTATATAGTTTCTACCGTATACCGTTTATACCGCCCACCCCTACTCTAGATGTTTCTATGCTGAAAAGATATTGATGGAAAGCATTGTTTGCCTCCTCCAATGCAGCATCCCCATTTAGCATTTTTTCGTAGGCTGACAGTGAAGTCTGTGCATAAATAACACTGCAGACAGTTCATTTTGCTCTTTTTATTTCTTCATTGTTGCTCCAAAGTACGCAAGTGATTCAGACTCTGAGGGAGACTTTTCAGCAGTGATGGTCCCACCGGTCCCCAGCGCAGTACCCGTCACCGGAGAGTCCTACTGTGGTTGTGATTCCCAGGCAGAGACCAGCTACAACCCTCGTCTGCGAGGCTTTCTCCAGGTTAAAGACTGCCACTGTGGAGAGGATGACCAAGGTACATGACAGCTGGGGCAGGACACAGTACATCATCTTTTTTTATGCTCATTATTATTTAATAAATGACTCGTTATGTTTCAGATTTTGATTGGGTTTGGGATGCCAACAGCCGATCAACGGCAACATTACTGAGCTGCGAAAATCGCAAAGTGAACTTCCACTCTGAATACAGCTGTGGTACAGCTGCAATCCGCGGCTCCAAGGAGCTTGCAGACGGGCAGCACTTCTGGGAAATTAAGATGACGTCCCCAGTGTATGGAACAGACATGGTAAAGCTCGACTTCGTATTTTCCTTACAGTCACCAAAAATTGTCCTAGAAGCAGAAGAAATGTTTATTTGTGCCTAAATGTTTATTTCTGCGCAGATGGTTGGTATCGGTACATCTGATATCAATCTGGACAAATACAGACATACCTTCTGCAGCCTGCTGGGAAAAGATGCAGACAGCTGGGGGCTTTCTTACACTGGTAACTTAAACACAAGTGCCCCTGATATAACGGTAGTTGCTCAAAAGGGTTTTTATATTTTAGACATCATTGGTTTTGTTCATTTTCCAGGGTTGTTGCATCATAAAGGAGACAAAATGAACTTCTCCTCACGTTTTGGTCAAGGTTCCATCATTGGAGTTCATTTGGACACGTGGCACGGCACACTTACATTCTTCAAAAATCGAAAGTGCATAGGTTTGTGGAAAATTTTCTACTGATTAGATTACATAAATACTAATTTATTTCTGATTTGTCCCTGGTCACACAGGTCTACAAAATGAGCAGCAAACGGCTTGGAACCACAAACATCCTTGCAATTGCTTTATTTGATAGCAGATTGCTTCCTTTGCCTGTAGTTTGCACAGACGATGCAGATTTATCTGCAAAAACTCACCAACTACTTTCCAAGAGGTAGTGAAAGTGTGAAAAGTTGAAAATGCTAGAAACCAAAGCAATTATAAGGAGGTTTTTGGTGACCAATCTTTGCAGCCAGTTTCACCTAGCAACTGGTGGCAACCTCCAGCAACCACTATAAGTTCATAAGCCTTTTTCCATTTTAACTGCAGGTTCCCAGTGTGTTGTGGACCAGCTTGTAAGCCTGTGTGACTCAGCCCTAATAGGTCAACTGTATGCAAAGGCGAAAGAGTTTTTATAATCATAAGAAACAGATGCTGTTTAGTGGAGACCTTGTAATATCTTACAAGAATGTGAACTGCAGTGTGCTCCTGAAACTCAATAATACAGGTTTCTCGCCTGTCTTGATCCAGGAGTTGCTGCTACAGAGCTGCAGAATAAGAAGTTTTATCCAATGGCGTGCTCCACAGCGGCAAAGAGCAGCATGAAGGTCATCAGATCCTGCTCTGCACCCACCTCCCTGCTGTACCTGTGCTGTGCTCGTCTTCGCCAGCTGGTGCCAGACTGTATAGACATCCTAGATGTGTTGCCCCTACCACCTGGCCTGCGTCATTTGCTCCACAACAAACTGGGTTGGGTGCTCAGTCTTAACTGCGGCACAATGGAAGAAACCCCAGATGGGGCTGAGCAGTCCTCACGTTTGCCTGTCCCCGCCTTGGCAGGACCGTCCTCCTCTGAGAGCGACTCAGAGGGTTGTTCGTCCGATCCGGAGGCCTGTCAGAGGAAGAGATGCCGCTGGACATGACTGGGCGACTCGCATCCTACCTCCCTGGCAGACATTAGTGTCCTTTGGCATCTGATGTAGTGTTACTGAACTGCCTCAAGCTTTCTTTATTAGTGTCGTCTGGAGAAAGTAACGAGGGCGGTCGAGCAGAGGGAACTAAACGTCGGTGGAAAACTGTGATCTTCTCTCATGCCATTCTTCATGCTCATCACATGTCGAGTATTAAAGCCAGCTTCAGTAAAAGGTGAAAATATACCATGTTATTTTGTTATGGGTGGATGTGGTGGTCATCAATATGGGGAGGGTTAAAAAAAACAGATACTGTATAGAAATTTTCTGTATTTTCATCCCGTATCCTGCATTTAATGTCTGTTTTTCTCATTTTAAATGTTGTCAGTGAGTTATCAGAGGACTTTGTTACTTGTTTCAATGGCATCTGCAAGTTTCTCCTATGTTGCTCAGAATCAGCTGATATTCTATATTTTGTAACTACTGTTCGCTCCTTAAATGCTAAAAGTTAACAGTAAATGAACCTGAGTGCACTTTGCAGCTTTTAGCCTTAAAAAAAAGCGATAACGTTTGAGCAAAGCATGCACCTCTCACGACACATCAGATAATCGTCATTTCTTGAAAAATATCTGTTATATGCTACATTCACGGAGACATCATCCATCTAGCTTCCAGCTTTTTTTTTCCTTCTAAAAAGCTGTGTGCATTATTTAGTGTAGCCTTTTAATGCTGATATTTTAACTTTTTCATTGCTGTTACTTTTTATGTTTTAAAAGTCAAAGTTTCTTTCTTTCTAGATCCATCATCAAGCTATTATTTTGGTATGTCTGTTTAAAAAAAAGTCTTTGTCAAAGCAGCTTTTCTGGCCCCGAATTAAGTTCAAGCTCTGTGTTTTAAATCCACTCAGTGCAGTGGATGAGCAGAAAATAGGAAATATGAAATTGTGTACAGAAAGATATCCATCCTCCTGCTGTGTAATCGGCTCCCACACTATGTGTTTAATATGAATACGGTTCACTTTGTCCAAATATGGGTTTATATGGCTAAAGGTGTCATCATTGTGACAGACTCAGTGCTACTACTGCTACAATGACCATTGAGACTGAGACCATGCACAGTGAGGTCGAGGAGTCTGTGAAAAGGATTGTTTTGGCTCTGTTCACCACCACAGTCGATCTGAAGTGAAGCAGTCAAGCTGTGACTGAAGTGTAGACGTATCAAGAGACTTAATATCCTTTTTTTCTCTCATTTTCAATGGCGATCGTGGCTCAAGAGTTGGCAGTTCGTCTTGTAATTGGAAGGTTGCCGGTTCGAGCTCCGACAGTCTCGGTCGTTGTGTCCTTGGGCGAGACACTTCACCCATTGCCTACTGGTGGTGGTCAGAGGGCCCGGTGGCGCCAGTGTCCGGCAGCCTCGCCTCAGTCAGTGCGCCCCAGGGTGGCTGTGGCTACAATGTAGCTGCCATCACCAGTGTGTGAATGGGTGGATGACTGAATGTGTAAAGCGCTTTGGGGTCCTTAGGGACTAGTAAAGCGCTATACAAATACAGGCCATTTACCATTTAAAAGTAACACGGATGGGCCTGAGATGTCTTCGCCTACATCTTATTTTCCACTCAGGCAGTGGACGGAGCAACATCACCTAAACTGCATCACTGCCCAAAAACCTGACTGTAGCCATGTTTTGATTGATTCATCGATTATTGGGACATTATACCTTTTAGAAAAGGTTATGTTTCAATAATCTCCTGGGACCATAAATGGTAAAAAAAAAAAAGATGGACATAGCGTCACCAAGAATTTCTGCTGTTGCCGTCTTGGCATTTTGGTATCCAGTGCAATGAGAAGGAGGTGGAGTTGACTATAAAAGCGCATGTGAGCATGTCCACCTTTCTTACACATGCAGTGCTTAACAAATTTACCAGACCACCAGTCATAAAAAAGTCAACCATAATATTCAACCACTAAAGCTTAAATAACTGTAATTTGGCATATTGTTAAAAATTAATTATGTGCTTTGCTATTTTTTTCTGATTTTTAAAAAATAAAACAGTAAATATTCTAAAAAAATCCAATCATTAGGATTTTGGTAATCCTGAGTACTGATAATTTAGGGCAGCTGTGGCGTAAACCTTTCACTGGGAGGTGATCTGAGAAATTTGCTAAGCACTGTGGAAGGAGTCAAATTTACAAAATAGATTTAATGCTCTTTAGAACATTAAATCTATTGCAGCAAAGTGTTTACAGATCTCTCAGCAGGGGGCGCATTTCCCCAGAGATTACTATGGGACCAGAAGTCTTTTAGGAACCACAGGTATCGCCCCCTGGTGGCTTCTGTTCAGACCTGAGACACTTAGTCCATCTTTTATACTGTTGATGGCTGGGACGTACCATAAAAGAGTAAACATGCATGCTGCAGCTGTGTTTTGCAGCTTGCCCTAATATATACAAACACTTTTGTATATAAATGTTTTTCAGTATAGAGAAGCTGAGAGTACTTGATGAGTATTTGAGTGTTCATGAATGACAGCCTGGGGTACGGTGAGACATGTGGGTCAGATATGTAAATAGATTCTCTGTAGTCGCAAACCATAATAATGAAACATTAGTGTTTTGCCCAGAGGTCAGACACCCGTTTCTGATGTCCTCAAAGTTCCTGGTTTCAGTACAGTGATACAAATACCTAAGGTACTATGCAACACAAGCATTCTCTGAGGCAGTGGGTGAGGTTAGGGAGTCATTATGGAGCAGCAGGGATAGTACCAGAGGACCATGCTCATCACTCACGAGCCACAGATCATCTAGTTGAGTCTTTCAGCCGCCTCGTCCTCCATATAGAGTAATGTAACCACCAGGAAGTTAATTGTGGTCCAGCAGATGAATTTGTCTTCACATTGATGCATCAAAGCACTTTTTTCTTACTGTTTTACTGTAAATTCTAAGTGTTTCTTCTATACTGTGTCATATTATTAATACTGTATGTGAGGGCCTTCACTTGCCTTTCTCTGTATCAGCATGATTTTCAGCTGAAAATAAAATGAATGCTAAATATGCAGCATGGGCTCCATTCGTTCATTTAGTAGCAGCAAATTCGTTTTTTGCTGGCCAATTGGGCGCTTGTTAAAGAGGTCGGGTTTTTGTTGTGAATGTTTCTGCAGCTGACAGCGACTCGTTGCTGTTTGTGTCTCATTTCTCACAGCACACTCATCTTCCCCATCCTCCTGTGTTCTTTAGTAATGACGATAAGTCCTTTGTTTACTGTCTGGTGTTAATCTGCACTCACAGACACTTTGTTAGGTACACCTTAGTGGTCCCAAGTTTGGCCCTCTGTTGCCTGCAGAACTACTTAGTTCATTGTGGCGTAGATTCAACATTTAACATCCTAAAGGTGCTCTGTGGTGACTGGAGAAATCTCAGCAGACGAGCATTTTCTGAAATGTTCAAAGCTCCCCCCTCTGACACTAAGAACCAAAGTTCAGAGTCACTTAAATCACCTTTGTTGATGCTCACTTTAAACTTGAGCAGGTCTCTGTCTACATGCCTAAATGCATTTGCATTTCAGAATATTGATTATTGATTATTATAAATGCACATTAAAGAAAGCTTAACAATTAATATTACATATAGTTGAAAAGAAGTTTCTTTTCTTTTGGGGGGTTTAATTTTGAAAATGACTCACAAAATATGTTTTCGCCTGTCATTCATTTCAACTGCCTGTAAGTTTTCTTTGCGTTTGGTTTAAGGAAAAGGACATACAGCAAGCAAAATTGGACTAAGACAGACGGGCTAGTGGCTCTTGTGGTCCTCCATAGAGGGGGACTAAACGGTGAATTATTGAGATAAGAAGGAAGGAATATCGATATTTATAACAAATAAATTAATACATAAAGTTACTTAAATGAAACGGATTTGTTTGGAAACTGAGTAAACCCACTGCATCTTAAAAACACATTAATTGGTGGTTTTGCTTTTAAAATACTTTGTATTTACTGTGTTCGTGTGTGATTGCCTGGCATGCGTTTTATTGGCTAATCTAAGCTCTCTTATAAAATGATAATTTTTCATTTCTTAATTTTTTTTAAATTATTTTTTATGAAGACGGAACTTCTCCTTACACGGAACAAAAGCACGCTGGCTGTTCCCACGGACCATTTTATGCCCGGACCAAGAGCGCGTCGGAAGCTCTGCACCTTGCTTGCGGAGGTCAAGTAGCGGCAGTTCTCTTCTGGGGAGTTTTCAGGTATTTAATGTAGATATTTAATGATTTTAAACACTTTCGATAGTAGCTCACTGCTATGGGTAACAAATGTTTGGAACGACTTATAACTGGTGTTATTTAGCACGGAGCCGGGAACACCGGCTAACAGGATGCTCTCCATTTGATTGCATTTTTATTTAGTTACTCTAACAGGTCAAAGACATAATTCAAGATCAGCTATGACATGATTTATTTTTATTTTTCAGGATAATCGCTGACCCGTGTCTATCGTAGCTGTGAGGAAGACACCGCAGTTATGGTGAAGAAAAAGAGACTTCGCCTCATCGCGGAGATGGCTCGGAAGATTCGGGCGTACAGAGAGCTCAAGTCCCGGCCCCGGGAGTCCCAGAAGTACGCCTTGGACTACGAGACAATGAAACGGCCCTTCACGGGGAAGATGCTGCCGGTGTTAGCATGGCAGGACGTCCGCAGGGAGAGCCGCCTCTTCTCCTTGCTGGCCGGGATGAGGCTGTTCGGAGTGGGCCGACTCTTCACCCGCAAATCCTGGCTGGAGGACCACTCCGAGCCCAGCTACTGGCAGATCACCAAGGTCAAGGTGGACTACACATCCGAGGTGAGAGCATGGAGCCTGCACACTGTTATGCTAGATAAAAGGGAGATTCCTGTTACTAAAGGAATGGAAACTATTCCTTGTGTTTTGTAGAACATGGATCACGGCAAAGCGTGGGGCATCCTCACTTATAAAGGTAAGATTAGTTTTATCTATTAATAATAATAATATCACTGTTTATGGTCATTGTAGCCTGTGTTGTCTTATTTGTTTTTACTGTAACAGCCATTTTTAATCAGTATTTTATGAATACCCGTGTTGCCTGAAATGTGTGATTTGGTAAATATTCTCCAAACAAACTATCGTTTGCAGGGAAAAAGGAGAGCGAGGTCAAAGAGATGGACAAGGTGATGTACCATGACTGGCGCCTGATTCCCAAACACATGGAGCAGCAGTTTAAGGACTTTGAGCCTCTGCCCGAGCCGCCCGTCCGATACGTCGCCTACCCTCCCCTGCTCCGCGCAATGCTGCTGGCACAACAGAAGAAAGCAGGAGGCAGCAGAGCAGCAGAGGAGCCCGTCCTGCCTTTAAAGAGGGATGTTCTACTTAACAAAGACTATTTCCACACGCAGGAACAAGAGCGACAGAGGAAAGAGGGGACTGCGGTGTAATGGCCTCACTTGAATGTTTACCGATCCTGGATATTTTTGGACTAGATCATTGTTGACAAATGCTTCTCAATATCTGGCTGAATCTTCCACTCAGAATACTTCTCTGTGGGTCTGATGCAGGCCCTTGTGCGTGTGTGTGTTATTGTTGTATGCTGAATATTAAATTTGAGATGAAATGTAGCCCCTTTTAAGTTATTTCTGTTGTTTCTATTTGCAGGTAATTACAGCTGCATCACATCACAGTCCACTGCAAACTTGTAACTTTGACTTGGATATATTCTGGTTAAGATCTGAGAACTTAAAAAAAAAAAAGCCCAGCTGCTTTATCAGAGTATAAAAGTAAACAGTAGCCTTTAGTCATTTTCTTGTATAATAATACAATTAAAACTAGAAAAATTTGCATTTCCTGCGAAAATGCAGTGTGGATGCTTAAAGCTGAAGCTGTATGCAAAAAGTAGCTGAAAAAGCTGAAAAGTTGCAGAAATTGTAAAAACTTTGCAGAAGCAAAAGAAGTTTGCTAAAATGGAATAACTTAGCAGAACTGCAATATCTTAGAGGAAACATACTTGGCAGAAATACAATAGCATAGCAGAATTTAGCAGAAATATTGTAACTTACCAGAAACATGATAACTTCTCAAAAATACAAGAATTTAGGAGAAATAGTATAAGATAACAGAAAGAATATATTTAGCCAAAAATACTTAAACATTACAGAAACACTATGATTTAGAAAAATAGTACAACAGAGCAGAAATATTGTGATTTACCAGAGACACTGTGATGAACTATGAATATTGTAATTTTAAATTGAGACTATGTTTTAGCACAAATATTATAATTTGGCAGAAATACTATAATTTAGCAGAAATACCATATTAAGCACAAATCCTATAAAAAGCAGAAATGGTATGATTAAGCACAAATACTACATTTAGTAGAAATACTTTGTTTTAGCACAAATCCCATAAAAAGCAGAAATACTGTACTATGATTTAGTAGAAAAACTATAATTAATCAGAAATACTAAATTTAGCAGAAATACTATATTAAGCACAAATACTATGAAAAGCAGAAATAGTATGATTAAGCATAAATACTACATTTAGCAGAAATACTATATTAAGCACAAATCCTATAAAAGCAGAAATAGTATATTAAGCACAAATCTTATAAAATAGCAGAAATAGTATGATTTAGCACAATAGTAATAAGTTAAACAGAAAAATTGGAAAAGCAAAATGGACAGCTGAAAAAATGCTGAACATGCTGAGGGTCCCTCAAATATACTTGTTAAATGACAAAAATCTGCAAAAACATTTATTACAGCCACACAATCACAAATATGTACACATGAGGAAACACACATGCACAGAGAGACCCACACACAAGATCCAATTCAGTCAACCAGTCTAAATATATTGAATTTAAATCTTAGAATGAGATCATCCCATTAAAAGCCTTTCTCTCTCTCTCTCTCTCTCTCTCTCTGTCACACACACACACACACACACACACACACACACACACACACACACACACACACACACACAGGGAGAGAGAAGTAAGTTTCTAGGTCAGCCTGGGAGCTGGTGAATTTGAATCCACCAATCAGAGAGGCTGTGCACTTTTCCCCACCAAAACAGGTGCATCTGTTTACACACGCAGCAGCACAGAGAGACACAGGATTTTTGCAGTCTATTTCTCATAGTGACGACTCCCCTCAAACAAATGACCGTAATTTCCTAACCGTAGGGGCTAGAACGGTCATTCTTACACCGTTTTGTTCAGAAGAGATGGGGGAATCTTCAAGTGTTGACAATTTAATATTAAAATATGAATTTTTAGAGATATATGACATGGATGACTTGTTGACTTAGAAGCCACGAATTCCCCAATATGCAAATTTGAATGCCTGAGACCACATATGTGATTGGCTGGCTGGGAAGCTGTGCAGGCCCTGATTTGTGGATTTGAATTCCTCAGCCCTCAGATATGATTGGCTGGCTTAGAAGCCACGAAGGCCCCAATATGCAAATTTGAATGCCTCAGGACACTTATTTGATTGGCTGGGAAACTGTGCAGGCCCTGATTTGAAAATTTGAATGTCTCAGTCCTCACAGAGGATTGGCTGCCTGGGGACCTGGCAGAAATATATAGAAATACTATTATTAAGCATAAATACTACATTTAGTAGAAATACTATGTTTTAGCACAAATATTATAAAAAGAAGAAAAACTATAATTTAGCAGAAATACTATATTAAGCACAAATCCTATGAAAAGCAGAAATAGTATGATTTAGCAGAAATACTGTATTTAGCACAAGTACCGAAAAGTACCAGAAATACTATGATTTAGCAGAATAGTAATAACTTATTGAAACACAAATGCACAGAGGGACACACAAACACAGGCTCTAATCCAGTCAACCAGTCTAACTATGTTCAATTTAAATCCTACAATGACATGCTGTCAAATAAGGGCAGGGTCCTCTCTCTCCCACTAAACACACACACACACACACACACACACACACGGAGAGAGGACTAAGTTTCTAGGTCAGCCTGGGAGCTGCTGAATTTGAATCCACCAATCAGAGAAGCTGTTTACGTTTTCCCGCCAAAACAGGTGCATCTTTTTACACACGCAGCACAGAGACATAGACCTGCTTCTTTCAGTTTATTTCACATAGTGAGGATTCCCCTCAAACAAATGACCATAATTTCCTAACCATAGGGGCTAGAGCGGTCATTCTTACACCGTTTTGTTCAGAAGAGATGGGGGAATCTTCAAGTGTTGACAATTTATCATTAAAATATGAATTTTTAGAGATATATGACATGGATGACTTGTTGACTTAGAAGCCACGAATTCCCCAATATGCAAATTTGAATACCTGGAGCCCACATACATGATTGGCTGGCTGGGAAGCTGTGCAGGCCCTGATTTGTGGATTTGAATTCCTCAGCCCTCAGATATGATTGGCTGGCTTAGAAGCCACGAAGGCCCCAATATGCAAATTTGAATGCCTCAGGACACATATATGATTGGCTGGGAAGCCGTGCAGGCCCTGATTTGAAAATTTGAATTTCTCAGTCCTCACAGAGGATTGGCTGCCTGGGGACCTGGCAGAAATATATAGAAATACTATGATTAAGCATAAATACTACATTTAGTAGAAATACTATGTTTTAGCACAAATACTATAAAAAGCAGAAATACTATAATTTAGCAGAAATACTATATTAAGCACAAATCCTATAAAAAGCAGAAATAGGATGATTAAGCATAAACACTACATTTAGTAGAAATACTATGTTTGAGCAAAAATCCTATAAAAAGCAGAAATACTATATTAGGCACAAATCCCATAAAAAGCAGAAATAGTATGATTAAGCATAAATACTACATTTAGTAGAAATACTATGTTTTAGCACAAATAGTATAAAAAGCAGAAATATTGTAATTTAGCAGAAATACTATATTAGGCACAAATCTTATAAAATAGCAGAAATAGTATTATTTAGCACAATAGTAATAAGTTAAACAGAAAAATTGGAAAAGCAAAATGGACAGCTGAAAAAATGCTGAACATGCTGAGGGTCCCTCAAATATACTTTTTAAATGAAAAAATCAGCAAAAAAATGCACAGGGAGAGAGAAGTAAGTTTCTAGGTCAGCCTGGGAGCTGCTGAATTTGAATCCACCAATCAGAGAGCCTGTGTACTTTTTCCCGCCAAAACATGTGCCTCTTTTTACACAGCAGCACAGAGAGGCACAGGATTATTGCAGCCTATTTCTCATAGTGAGGACTCCCCTCAAACAAATGAAAATAATTTCCTAACCGTAGGGGCTAGAGCGGTCATTCTTACACCGTTTTGTTCAGAAGAGATGGGGGAATCTTCCAGTGTTTACAATTTATCATTAAAATATGAATTATTAAAGATATTTGACTTCTAATGCACCATAACTGAGTAGAGCGAAGCAAAAACTGCCTTGACTTGCCCTCAAACAACGCTTTCTAACTCTAAATCTATTTGGAGTATCGATATCATTCTTTCACCGTAAGAGACAGCAGGGTTTGGTGAACAATCATGGAAATTTTCAGGTCTCTGTGGAAATCCAACAAAAAGTTATGACGAGAGAAAAAAGTGGTTCATTTCCACAGTTTGAAATCTGAAGAAATCTGAGCGAAGGACAAATTTCCTACCCTCAAACAAGTCCAACTCATTTCAGAACGGTAATAGGTGAGAAAATAATTCTTGAATTGTGAGCGTCACGAGTGTCTGAAGATATACCGGGACAAGCCTCATGTCTTAACTTTGCTTCGTTAAGGAGATATGACGATTCGAATATGCCTCTCATTACAGAAATGCAGCGGTGATTTTGAACAAACTCTCCATTGACTTTATATGGAGAGTTTTCTGACCTTGTGTTAGTCTGAGGAGATTTGCCAAAATTATATAAATCCCACAACAATGATGGTGACATTTTCTGAAAGCCAGCAAAAATACCTACGTTTTGATGTATAATTTGTGGAAGTTGAGTGAAAATTGAGCAAGTAGCAGGAAGTTGTTCGGACATGAAGTGAAAATTGCAAAACCTTCAGTGGCACACTGGAAGCCAAGAGCATAGCAACCATAACAACACATGTATTTTGTGAAAAATCACAATTTTGCAACTCAAAACTTTAAGAGGCATAAAAGTAAAACAGTAAAAGATTTGAAAAAGCTGAATCATACCTGAATAGCCCAATAATTTGTGAACATTTTAAAATTTGAATGGTTGTTCTAGGTGAAAGTATGAGGAAGTAGTTAAGTTTCAAAAACAAGCAAATTTTAGCAGAATTGCTGAAGTTTCCCATTCATTTCAATGGGACAAATTAAAGGAAAAAAGTGGAATATTTTAAAAAGTATAATAGCAAAAAATAGCAAAAGTCATAGCCGGAAAGAGCAAAAATAGCAGAATAGTTTAAAATTTGAACGGTGAAAATCGGCTGAAAATTGTGGAAGTAGTTCTACGGCGAAAAGTGTACGGAAGCAACTTGAAGAATAACTAGAAAAATTTGCATTTCCTGCGAAAATGCAGTGTGGATGCTTAAAGCTGAAGCTGTATGCAAAAAGTAGCTGAAAAAGCTGAAAAGTTGCAGAAATTGTAAAAACTTTGCAGAAGCAAAAGAAGTTTGCTAAAATGGAATAACTTAGCAGAACTGCAATATCTTAGAGGAAACATAATACTTGGCAGAAATACAATAGCATAGCAGAATTTAGCAGAAATATTGTAACTTACCAGAAACATGATAACTTCTCAAAAATACAAGAATTTAGGAGAAATAGTATAAGATAACAGAAAGAATATATTTAGCCAAAAATACTTAAAAAATAGTACAACAGAGCAGAAATATTGTGATTTACCAGAGACACTGTGATGAACTATGAATATTGTAATTTTAAATTAAGACTATGTTTTAGCACAAATATTATAATTTGGCAGAAATACTATAATTTAGCAGAAATACTATATTAAGCACAAATCCTATAAAAAGCAGAAATGGTATGATTAAGCATAAATTCTACATTTAGTAGAAATACTTTGTTTTAGCACAAATCCCATAAAAAGCAGAAATACTGTACTATGATTTAGTAGAAAAACTATAATTAATCAGAAATACTAAATTTAGCAGAAATACTATATTAAGCACAAATCCTTTGAAAAGCAGAAATAGTATGATTAAGCATAAATACTACATTTAGCAGAAATACTATATTAAGCACAAATCCTATAAAAGCAGAAATAGTATATTAAGCACAAATCTTATAAAATAGCAGAAATAGTATGATTTAGCACAATAGTAATAAGTTAAACAGAAAAATTGGAAAAGCAAAATGGACAGCTGAAAAAATGCTGAACATGCTGAGGTTCCCTCAAATATACTTGTTAAATGACAAAAATCTGCAAAAAAATTTATGACAGCCACACAATTACAAATATGTACACATGAGGAAACACACATGCACAGAGAGACACACACACAAGATCCAATTCAGTCAACCAGTCTAAATATATTGAATTTGAATCTTACAATGAGATCATCCCATTAAAAGGCTTTCTCTCTCTCTCTCTCTCTCTCTCTCTCCCTGTCTCACACACACACACACACACACACACACACACACACACACACACACACAGGGAGAGAGAAGTAAGTTTCTAGGTCAGCCTGGGAGCTGCTGAATTTGAATCCACCAATCAGAGAGGCTGTGCACTTTTCCCCACCAAAACGGGTGCTTCTGTTTACACACGCAGCACAGAGAGAGACACTGGATTATTGCAGTCTATTTCTCATAGTGAGGACTCCCCTCAAACAAATGACCATAATTTCCTAACCGTAGGGGCTAGAACGGTCATTCTTACACCGTTTTGTTCAGAAGAGATGGGGGAATCTTCAAGTGTTGACAATTTATCATTAAAATATGAATTTTTAGAGATATATGACATGGATGACTTGTTGACTTAGAAGCCACGAATTCCCCAATATGCAAATTTGAATGCCTGAGGCCACATATATGATTGGCTGCCTGGGAAGCTGTGCAGGCCCTGATTTGTGGATTTGAATTCCTCAGCCCTCAGATATGATTGGCTGGCTTAGAAGCCATGAAGGCCCCAATATGCAAATTTGAATGCCTCAGGACACTTATATGATTGGCTGGGAAACCGTGCAGGCCCTGATTTGAAAATTTGAATGTCTCAGTCCTCACAGAGGATTGGCTGCCTGGGGACCTGGCAGAAATATATAGAAATAGTATGATTAAGCATAAATACTACATTTAGTAGAAATACTATGTTTTAGCACAAATACTATAAAAAGCAGAAATACTATAATTTAGCAGAAATACCATATTAAGCACAAATCATATAAAAAGCAGAAATACTATATTAAGCACAAATTCTATAAAAAGCAGAAATACTATATTAAGCACAAATCCTATTAAAAGCAGAAATACTATATTAAGCACAAATCTTATGAAATAGCAGAAACAGTATGATTTAGCACAATAGTAATAAGTTAAACAGAAAAATTGGAAAAGCAAAATGGACAGCTGAAAAAATGCTGAACATGCTGAGGGTCCCTCAACTATACTTGTTAAATGAAAAAAATCAGCAAAAAAATTTATGACAGCCACACAATTACAAATATGTACACATGAGGAAACACACATGCACAGAGAGACACACACACAAGATCCAATTCAGTCAACCAGTCTAAATATATTGAATTTGAATCTTACAATGAGATCATCCCATTAAAAGTCTCTCTCTCTCTCTCTCTCTCTCTCTCTCTCTCTCTCTCTCTCTCTCTCACACACACACACACACACACACACACACACACACACACACACACACACACACACACACACACACAGGGAGAGAGAAGTAAGTTTCTAGGTCAGCCTGGGAGCTGCTGAATTTGAATCCACCAATCAGAGAGGCTGTGCACTTTTCCCCACCAAAACGGGTGCTTCTGTTTACACACGCAGCACAGAGAGAGACACTGGATTATTGCAGTCTATTTCTCATAGTGAGGACTCCCCTCAAACAAATGACCATAATTTCCTAACCGTAGGGGCTAGAACGGTCATTCTTACACCGTTTTGTTCAGAAGAGATGGGGGAATCTTCAAGTGTTGACAATTTATCATTAAAATATGAATTTTTAGAGATATACGACATGGATGACTTGTTGACTTAGAAGCCACGAATTCCCCAATATGCAAATTTGAATGCCTGAGGCCACATATATGATTGGCTGGCTGGGAAGCTGTGCAGGCCCTGATTTGTGGATTTGAATTCCTCAGCCCTCAGATATGATTGGCTGGCTTAGAAGCCATGAAGGCCCCAATATGCAAATTTGAATGCCTCAGGACACATATATGATTGGCTGGGAAACCGTGCAGGCCCTGATTTGAAAATTTGAATGTCTAAGTCCTCACAGAGGATTGGCTGCCTGGGGACCTGGCAGAAATATATAGAAATACTATGATTAAGCATAAATACTACATTTAGTAGAAATACTATGTTTTAGCACAAATACTATAAAAAGCAGAAATACTATAATTTAGCAGAAATACTATATTAAGCACAAATCCTACAAAAAGCAGAAATACTATATTAAGTACAAATTATATACAAAGCAGAAATACTATATTAAGCACAAATTCTATAAAAAGCAGAAATACTATATTAAGCACAAATCCTATTAAAAGCAGAAATACTATATTAAGCACAAATCTTATGAAATAGCAGAAACAGTATGATTTAGCACAATAGTAATAAGTTAAACAGAAAAATTGGAAAAGCAAAATGGACAGCTGAAAAAATGCTGAACATGCTGAGGGTCCCTCAAATATACTTGTTAAATGAAAAAATCAGCAAAAAAATGCACAGGGAGAGAGAAGTAAGTTTCTAGGTCAGCCTGGGAGCTGCTGAATTTGAATCCACCAATCAGAGAGCCTGTGTACTTTTTCCCGCCAAAACAGGTGCATCTTTTTACACACGCAGCAGAGAGAGACACTGGATTATTGCAGTCTATTTCTCATAGTGACGACTCCCCTCAAACAAATGACCATAATTTCCTAACCGTAGGGGCTAGAACGGTCATTCTTACACCGTTTTGTTCAGAAGTGATGGGGGAATCTTCAAGTGTTGACAATTTATCATTAAAATGTGAATTTTTAGAGATATACGACATGGATGACTTGTTGACTTAGAAGCCACGAATTCCCCCAATATGCAAATTTGAATGCCTGAGGCCACATATGTGATTGGCTGCCTGGGAAGCCATGCAGGCCCTGATTTGTGGATTTGAATTCCTCAGCCCTCAGATATGATTGGCTGGCTTAGAAGCCATGAAGGCCCCAATATGCAAATTTGAATGCCTCAGGACACATATATGATTGGCTGGGAAACCGTGCAGGCCCTGATTTGAAAATTTGAATGTCTAAGTCCTCACAGAGGATTGGCTGCCTGGGGACCTGGCAGAAATATATAGAAATACTATGATTAAGCATAAATACTACTTTTAGTAGAAATACTATGTTTTAGCACAAATACTATAAAAAGCAGAAATACTATAATTTAGCAGAAATACTATATTAAGCACAAATCCTATAAAAAGCAGAAATACTATATTAGGAACAAATCCTATAAAAAGCAGAAATAGTATGATTAAGCATAAATACTACATTTAGTAGAAATACTATGTTTTAGCACAAATAGTATAAAAAGCAGAAATATTATAATTTAGCACAAATAGTATAAAAAGCAGAAATATTATAATTTAGCACAAATAGTATAAAAAGCAGAAATATTATAATTTAGCACAAATAGTATAAAAAGCAGAAATACTACATTTAGTAGAAATACTATGTTTTAGCACAAATAGTATAAAAAGAAGAAATATTATAATTTAGCACAAATAGTATAAAAAGTAGAAATATTATAATTTAGCACAAATAGTATAAAAAGCAGAAATATTATAATTTAGCACAAATAGTATAAAAAGCAGAAATACTACATTTAGTAGAAATACTATGTTTTAGCACAAATAGTATAATAAAGCAGAAATACTATAATTTAGCAGAAATACTGTATTCAGCACAAGTACCAAAAAGTACCAGAAATACTATGATTTAGCAGAATAGCAATAACTTACAAAATTACAAATATGGAGGCATATTGAAACAGAAATGCAGAGAGGGACACACAAACACAGGCTCTAATCCAGTCAATCAGTCTAACTATATGCAATTTAAATCCTACAATGACATGCTGCCAAATAAGGGCAGGGTCCTCTCTCTCCCACTAAACACACACACACACACACACACACACACACACACACACACACACACACACACACAGACAGACACAGAGGGAGAGAGCTGCCGAATTTAAATCCACCAATCAGAGTGGCTGTTTACGTTTTCCCGCCAAAAAAGGTGCATCTTTTTACACACGCAGCAGAGAGAGGCACAGGATTATTGCAGTCTATTTCTCATAGTGACGACTCCCCTCAAACAAATGACCATAATTTCCAAACCGTAGGGGCTAGAACGGTCATTCTTACACCGTTTTGTTCAGAAGAGATGGGGGAATCTTCCAGTGTTTACAATTTATCATTAAAATATGAATTATTAAAGATATTTGACTTCTAATGCACCATAACTGAGTAGAGCGAAGCAAAAACTGCCTTGACTTGCCCTCAAACAACGCTTTGTAACTTGAAATCTATTTGGAGTATCGATATCATTCTTTCACCGTAAGAGACAGCAGGCTTTGGTGAACAATCATGGAAATTTTCAGGTCTCTGTGGAAATCCAACAAAAAGTTATGACGAGAGAAAAAAGTGGTTCATTTCCAGACTTTGAAATCTGAAGAAATCTGAGCGAAGGACGAATTTCCTACCCTCAAACAAGTCCAACTCATTTCAGAACGGTAATAGTTGAGAAAGAAATTCTTGAATTGTGAGCGTCAGGAGTGTCTGAAGATATGCCGGGACAAGCCTCATGTCTTAACTTTGCTTCGTTAAGGAGATATGACGATTCGAATATGCCTCTCATTACAGAAATGCAGCGGTGATTTTGAACAAACTCTCCATTGACTTTATATGGAGAGTTTTCTGACCTTGTGTTAGTCTGAGGAGATTTGCGAAAGTTCTATGAATACCACAACAATGATAGTGACATTTTCTGAAAGCCAGCAAAAATACCTACGTTTTGATGTATAATTTGTGGAAGTTGAGTGAATATTGAGCAAGTAGCAAACAGTTGTTCGGACATGAAGAGAAGACTGCAAAAGCTTCAGTGGCACACTGGAAGCCAAGAGCATAGCAACCATAACAACGCATGTATTTTGTGAAAAATCACAATTTTGCAACTCAAAACTTTAAGAGGCATAAAAGTAAAACAGTAAAAGATTTGAAAAAGCTGAATCATACCTGAATAGCCCAATAATTTGTGAACATTTTAAAATTTGAATGGTTGTTCTAGGTGAAAGTATGAGGAAGTAGTTAAGTTTCAAAAACAAGCAAATTTTAGCAGAATTGCTGAAGTTTCCCATTCATTTCAATGGGACAAATTAAAGGAAAAAAGTGGAATATTTTAAAAAGTATAATAGTTAAAAATAGCAAAAGTCATAGCCGGAAAGAGCAAAAATAGCAGAATAGTTTAAAATTTGAACGGTGAAAATCGGCTGAAAATTGTGGAAGTAGTTCTACGGCGAAAAGTGTACGGAAGTCCTAAGAATAATAATAATAACTAGAAAAATTTGCATTTCCTGCGAAAATGCAGTGTGGATGCTTAAAGCTGAAGCTGTATGCAAAAAGTAGCTGAAAAAGCTGAAAAGTTGCAGAAATTGTAAAAACTTTGCAGAAGCAAAGGAACTTTGCTAAAATGGAATAACTTAGCAGAACTGCAATCACTTAGAGGAAACTGTAAAGCTGAAGCTGTCTGCTGAAAATAGTTGAAAATAGCTGAAGAAGCTGAAGAAATCAAAGTCAGCGTTTAAAAAGTTGTTGAAATTTTAATAACTTTGCAGAAGAACATCAAGTTAGCAAAAATGTAATAACTTAGCAGAAATGCAATAACTTAGAAGAAACATAACAATTCAGCAGAAATGTTGTAGTTTACCAGAAGCTACAACTTAGCAGAAATGTAATAATTTATTAAAAAATTAATAACTTGGCAGAAATATTACAACTTACCAGAACTGCTATAATTTTGCAGAAATGTAATTATTAGGAAAAAAATGTATACAGATAACAGCTGAAAACGATGACGTAACCTCAAAGTTACTTGTTTAACTGTGAAAAATGACCAGAAACATTAGAAAAGAAAGAAAACCAATTCAATTCAATTTATATAGCAACAAATCACAACAAAAGTCGCCTTAAGGCGCTTCATAGATACAGAGAAAAACCCAACAATCATATGACATATGACCCCCTATGAGCAAGCACTTTGGCGACAGTGGGAAGGAAAAACTCCCTTTTAACAGGAAGAAACCTCCAGCAGAACCAGGCTCAGGGAGGGGCGGCCATCTGCTGCGACCGGTTGGGGTGAGAGAAGGAAGACAGGAATACCAGCCAGCAGATAAACTGATGTGAAACAAAACCAAGGTAAAATTGCAGAATTTACACAGTTGGTGAAAGGTAAAAATGGCAACAAAAAAAACCCAAACAAACAAACAAAAAAAACAAACAAACAACATTTAGTTAATAAGTGCACAAGATGATTCGATGATAAATATGGTACCAATCTACAAAATACTGTCGAAATGAAGTCCACATTGTGATATATTTCAGGTGTGGAGAGTCACAGAGCTAAACAATCGATGTGCATATTTAAAGAATCAAATAAAGAACATTGTTGTTGAATAAATTACAGTGAATAATAATCACTGCCCTGCGTTAGAGAGTGACTTATGATGATGTATTAATTGGCTTAACTTTACCTCTAACAGCTTTTCACATAGTGCTGTGACCAGGGTGAAATCCATCATAAAGTAACTGTAAACAGTAGAACCATTAGCATGAATGTTATGGTTCTACTCTGATCAAAACTCAAGTCAGCTGTGTGACCTGATATAAAATGATAAAGAGGAACACATATAAATGACCTTTATGAACTTTTCAAAATGACTATATATGTCTGACCCATTATCTATATATATTAGAGCAGATGTGGAAAACCACTGTTAGACCTACTCTATACTAACACAAACACAGTCAAAAATTCATTGCTAGTGTGACATGTGGTCCTTTTTGCCTTTGACCAATGATATGCTGGTTACTTGGACCAGTTTAGTATTTGCTGTCACAGAGGAATGTTAACCATAAATCCAAAAGACAAAACTGAAAAAATATGTTAATTGCAAACATGTTTTTGCTTAGTAAGAGGATTGAAATTACATGGAAACTGTCACCTTAAAGCCTCATTGTAAATATCATCACAAACAGATGTTTTCCACACGGTTAACAAAGCTCCACCACATCCAATCACTGCATATAAATCTAAAAGAAAACAACAACAAATAAAATGTAATTAACACAAGTGAAGTCTAAGGAGCTTGGAAAGAAAAGCGTCTGGACTTCTTTGAGTTCCTTGAAGACGTTTCACCTCTCATCCGAGAAGCTTCTTCAGTTCTAAGGGTCAATGGTGGAGAGTCCCAGATTTAAACCCAGTGGGAGTTTCCCCCCAAAGAGGGACAAAGAACCCCCTGATGATCCTCTACCTAATCACATGAGCCAAGGTGTGAAAGTGGGTGTGGGTCCCAATCAGCCAGGGTTTCGGGTGAGCTCATTGTGAAACCTGGCCCCACCCTATCATGTGATTTCCCGAGGTCAGGAAATCACCCACGCCCACTCCCAGGATGTGAGTGGACGTTACGGTGTCTGGGGAGGGAACTCAAAACTGGATTATAGATGGCAGACAGTTGGTGTCGTAAACCACCGCCTCTGTTTAAAGATGGTCGCTCACAGTGGACGTAAATGGCTTCTTTCACTCCTCCATCTGTCCAAAATGTGAACATTGGCATCCTCAAAGACTGACCTTTGTCCTTTAGATGCAGATGGACTGCTGAGTCTTGTCCTGTGGAGGTGGCTCTTCTATGTTGTGCCATGTGCTTGTGAAGTGGCTGTTTGGTCTCTCCGATGTAGAAGTCTGGGCATTCCTCGCTGCACTGTACAGCGTACACCACATTGTTAAGTTTGTGTTTAGGAGTTTTGTCTTTCGGGTGAACCAGTTTCTGTCTGAGTGTGTTACTGGGTCTGAAGTACACTGGGATGTCGTATTTGGAGAAAACTCTCCTGAGTTTTTCTGATACACCGGCTACATAGGGGATGACAATGTTGTTGTGTCTGTCTTTCTTATCCTCCCTCGCTGGTGTCTGATGTTCTTTTCTGTGAAGCTGGAATGCAGGCACACTGGACGAGCTTATTCTAAAAAATACAGAAAAAGGAACATTTTAGTTGTGTTAAGGCCTAAAAACTACAAATAAGTTATACAATGAACAATATTGAAATACCTTATAGGTGCTGCAGGCCATATAACCAGAATCCAGAGCAATCTCACACTCACATGATGGTGAGGAAAGACATGAGCTCTGCAGTGAGGTTTGAATGTCTCAGTTGGAACACTGAAGAACTCAGAAGACAGCAATACCTGCACAGAGAGACAGAGTAGAAAAAGCATAGATTTGTAATCCATAATGTGAATTAAAACTCAAAAAGTGTCAACAAGTATAATCATTTGAGTGTGGAATTATTTATGCAATAAACAGGATTTAAATTAATTAATTGAATTAAAAAACACTGACATGTGTCCTAATTACTCCAAGTTTGTGTTCCAGAGGGTGATGGGAGTCAAAGAGGAGGTACTGGTCCGTGTGTGTGGGCTTCCGGTAAACTTTGATGTTGAGTTTGCCGTTCTCTTCAATGTGCATAGCGCAGTCCAGGAAAAGCAAACAGTCGTCCTTTGTGTCTTCCCTGGTGAACTTGATGTTTTTATCCACGGTGTTAATGTGCGCAGTGAAGGATTCCACTTCTTGCCTTTTGATTTTGACCCAGGTGTCATCTACATATCT